>NC_046289.1:83950073-84565073 GCF_004115265.2 Rhinolophus ferrumequinum | reverse complement strand
TGTGCAACTCTCTCTGCAGGCGTGTGGTGTTTTTCCTGCACCACACAGTAAACACCTGCTCATAGACCCAGTATTAGAGAAAATCATAAGACTGGCCCTAACCCAGCTTTCTCAGGAGGGGATGGGCCTGAAAAGGGTGGTCACCTTGGAAAGTTGAACTAAAATGGTAATTGACTGGAACATGCATCCAAACTCTTTAAAAATCTGACCCCAAGTTTTGTTAGAGGCTTGCAAATGTTTGGTTGGCTTTTTAAATGTTTTTGCATGAGGTGTCCTGAGATGCTGTGGGGTTCAGTCCAATGAAAAGGGTTGTCGCAAACATACTATTCAGGCTAAACAACACTGTGAATAACTGGAAATCTCATTCAAAGACCTGGCCTCCACTCTGATTCCAAACATGCAAGTCCTAGCAACTTCAAAGGAAAGAAAGGGAGAGACACTTTCAATTTAAGGATTAGATTTTTACAAAGAGAGAAGAAGAAGAAGGAGAAGGAGAAGGAAGAAGAGGAAGAGGAGGAGGAGGAGGAGGAGAAGGAAGAGGAAGAAGGAGAAAGAAAAAGAGAGAGACAGTAAAAAAAAAAAAGTGAACCTAGAATGTTCATCCTTTATTCTGAAGAAGAATCTCATCTTATTTTTATAACAGCCTTAGCAGCTCTATACCCTATTGGTAGGTACCTCCAATGAAAGGAGAATCTTGAAGTCTGTGCTTTAAACTCCAAATAGTACTAGGCTGAAACCTAGCCCAATTCTGTGTGTTCTTGTCTTACACTGTGAACAGTTCATAAGAGTAAACACAGCAGTTACATACATGTTAACAACCTCTGTAGTGCGTCGTTGTTTGCCAAAGCACTAAGAAGGCTACAGCAGCTGAGAGAGGTCTAACAGAGAGTATCTTCATGGGTTAAAAATGAAAATCACAGGCAGATAATTATCTTTGGTATAAGGTTACACAAACATGTGCGGACTATAGATTTTTTAAAGAAGCATATGTCCGTGTATACAAAATAACTAAAATCAAAATCAAGCCCTATTTCTTTCTGTCAGAAGTCAATCTTCCATTCATACAGCCAAGTCTTCTCTAAGTTGTGCTGAGGATGTTTGTCCACATTTTGATTTTGTAATATTTTTCACACGGACATGAAAGTATAGATAGAGACTGTCTGAAAGGACGTAGAATGTGTGCTATTTACTACATCAGATAGAACACAAAATCATCCACATACAAAAATGCTCTCCTGATGTCTAGGTATTCAGCAGGCTCAGTGCCTGTTTTCCTGTGTCATATTCCTGTTGACATATTACATGGCAAGCCTCTCTGCAGCCAGTTACATAACTCCCCTCTTCCAAGACAAATGATGTTCTTATGACACCCAACCTCCACAACCAAATTTTCAAGTGCAATACATATATGTCCTAGGCAGACAAAAAGAATGAAAGCAAAAGGAGATTGAAAGCTAGCTTAGTTTTGCCATGCAGATTTTTTAAATATTCAAAAGCTATTTTTCACATTGCAATCCAGTTTGAAAGCTGTAAGAGAAAACCAGACTCATTCATCAAGCACCATCTTAGAGATTTTCTTCTTGAATGCAACTACCACAATGCTAATTATGGGCTGAAAAAAGTAAATCCTTTGCCTACATATGAACGATCTGAAGGTTTCTGTTCGTAGGAAAGCCACATGCCCTTACATGACTAAGTGTCTATATTTATTTACTTTTAATTTTTTAAGTGCCTGAAAAAGAATCTAATGAGAAATGTTGAAAGTTACAGAAACTCCTGGGGAAAAAAATGTATTTGGAGACGCAACATGGTCTTGATTTTGCCCTGAGAATTTTCCACAGTAGTTTTATATCTATGTATTGGAGCTCAAGAACTGATGATTCTGACTCGTCCCTGCCCGATAGGCTCTGTGGGACGTCATGGATTCAAAAACCATGAGGGAAAGACAACACTATTGCATAGGATTTGCAATAAAAGCCGGCTCCTTTCTTTTCTAGGTGGTGCAGTGATGCTGCTGGTTTATGAATATAGCTATTTGTGGCTTCAGGAGAACTGGTGATCGCCTATGAAGTGTTTTCCCCTTGAGACAATGGATATTTGCTATACAGCATCTTGAGAAGGCGAGACTATCAATCATCTAAGCTGATACAATTATAGATTATAATTATACAATTGTACACAATTATAAAGGGAAAAACAGTTCAGCAACCAAACCTATTTTGATACTTCAAAAATTATCTCTAGACAATTTGAGACAGTAGTTTTGGCCATATCCATAAAACTGTGAGAAGAAAAATAACATGAAGCAATGAGGTATGAGGTGCTGAATATAGAAAAATACCATAGAAATCAGACATATTTCATAAAAGCAATAGAAATTTTTAGACCTATGATTTTCTTACATTGCTTCACAATGAAAATCCACTGATAATTATTTTTTTCCAAGAGGTCAAGAAATGCTTTAAAAAAAAAAGCCAAAATTTAAACAGTTTTTCTAAGGAATTAAACTCTTCCATATATATTTAAAAGTCACAAACAATATTTTTAAAGTGCACTAAAATGGCCTTTTAAAAATGTTGACTTTTATGTTAAGCTATAAACCTGTTGGTTTTCTTCAGTAATAATACACATCTCACCTATATTTTCCTAAATCTACTTTACATTTTGCACTGTTAAAACAGGTCATACTTTAAAATCATGATATTTGAAGTCTTTTGTGACAAAAAGAAAACATGAAATTATACTAACCTACTTTCCTTCACATAGTTCCCTTTGAGAACAAGTTTTGTTGCTGAAATATGTTCATGTTAAATCACAAATTAAAACCACTCCTTGGGCCCATCTGTGCTGTCTATGTTTGCCTCCAAATAACTTTGTTCAGAACACTTTACCTATGCCACTCTTAAAAAGAATGTTTAGGAGCCACCGGTCGGCTCAGTTGGTTAGAGCGAGAGCTCTGAACAACAGGGTTGCCGGTTCGATTCCCACGTGGGCCAGTGAGCTGCGCCCTCCACAACTAGATTGAAGACAACGAGCTGCCACTGAGCTTCTGGAGGGGCGACCGGATGGCTCAGTTAGAGCGCGAGCTCTCAACAACAAGGTTGCTGGTTCAATTCCCGCATGGGATGATGGGCTGCGCCCCCTGCAACTAAGATTGAAAACAGCGACTGGACTTGGAGCTGAGTTGCGCCCTCCACAACTAGATTAAAGGACAACGACTTGGAGATGATGGGCTCTGGAGAAACACACTGTTCCCCAATGTTCCCCAATTAAAAAAAAAAAATGTTTAGAGGAAAATACATTTTCAGATTACTGGTTATAAGTGACAGCTTCAGGTATGAAATCTGCTATTTGCAACGTTAAAATACGTATTATGCAGGGGAAAATGTTTCAAAACAGAAGTACATACTTAGCATTTCCAAAGAGTTCTGTATTAATGTGCACTCCGAAAAATGTCTCCTAGGCCTTGATACAACCAAACTTGATTTTATATCTGCATCCTGAAATGATGTTACTTCAGTAACTAAAGTCAACAAAAATATCTGCACATTCTAGATGACACCCGCTCTTAACTACTAGTATGGGATATTTCTACCATGAGGCTACATCACTAAAGCATTTTGAAAATAAAAAAATAAAAGATAACATGGTAATTATTACTTTTTATTAATTTAGAGCATTTAAAGTATAAAAATAAAGGCTTTTTGACATACTGTATATACATACACAGCCTTCGGTTGTACATCCTTTGCAACATGTTTTTTAATTTATAGTTCAACCCAATATTCAATAAGAGAGTCATTAAAAGTAGGAAAAAACAAGAGAAATAAGAATGTCTGTTATACAACTGCATTCTATCCTTGCAGGTAATACTCTTGCATCCTGTGAAAGAGAGTACTGCCTGCATAGAGGCCATGAAATTGAACCTTTCACCTCTCCATGTGGATGGGATGGAAAAGGATCTCTGAAAGAGTGCATTTTCCAGTTTAAAAACAACACTTTTACCCCCTAAGAAACAGGAAATATGTCAACATTAACCAATAATAATAATGTCTAAAAATCAAACAATTCCCAACCCCATATCCCAATCCATTTTCCATCTCTATTTTTAAAAGTAGCTTTAAACCATAATTTGCTTTGAATAGCAAATTATATTTGGGGTTTCTGTTGTCTTTTTAAATTTACTTCATGTGAATTCACTGTTGCTAAGAAAAGACTGGGGGCCAGAGGGGAGGGAGAGAAAACTTTGATACCATTAATATTAGATTTTTTAAAAGTACAAGAACCAGAAAAAATTATAAATAGCATAATAAAAAGAGATTTCTTAATTTAGATAAAAGAAAATAAGGTTTAGTTGTGTTTCCATACAAATGATTGATATTTTTTAAAGACTCCTAATACCCACCTAAAAACATCTGATAAGGAATAATTCTGTACCTTATGTCAGTTTTTCTGGATGGCAGGAGAGTCCCTGTATGGTATGGTTTTAGAGTCTCCACCAAAATATTGGACTGGTATTTTTGTTCCATTCGGTTTATAGTCTATTTTCTCACCAGACTGGGAACTCCAGATGTCAATAGGAGTTTTACAAGATCAAAGGAAGACTGTGGCCCTGAGAGTTCATCTGCTCCTTCTGCTATTCTTCTCCTGAAGTTATAATCCCCTGTTTGTAGCACTGAATTTCGGTTGCTTTAGAAATAAATGCAGTTCAAAGCTCTCCGTAATGTATCTGCTGCTTGAGAAAAGCAATTCCTCGAACATAACTTGTATGTCAGAAATCTGCTGTTTACATCCTAGTGATTTGAAGACCTAGCTAATCTAGCCATCTGAGTTTTAAATGAAGCCATGAAACCAATGTGACAGAAGTGGACTGCCACGGAGGCTGTGCACAGCACAGATAGGAAGAAATCAAAATCACCTAACGAATGCGTCTTTAACATCCATGTCTAGTGATGTGCCCTTTTAGTTATTGCACAGAATTAACACCCCAAAACTCGCAATATATTAATTTTCCAATAGATGACTTGTACCAATGTTTTAAAAACGTATTTTCAAGACTATATGGCCAAGCAGGAAGAACTTTCTAAACAGAAGAGATAAAAACTGTAGAATTTTGCCCAAGAAAATCAATTGTTTTAAAATACAACACATAATCACACGCTCACACACACACACACCCCCCACAGCTCTATTATTACCATTAAAATTGGTTTAGAAAGATTTATCCGTTTAAAGTGTGTCCTGTAAATCCAGAAATGAATAAAGGGAATTTTTAAAAATTAAATAGCATTTGTGTTCCTAATACCACCACCAGTTTGCCCACATGTGAAACATGCTTCTGTACAACAATGTAAACTTCACAGCAAGCCATTTTTACATTCATCAGAGCAGAATTTTCCATTTTCTTTAAATTACAACATAATTTTGGGCTGAGATTGCTGAACACACAGGTAAGCCAACAACAACAGTACAATTTAGTTTCACAGTGGTTTTCTTAACATAAAGTTCATTTTAAGTGTCTTTGCAAAGCGTTTCACATTAAACTTAAGTTTCTAAGTGACTTTCTTTAGAGCCTTCTTATTCAGATATTTTCCACCCTCTTGCCTTTATATGTTTGGCATGTGTGTTGTTTGATTAGAATACAAAATGGGAGACTGGCTTGTTCTATCTGTTTTTGAATCCTCTGCTGTAGAAAGAAAATGTCCTTCATGGGATGTTGAAGCCTTCACTGCACACACAGAATTTGGGGCAAGTCCAGGTCCAGGAGCCCAAGTGGCCCACCACCAAACAGAGACAAAGACATTGCCAGTAAGTCACCTTTGCAAAAGAAAGAAAAAATAGAGAAGGGTGGGGGAGGGGAGTATCCCATGGAATGAAAACACAAATGCACCATCCAGAGTCCATTATTTACAAACTAATAGAAAATATAAACATTATCGTATTTGGAACCAAGTCAAAACACCAGGAGGAGCTAAATTCAGATACTGCTTGTGTTATACATATATTCTCCAACAAAATAGGTCATCTCTTAAAAATAAACAAAGGATCACTCAAATCAACTGCTGATTGGTTTCCTAATGATGAATTAAGGCTTATTTGGTCACCTTATTTGATTAGAGGGTGTAGCATTACTTTTTTCTACATGTATTTTCCTTTATTGATTTTGCAAAATCTTAACAATTGCACATTTCAAAAGTTTAGGTTGATTTAGAATAAATATACACATGTGGTTTTACCAAAGACTAATTTAAAAAGTTCCTTAAGCCCTTTGAGGGGTGCAGGTTTCTTCACTACATTAAAACAGTGTGTGGGCAGCATAAATGTCTCATTCAGTCCTTAATAATGCTTTTGTTTTTAAATCCTAAAGTCATGTCAGGTTTTCTGTGAGAGAGAAGTTATGGCAAGAAATATTTAAGTGTCATCAGCACAAAGGAGGTGAGTCCATAAAGCCAGCTGTCCAGGCAGAAGGGTTGGAGGGCAGCAGGGGTGGGATCCGAGACCAGGGAAGGGGGGAGGGTGTGCTAAGAGGGGGGGCCCGGGTGAAGCTGTTGCAGATGGAATTTCCCATCAGAGTGCAGAAGCTGTGACAGAGTGACTACCTTCTCGGGCTGCCTGCATCCCCTTGAACGCCAGCGACGCGGGAATGTCACAGTTGTGGGGGGAAAGTGGGGTGCCGCTGGCATGTTGCCACCCATGTCCAGCAACATAACCAGAAGGAGCAGCGCTGTAGGTCATGTATGGCGACACTTGGGCCGGGGTAGGATAAGGAGCCATGGTGGATGCTGACACAAAACTGCTCACCGCTGGGAGGCCATTTGGTGCCTAAAAGGAGTGGGAAAAAGAAGAGGTGAAAATAATCACATTACAGTAGCGACGTTTCACTGGTTCTTAGAGAGGAGACTGTAAGTTCTGAGCAGTAGTAGCCAACACTATTCTGACTCTACTTTTCTCATTTTTTTTTTTAGACTTGACTTTAATTATATTCTAAATGCGTTCAGTCTTGCTACATAAACATAATGCCAAACGACAAGATATTATTCTTTCCACAAAGGTTTTGAGGAGGCTACGACCAGAAAATTCACAGTATGTGCTGTGCTATTTGGAATTATAGGAAGGCAGTGCAGTGGGAGGAAAGAATGACCGGAAGTGAAATCCTCTTAGGATCTGTTCAACTATCCATATGGCTTTGTCAACCTTCCCCGTACTTCGGTTTGGTTTGGTTCTTTTGTTGAGGCGTTTGTGAGGGGCCTGGTTGGTGTAGCTTTCATTTCCAGCAACGAAGGGCACAGATCACGGGCTGTCAGTTTAGAACTCAAAATGAGCAGGACCTTTGTTAAATAAAATAGGGGCCATAGTTTAAAACATCATGTTGTAAATGCCTGCTGGACAAAAGACAGGCAAAAACAGTGGGTATTTTTTCACTGTTATTTAATTGATTGGGGTGACAATGGTTAGTAAAAGTATATAGGTTTCAAGTGTACAATTCTGTAATACATCATCTATATATCGCATTGTGTGTTCACCACCCAGAGTCAGTTCTCCTTCCATCACCATATATTTGACCCTCTTGACCCTCTTCTACCACCCGCCTCCTCCCTTGCCCTCTGGTAACCACTAAACTGTTGTGTGCCTGTTATGATTTTTCTTGTTTTTAAATGACGATTGAGGGTATTTTATCAAAACGGAAACTGGCTATTCAAATGTAAAAGAACTGTATATATGTGGTTTTGAAATTGGAAAATTGGCTTGCAAAGTTTTGGGGCCCTGTGATGTAAATTTTTTCAAGCCACATGGATAAATCTCTTGAAATGAATTTAAATGTAAAATTTTAGTTTGCAAACAAAATGCAGCAGCTCTGGCAGGCAAGTCTGCCTAGAAACCAGTATTCTCTTGGCATCCAATTAGTGTTAGTATTGTTACTATTAACAACATTAAAAACACCCTGATTTCTGGCATGAGCGCTCAGCATCCTTCTTCAAGTAACCTAATTTTTTCCCCTCAATTTCTACATTATTTAGAAATAAACAGTAAATCCTGTTTTCTGGTAGTGATGTGAATGTATTACATATCAGCGTATTTCCTAGTGAAAGTAAAATGCAAATAATAGATTTATTATTAGTAAAGCTGTTTTAATCCTTAGAGGTAAATTAAGCAGACATGTTAGACAGTTTTTCCAATTCAATTGCAACATAGAAATTGTTTTCTAATTTAATTCACTTGGTTATTATTTTCATGGGTGGGGTCTCAAAAATGATTTTCTCAATTTAGAGTAATACTTGAAGTAGATTATATACATGGGTATGATTTAATACTGCGCATTGATTTCTGGCAAAATAAGAGTAAAAGTAGAGGGGTTAATCTTGTGTGCCTGTTCTGTAAGAACATAGACCTCATGTTCTGTTTGTCAAAATACCTGTTCTCTGAAAAATGGGAAAGGGGAAAGGAAACTAAGTTTTCTTGAATATGTCCCATGTCCTGGTACCAAGCAATATCCAACATATTTTATCAAATAATGAGGACTGATCAATTGTAGCTCATTATAAACTATTGAGTTTATAATAATTTCCAAGATGATATAGAAGTAGTACAATACAATGTTGAATTAAAATTAAAATGTATTACAAGAAACCCAAAGGGTGATACTGTATTTTTAAACAAAGAAACCATTGCACATCACTGTTGAATATACATGAAATCTTATCCTCTTTTTATACACAAGAATACAGATTAAGGAATTTAGCCATTTACTGTAGGCCAATTGACAAGTCAATGGGCACGTGTTATCACCCCTGTCTGATGTAGGATCCTCTATAGCAAATCTATTTCTGCTTTTTGCTGGACAATTAAAAGACAGACACAATTTTATCTCAAACCAGAGCATCTTTTGGGAGAATATCTGGTAGAAAGATTCTTTCTTTTTCTAGAACCCTATTCTCATTGCTAGATCCTCATTCTGTTTCTTAACTTCTGAAAAAAAAAAAATCTTTTTTCCTTCTGAGAAGGGCTCATTAGAGAATGGTTCAGAGGAGACACTGTAAGGCTCTCAGCAGATGAGTATGAAGATAGAGAGCTATCACATTGCAGAAGAAATTTAGCATTGCATAGAGATTATACAGTTCTGGTCATGTTTATCTAGGATTTTCCCAATAACCTATGAGAAGTTAGTTTGGAAAGGCATCAATTGTTCCAGTTCAGTCATGGAAAGGTGTTTGCATCTGCATTTGGTCTCTTCCATTGTAACATTAATTAATATTTTATACTATTGATGCCAATGAGCACCAAGAATCATAAAACAAGAATGTTAAGATTAAAATGCTAAGGTTAAATGACTTTTAAAATAATGAAAACCTTCGCTCAATATTTTACAAATACATAGGTTAGACTCTTTAATACCATACATGATAGAAACAATGTTCTAGTTAGTAGGGAAAAAATTCTGTTGGTGAGTTCTCTTTGTCATCACAGCTAAATTTTTCCTGCCTGTTGTTGTCTTTGTATTTTTCTATCATCCAAAATTACAGTTCTCTCTGAAATACTTGCTTTGTCATTTTCCCTTTTGTCTCCTTACACCCTTCCCTTGGAACCACTACTCCCGGATGTGTCCCCTTTATTTGGGGCTCCTCAACTGTTTTATTGCAATGTCTGCAATCCCTTTACATGCACCCACTTCTTTGTTTTGCCTAGAGATGCTCCCCCTGAGAAACCTGGCTGGATTAAACTCTCGTTTTAGAAAAATGTGCCTGGGATTTAGGGGGAGGTACAACATTGGATTTAGGCCCATGTTACCTTCAGGTGCCTTACTTAGTCTATGACCACATTTGTTTGTCGAGTGTAAAAAAACACTGCTAATTTTTTCCATATTTGTCCCATTTCTCATACTTAAAGAGCGTCAAACTTGCTTTGGTGTTATTATTCCTATTAGTATTAAATATTTCAAAGTTCTCTAAAATCCACAATATATTTAGAGTCCCTTTAGTGATGCAGTCTCTTCAGTGTTACAGAAAGGAAGAGCAGAAAGGGAAGCTTGGAGGGGTTTGACCTCTTAAAAAAACAGAAATTTTTCAACTTAAACAATAAAAATAGCTCTTAGCTTTCCCTCAGGTTAAATTATGACCTAGGTTTGGAGTGAAAAGTTTTGTCTTAATTTTTCTTTTTACTTATAAGTTCATATTTAGAAATGAAGGGGGAAAGTAGCATAAGCTAGATCAGAGAACAAACATGCTTTAAAATGTACCTGCCACCTTCACTATTCATTCATTCTAGTGACTCAATAAACACATAAATTTTCTCACTATTAATTTTGAAATGTGACATTACTAAAAGATACAAATCTCTACTGGAGAAAATAATTGTTATTTATGAAGCAATCACTGAAAGAGTAAAATTTTCCACCGCAAAGAAAACTACAGGTAGCATTGATGCTTGTTTATTCTTTCCAGTAAAAGAGTACATGACTTAAACTTCCCAAATCTGTTTAATGTTTTCAGTGAAGGGCATGTAATTAATCTGAAAGCTAGTTAGGCTGAGTAGAGACTACCAAATGTACACCATAAATATAGTGGGAGCAAACATGCTAAATTACTCTATTTAATTGGATTGTAAATATGATTTATAAATCAACTAACATATGGAATCCCCAGGGAAGAGTAAACAAATTTTCCAAATGAAACCCCAGCAATGGGCATGTAATGGAAATCTCATTTTTGAAAATGACTTTACCTAAATATTCCATAAATAAGACATCACTCCATCAACCTCTTTTTTTATGTGGATCTTCCTTGAAAGCCATAAGAGAATCCTTTCCTCTAAAGAACTGTACAAGGGTCCTCCCTGGAGCGAACTATCTACTACCTAATTCTGAGAATGACATTACTAATAGTACAAAGTAAAATAGACCAAATTGCATCCTGGAAAAAGTAAGTTACTTGCTATGTTGAACATTTTTAGAAAAAGATAGATTTTATCCCACTACCATTAAAGGAAATAGTCCAGAAAAAATACATAAGATGCAATGTAGTCTAGTTAAGGTTAGAGTGAATGAAAGCATGAATTTTCATCTCATTTGTTCCAATATATAGAGATACCGATTTGCCAGTTTTTAAGAATATGTGTTTAAACGAATATGTTGAGAAGCTATTTTGGCAGAAAGCTAGATTGTAAACAGTTTGAGGACAGGGACTTGCTTCAATCATCTCATATCTCCATAAAACAGGATACATTCTAGGTGTTTCATAATCATTTGTATACTTAAGTTAGTGCAGACTTTTGAAAGCAAAAGATGTGATACTCTTGCTTTAAAAAACAAAACTAAGCACCCTTTATCACAAAACAAGCATTACACTTTAAGTAAGCAAAATTAATGAAGCTGTTGAAAAAAGTAAATAAAAGTTCTAACCTACCCATTTCATTATTTGATTTATGGTCATTACATTTATTCCCACCCCCTAGAAAATGGAAATGCATTAGTATCCAAACACTTATATGACCACGAAAAAAACTGGTATGACAACTGTCTGGCAATTAGAGGTTATAGACTATTCTTCAAATTCTGGGAATTGTCTACTCAACATTTTCTCTCTTGAAGAAAATACAAATAGCAGTGCCAAGTCCTCTACCCACAATCTTTCATGCACTCACCAGTTCTACCTAGTCCTCTCCTTATGATAAAAAGAGTTTACCTTGGCTTTATAATGAAGTAGATTTAGCCACAAACTGAGGTGTGCTTCACCTAGAATTTCAACCTTGAGATATATCATAAGCAAGAAAATGGTTTAGATCTGAACATAAACAAGGTTTTCTGGTGTTTTTGTTTTTGATTTTTGTTTTTTGTTTGTTTGTTTTTGGTGAAATCATTTTTCTGCCCTTCTTGATTAATTATGCAATGACTTAATAAAACAAATCTGATAAAATTAAATGATTGTAAATATGGTTTCAACATTCATCCAAAAGGATCTTAATTTTGCTTAGTTATGAAATGATACATCTAAATGTCTCTGGGTAATGGAAAGCTGCTATTTGAATTTTTTTTCTAAATTTAATGTTTCCAAAACATTATTAAATTGATGTAGCCTTAAAAAATTTTAATCACTTTTTGTATTTTATGAGACACATTTTACTGATACATAATCATTAATTTTGTTTTAAAACACTAATAGTTAAAAACTAAATAGGTCAAAGAATGTTTTTCATAATAGATAGCATTATGAATTTCAAAGACTGTCTATTGGCATTTGTCTAAGATTGCATTCTCTACAAAAGCATAAATTAACACAAAATTAACTGTATTTGATATTAATAAAAATCCAGTGCAACTTAATTTACCTTTTCACAAGAACAGTATGTCTGCTAGGACAGCCAGTTTTAAAATAGTGTACTAGAAAATTATATTCGGTATTCTGAAATACTGTATTTCAAATATAATGTACAAATGAATGCATTCTTCATAAGACTTTCAGATTAATTTGTCTCCAAATTCAACTATTTTCACACCTCTGAATTTTTTCTTAAGTCTAAATATTTAGACTAGTCTTCATTTCTGACATCTCAATTTGTAGCTAATATTATATTAAACTTGCTGTCTGAGTTAATATATACTACTCCAAAATGAAGATACCCAAAGCTTATAAGTCTACCATTCAGATACTTTAGAGTACCAGATATGCAATCTTTTTTTTTTCTGAGAAGGTATGCCCAATTGTAGAAAATATTTCAAAAGCTATACAACTATTTATAAACTGTTTAAATAAAATGAGGCATTAATTCATTAAGTACTAAGTAAAGGGTAGCTATATTTCAACCCATGATTCTCTGTTTGTTTGTTTGTTTTGCCATGCAATTGCATTCAATACAAATTTTATGCTTTCAACAGAAGAAAAACAGCCATTAGGAACCAGAGATCATTGTTGCCATTCAGAATTAGATGAGATTAAAGAGTTCTAGCCCAACATAAAATGTGGGTGAAAACAGCCAAAATAAATAAATATTGTTTTTCACCTATCCTCAGAGGTAGACAATAAAGATTTCTGAATGGCACTATAAAATATCAATTGCAGCATAATATCAAAGTGTAAGACAAGATTTAATTGTGCTTAGAAATCTTTTGAGTTTTGAAATTTTACATCATTTGAATTATCTTACTACATGGCAATGCAGAAGATTAGCATATTGCAATTAAGAACTTTCCAAATGTAAGTTTCATATAAATAACTTTCTCTTCTGGAAAAAAATTTAACTGTTTTCTTAAATATTTAGAATATACTTATTTGGCCACTTACTTCTTAAGTTAGTTCCTTCTATAAATCTGATAATTTAGTGATTTAATATTTAGTGTATAAAATGTAACTGATTTTCATGTTCAGAATATACAGACAGAGTAAATCATTTGAAAGTGTTCAATTTTTATTTTAAATTGGTTGGTTTGGATGCATATTCTAAAGTACTATTTTAAAATCAAAAGATAGGCTTGTGTAACAAATATGCATAAGGTTCTAATTACCAGCAATCGGGCATCTTTTTTTGCAGTTTAAACTGAAAATGGAAACTAGATTACGGTAATCAATTCTACCTACAATCAATTGTCAATTCAGCCTCTTTGGTAATTTTACAGGTGTTTTCTGGGGAAAGATTATGCTCTAAGTCCTATGATTCTGAATTCTCAATTTCTTCCTTTATATACTAAAATAAAACTAAGATCATATAATATTTCACTATTTAATAGCAATTGTAAATGTCCTGAAAGTATTATGTGCAAAATTTTTGAGAATATGTTTTTTGTCAAAGACTTTCAAATTTTGTTCGTAAGGCAAATAGAGAGAGATATATATAATACCAAAATAAATGTAAAACACACCTCACTTCTGTATGTTTATGAGCATGTACTAATGTATAATTTTACTCTCAAGGAAATCAATTTCTAAATTCCAAAATTGCTCATAAAATGACCTGGCCTAAATTTATGTGCATATTTAGCACACCTTCTGCATTAAGCACTATTTTGATAATTGTAATAGAGTAAACACTGATTTAACTGTGCTTAGAAACTTTTCAAGTTTTGAAATTTTACATCATTTGAATTATCTTACTACATGGCAATGCAGAAGATTAGCATATTACAATTAAGAACTTTCCAAATGTAAGTTTCATATAAATAACTTTCTCTTCTGGAAAAAAAAATTTAACTTGTTCTCTTAGTTATTTAGAATAATACTTATTTGGCCACTTATTTCTTAAGTTAGTTACTTTTATGAATCTGAATTTAGTGATTTAATATTCAGTGTATAAAATGTAATCTATTTTCAGTGTTCAATGAATATACAGAGATCATTTGAAAGTGTTCTATTTTTATTTTAAATTCATTGGTTTGGTTTTGAAGTGTATGTATAGATTAACCATTTCTAAATAAGTTTAAATGCTAAATCTATAATTCAAGAAAAGTAAAAATAATCACAATGGTTTTTGGATTATGACACTGCTTTATATATAAACTGGGTTCATCAATTATATGTGGGAATTGGAGATTATTTTTCAACTCTATACTTCACAATGTTATTCTTAGAAATGATGACCTAATAAAAATTACTGAGGAACTATTAAATGCTTGCTATTATGCTAGGTGTTTTATATATACACTCCTATTGTTTGTAACAAAATACCTTGACACTTTTTGACTATTAGTTCTCTGAACAAAGTATATTCTGACCAAAAAAAAAAAATTGCTTGTTTTTAAAAGTCAATCTCCAACCTCCATTTATAATCACAGGTAATATTCAATGAGTGCTTACTATATGCCATATGGTTGCATTATCTCATTGAATCTTCACATCTCTTGAAGTTGGGACTATTATATCCCCATTTTACAGATGAAGAAATGAAGTCTCTAAAAGGTTAAATAATTTGCTTAAGTGGTGAAGTTGCCAGAAGATCCAAGCTTCTAACCAGTGTACCTACTGCCTCTTCTTTACGAATTACAGGCACTTTTTTAAAAGAAAATTAAAAACTTTCTTATAATTTCTCATTGGCATTCTTAACAATAGAAACAGACTCAGGAAAGGGACTCTCCTTGTTGCTATTTTCTGTGCTGTTTATCAGAGGAGAGCTACTAATATGTATCTGTGTCTGTTTTAACAAAATAAGAGGGGGAAAAAGTGGAAATGAGTTTGTTAGAGAAAATAACAAGTAGGATTTTTTTCCCCAAGTGAATAAGAGTAACAAGTTCCATTTTACTTAAAAAGCTGCTTTTTACAGATAAGAAAACACTGCAAGTTTTAAGGCTTCAAAAGAATAAAACGAAAACTGCGTTTATTTTGAGGCTTTGGAATTGGAGTTTGGTATGAAGAAATTTGCAAACCTACCCAGCTCTGCTCCCAGAAAACTTAAGATGCTTTAAGATGCTATTTTTCGTTTTTTATTTTTTTGTTTGTTTTTTTTCCCTTTTCTTTTTGAGAGCTTTGGCTTTGAACTCCTCCTGGTCCTAGCCCGTGGTGATGAATTTAGACTCAAAACTTTTGGGCTTTTGTTATTTTGTGATGTGGTTGCTTAGTGTTTTCTCAGAAAAACAACAACAACAAGAAAACACGGGTGTCTTAATTTTTCTTTAGGAGAGTCGGGGGAGGGACAGAGGGAAAGAAACATTAAACGGTCCACAGCCAGTCTGTATAATTTGAGGTTTTCTCACTAAGCTCCCTTGGGAGGTTACGACGTGACCTTTAATCGGGAAATGGTAACTTTATTAAGTTTATCTGGATGCCCTCTTCCCACTACCGCAGGACAAGCCACGCTTGTTTGTTTTCGGGAAGCCAAGGTGCGCGCAGGGTCCGCGCGTGCGGACCCGCAGCCGCGGCGTTGCCGGGCCGCGACCTCGGGCCGGGCGTGCGCTTGGCGGGCGTGGAGGCCGCTCGCCCGGCCTTTCGGAAGCGCCGTCCTCGGGAGACCCTGGCCCCGAGGCGTGCGGCGGAGAGGGCTTCCCAACGGCCCGAGGCGCTGCCGGGGACGCGCCGCGGGAGCGGCCGCCCCAGGGCCGCGGGCTCCTAGCGGGGGTCGAGACCTCAATTCCGCTCTCCGACGGGCCTCCGTCCCGCCCTGGACACCCAAGGATGGGGCTGGTGCGGCGACCGGCAGTCGGCCCGGGCTTCCCCTCTGTCGAGGCTTAGGAAAGGACCGCTCCTCCATGGCCCTAACCCCGCCGCCACGCGGCCCACCGGGCGGGGCCCTCGCCTCCTCACCTGACCGTACTTGGCTTCTTGCTCCAAGGCTCCCTTGTCCAGCCCGTTCACCGCGTGCGGGGCGGCGGCGGGGAAGTTGTTGCGGCCCAGGCTGCTCCACTCCTCCACTTTGGGGCTGTGGTATGGGGAGCTGTCGCTCACTCCTGGGGAGGAGGAGAAGGCGTCAGGCTGGAGGTCCAAAGCGTGCGCCCCCTCCTGAGACGCGACCCGAACCCGTGACCAGCGAGCCCTAGGGCTCTGACCTTGGTCCCCTGCCCTCTGCTTCCCAGGGGCGCCGGGCGTAGGCGCGGCCTCTCCGGCTTCCAGCCCACGGCCGGGTGAAGTTGACTTGCCTCGGAGTAGGCCTCTCTTAGGTCTCTCACCCATGCCTGCGGGAAGATTTCTTTTCTCCGACAAGCGGCCTTTGATTTCCTCCTTCCCTCCGCTCTCCCCCGGAGAAACGACTGGAAGGAGCCTGAGAATTTTGCCAAAATTTTCCCTGATGGGGGAAAGAACCCTTGAAGGTGGATGGGCCGTTCTCTCAATCTTAACCCAGCGTCGACTGGCGTTGACAAAAATCTGGGACTGGTGTGGAATGAAAAGGGAGAGAGGAGCGTCCTGGGCAACCCCAGCGCCTGTGCTGGTACGTAGAAACATCCAGGTAAGTGCTCCCTATGAGGTAGGGACCTCATAGTTATGTCAATAGATGGAACAAAAGACCTGCAAAGTTCTTGGCAAACAAATAACTAAATGCTGCCCACAATACACATGCAAAATATATGTGCAGTTTTTGCCTTGTGTGTGCATACCTTGTGTGTGACGAACCTTGATGCTCTAGCTCTATACATTAAATATGTGAGGTTATGTGCATATGACTCAAAAAGTAAACACTACAGTTACCACTGTAAATGCCACAAGTGTCAGTGGTAAGGTTATAGAGGGTTGTTTTGCTTTGTTTTTATGATGTAAAAGGTTAAGAAAAATGAAAGTAGAATTAAGTGTTTTTGAAAAAGGAGTAAAGCCATCAGTTATCCTTTATGTTCTTACTAGAGATGCAAAGAAAATTATATGGTGTAAACTGATTACCACAATACCTAAGGGGCTGCATATTGAATCATTGGTGTCTTTAAGTGACCAAGTGCAATTTTAAACAGGAGATGTTGGAAGACTGTGAGCAGTGTGTTTTATCTTTGGGACCTATGGATGGAGTACCGAAGTTTGACAAAGCCAAAACCACTTGATTTTAAACACTTCCATCTGACTCAGTGCTTGGAAGCATTGATCACTTTGTAGAAATAGTCATTTATAGAAATAATCATTTTATAGGCACAAATTTGTCAGAAAACAGGTTGTTTAAAGCTGGCATCCAGAATCAACAACATCTATGAAGTTACTCCTCTCCATAATCCAATAGTTTTCCAACTGACATTTGGTCTGACTGTAGGATCCCTAGGGAAGAAACGTTTTCTTTTCAACTCTGTCAGTCTTCTTTCACTATTCCTCCCCTTCTCCAAAGAATTAAATTGTGTTCAATTTGCACCAGGAGACTGTGTTTTGGCCCAGAACTGCCAGTCTCTCTTGGCCTTCCCAGACAAAAGGCAATCGGTGGGCACAAGCCTGAAGTTATCTTAAGAAATTGAGATCCCCCTGTGCGCCCCCATTTCTGCTGATCTC
Organism: Rhinolophus ferrumequinum; assembly: GCF_004115265.2. Classification (NCBI taxonomy): domain Eukaryota; kingdom Metazoa; phylum Chordata; class Mammalia; order Chiroptera; family Rhinolophidae; genus Rhinolophus; species Rhinolophus ferrumequinum. The sequence continues at coordinate 84,547,200 of NC_046289.1, read as the reverse complement.
ACACTTTCCCATGAACAGGGGCTTCCTTTAAATGTCAGTGAGGTCAGTTTATCCTATAAATCAAGGGCAAACTCTCTCCAACTAAAGTTCCAACCAGCTCCAAATAAGACAAAATTGAACTCTTAGAAAGATCTTGTAAATTCACAGTCAGAGACCGAGAAGATGAGAAACTGGGGCTCTGCTTTAATTACTTAAAAAGATAATTGTGCCAATGTGGTGGTAACTAAGAAAGGCAGGAAATAATTAAAGGAACTATTCCCCCCCTTTCCTATTTAATTTTTCCTCTGCACCTTTAAACTTTTGGCTAAGAAATTCAGAAGGGAGGCTCTTTATCTCTGCAATATTTAAATTTTGCATCTAGGGCATTTTGACTTTCTTTTCTCCCTACTGAGAATGCCTTTGTTTTGTTTTATTTTGTTTTGTTTTAACAACGCAGGAAATAAAACAAACTAGGGTCTCCTGAGGAAGCCTGAGGGAATAGGAGAGCTTGAGGAATCATTCTTATCAAGCAGAAAAGACACTCAGGACACTGCAAGGTCAAGGGTGAGAAAAAAGGAACAGTGGGGTGACAAAATGCAGGGACTACCGTAGATGTCCACTTGCATTCTCGGGCACCGAGGGACCCTAAAGGGAAGTGGCAGGCGAGGGGGTGTGGGGGTGGGGGGACGGGACAGAGCAGAAGAGAGGACAACAGGAAATTGCCATGCATTTTTGTCTCTATCACAACGGTGGTTGGTGCCACTAAGATATATAATATAGCGAAGTCTATTAAGGTAAGAGAGAGAGGAGAGAGAGAAATAACGCAGAAAATTAGTCCCAGAATGAGCAATGCAGTAACATACAAGTTACTAGTAGTAACTTCGGGACCTCTGTTTCCGAGGAAAATGAAGTGAAGCATAAGAATGAAACCAATTAGGTGACATTTGAACTTCCTGCCTGAGCAAATTTGGCCTGATTGCCAGAATCCAAGAAGAATACTGCAATTTCCACAGGGTGCCTGACTCCTCGCGGCCGCATCTGATCCCAAAACAGGCTGCCCGCAGCGGTGTCTGCAGCCGGCAGCCCCACGCCGGCTCTGGCTTCCCGGGCTGCGCCCCAAGTCCGGCCTAGGCTGAGCTCCCCAAGTGAGCGAGCCGGTCTGAGGCTGCGGCGGCGCGCGAGGAGGGGGAGGGTGGAAAATGCGAACCATGTGTTGGGGGTGGGGGGATGTTATGGGTCTGGTAGTTTGAGATGAGGCAGGAGACTGTGTGTGGCAAGGAAACGAAGGGCATGAATTTCAGCTTAATGAGATCAGGACACCCCCTGGGAGGACTCCTTACATTTCCAAAGGAAAGGCCCCAGGTGATGAGATAAACGCGAGCCTAGGCCGCAGCTACAGAGACCCCAGCGAGGATGCGGAGAGAGGCTCTGTGCATCCACACAGCAACCCTTGCGCCCTTACCTTGGTCGGTGATGGAGCGAATGCCCAGGATGTCGGTGACGGAGTGGGAGGAAGGCCAGGTGCGCGGCATGGCTACCGAGCCGGGGATGGCCGGCACCCCGGGCGGCGTGGGCACCTTAGCGGCAGCCGCTGTTATGGGGCTGGGGTAAGAGTAGATGTGGTTATAGGGCAGCGCCGGCTGCGGGGCCGGCTGGTGCTGCTTGTATGAGTCGTAATGGCCCTGTTGGGCCAAGTTGCCGATCTTGTTGCGCAGGATGCGGCTGATGGAGCTCACGGAGGGCACGTTGTACTTGTCACACACGCCGTCGGCCAATAGGCGATCCCGGATCTCCCAGGCGAAGATGCCGGGGTCCCTCTGCTTGTAGGTCCGGATGTGCTTCACCACGGTGGGGGTGGTGACCCGAGGCTTGCTGCCCCCGATGGCTCCTGGCAAGATCGAGCCTGTCTCGTTGTAGCGCGCCAGGATCTTGCTGACGCAGCCGTGAGAGACCCGTAGCTGGCGGCTGATGTCACACGGTCGGATGCCCAGTTGGGCCAGTTCCACGATGCGAAGCCGGATGGCGTTGGGCAGCGGCCTCCCGTTCACAAATACTCCTCCCAGCTGGTTCACCTCCCCGAAGGCTGGCTCTGCAAAACAAACACACGGCGCGCGGAGACGCGCACCCGCAGTTTGGGACAGCCGCTTGCCTCTCGGCCTCCGCGCGCGTCAGGGGACAGGGCGGATGCACCCGCCCCGGACTAAGGACCTGGGCTTTCCCCAAACCACACGGTTCAGGAGCCTTGCCGAACGGCTCCAAATCACCGCGGACGAGTCAGACTCCCTCCCTCATTCCCGTGCTGCCTGCGACCGCTGGTGAAGCTGCTTCGAATGCTCAAAAGTCTCGGAAGCAGGCGGGGAAATCGGTCTTGACGCCTGCAACCGGTTCCTATTTGGCTACTCGGCACTAAAGTCCTTGGGCCGCTCCCCCTTAATCCCCAGCGCCCTGCCAGGGGACCTGCGTAATTAGACAAGGACTAGGGGAAACTAGAGGTTTTTGTTTTGTTTTGTTTTGTTTCTGTTTTGTTTGCGTGTGTACATATATGTGAAACAAAACTTGGTCAGTCACTGGGGCTGCGGGTCTTGCAGATGCCACCGCTCCCTTCTCTTAAAATCAGAAAATGGCATCAACAGCAACCCAGTAGCCAGCGTTTAGACTGAACTGCTGGGAGCCTCTGACCCTTAGCGTGTTCCTACAAGTTGTAGGAACACGAGCAAAGTCAATAAGGAGAGTGTGAGCGCTCAGAGGTGCGCGCCCTCGCGCTCTCTCCCTCCCTCCCTCGCCCGCTCTTTCCCTCCCTCCCTTCCCGGCTCTGACAGCGTCCCCCGCCGCCACTCACCCATTGCTCCGAGCAGCACACCAACCGGGGCCCAGTTCCGCGCTTCCAGAAAGAAACTTTTCGCACGGCCTCAGTGGCCCAGCCTGTCGCTGCCCTGTGTCGCTGGTGCCTCCGCTTCTCCCCAAGAGGAGGCGGCGAGAGTGCAAAAGGAAGGAGTAAAAGGAAGTCTGTGCCCTGATGAAAGAGGCTTGAGTTCTGCATTTCAATCTAAGCAGCAACGTGGGCTGGGCTGAGCGGGGCCGGGCGGCTCTGTCTATCACTCACTAGGGACACGCCCCACAAAGAGGTGGGCCCGAGGGCAAAGTGCGTGGTGATTGGTGTGGGCCGGTGAGCGACAGCGCGGTCCGGGAAAGTCCTTCCGCTGTCTCTTTCAAGCTCGCTCTGCACCTGGGTGACTAAATACAAAGAAAATGGGTGTTTGACACCTTGCAAGGAACAACGCAAACAGACAGCAAAATCAGGCTGACAAAAATGCTGAATAAGCAAATGAAAGCGTTTGGTCTCAATATGAGGGACTCGGAGAAGGAAGGGACTGAGGAGATTTCTTTGGGGGACAGACGAACGTCTCAGAATTGTTACCAGCTTACCCTACCTCACCCCAGCCAGGTGGCTAGAGCGCAGGTGTGAGAGGGTAGGCCCAATGGAGAGACAAGGAGGTTTAGGGGAGAACGAGCCAGAGGTGAAGGCCACTGTTACAACCAGGTGGAGACCCCTCCTCCACCGGGTTGACTAGCTCCCTACAGCAGTCTCTCGTGGGTTTATCCAGGAGCGTAGGTCCAAATCTTAGCTACCCAGGCTCCAGGCAGGAGCCGCGAGGTGCAGAGGATGTAACTACATCCAGCTAAAGCAAGCGCATAGCTAAAGTCGACCGATTGCCTGTGCCTGGGGCATTTTCGGGGCTGGACGGCTGGTCCTCAGTGCTAACATTTGATTTGCCGGTTTCCCCACCACCAGCAAGCCGCTGCAAAGGAGTTTGTTTATATATGAAAAAGGCTTGGTCCCAAGAAGGTGAAGGGCCTGCACATGTACCTATGTAATTCCCGCGTCCACCGTTTAGCTAGCAGAGGCCCTGAAGTTCAGCCTACTTCTGAATCTCCACTTTCGTTCACTCTACATCTAATCTAAAGCCTACAGTATTCTTGGACGGCCAAAATTATTCAACATTTTGAGTTATGGAGAATGCCAATCAAAATGTAAAAAAAACAAGATGGGGAACATTCTTAATGAACTTGGGAGTTGTACACTTTGGGTAGATGATACACATACTGCTTGCTACCTGAAAGTCTAGCGCTCCTTCTTGTGCACGCAGGATTCGGGCTGATCCTCCCACAATCCCAAGGGATGTGTGTGGCTCTGGTCTTCACACTAGGAAGCTGACTGGGCCTAGATCCTGAGCCAGTAAGTGACAAGAACCCAGGAAAAACTAATGATCAGCTGTGCTTTTTGAAAAGAACAGCGATCTCCAGATACTCTTCTATTGTGGAAGTAGACTCTAAGTTCAAATTTACAGATATGAAGGATTTGAAAGATAAAGGAGAGAGGAATTCAAACACCCTTAATTCTTTACAACCCGGTTCTTGTGAAAAGTCCCACAACTAGAAATATAGACCGCGGAGGTCTTTTGGGGATCCAAGCTTTTAAAAGCAGCAGCTCTTTCTTGGGGCTAGGCTGCAAATTAATTGGCGACTGCGGTATCTGAGGAAAGCTAACGATTTTGCCTTAAGCTTGTAAGAAGGAAGAAACACGTTACGCATCCTGATCAAGAATCCCCCTGATCCCTCTCCTTTCCCCCCGCAGACACATACAGTGAGTAGGGACTTGCTACAGACGACTGTAGGCTCAGCTCGCGTCCCCGAAGTGAACGCATCCCATAAAATGCTGTTCCGCCTTCGAGCTGGCAAGACCGGCAAGACCCAGTGCCCCAATTGGGTCTATGAGCCCTGGAAGGCTTTAGTGGCTCTACAGCACCAGCCCTGAGTGATCCAGCAACTGGTGTTGTTTAGAGTGCTAGCTACGGTAGGTGGACCTAACACACCACTTCCTCTCATTCACCCAACTCCTTCAGCTGCCTCATCTCCCACGCTCTTGAATAGGTCGTCGCTATCTCTGCATTTCCACCTGCTGGACTTGGTCGTAGCCACGCGCGCGGTCTTAGCTGTGGCAGACCCCTTGCTCGGTTGGAGTTCAACCCAGCCTCATCACGCGCGAGGGGGAGGTATTGGTGCAGGTGTTCCGCACTCTCAGCTCAGCGATTTCCCAAGAGCGCACGTAAAATCTCGGGTGTTTTGGGACACCAAGTATCCGCGGCAAGCCGAGGCCGGGTTCCGGGGAAAAGAGGAATCGAAATTTCAGAGAATCCTAGAGGAAGGGGCTGATGCTGAACCTTCCCGGGTCACACACTGAGCGCTGTGGCCAGGTAGCCAGAGACCCGATGAGCCAGAAACCAGTAACCTGAAAGAGGGACATAGACACAAGGAGGGAGGGAAGGAGAAGAGAGAAAAGAAGGGAGGGCGGGAGGGAGGGGGAGAGAGAGAGAGAGAGAGAGAGAGAGAGAGAGAGAGAGAGAGAGAGAGAGAGAGAGAGAGAGAGAGAGACTAAGGGACAGTGAGCCTCAATGGTGGGCGTAGGGATGCAGGACTGAGAAAGAGCAAGTGTCAGCTGGGGTCAGTGCCCCCTGGTTACTGTCTGCTCTGGACCCGGGAGATCACACAGAGTTCGGAAGAATTTCGACTAAAATAAATTTAAGATCAAAACCAAAACATAACCAGTAAGGCCTGCCGCTGACACAGGCGGGGAAGAAGCCAAAGCCCTTCCCAGGGCGCAGCCGAGGCCTCGTCTGAGGGGCGACCCTCTCTCTGGATAAATATTTACTCAGTGGGAGACTGGAAGCTGGCCGGGCGGGAGGGTGTGAAGCAGGGGCTACGCGGGGCGGAGAGAATCCGTACGCTCGGCACTGGCGGGGACAGACATGTACACCCGCCCGAGGGGAGCCAGGGCCCAGGACGTCAGAGGCGGCTCAGCCTGGGCACGAGGCTAGGAGAAGTTTAGTCCGCAGCGCGCCTTTTTGGCTGGACTCTTGTCCTGCCTCTGCGGGCCCAGGCCAGATGCTGTAAAGTCTTCATAAATCTGTCAGCGGGCCCAGTGCCGCGGGCGGTCACCTGCGGCGCCCCCCTCCCGGCACTAGCTGGGTCTGAAGAGAGATGCCGAGAACGAACAGAAATCTAGCTCCTTCCGAGGCCTCCCTCTCGCGGCCCGGCAGACGGCGCCCGGGGGCTGCAGAGGTAGGACCCCGGCGTTACAGGCTGTGCAGGGAGTGGGGAGACCTCCCCTCGCTCTCCAGTCCTGACCGACGCACTGGCCTGCTCCGCCGGGCGCCAACATCCAGGGGTCGGCAGGTCAGCGACGACTGCGGATGGCGGGGGGCGGGGGGGCGTATAGCTAGAGAGGGGCGTGTGTTTGCGCTGGAGAGGGGTCCTGCTGTTCCTAGTTGCACTTATGAAGAACACAGTTGGCAGAGCAAAATATTAAGGAGCAGATTCCTCCAACTTGCCCCCGTGCTGGAAACAGACAAAACCCCAGATAAGGCCGGGGAGACTGTACCCGTCTCTCGCCCTGCCCGGGGAGTTGCGGGCATCGAGAGCAGCCAAAGTCTAAGCTCCGCGACGTGTTATCGAAGCAAAGTGAAAAGCACACTTCTTCCAGTCGTCTGAGGGGGAATGCGGTAGAGCCAAGCTCTCGGATCCCATTCCCCCACAGGAGCGCCTCTTCCAGGGTAAGTGAAGGATTGCGCGCCGCGTAGAGAGACAGAGGCCGGATTTCTCCAGTCCTCGCCAAACTGCGCTGCCAACACCGGAGCCGCGGGTTCCAACCCGGATCGGCCCGCTGCTTTGTCCCGGCCTCGCAGGGTCAGCGGCCGCTCCTCCGCCCTCTGGACCTCCCAACGACAGGTGCCCAAGGCGAGGGAGGGTCCACCGCGAGCTGAAGCCCGGCGTAGCTGCGTGTGGAACAGCGGGCGGGGGCGGGGGCAGCGGCTAGGGGCAAGAGCCTTGCGTAGAGGGAGAGACAGCCCGCGGGGGCCTTGAGCCCCAGCCAGGCGGGATGGGGGTGTCCGCACACTGACCTGCCGGCCTGGACTTCGCCGGGCTGTGGACGCGGCGGGACGCAGCAGCCCGAGTAGAGGGGGCAGGGGCCCCCAAAAGGAGACCGGAGGATTCTCCTAGATTTGCCAAGGCCTCTCCGCCTTCCTGCCGACGATGCTCACGGTTAAAGACCCTTTCCCCAGAGGGCAGCAGCCCGCCTGGTCGGTCCAGAGTGCGGAAATTCTGCTGCGGGCCGTAGGATCGGCCCCGGGGCTGCGAGCGCTCCTCACCCGCTTCCTCCTTCCGAGGGCAGGGGAGGGGCCTGTTGCCGCCTGAGACCCGCTTTTAATTCTCCGCCTGCCTGTTTCCGATCACCCGGGGTTGGTTTTTTTGTTTGCTCACTCCTTCTGTTACAATAAAAACAATCGACATTTCTTTTTCAGTTTCCCCATATTAGCGTCACTCAGTAATTGTTCTCCACCCCTCCCCCCGCGTTGAAGGCGCGCGCGATTGCTGGTACCCTCGCATTGGAAGGTTTCTGAGTATATAAGCAAATCTTCCCTAAAGACTTTAAAGTAAAAATAAATAACGGCCCGGGAAATTGCCGTGACCCTAACATCACTTTCTGAACGCAAATTACACCCATTTTTCAGTTTTCAACAGTGGAATTGCTTTCAGAAGGACGTCGCGGAGCCTAGTGTGATATGGTTACATTTGTTTATTAAATCCGCAAATGAAAGAGAACACGTTTTTGTACAAGGGGCAAAACTCGTGGCTGCGGGACGGCAGGGGCGGTCAAGGCTCCGATCCAGGCTGGGGGCAGGGGCTGAGATGATCCCTGCGGGGAAGCCGAACTGAGCCTCCCGCCAGAGGGAGGAGGGACTTCACCCTGCTTGGGTCCAAGCATCTGTAGAAGCCACACCGCTCGGTGACGACAGGAGGACACCGTCGGCGGTCACTCTACAGCCTTGAGCTGCGGCGGCTCAGGAGAGTTGCAGCTGCGTGTGGGAAAAGCAGGGTTTTTAAAGACCCTGCCGGCAGGGTCCGTACGGGGGCAGGGGGGCCACCTCCTTCCGAAGATCCCATTGGCCTAAAGGCTGTCTGGAAAAGATAAACACGAACTAGGCCTTGACTCTAAGCCTCGGTTTCGGCTCTCAAGAAAATGCAAAGCCCCTCCGTCCCCTCACCGTGGTCCAGGTTCTGTTGAATGCTGCTTTATTGCCATGTTGGGGGGTGCCTGCAGGCTTCTAGGAGCTGAAATTAACCTGCGGGCGGGAGTCTTGGTGCTAAGCACGGACGTTCCTTCCATTTTCAGTGATGCAGGGAACCGGGGCTTGCTCACTTCGCGGTCCCCTCGGATTACAGGTGACACGGTGTCACCGCGAATCGCTCGGGATCCTGAGCGAGCCGGCGAGCCCTCGCACCCAGGCAATGGACGTAGCGGTGGGACTGACTGCCTGGCACGGTGCCCTGGAGGCGCAGGATATCCAATCTGCCGTCTTTTCTGGACTAACTCCACCACCAACCAGCCTCTCGCTGACCCTGAGAGCGGAGACTCTTGCTGCACTGTCCTCGATTTCCCTTCAGAAACAGGAATGGGGGCTAGGAGCAGAGAGTCAGGAACCGAGTCACGGAAAATTTCCCGCGGTCTTCGAGTCCCAGGCTACCTCTCTGCAGACTAAGTCACCTCGTCATAGCGCCATCTACAGGTGTCAGATCTGATCGCTCTCCCACAGTAATTTTTGCCAAGGTTGTGAAAGGCCTTTGAAAATCCACAGAACTTCAATAGCCCGAAATTTTCAGTTCCTCCTTCCAATTCCTCCTCCACCCTCAACTCTCTATTGGGCTCCAAATCTCCGTACCTTTCCCCACCATGCTCCAAGACAACCCCGAGAGTCAATCAGCCTTTTCATGATTCACCGAAAGCCCATCTTCCACGGGATGCCAAGCTGGGTCCTCTCGCGGTCCCCAGAGGCTACTCAGGGCCATGGGCTGTGAGCTGTTCCTACGCTGCGGAGGGAAACTGCAGAGGCTCCGCGAGGGGATGGGGAGTAATGGGACAACATTTCTCCAGCTCATCTTACCATCTGCTGAGGGCTCACAACGTCCAAGCACTCGCAATAACCTTCCAAAGGAGGTGTTATTATCCTTCCCGTTTCACAACAGATAAGACAGAGACTTAGATTAAACGGAAGCACACAAGACACTAGGATTAAATGGGATCACATCGTTGAGTAGACGGGGTGTGAACCCCTCTATACCCCGTGTCCTTCGTTGCCCTCCCCATTTCCCTATTGTGCAGAAACAGCTCGCGCTGAAGCCGCAAGAGGAGCCCCCTTACTGCAGGTGTCTGCACGGAAAGTGGACATTCCCCTCCACCACTTAGAGGAGAAAAACCTGCCTAAGGCCGCACCGAGAGCTTGTGGCAAAGAGGGGCCTCACACTACCCTCCTCACTATGGGCACAGACTCCAAGATGAGGAATTCGGGACTGAAGGGGTGAATGAGGGAGACCCGGATCCCGCTCCAGCTGTGGGTACTGTCTCCACCATGCCCCACCCAGAGCACGGAGGCAGGGACTGCAGCGACTGTGAGGATCCGCAGCGTCCCCTGGGAGCTCCGAGGCCAAACGGCAGTGAGACCGGCAGGGCGAGGACCGGGAAGAACCCGGAATGAAGTTCCCTTCGCTGAGATTTCCCCGACTGCCGGAACGGAAACCCCTCCACCCCCCTGACCCCCGCCCCCCGCCCCGTGCGCTCTCTTAACAACTGAAAGGCAGAGAAATCCGCGTTTGTGTTTGTTGGGAATTCGTTCTGGTGTGTGCCTATTGGAGTTTCTTTTTAAGACCACTATAGTGGGGACAAAGCAGGAGAAGCCGAGATGCAATAAAATTAGAACCCCTAATTAACACAGCTAGCTGGACCCAAGTGGCTCCGGAGTACACGTGGTAGCTAGCCACACTCCCTCTCCCGAGTCCAGGCTACCCTTAGGTTTTCCTTGCTCTGGGGTACTCAGAGGTACAGCTTGGAGTCCGGCTCAACTCTTTTCCTTATCCTAAATAAATTCATTAAAAAAACCCATAATGTTGAAGAGACTTCAGCGCACCCAGGGAGAGGTGGTAGCCAGAAGAGAAAGCCGCCGGGTTATTATTAGCAGGCTCACTTTTACTGGCCTGGAAAAGTGATCTCTGGCTGTGGCTTGTATGGAATTCTCTAGGTCGTAGTCCCTTGAGTGTGGGCTGGGGAATGGGGGCTCCTCCCAGTTTGGACCGAGGACCTGGACTGCGAAATCCCAAGTTTGTGTTTTCAGGTTTAGTACAGAAACTGCGATCCACACCAGGATCTGACCACCCGCGATTTGAGTGGAGACACCAGAGCTCTGCAGGCCAGGAGGAGCCTGACTGTATTCTTGCAGCAACGGTCGGTATCTTAGGCACGGGGGTCCCACACGTCTTCTTCCTGTTTGGGCTTGGCCCTCCCGGGAGGAACTGGAGAGGGACAGATAAGCCCCTTTGCTCCAAGGCCCCAAGAGGCCCACTTGCAGCGAGCGTCCAGGGCGCCCTCGCTCCTCTTCCCTCTGCCAGTGGAGCGTCCTGTCAGTCTAAAAAACGTACCGCTCGCGACCAGCGAAACAGCTAGCCTCCCGCCTCCTCCGCGATGGCATGGCATTTGAGACAAGCTGTGGGTAAGAGCCAGTGGAAAACACAGTGTAACCACCTTTCGCAGTTCTGGGGAAATTGCCGAGGGACCCGGCAATGTGGTTTTCAGTGTGTACTTGCGAGCGAATGAAGAGAAATGTAAAAAAGAAATAAGCGTCTCTCAAAGGCTTCTCTTTTCTGAGACAACAGAGATAAAACACGGGACATCTTTGCAGAATAAACGAATTTCAAATCTTTTTTTTGCCAAGGAGGGGGGTATGGAATTACTGCCTTTATATGATTCACTTTCTTTTTTATTCAAACGAAAGTTTTAAAAATTAATATGGATTAGTCCAAAATCTTTTTTAGGAAAACCTGAGTAAATACTATTAGTTCTGTTCCGTATATGTATGTCCTTTATGCAGATGTGAAAAAAAGTAATTTTTAAAAAATTTGTTTATGCTCTAAAGGAATTTGCACGTCTAAAAGCTACTCACATATTTTTAAAAGAGCACATAGATGATTAAGTGCTTGTCCTAATTACGTAGATCTACTTTGGTAGTGCACGTAATAAAAACCATTTTTTTAGTAGAGCATTAAACAAAAATCATTATCACTAGTAAGGATGCACATAGTGAAAAACAAGGAAGAAAAACTTCTTGAGGGAAGAATTTAGGAAAATAAAGAGGGATTTTTGTGTGTTTTTTAGACAATATCAACCTTTTGTATTTGATCTCAATTCCTGCAGTTCTGTGTTATTTCAGCTCTTACATATTAAGGCATTACAGTTTTGGTTCTGTTGCTGAATTATATCCAGCCTTTAGGTTTAACGGCTGCAGAGGGGAGAGAGAGAATTTCAAGAGCCAGAGATTAGCACCAGAAATGCTGGGCCAGAGTCTTATGTATGATGTGGAGGCTACCCCGGTACAGCTGCCATTCTTGACAGACTCCCAAGGTATAGAGCATTGGGAGAATAAGGCTGGTTCCATTTCCTGCAGGATCAAGATGCTAACCCATGACAGTGGCTGGCCTGGGAGCCACTTCTTAGAAGGATAGAAAGCCAAGGTCATGGCCACAGGGGACCTTTAAAAAGCCCCCTAGCACCTTCCTGCAGGACCAGAGGTGTGAATCTGATGTTCTGGCAAGCTGACAACACAAATTCCCTGAGCAGTTTTTATTGCCTAAGCGATTCCTATACTATTCCCTTTGGGATTGCATTCTGCCTAGACACATGGTTCTGTTCTTGGAGACACCCCTTTCAGTGGGGGAAGAAATAATGATCCCATTACTCAATGCAAAAAACCTTCCATAATGCCAGTTTAAGGCTAAAATTTTTAACCCCTGAAAGTCAGGAAACAGAAAAGTTAAAATTCGTTTAGGTGGGTTAAATCACCCTCGCAGCCCAGGCTATATAATGTATGGTATATTTACAAACCTCTCCAGCAAGGCCATTTCAGCAACCAGGCACTGTGGCTGCAGTGTTTAAAAGGGAGAGCACTGTAGCATCAGTTGACTACATAGCTTTTCCATTTGCAGTTTGAATGTTTCACGCCAGTAGTTAGATTCCAGTGGTTACTTGTTAGGTGGAAAGTACTGCACAGAGTGTATTGGTAAATGGGTTTAAAGATTAAAGAAAGCAAATTAACTTGTAGGTAATAAGAAGCCAACTTAAAACGAGATAGCAGCATGATGTAAATGTTTATATAGGTCCCAGTTCTTCCAGATACTCAATCCAGAGGGTTTTATCATTCAAAACCAGCTCTGTACACTTCTTCAACTCTGACATAAAATGAAGTCCTCAAATGGCAATCAATGTGAGTAGGTATATTTCCTCATCAATTTCTCAATTTTTTATTTAGAGCTAAATGTGTGTATCCACCCAAGAGGAGAATATGCAGTAGAAAGATGTGTTATTTAAGTTCTGTGCTTGGAATTTCAGGCATTGCTAAGTTACATATGAAGTAAGACTTCCAGAATCTCCTCCCAAATTGCCCTCTTTCAATGGAAGAATAGACAAAAAGTATGCATTTTTCCTTTGGAATCAGTCTTGTCTATATTTTAGCTGTGAAACAAAATCACCTTAAGACATTCTGCTTCTCAAGGGCTCCCTATGACCAAAAAAAAAAAAAAAAAAAAAAAAAAAGGCAAAGAGAAATGAGAGGGTTAACCTTGTAGAGTTGTGTGTAAGATGAACCACAGCTTATGGCCACACATGTACATGATCTGTGTGTTTCATCATGGAACTGCTAAGTCACATGAGGGTTTGGGGGGATAAAGGTATTAGGTGCAGTGGAGGCACTATTATTCCTATTAGAGCAAATTAGTCTCATTGGGGAAAATATACCCTAGGGGTAAAACATATATTGAGTTATATAAAAGGAATGACTAACATACACTTGGATAATACTACATAAAAGCTGCATTTTTTTTCCTCATAAGGGAAAGTTTCTTGTGTCAATAGAAATGATGAGGGCAAAGCTCTGCAGTCTGTACATGTCATCTGTACAGAACTCAAGGCATAAATTAGGATTTCACAATTCTATTAGCCAAAATTAGCTGTCCAAAAAAATCTTCAAACAAATATACTTGTAAGTGCCCCCCCCAAGACATACTTCTCATCATGTAGTTAAGCCTTAATGAACCAAATCACCCAGGAAAGCAAGTGTGGAGGAAATTTGAAGCACATAGTGCCTTGGGAATGTTTTCCAATGACCTGCATGTCTCTAAGCAGAGGGGATTATAAGAAAAAGAAGAATGTGTGTAATGTGCTGTCCTTTTACAATTCTTTGACATGAAGACTATTTTAAAATCCACTTAGGTAATTTCCATGCCTTTCCCAGAATATGGTATAAGGGAGAACTCAGAAAGGTGAATCCAAATAAATGCTTCTTTAGTAACCAAGCCTTCCTGGTATACATGCTTAAATAAAGCCAACAGATGATCATTCGTATGAATGTGAAGGTAGTAAACATTAGTATAGAGAGTCTAAATGACCTTTTTAGGTGAAAAATAGTTATTTTGAGAAGGGAGATGGAAGAAGAGTAAAATGTTTTTTGTCGTTTATTAAAATAAAGACACTCTCCTCCTTTATATCACCCCCCTGAAGCATCTAAGAAAAGCAAAGTGAATGATGGGATGAATAGCAGAGGGCTACAAACATAAATTAAATTCACTGCTGTTGTTACTCCAACACATATTGCGATATGTTTGTGTATGTATGTCAGTCTATCTCAATAAATAAACTTAATTATAAGAACAGTTTGCCAACTTATCTCTGAATAAGTTATCTTTTACAACTGCACAAGCTTTTCATAAATGTTCTAAGCTTGGGGCTGAATTTAGATCCCTTATTTGCTTCTAAATCCAGTAAAGATACTATGTTCAGTCTATAAGCTGCTTTGTAGGTCCACAAGCCATTTTCCCCCTATCCTTCCTGGAAGTCAGTGCTAAATTGAGGCAATACAGAATCTTTCTCTTGATGCATGACATCACTGTTCCTACAAACCTGGGAGTATGAAATGGTAACTGAAATTACTGGAACTTGTACCCACCCACTAGAGAAAGCTAAGGACACCAGGAGATGTTGCCCTTTAATTAGTACTGTACCCTATACTCCTCTTTTCCTTCGCTCCATCTCTACTCTTTTCTCTGATACATTACTTTTTCTCTCAAACACACTCACACACACACACACACACACACACACACACACACCCCTATACACTCCCTAGAAGAAAGCAGCATTTTATATACAACTTTGATTTTTAAAATGTTCTTTTCTAGTTAAAATTCCATGAAATCCCTGAAATATGTTAAAGCACACCAGGAAACTAAGCATAACATTACTAAGATGAGTTCCAGTGAGGTCATAAAGCAGTTAGCATTCCTCATAGTAGAGTCTTAAACCACCATAATGCATATATGCCTGGATCTATCTTGAAGCTTATATTTTAAATAAGCCGTGAAAAGTATACCCAGACCTTTAACATGTTTAGGAGAAATTAGCACAAAGTTAACACAAGGTCGACCTTTGCCATCTGTACTTGCTCACAAATCCCTTTGCCCTAAAATCAGGCAGAGTGACCTTAGTTATGCAGCTTTAGTGGAAAATGGGCTTCAGTCAATCCAAAGTGGAGTTTGGGGAGATGACGAGCTACTCAGAATTATCAGTGCTTGGCTGGTTCTTTCTCTGATCAGTGGTTTAAATCCATACATACAGTTGTACCGGAAACAATGATTGCTTTGGACAGAGCTGCAACTCGTTATCTCCTGGAGCTTCCTTGGAACATACAGTTTGGGTTCTTTTCTACAGTACAGTTCTAAGTGCTGATCTTAATTAGGGCTGCTTCATTCCTTCAAGCTCAGGATTGGAAGAGGGGAGAGGATTGGTTATTCATCTGACTTCTCAATAGCTCCAAATACCAATCGAATCTTTTAAATAATTCACTCCTCAGGTCACATGCCAAATAAAGTGTGGTTATTTACTTCTTAGACGTCTTATACATAGCTTAGGGAGCAACTACTCTTTCACAACTGTTAAAGGCACCTCACAAGCTCTTCCAAAGAGGAACAAGTCTTCATTCAAATTTGAACTCAGATATGTGCTAAAAATGGACTGTTGGGCCAAAAACATTGCTATTATTATCTTTTCTACAATAATATTTACAGAAAAGAGCAGAATGTGAATTTCACTGCTTTATTTGCAGGGATGAAGGTCAGAATGTCAAATTGCAGATCTGGGGGCCTCAATAATGGGTCACTGTGTCTAACCTCCTCAACTTGTTTTCCCCACTTATAGGAAGGAACAAAATAAAATGTTTTGTGGAAGTTTATATTGAAATGAGGTCAGGTAAACTAATGACTGCTTGGTATTTTATGACAAGTTTTATAACCTTGGAGTTGCCATAACTTTCAAACGATCATCAATAAAGTTTTATTGCGAAAGGGTCGCCATGTGTCTGAATGCTTTTGCACATAGTAAAGGCCTGCTGCCCCATTGGCTTAGCTCCCCAGCTCCTTTTCACCCCAGCCATAAAGTCCTCCTCTTTTTATTGAAGGTTGAAAAGTCTTCAAGTCTGTTCTCTGTCAGGCTGGCAATTCCGGGACTACATGGAAATTATTTATTCACGATTAAATGATGTATACGACTAACCTTGGAAAGAATAAGTGATAAGACTTCTAAAATTAGATTTTAAATAGGCTCAGTAAAATAAATGACAGTCTTTGGCGGGGCGTGGGTGGGTGGGGGTCTGACAGTCGTTTACTCCAGAAACACGTGTTTGAATGCTATGCTATGCATATCTGTATACTCTGAAAGGGCGGCCATTAAATAATTAGGTGCTTAGGGGTGAATAACAGTTTCAAAGACAAAACAAGTTTCTTGAGTCTCCTCTGGCGGATCAGATAATCTTAAAGATTTAGGAGACCTCGCATTTCGTCCTACCCTGTATTGTCCCAAAGGAGAGAAAGAAGTTTGGACCAGAGCTCTTGTTTGTCCGATTGCCCCAAAACACATTCTCAGAAACGCTCCCCATGGTTAAACCAAGAATCCCAAGTGTCCATCCAATTCACGGCGTCACCTCTCTTGTTCAGGTTCCAGTCCGTATACACCAGCCCTTCCTTGTCTGTTGTCAAATATTGTGTGGAAACGAAGCCTAGAATAATGTCAGGCGATTTGGATGAAGAGAGTTGTAACGAAAAATTATACAAAAACGAAGCCTGTTGCTGTATGCGCCCTTAAGACAGCTACTGGCCTTCAGGCGAGGATTGCGACGGGGGAAAGTGGCAGGATGCTGTCAGAGTGGCTGGAGGAGAAGGAGAGGCAAGACGAAATCTGGAAAATCAGCCTCACGCACTTGTCCCATCCTCGGACCTGAGTTCAAGAGCCTGCCCGGAAGTCGGGCAGCCCCGGGGTGGGAAGACCCTTGGCTCCTTATTTTTTCGTACCGACTTGTACAGATCCCCACCCCTTACCATCCCTAACTTGCACAGTTGGTCTGGGGGAAGGTATTGGTGAATATAGCCCTCCCCCGGATAGGCCGCAACTCTCCCCAGCGCGCTGAATCCTCTCCTTTCCAAGCTCGGCGTCCTGCACCCATGCACCCAGCGGGGTGGGACCTCCAGCTCAATGCGACGGTGCCCGCTGCGCGTCCTTTTCCCGCGGGCAGAGGCCTCCAGAGCCCTGGATCCAGGAGTCGGGCTCTGAGCCAGATCTGTGGAACGCCCAGAGCCGGAGCCCTTGCTGGACCCCCGCCGCTTGTCGGCAGAGAAAGCGCAGCCGCACGCGGGGTGCCTCCCCGGGCAGCGCGCCCCGGACTCCGTGCCTCTGAGCGAGCGCGGCCGCGGCCTCTGCCGGCCCAGGCCTGAGTCCGCCGCAGGCCGGAAACCGCGCAGACCTTGCGAGGACTTAGTGCGAACTGCCTACCCCGAAGCCCTAAAGCGCTCGACCTGAGGGACTCTTCATGGTGTTTGGTAGCCGCCTCAAGCGGGCTTGTGGTTCAGCACAGCAAAAGGCATGTCGTGGGGGGATTGGCGCCCAGCACACCCCTCATTTCCTGCCAAGGCCTCGTCCTGGGCACTCCCATTGAGGCACCAAAAGCACCCACGACCCAACAAATAGCGCCTGGGTCATCTCGGCGGGAGGTGGTCCAGGTCCAGGGCTCGCAGGTGCCGGGACCCCTGCGCACCTCAGTGCGCGGGGAGAGCCCCGGGTGGGGTTCAGAGGCCCGCCTCCGGAGCGCCACGCGTCACAGCTCAGAGCGCCCAGGAAGCGCTGCTGCTGGGGTCCCAGCCGCGGCTCAGGCGGGAGCCACCGCCTCGCTCACGCGGTGGAGGCGCTGCCAGAGTTCCGCTGCGGAAGGCAAGGCGGGCTGCGGTGGCGCAGTGACGGGCTGTGGCGCCACCTCCCGAGGAAACCTCGCAGGAAGTGCGGCTCCCCAGGTGGCCTGCGCCGCAGCTTCTTCGCGGTAGCGCGAGAGCCCCCTGTCCGCACGATTTCCCCTAATAACTACCTGAACTACCTCCAGAAATGCCTGTGATAACAATTACGAAGCCTATGGTCGGTGTCCTTACCAAGAGATGAAAAGATCCTAGCTCCCGAGATGATTTACAGACACACTCCTGGGTTGTGCCCCCGCCTGGGGAAGGCGCACAAGGCTGCAGCCTCCCTGGGATGCGACGGTTTTGATCAGCTACCAAGGGATCTCGGCCTCTCTTCATGTCTCCGAGAGCCTACTTCTAGACTGCAGCAAGAAGTAGGAAGAGGTGACTCGAGGTGGCGGGTGTTTGTGGCCTCCTAAGGCAGGCTTCAGCTTGCAGGGGGTCAAGCCGTCTGGAAGGGATCCAGCTCTGCTCACCGGCCATGAGCAAAGCCAGAGGGTCTGCGGTCACTTCCAGTCCCTTCCCGTGGATGCATCCAGCCTCTCTCTGCACCACCACAGGAGGGAAAGCTTTTCCTCTCCGTGTATGCCGACAAGGTTAGAAAATTTTGAAAGTACCGTTTTAAAAAAGAAATTCAATCAGAAGGTGGGAACAACACAGAGATACAGAAAGAACAGTCTTCAGTTAGGTTTCTGACGTTAATTATAGCCCACCATCCATACCCCCTTCAGGCGCACCCATTCCTGAGCTCCTTTTTCAGGCTTCAGCCTTGCCTCATTTTGAAAACGTGGGCTTCCTTGTTAGTGAACACTAGTCACTTGAGTGGAACAATAGCAAATTAGTAGGTCATTTCTCTTTACACATTAATAGCTACTGTAAGCAAAACTTAAAATCAGCCAAAGATAGATAGCTGTTGAAGGGAAAATCTCAAGGTTCAATGCAGGAGCTGAATCCTCCCGTCCAGGTTGTCTGGTGAACTGCTCTGGGTCATGTGCTTGCTGTAATTACCTTGCCATCTAATGTTGGCCTGGGGAGGTGTTGCTCACCTTTTCAAGCTCTGTCCAAGGGGCTATAGCTACCTATCCTCATTAGTCTAGAATGGCACACTCATATTTCAACGCATATGTATGGAGCACCTGCTATGTGTCAGGCACTGTGTTATGTGCTGGGGTGGGGGTACAACAACAAAGCAAAAAGACATGGCCTCATAGACAAGCTGGACCATTTGGCTGATGAGATACTGCTCTCAGCTTGGGATTCTCTATAGGGCCAGCTGTTTCCTCCTGGCAAAGGCAAATTTTCATTTCCATCCTCAAGTGTCCTCGAATACAATTATCTTCTTTGTAAGTCTAGGAGAGGGATGCCACAAGACAAGTGGATTCTCCAAGCAAGCTAAACCTAGCTTCCAAATTCCCAAATCCAGGTGGCTGAGGATCTGCCTCTTATTTTGGATAATTTAGCCAACACGGTGTGGTCTTTCTTGATAGCTTCAGTAGGGCAATAATATCAAAGGCAGTGAAATGCCTAGAGAGAAAAAGAGACACCGAGAAACAGTGGCAGGCAGCTGGTTCCTCTCAACAATATCCCGTTGCAACAGAGCAAACCCTGAACATGCTGGTACCCACTCAGCAGGGCAGGGACACCTCCCTGCTTACCTCCCAGCTTTTCTCCCTTTCTTCTTTTCTAGGGTGAAGGAAAGTTCCCCCATTCACATGCTGTAAACTTTGCTAGCCTCTGAAAGATGTTCCACAGAGATCTGCAGAAAACCCTCTCTGGATCCTTCAACGAGGAATTTGGAAAACACCTAAAGATCATGCAAGAGGGAAGGGAAGGTTCTGGACGGGAGGCAGCAGCCTTCCCTCAGAGTTTTCCTCCACAGCGAGCTGGAGGACTGTGGTGGGTTTGACTCCAGACGTCATCCTCTGAACCTTTCCTTGCCCCTCTTTCCAGAGGCTGCACTTCTTACCCCTAATTGGAAGCCACAAACCACAAGCTCTTGCAAGGTCAATAAACATAATTTCCTTTTTTTGATAAGGCTGCTAGAATGAGGGAATGCTTGCTTCTTACATTTGCACATTGTGTAAAGCATTTTACACATATTATTTCACTTATTAATCTTGATAAGCTTTGCCAATCAACATGTGGGGAATCTGAGGCGCAGAGAAATAAAGGGATTTCTATTCAAAACAGAAGGAAAAGGGAAGGTAGCGGAGTCAGTACAGCTATAGATTTGTGTTTTCATAAGGGATTTGACAAAGTTCTTCATGTTGGGCTTGGAGCTAAGGTTAAGAAATGTGGCCTGGGCGATAAAATTGGTTGAATAGCTCATTCATTCATACATTCTTCAAAATAAACAGGTTTTTTGGTTTTTTTTTAAGCATATGCTATGTGTCAGGAACTGGGCTCCATACTGGAGATACAAAGATAGATAAGCCATTGTCCTTAGGGAAGCTCACAGTGGAGTGAGGAAAGAGACATGTAAAAATATAATGACAGTAAGGAAATAATATAATGTTGTCATGGAGTTAGACACAAAATGCAGTGGAAATGCAAGAGGGCCCCGGTGGTCTTCAGGCTGAGCGTGTTGATATGCTCTCATATTTGTGGAAAGCGTGACACTTCGAAAAGATAAGAAATATGAAAGAACACCGTCTGTATACAAAAATACCTTAAATAGACAGGATAATTGACCATAACACTAATCAATATATGTGTAAAATGTAAAATTCTACATTCAGATACAAAATAATTACATGGATGTATGAAGGGACTGTCAGGGATGGCAGCATAGGTAAATTCAAGGCCTCCAGTTGATTGCAAGCTCAACATAAGTCTAGCACGTTCATGTGCTTAGCTCGTGCTAAAGAAGTACCGTGTTTCCCTGAAAATAAGATGGGGTTTCATATTAATTTTTGCTCCAAAAGATGCATTAGGGCTTATGTTCAGGGGATGTTGTCCTGAAAAATCATGCTAGGGCTTATTTTCTGGTTAGGTCTTATTTTCGGGGAAACACGGAAAAGTAAGGATGATTATTGTGCTTCACGGGGTCAGAACACATCTCACACATCCTGGTCTCCACACATTTAAGAGGGAGGTTGACGATGGGACTCTATGTGCGAAGGGATGCCACCAGAATGGCGAAAGACCTTAAACCAAGTCTAGTAATGGCTGATGGAACTGGGATTGTTGATAGAGACCAGGAGACTCAGGAAGGATGGCGTGGTGTCCTCAAATACTTGAAAGGCTGTCGTATAGAAAAGATGGTGAGCTTATTCTGTCAAAGGAGCACAGTCAAGCTTTTCTCAGTTTGCAAATGCAGAGATTTATGGAGCAAGGTATTCTCTATGAGCTTGACTGTTCTTTCCTGGTAGATGCTCCGTGGACGTAGGGGCCACATCTGTCTTGTTCACTCGGTGACACTAGTGCCTTGCTCATAGAAGGCAGTTGATGAAATCCTGTAGTAGGAACAAATAAATGAACTATTCCATGTGGGTCCAAAGGACAAAACTGAGACTCAAGGACCAAAGTATAAAGTTGGATGACAAATGAAATCAATTAATTAGGCTATTAATTAGGATCATTGATGTAAGTAAAGATGCATGATTCAGATTTTTTCTTTCAATCACACACCTGTATGACAATGAGTGTTTATTCTCTTACATTTTTTCCTCCCTATGGGATGTTAATTACAGAGTAGATAAATGGGCCTTACTGGACCTCGGCTGGAATTCTATTTCCTTGGAAACCTGAAGGACACACCAATACATAGGTTCTCTTTGAGACTGGGAGAGATATAGGGAGAGAGGGCCTAGATAAGATCTTATTTGATCTTAGTTACAATTTAGACCTGTCCGAGGTGATCTCAAGAGTATCTAAGTCATTTAGGGGAAAGATTGTTAGGTTTCACTTTGTTCTTTGTTAATTCAGTGGGTTTCAAACTTTTTTCAAAGGCATGACTTACATGATTGTGTAAAAAATACATGGTGATGGAAGGAGAACTGACTCTGGGTGGTGAGCACACAGTGTGATGTACAGATGACGTATTATAGAATGTACACTTGAAACCTATGTAATTTTACTAACCATTGTCGACCCAATAAATTTAATTAAAAAAAAGAGCGATAAGCCCTGGTTTGTGGAACTATAGAAGAGCTGAGTAGGCCTGGGGTTCCAGAGAATTCAGTCTCCAAACCACCGGCCTATTTTTCCCCAAATGTAATGGCCACATGCCCTGACCAAACTGCAGCATTAAATTCAATTTGGATAGAATGACTTCTCGTTCCCAGCAAACTGTTGATTTTTTTTACTCATCAGTGATTCTTTGCTATTTTCTATTTTCTGGTCTTTATTCAGAGTTTTAGCAAGTAGCATCTCCCTGAAACTACAGGTTACAGTTGGTCAGCAGATCTTGAAGGCTCACTAGCTCTTATAGCTCATGAAGACAGATGAGAGGTGAATGTTCCCAAGAGATCCTAAACCCTGGCCATTAGAATGCTCACTTAATTTCTCCATCATACCAAGGTCAAGGAAAGTGTGAGACATCACTTCCTCCATTGTCTGTCCCCTAAAGCAATAGCACTTTCTTTCTATGGAGAATTCTGAGAAGGAAATAAGTTGTGCTCTCCTGCTCATCTCCCCCCATGCACAGAATTTATTATCAGAACAATTGCTTAAATGCTGCATGTAACTATCTTAACAAGAAGGCACACAATAATAACAATAAGAGCTAAGATCTATTGGTGTGCCCTCTGTACCAGGCATTGTGCTGAGCATGTAACATCTCTTATTTAATCCTCACAACAACGCCATGAGAGAGGGGCTATTGTGATCTTTATTCTATAGATGGGGAAACTCTGATGCAGGAGAGTAAAGTAACTTGCTTGAGGCCACATACTGTGTTTCCCCGAAAATAAGACCTAGCCAGTCAGCTCTAATGCATCTTTTAGAGCAAAAATTAATATAAGACTTATATTATATTATATCATATCATATCATATCATATCATATCATATCATATCATATCATATTATATTATAACCAGGTCTTATAATAAAATAAGACCAGGTCTTATATTAATTTTTGCTCCAAAAGACGCATTGGAGCTGACTGTCCGGCTAGGTCTTATTTTCGGGGAAATATGGTAGGTATTACATGTGGACTAACAATTCTGAGTGTTTTCATTGCCAGGTGAGGATTATTTTTAACTCTTGTCTGATGCTAGTATTGTGGAGGGACGGAAGTCAAAGGAGTGCGACTTGTTTTTTAGCCATCACTTTATTTTTATTTGAATATTTATTATTGTTAAAAGACAGGTTAGCGTTGTATAGTTCATATTTTATTTCAATTGGTTTTAATTACACAGATTTCTTGGTAAGCCGACTGCCTTAAGAAGTCTCATTCGATAATGTATAATTCTGTCCAGAAAGTGTTGGATATGACCAAGTAATATCCAGGTTAACCACATTTTGTATCTGCTTCCTTTGAAGCGGATTCTGTGTGGGCCATGACTATAGAGTTTGAAAGGTCTTCCAAAAGCCAAACTGCCCTTCGTCTTCTGAACCCTAAAAATGGAAACTTTGCCTCATTAATAAGAAGAATAATAGCAATAATAGGTAGCACGTAGGCAGTTCTTACCTATGCCAGACACAATTCTAAGCACTTAATGTATTTAATCCTCATAAAACCCCTATGAAGTAGGTTTTATTATTAGACCCATTTTACCGGCAAGAAAACAGAAGCAAGAAAGATCAAATAGGCTGTCCAAGTTTACATAACAGATATTTTGGCACTTTGGAGTAGACCCAACTGTGTGCTGTAGGCGTGGGAGAGTCAGTTATTAAATGTTTAGGAATCTAGTGAGTCGGTTGTTAAACTCAGCCATTATTAACAACCAAATTATATAAATTTACAATTAGTTTTTAAAGCAAGGTAATAAATATGTAAAATTTATTATTTCTTAATTATATAACTACATTTTACTATCACCTGTGTTCTTGAGGTTAGCTATGTCTCCGGTGTGAAGATGGTGGAAATACCATACAGTAACTAATTTAATATAATGGTGTGTTACTGTGCATCTCTTTCCAATTCCATGTTTAGCGACCTAATGGCGGTAGCTTTAAATTTGCTATGGTGGAGTAGTTACACCATAGAAATCAGCAGTTGCTACAAACAAGGCTTTTTTCCCCTCAGAGAGCCGGTTGTTAAACATTGACCTGCACACTACTGCACAGACCTCTTGGCCCAACATGGCAAGCGTGGGACCTGAAGAACCTAAGGACAGACGAAGTGAAAAAATATTTTTAAAATGTGGTTTCTGGAGACAGACTGCCTGATTTGAATCATGGCTTGGTCACTTATTGGCTATTTAAAAGCTAATGCATTTTGAGCTCCCACTCTCTGCTAGACGTCAGGCAGAGTAAAAGTCAAATTCATGTACTTTAAAAAATGTTTTATAATCCATAAGACAGATCTTCAGATGAAGATTAACTATACCACCTTGTTTAAAATGCCAGTCATTGTAAAATCTTACTACTCTTTAGTTACTAAACTTACTAAATCTTATTAAAGTTACTAAACCTTACCTATTTTATGAATATTTGGGGGCAAAATTTGAGAATCTACACTGGAGTTGTGCATAACATAGTTCCTTGATGACTACAATAGATTATCTTGAAAGGGGAAGAAGAGCCATCCAAATGAATGTGACTGTGTCACTTTACGCACTGATCTAATTCATTTATTCTTTTTACATGCAGGGTGTAAGAGGGCAGAGAGATGGAATTGGCAGATGCCTGCTATTCAAGGTCTTACAACCACACATGGGAAGAAACAACCATCCAAACAACTAATTACAAATAATGCAATGATGAGTAACATTTTACTCCCCATTTTTAGATGTATTCTTTAGGATAATAAGAATGCAATGATTCTTTTGAAGAGATAAACAATATACTAAATGTTTATATGAGCGGGTATAGGAAGACAATTAATTCTGACAAGCCAAAATCAAAAGCCTGCATACATTAATCTAAGGATGTTATTGTGGCAGTCCTATGCCTGTTAAGAGAACGGTGTGTGTGTGTGTGTGTGTGTGTGTGTGTGTGTGTGTGTGTGTGTGTGAGAGAGAGAGAGAGAGAGAGAGAGAGAGAGAGAGAGAGAGAGAGAGAGATAGAGAGAAAGAGAGAGACAGAGAGAGAGAGAGTATATGCACGTGGTTCTTGGGGATTTTGTTCATTTTTGTGTTTTGTATTGCTTTACTGAGAAGAGGATTAAATTAAGCACAATGTAAAGCAGTCGATCTGTAAGTGATCATATAGTATGTAGGATTCATTGTAAATAGCTCTGGACTTGACGGGAGCTGGATTCAGGTCTGGTTTTGGTCACCTATTACTTTGGGAAGCCATTTCCCCTCTCTGGACTAACTGTAAAATTTGGGGCTTAAACAAATGATCTATAAAGACCATTTGAGCTCTAATATCCTCAGATTTCCTTCGGAGAAAGATGGGGAGAAAGGAAGATTTGCATTGAGAGACATTTTTATCTTATAAGTTGCCTAGACTTGACTAATCCTGTTGAGAATGGAGGAAAAGAAGGAGATGTTGAAGATTAGGATTACAATCAATGCTGTTGATGAACTGTTCTACCAAAATGTTTCTGGGAGTTAATTGCAGTAGCCTGACCCACGATGCACCTGCATCATGGTAAGACAGATGATTTTTTTTTCAGATTTTTATTAAAATGTAGCTAACGTACAATATTATATTAGCTTCAGATGTACATCGTAGTTTTTCAATGGAATCCACCTAACACTATACATAGTTATTACCATATTATCAATTATATTCCCTATGCTAAAGAATTCATCACCATGATAAGTCCAGCATCCATCTGAGACTGTGCCACACTATCACAATATCATTGACTGTATTTCCTATGCGGTATATTACATTCCCATGACTTATTTATTTTACACGTGGAACTTTGAACCTCTTATTTCCCTTTACCTTTTCCTTCTTTTTTAATTTTTAAATTACAGTTGACATTCAATATTATTCTATATTAATTTCAGGTGAACAACATAGTGGTCGGGCATTTATATAATTTATGAAGTGATCCCCTGACTAGTCTAGTACCCACCTGGCACTAAACATAGTTATAACCATATTATTGACTATATTCCCTATGCTTTACTTTACATCCCCATGACTATTTTGTAACTACCAATTTATACTTCTTAATCCCTTTCCCTTTTTCACCCATCCCTAAGCCCTCTCCCATTTGGCAACCCAACCATCAAAATGTTCTCTGTATCTATGAGTTTATTTCTGTTTTGTTTGTTTGTTTATTTTGTTCTTTACATTCCATTTATAAGTGAAATTATATGATATTTGTCTTTCACTGTCTGACTTACTACGCTCAGCAAAATACCCTCTAGGTCCATCCATGTTGCCGCAGATGGCAGATTTCATTCTTTTTCATGGCCGAGTAATATTCCATTGTATATATGTGCCACCTCTTCTTTATTCATTCATCCATTCAGAGACACTCAGGTTGCCTCCATGTCATGGCTATTGTAAATAATGCTGCAATGAACATATGAATGAGCACCTCCCCTTGAAGTAGAATTTGGGGTTTCTTCAGATAATTGCCCAAAAGTAGGATTACTAGGTCTTTCTTTATCTCTTGTTACAGTCTTTGTTTTAAAGTCTATTTTGTCTGGTATAAGTATTGCTATTCCAGCTTTTTTGTTTGTTTCCATTTTCATTCCTTTTACTTTCTTTCTGTGTGTGTCTTTTGATCTGAGGTGAGTCTCTTGTAGGCAGCATATGTAAGGGTCTTGGTTTCTTCTCCATTCAGCCATCCTATCTTTTGATTGGAGGATTTAATCCATTTACGTTGAAAGTAATTGTTGATAGGTATGTAGTTGTTGCCATTTTATTACACACAAACACACACACACACACACACACACACACACACACACGGAGCTATAAAGCAATCCACAGATGGCTACCTCCTGGCACCATGCTTGGAAGTGCCTCGAGAAGCCAAGTCTCAAACCAATGCTGGCCCCTGCAAGTGCCAGGCTTAGGACTACTCAGCCAGAGGTATGGGACTTACTCAAGCCAGATGCTGTTTGTCTGGGTTCCATGAATCTTTGAGAGACTCTAGGGAAGTCTGCAGCATGAGCCAAGGCAGGCAGTTTCTATGAAAAAGTCACAGGAAGCAGTTTGGGTGTGCCTGAAAGTTGGGGGGGGAGGGGTCTCAGAATCATCAGGGTGTGGGAGTGAATGCTGTCAACCAGCTTGAGACTCAGATAGGCAGCTGCCTGCGGCTGCACACCAGGAAGGGGGAGGGCTCAACAAAGAAACAATGGCTTCTGCCAGCTCCTTCATCTTGGGGAAAGCTGCCCCTACAGCCCTCGTCCTGAAGCCAGACTACTCAGTTCCTTCCCCTACCCCACCCCCGCCATGTTCCTCTTGCCTCTCCAGCTGCTACCGCAGCACTGGAGCTCTGAGCCAGTGATTCCATTGGTAAGTCCATGCACAGTGCCTTTAAGAGGATCATCTGGGACTCCAGCCACCCTTCATCTTGCTCAGCCAAATCTCTGCTGGTTTTCACAACCAGAAATTGTGGGGACTTCTCTCCCTGGCACTGGAACCCTGGGCTGGGGAGCTCAGTGTGTCACTGGGACCCCTTGCTCCTCTGGGGGGGACCTCTGCATCTGAGATATCCCTGTCAATTTTTAATGGTCACACACAGTGTGGGACCATCCCATTCTGTGTCTCTGCCCCTCTTACCAGTCTCAAGGTGGCTTTTTCTATATGTCCTTAGTTGTAGGGATTCAGTTCAGCAAGATTTCAGGTGATTCTCTATGATAGTTGTTTTGTAGTTTAACTGTAATTTTGATGGGGTCATGGAGAAGGTCAGTGAGAAATGATTCTATGAAACAATTCCAGGATTGGCTGTGTTTCAGCTAGGTCTTAATTCTTTAGAACTGAACATTACATTTGCAGAAGAGAACTATGGTGTAGGAGTTCTTCTCTACATGTGAGGATTTGGAAAAACTGTCTGTTAAGTCCTTTTCTCTCACTATCACGCTTTTTCATATGAAATGTCTATTTCACTTAGACCTGAATTTTCTTAAAATTTTCTATTCATTCTTACCCTCTGTATCCCTTCCAGCCTCCCCACCATCCATCACATATCTCCCAGGACTTATTACATGTTGCTGCTTTCACCTATGTGACATTACATACACAAATTTCTAAGAGACCAAACATTTGTACAGATAACATGAAGAGTTAGTAATTAATTTTGTAATTCTTTTTTCTCCTGTATTTTTCTCCCCATGTGGAGCTCTTATTGGTTTCAAAGAGTTATAAATACACTCTTGTTCTTTGGGTCTTTTGTGAATACCTGGGAAAGAGCTGTTTCAAAAAAGCATACCTTTAACATCACTGGTGTTGGAAATGCTTAGGGGTCAGAGTCAAGTGTGAGTGCACATGTGCAGCTCATATTGTGAGACAAGAGGGGCCTGTTGCTAAGTCTCACATGCCATTCAGAACTAGTGTTATTTTCTCTGACAGAGTAAATCTTAAGGTTTCAATCAGCTATTTGTCAGCAATAGCACAAAAGATGGTAAAGTCCATCTTAACTTGTGTGCACTCTTATGATCTGAGGAATAAATGTGCTCGGTTTTGACCTCAGATATTCCTGCATCTCCCATGGTAAGGCTGAGAAATTAAAAACACAAGATATGCACATGAAGTCTGAGTCTACAGGGTGAATTTCAGAAGATTCTCAGTTGTGTGACTCACCAGTCTAATTACCCATGTTACTTATCTGTACTGCCTCTATACTCCCAAGAGTCAAATATTGATGGAGGATTGGTTCTGTTGTTCATGGGTTAGATATTGATAGAAGAGGAAGGGATACAAGATATAGGCAAAGGAAATGCAGACTAGAGTTCATAAAGAAAAATCTCAGGGGGAAATGTATATTACAATTATTACAAAAGCAGTACATATGTAGTAATTAGAAAATAAAAACAAACATAAATTTAGAAAACATATTTCTACTAACAAGAGAAAAATCATTGTCTATTAGTGTGTGTTTTTCCAGATTTTTTTCTGTGTGCGTGTGTATGTTTGCTAAATGAGATTACACTGTACTTGCTTTTTTAGTCAACAATCTTTACCTTTCCATGTTAAGATGTTTTCAGTTTTCATCCCATACAATAGCTAGATGACATTCAAATTTCTTAGTGACCCCCAAAATGTCCTTTACAGGATCTAACCAAGGATCCCTCTGACATCTGGTTTTGTCTGTTAAGTCTCAGTTTGAATGTAGCATAGCCACAACACACACTGACTGAAGAGGCTAAGCCATTTGTTTGCAGGCTGTCACCCTTTCGGGTTGTGTTAGGTTGTTTCCTCATGATATTGTTTAGCCTGTTCTTCTCTCTCTTCTGTCTCCTCTAAATTGGAAGTTTGACCTTTGATTTGAAGGTTTGGACTGGGAGTCAACAAGTACCTGAAAATTTTGTGAAGATCAAGAAATAATTGTTCTTAAAAACGATGTGCAAGAATACACCAAATGCCAAGAAACAGGGAGAAAGAACACAGCAAAGAGATCAGGTGGCTGGTGCTGAAAGATTTTCCTATGGCCATGTGAGAGGGAGCATTTTGGGAGTTCCCAGAAATAACAGGTAGATACTGAGTGGGAGCTAAGTTTCCACATGGGCAAATGGAGACTCAGAATCATTACAATTTGGGTATAAATATATTTGTGATCTCAGTTATATCCATAGGCTGGTAACATTTGGGTTACACCTGGAAAGATGTTCAAGATGTATAACTATGAAGGAAATGCATGCATATAGTTTAAAAAATGCCCTGTATAGAGATATGTAAAATAAAAAGTAAATTCTCCCTTTCCCTGATTCCCCACCCTGCTAATAGTTTTTGCCTCTGCTTCTGTTGTAACAGTTTTCACTGCAGTTTAGAAAAATGTAATATAATTAGGCCTCTATTTCTTATTTTTATCGAATTCAGGTAATACACATTTGCTTCTAGGTACAAAATGTGAAGAATTTGGAACTTGAATAGTTTCTCATCTCTCCTACTTTTAACTCCTATTTTTAAAATTGCTTTAGTATTTATAGTGATTACAAGCTTCTTAAATCATAACCTAGTCTTCTGTCCTTTGCCAATAGTTTGATTATAAAAATTTAAAAAAAACTCTGAAACATTTATAAAATTATTACTAAATGAACACAGATCTCTCATATATCCTTGAGAATATATAATCCTCAATCTTGAACATGTGTTATTCAAACAAGAGTCTTCCACACACCCCTGTCTAAAAGATTGGCTTTAATTTTATTTTTCACCTCTATAAATCTTTCTGCGTCATATTAGGTAGCTGCCGCTTCTTATAGGTCATGTTTTCTTCTTACTTAGTTTATTTTTAGATTTTACTGTCTTATTTTAGAAATAATTTTTTGGATGTATTGGTTGTGTGGTTACTAAAACTTACTGAATTCGTATGTGTCTGCAAGAGCCTTTCTTTAGCCCTCACGTTTGAAATTTAGCTGGGTATAAAAAAACTAGGTTCAAAATAGTTTCCCCTCAGAACTTTAGAGACCCTGATCCGTAGGTGTGTAGAGCTCCATAATGTCAGTGTGAGTCTGATGTTGGTCTGAGGTTCCTTGACAATTGCCAAAGGCAAGAGGGATTTTCTCTGGGGTGAAGGCCTTTAGAGTTTTCCACTCTTGGTGGCTCTGCTTCTTTTCCTGAGCTGTTGTGGAAATCCAGAGTTATCTCAAATTCAGAGTAGCTTTTCTTAGCCCCCAATTCATTCACCAGTAGTCTTCCCAGACATACTTTCTAGTCCTTGGAAGACAAAAGCTGCCTCACTAGTCATTGTATTTACAGGGAGAGAGCGAGCCCCATTCATCACAGATGTTTCAAATGCAATTCTTTAATTCCAGACTAATTTGTAAATTCAGAGCTAAAATCATCTGAGGGACTCTTTTGCAAATATCCCCTGATAAATGCCTTTATCTCTGGAGTTTGGGCTTTCGTCCCCTCCACTGTAAATTCTCCATTTACCAAATGTCTTTTCTATTGATTAGAATCCTTCAAATATTTTGACTAATTAAAGACTCTTATAGTCTTGTTTTTCACTGCTGTAATGGTTTGAATTTAATAATTAATATTTTCTTAATCATTTCAATGGGACATCTGGAGACAGGGTAAATGTGTGCAGAAATGCAAGACACATTGTTTACCAAAAAGTACAAAAGACCATGTACACACACACACACACACACACAGACACACACAAATATTGGAATGATAGTGTGCTGAAAACTTAACACTGGGTTATCCTGGGTACAAGGAAAATGCTTATTTATGGTTTTTAAAATATTTTTACAATGAGCATGTTTTACTTTCATAATGATAATGAAAATAAGGTGTGTGTGTGTGTGTGTGTGTGAGAGAGAGAGAGAGAGAGAGAGAGAGAGAGAAATGACAGCTTTGTCATGTACAGAGAGAGAGCCAGAGCATAAACTCACTCAGCAGTAGGGATTTTCTGTTGGTCTGTAACTGTCCTTCTCCTCCCGTACCATGCAACTCAGTGCAAACCGTGTACATGCACACTAACTTTGCATGAGCCCCTCCACAAAATCAAATCAAGAATTTGAAATATTTACTGAGCACTTACTGTGGACAATGCTAGGCAGTGCAACGTAGGGGGTGAGGGGGCTGCTCCCGCAGGAGGGGACAGTAGCAAAAAGCCAGCTCTGAGTTAGATGCATCCGATAAGGTCAGTCTGCTTTGTACTAGAGAGTCCCCCAAGAGACTGGCTAAGTTGTGGGCCTCCTTCCAGGTGTTCTAATCTCTGAGACTATAAATGTCATGTTACCCACTTAATCGGATTCCAAAAGGGCTTCTTGGCAGAAAAATATGGGAACTACTGTGGCACATCAACTACAAAGACAAACCAGTTTATTGGTTCAGGCTTCAGAAGAAACACTAGATGAAGCTAAAATTTGCTGTAAGAAAAATGTGATAAATCTAGTATTACTTAAAAGCTTCTAAAGCAACGGCGAACAATGATAATAATAAGTTGCATACCTCTTCCACGTGCACAACTTCTGCCCTGTGACTTCAAAGAAAGCTCTTCAAGTCCAGGGGGAGATGCACAGCTCTGCTGAGGAGATATTTATGGGGCCGTTATGGCGCTGAGGATGTTCCTATTAGACTCACCATTCAAGAGTCCAGATTTCCAGGACCACAGAAGACAAAAGGCTTGAGGCATTTTTAAAGGGGTGTGCTTTTTCCTATTACACATATGATCAGGTTTGCATTGCTATTATTCAATTTTGAACTCTTGGCATGAATTCTACTTACAGTATGCTCTGCCCATTTTAAATACGGAGAAATGGAACTGGAAAAGTCCTTCAAGCAGCCGTAACTGGAGGAGACTGCTGGTGGCTATATTTAATAAATGTCACCATGTCAAGCTTGTACAATGGATCTTGGAAGAATCCGATACCCTGGTTTGCCACAGAGATGACCATCCATTTAGTACACGAAGTCTGGGGGATCACAGCAATCATACTCTTTGGCAAAAGGTCAGGGAGAGGCTGTACTGCTCATGCGGGAGTAATCTGCAAAATCCTCAGATGTGGTGGGTGAAGGAGAAGGGGTGACAGTGGAAGAACCTGAGTTGGGGGGATCATTGCTGAGCACATGACAGCTGCAGCCCCTTCTCCTCCTTTGCAGGCTGTCAGGCTGAGCTAGTGCAGAAAAAATCCGTAAGAAACACCATTGTGACACTGGAGAATATAAGAATCATGAAGAAAGGTTGAATAAATCGAGACCAGGATATTTTAAGAACACTTCTGGGGAAATTCCAAGTTTCAGTAGTCCCTTTGAGAGACTGTTGGTGTTGTTATCTTGTACCTTCAAATTCTCGGAGGAGTCAGTGATTTCCAACAGTGAAAGAAAGAAACCTGGGGTGGAGGTAACTACCCCTGAGGTGGTTTGCTACCCCTCAGGCTGGTAGACCACAGATGGCAGCAATGTCTACAAATAGAGGTAGATGATTTTGAGAAATTGTACATGTAAGGTAAACTCTTTCACTATGTGACTAGACCAAATGCTATTTCAAGACCAAATGCTATTAAAACGATCCTGTTGCAAGTTGATTCATTTCTCCTGACATTCATACAAATAATACTAACAATATGGTTCTTTGTAGTTATTCTTTTTGATGATTATCTAAGTCTTAGATCCTCAAACTCTAATGGCCATGTAAGTCAACTGGGAATCTTGTTAAAATATAGATTCGGATTCAGTAATTCTAGGGTGGGATCAGACTGACTGCATTTCTAACAAGCTTCCAGGTGATGCCAGTACTATAGTTCTGAGGACTACATCCGGAGTAGTGAGGGTTTAAGACGCTGCAAGCTACACATTACTCTATTTCAGCAGCCAGCGCGCCCTGGGTAAGCAAATATACGAGGTCTGACAATGAAGTTCACGAACCTGCTGCAACGATGACGCTAACCTTTTTTTGCTATCAGAGGGATTATTCATTATGACATTGCACCAGCGGGACAAACAGTTAACTAAGTTTACTATTTGGAAGTTCTGAAAAAGCTGAACTTAGACGACCTGAACTTTTCACCAACAATTCATGGCTCTTGCAGGATGACAATACATCAGCTCACATGGCACTGTCTGTCTGTGAGGGCGTTTTTAGCCAGTAAACAAATAACTGTGTTGGAACACCCTCCCTACTCACCCCAATGACTTCTTTCTTTACCCCAATGACTTCTTTCTTTACCATATCACCAACCAGTTTCTTTTTTTTATTTAAGTTTTTTATTTAAAAATATAGCTAACATACAACATTATATCAGTTTCAGGAGTACCCCACAGTTATTCAACAATTATATACCTAAGGAAATATTGAAAGGAAGATATTTTTATGACAGTCAGGATATCAAGGGTAATACTACAACAGCTCTGATGGCCATTCCAAAAAGAGTTCCAAAATCGCTTTGAAGGGTGGACTAGGCACTGGCATCAGTGCATAGCTTCCCAAGGGAAGTACTTCAAAGGTGACTGCAGTGATATTCAGCAATGAGGTATGTAGCACTTTTTCTAGGATTAGTTCGTGAACTTAATTGTCATGTATCATATCTTGTGGTAGTTTTTAAATCTGTAGGATTTAGAACAAAGGCACCTACCTACTATCTTAACAGAAATCCTTTGCAGCACATAGAGCCTGTACTAGACCAGTCTTATGATGGAAAAATAGGGGCATAAAGACTTTGAGTGATGTGCCTAAGAAAGTCTGAACTTGAATCCATATCTTCTAATTTCTTATCCAGTTATTTTTCTGCTAAACTTTCTTGATTCTTTTGTGTGTGTGTATGTGTGTGTGTGTGTGTGTGTGTGTGTGTGTTAAAATGTAAGTATAGTGGAATATAGTAAATATATGTTGTTTCAAAAAGTGGACTTACCTACTTCACTTTGCAAGTAATTTAACAAACTTGATTATAAGTTCCATGAGGACAAGGTCAGGTCTGCCTTATGCACCATAATATTCCTAGGGTGTGATAGAGCCTGGCATAGTTTAATGCTCAAAGAATGTTTGTTGAATAAATGAATGAATGAGTGAGCTTTTGTTGTATTTCACCAAAGTGTGACAATGCCTTGTGTTTCAATAGTCCCTCATCCTCTCAAATCTCCGTATATAGTCTCTCATTTGATCACGCAACAGCTACGTAAGACAATCATTGCAATCCCCATTTAACCGATAAAGAAATAAGATAGAAAGCATTAGTCAAGCATGTGTTAAGCATAAATAAAAGTGAGGCTAGCTGCCAGGATGTTTTCATTTCATCGGCTGTCTAACCCTTTATACAACTTCACCCACTTCGATAAGGCAGATGTTCGTGATACTTTACAACTTGCAAAGCCTCCTAGCTCCCTTGGTTTCTTCAGCAACCATCCAAGGTAGGAAGGATTATGTCAGCTTTATAGATGAGGAAACTAAGTCCGAGCTGCATTACTACTAAGAGGAAAAGCCTAACTTAACCCCAGGTTTTCTGACTTCAAATACATTTTGGTTTCTACCATATAACAGGTTACACCCCCTCTCCTGTCTGTCCCCTGCCTTATTCCACTGTCAGATACAAGTTCTTCACCTTTCCCACCTCCCTGAGTACATTACTGTTCATACCACTCTGGGTAGCCATGGCATACTATGGACATGTTCATATGTTATATCTTCCTCCATTTATATCACCAACCAGTTTCTTTTTTTTATTTAAGTTTTTTATTTAAAAATATAGCTAACATACATTATATCAGGTTCAGGAGTACACCACAGTTATTCAACAATTATATACCTAAAGAAGTGATCACCATGATAAGTCCAGCAACAGTCTGACACCGTACCACACCATCACAATCTTATTGACTATACTTCCTATGCTGTATCTTACATCCCCATGACTTACTTGTTTTATACCGAGAAATTTGAACCTCTTATCCCCCTTCACCTTTTCCCCCTTTAATTTTTCAATTACAGTTAACACTATTTTCTGTATTAATTTCAGGTGTATAGCATAATGATTAGACATTTATATAATTTACAAAGTGATCCCCCTGACTAGTCTTGTACCCACCTGGCACTATACATAGCTGTTATCGTACTATTGACTATGTTCCCTATGCTTTATTTTACATCCCTGTGATTATTTTATAACTAGTAATTTGTACTTCTTAAACCCGTCACCTTTTTCACCCTGCCCCCCAATTCCCTTCGTATCTATCATCCTGATAAATCTAGTACCATTCTGATACCATAGTCATTGCGGTATTATTGACTATAATCCTTATGCTATACCCTACGTCCCCATGACTACTGTGTAACAACCAATTTGTACTTCTTAATTTCTTCCCATTTTCCACCCACTCCCTGAACTCTCTTCCCATCTGACCCCCATCAAAATGTTCTTTGTGTCTATGAGTGTGTTTTGTTTGTTTGTTTATTTTGTTCTTTAGATTCCACATATAAGTCAAATCACATTGTATCTGTCTTTCTCTGTCTGACACTCCACTCGGCACAGTACCCTTCAGGTCCATCCATGCCACCACAGATGGCAAGAACCCATTCCTTCCGTGGTCGAGAAATATTCCATTGTATGCATGTACGTACCACCTTCTCTTTATCCATTCTTCCATCAATCGACACCCAGGCTGCCTCCACATCTTGGCTACTCTAAACAATGCTGCAATGAACATATGGATGCACACAGCCCTCAAAGTAGTATTTTGGGTTTCTTCAGATAAATACCCAGAAGTGGGATCACTGGGTCCTTCTTTGTCTCTTGTTATATATAGCCTTTTTTTTAAGTCTACTTTGTCTGGTATAAGTGTTGCAACCCCTGCTTTTTTTCATTTCCACTTTCATGAAATAACTTTTTCTATCCCTTTACTTTCAGTCTGTGTGTCTTTCAATCTGAATTGAGTGTCTTATAGGCAGCATATGTAAGGGTTTTATTTTCTTATCCATTCAGATACCCTATGTTTTTGATCAGAGCATTTAATCCATTTGTATTGAAAGTAATTGTTGATAGATATGTAGTTATTGCCATTTTTTTAAAAATTTGTATTGTAGAATATTGGGGAACAGTGTGTTTTTCCAGGGCCCATCCGCTCCAAGTCCAGTCGCTGTCCTTCAATCTAGTTGTGGAGGGTGCAGCTCAGCTCCCAACTCAGCTCCCAGTCCAATCACCATCTTCAATCTAGTTGCGGGGGTAGGGGGGTGTCGCCGCCCACCATCCCGTGCAGGACATACCATGTTGTTGAGATCTCGATCTCTAACCAACCGAGCCATCCAGCCGCCCCTCTGGCTCAGCTGCAGCTCGTTGTCTTCAATCTAGTTGTGGAGGACGCAGCTCACTGGCTTATGTGGGAATCGAACCAGCAACCCTGTTGTTAAGAGCTCGCGCTCTAACCAACTAAGCCATCTGGCTGCCCGTTATTGCCATTTTATTATTCATAATTTTGATCTTTTTTTTCCCCTTCTCAAAGAAGTCCCTCTAACATTCCTTGTAATACTGGTTTGTTGGTGATGAACTCTTTTAGCTTTTTATTGTCTAGAAAGCTCTTTATCTGTCCTTTGATTTTAAATGATATGCTTGCTGAGTAGAGTAGTCTGGGTTGTAGGTCATTGATTTTCATCACTTTGATATTTTCTGCCAATCCCTTCTGGCCTGCAAAGTTTCTGTTGAGAAATCAGCTGACAATCTTATGGTATCTTCCTTACAAGTTACTAGTTGCCTTTCTCTTGCTGCTTTTGGGATTCTCTCTTTGTCTTTAACCTATCCCATTCTAATTATAATGTGTCTTGGTGTGGGCCTATTTGTGTTCATCTTATTTGGGACTCTCTGCACTTCCTTGGGCTTGTATGTCTATTTCCTTCACCAGTTTAGGAAAGTTTTCCATCATTATTTCTTCAAATAGTTTCTCACTCCCTTGCTTTCTCTCCTCTCCTTCCGGTACCACTATGATGCAAATGTTGTTACACTTGATGTTTTCCCAGAGGTGTCTTAAACTATGCTCATTTTAAAAAATTCTTTTTTCCTTTTGGTGGTCTGATTGGGTGTTTTCTGCTACCTTGTTTTCCAAGTCACTGATTCGCTTCTCTGCTTCATCTAGTCCGTTAGTGATTCCTTGTAGTGCATTCTTCATTTCAGTTATTGTATTCTTCAGTTGTGACTGGTTCTTTTTTATGGTTTCTATGTCCTTTCTTATGCTTGCTGTCTCTTTGTTGAAGTTTTCACTAAGTTCCTTGAGCATCCTTATAACTAATGTTTTGAACTCTTCCTCCGGTAGGTTGCTTGCCTTCATTTTGTTTAGTTTTGTTTCTGGAGTTTTTTCCTGTTCTTTCATTTTGAATGTATTTCTTTGTTTCCTCATTTCGGCTGTTTTTCTGTGTTTATTTCTACA
Organism: Rhinolophus ferrumequinum; assembly: GCF_004115265.2. Lineage (NCBI taxonomy): Eukaryota > Metazoa > Chordata > Mammalia > Chiroptera > Rhinolophidae > Rhinolophus > Rhinolophus ferrumequinum. The sequence goes on along the minus strand of NC_046289.1, from coordinate 84,509,743 downwards.
TATTAGGGAGATCTGCTATGTCTCCCAGGGTTGCCAGGTGGCCTTATGTAGTAGGCGTCCTGTGGAGCCCAGTGGCATAGTCTCCCTGGTCAGCTGAGCAGGGTGCTCCAAGAGTGTCCCTGGTGTGGGTTGGGTATGCCATCCTGTTATATTTGAGCCTTGATTGCTATTGACACCTCAGTGGGTGGGATTGACCCTCAGGCTGACTGGCTGTGGGGTTTGGCCACATCCACAGCTAATGGACTGCTGTACAGGAGGCTTACCACATGCAGCGGGATTTGCCCCAGTGAGCTCTGGTGCCTGTTGAGACCACCCTTTGTGTGTGCCGCTTGTGGGACTAATTGGGTGGTGCTCTGCTGTGATCTGAAGCCAACGTCCAAGTATGTTGGTTCAGGGGCCTCTTGGGAAGAGCTCCCATGCAGGCTGAGGTCAGCCAATGCCTATGACAGCTGTGGACTACCTGGTGAAAGCTAAAAAGCAATCCACATTTAGTTGCTGCCTGTGCTGTATATGGAGGCGTGTGGGAGAGGCTCCACTGTGGACTGAGGATGGCTACCTCCAGTACTGGGTCTGGGGTAACTTTGTAAAAAGCCAAGACACACTGAAGGCTGCTGCAGGCTCCCATAAGGTTCTGCCACCAGTAATCATGTGGTATGGAGTTGGGTGTGGCAGGGTTCCAGGGAGGCAGCAGGGTGGAGCAGCAGAGCTCACCAGGCCAATCAGATTCAGATTTGGCCTGTGGGGGCGGGCTCAACACAGAAAAGATGGTGCCGGCCTGCTGGCTGCATGGGAAAAGGACCCCACTCACGGAAAACGGCAATAGTCCTCCAGCTTTCACCTGGAGCCACACACCTCAGTGTGCCCCCAGATGCCTCTGACACCACCTGAGTCACCATCCTTCCACTGGACCCCAGGGTGAGTGCCTGTGAGCAAGCGAGTCCGTGTGTATGTCTGGATTTCCCGCAGCCTTCCATCCCACCCAGACGGTTGGAATCCCCACTGTTTTTCACAGCCAGTTGTTGTGGGGCTTCTCTTCCTGCCACCAGTACTCTGGGCTGCTGTGCCTAGTGTGGAGGTGTGGTCTCTTGCTCCTCTCTGGGGTACCTCTGGCCAAGATGTCCCTCCTAGTTTTCATCTGTCGCACAGAGGTTTGGGACTAGCTTGTTTCGCATCTGCACCCCTCATACCAGTTTCGATGTGGTTTCTTCTGTATATCCGTAGGTTTAAAACTTCTGTTCAGCTAGACATCAGATGGTTCGCCAGGTTGATTATTCTATAATTAGGTATAATTTTCACGTGTTCACGGGATAAGGCAAACACAGCGTTTATGGCTCCTCCATCTTGGATCGTTATCCTATCTGACATTCCCCAACCAGTTTCTTATCATTGTTCTGTTACCTCCTTAAAGCAGAAGCAGAGTTTTCTTCTTTATATACCTAGTTCTATCCTCTTAAGCAGATGAGGCCCAATGGATGATATTGCCTGATGGGGCATCTAACTGGTCAGTATTTTGGATTCCTCTTATTTCTAATAGGAACCCAGAAATGAATGAACAAGGTAATTTTACTATTTGGCATAAATTATTATGTATCTAAAGTTAGTAGCTGTTTGAGAGGCTGATATAAAATAATTTGTATTTCCAAAACCAAATAGGGAAATAAAAACAGCATTAGCAAATGATTGGAGAAGCAGCGGGTGCTTAGCTGTTAACAGGATGGTGAAAATGTGGCCACTTGGAGAATACATTCATTACTTTTTGGGCATATACTCACACACACATACACACCCCCTTTTATTTTTCCTTATAGTAAAACAAACTGCTCACCAGCCATTTAAGCATTTTTTTTCCCTGGGTTTATTTTTAAGAGATTGTTTTTAAAGGGGTTGGATATTTGTATTTCTTCAATTTGATCTTGAACTCAGGTCTCAGTAATGTGAGAATAAAGAACTTTGGGTATCCACCCCCACTACACCTTTGGAAAATTACTTTGAAACATTTGGAAGGTTTGCATTGGAGGGAGGAATGGGGGTAGAAGTAGTTTTATTATGCACGTTCTTTTATGGGTTGTGGCCAGATATTTTCAATGTGCTATTATCCTAGTTTTATGGAGTTCTTAGACCCTGTGGATATAAACATCTGGGAATAAATGGTTGACTGCGAGCTATATGCTATGCTGCCTGGGAAGAAATACATTTGTGTTGCATTTAAAATTTAATGAATTATTCACAAGGGAACTAATAACTTAATAAGTATACTAACTATACATAAACGAAATAAGATTTTTTTTTTAAAAAAAGCTCTTCTACTTGCCGTATACAAATGTTTCATTTGTGTTTTATCTACATGCATGTGATCAAATCATACAGATCCTTGTGTTCACAAACGGCCATGTCTTCCACTGGAGCATCAGGGAAAGAGACTAATAAGCGAATGAAGGAAAGATTCTGCCACTTAAGTCCTTTCAGGGGAGAGCTGAGATGGGATATGAAATTGGATTTCATGGTACTCACTTTTTGAGGGGAGAAAATCAATACGTCTGTGATGAATTCCCCTTTTGAAAGCCTTTTTGGTAGCATTCTTTCTCCAATGTTAGTACTACAATTAAATAACTCTAAAAATGTTCTTGTATTAAGTCCTTTTCTTCCTTTAGCCTCACTTTCTTCTTCTCTCCTTTCCTATTTTCTTTCCTTCTTTCTTTTCCTAGACTCTCTGTGGGAAGCTCTGACACATCTCATTGTGTAGAATTTCAAAATACAATCTCCCATGTCACTGTGGAGCCCCATGTATTTGACCAGTGTGAGTTCCAGCTCTGACAGCCAGTTTCATTTCTGGGCCAGTTCTGAGCTGAGTGTGGGCAGCGATCCTTTCTCTACAGGTAGTATAATCCCTCTGATCACAACTGCCTGAGAAACAGTTTTCTTCACATTTGCACTTTCCCTGGGACAGGCTTTCTAGGAGTCTGCGAGGATGGAGCTGAAAGAGAGAGCTACTCCTCTCTCTGGTGGCTGCTGTTCTGACAGGGAGCTATCATCATCTAATAGATCCCAGGATAACAGCAGCTCAGATACTTACGGCAGAATTGAGCCTGGGTTATATCCAGCTTTGATTTTGCTATTCAGATTAAAATTGATCCAAGTTGAAGAAAGCAAGGAATGAGAGAGAAAGAAAAAAGCAGGAGACAGGGGAGAGAAAGGAAAAGAGGACAAGAACACATGTGCATGTTCAAAACTCTAATAGGATTGGGTGAGAGCCATTGGATACCTGGTCCACTGCAATTCTAAAGTCTGCTTTCACCATCAGGAGTGGGGCTTGGCATCTGGAAGTGATTTCGTTCTGTGATTACCTTTGGACTGCAATGCTTGTTGGTTCTTTACTAACAAGCAAGCACAGACCCAGAGCAAGCCTTTCATGCTAACAAGCAAACAAGCCATCAGGCTGCAGATTTCAAAACCAGAGGCAGGAGGCAGATGTGAAGTGGGTCAAAATTCTGGGGCTTCTCAGGGAAAAAAAAAAAAATGAGAGAGAAAGGAAAAATCATGCCTTTGTCTTCTTAAGCCCTTCTCAAAGCACATGGTAAAGTCAAAAATTATTTCATAGCTCATATGTCCACCCATGTATTTCTAAACTTTTGGAATGCAACTAACACAGCCTCAGGCAAGTGGTAAAAGACACTCTACTCTGCTCAACTCCAGAATATAACTTTGGTGTGTAAAGTGTCTGTGGGCCATCTTCTCTCTGAAACACGTGGGGTCACCAACACCAGCAAGAAGATCCGAGACCATCTTTTCCTTCTCTGTGTGGATTCCCTCAGAAAACACCCATTCAAAATATGGGCGAAGATTAAAGAGGCAAAATGTGAAAGATCAACTTTGCGTCTCCTAATCTATAACATTTTGTTCTCTGCAAACTTTTGCAGTCACCTGTTCTAATTTTGAGATGCTTTATTCTGATAGAAGCCAAATACCAGCATCATATCTCCCAAGACTATGATTATAATTTACACACATTGATTGGTGCCATAAAAACTTGTCCATGAGTTTCTAGCACTGAGCAGTTTTTAATAATCATAAGGGGAGGCAAGCCAGGCTTTAAGAGCAGAAGGTTTGGAAGAAAATATATTAAAAAATAGAAATGGAATAATAATGATAATGATAGGTGCCGAGATTTCTTTAATACCAAAATATGTCAGGCATAATCTTCATATTTTTAATCACTTTTATTTAATCCCACCCAAAACCCAGTGGCATGAATTCTATTATTACCCTTAGTTTATGCATGAAGAAATGGAGCTTCAGGGAAGTTTCTCACCCAGTCACACAGCTAGTAAAAGGCAGAATAGAATTCAAACCCAGAGGTCACAGGAGAATGTGGAGAAAATATTCTGGATTTATGGTTTAGACTCACTCTCAGCAAACTGCAACATAACAACTTTCCCCAGGATTTTATATGGTGCAAGGCCATGGTGCCTGTGTATAATTACATCAGTTCTTGACTTTTGTAGGAAGACGGGTGATAGGGACAATTATGTGTATTCCCCAGCTTATTCAACATGGTGAGCCAGGTATGTCCAGAGGGCTATGACCATTACATCACTGCCTGTGCTCCTCATAGGCCCTGAATAACAAGGCTGGATTAAAACTTCCAAGGATCCCTACCTTCTCTACATAGGGAAACCCTATGGATTCCCTTCCCCTTCAGGGTTGGATGGACCCAGTGACTTGCTTCTAACAAATAGAGTGAAATCCATGGGATGTCATTATTGAGATTAGATTACAAAAAGACTCGCTTTCTCTCGGGTTCCCTCTGGAGGAAGCCCGCTGCTATATTGTGAACTGCCCTACTGAGAGACGTACTTGGCCAGAAAGTGATGTTTCTGGCCAACAGCCAGCAAGGGCCTGAAGCCTGCCAACAGCCGGGAAAATGAGCTTGGAAGTGGATCCGCCCCCAGCCGAGCATTGAGATAACTGCAGCCCTAGCTGACACTAACTGCATGCAGACTTAAGGAGAGACCTTAAGTCAGGGCGTACTCAGCTAAACTGCTCCCGGATTCCTGACAATCGGAAAGTAAGATAATAACTATTGTTTTAGATCACTAAGTTTTGGAGTATAGTAGTCCCCTCTTATCCGCGGTTCTGCTTCATACGGTTTCAGTTACCTGTGGGCAACTACCGTCTGAAAATATTAAACGGAAAATTAAAAAAATAAACAATTCATAAGTTTTAAATTGCCTGCTATTCTGAGTAGCACAATGAAAATCTCCCACCATCCCATTCCATCCCGCCCGGGATGTGAATCATCCCTCTGTCCAGTGTGTCCTCACTGTGTATGCTCCCTGCCTGTTAGTCACTTACTTGGTAGCCTTCTCAATAATCAGGTCGACTGATAACTGTGATATCACAGTGCTTGTGTTTCAAATAACCCTTAGTTTACTGAATAATGGCCCCAAAGTATAGCAGTAGTGACACTAGCAATTTGGATAGGCCAAAGAGAAGCCATAAAGTGCTTCCTTTAAGTGAAAAGGTGAGTACAGTGCAGTAAGATTTTTAGAGAGAGAGAGACCACATTCATAGAACATTTATTACAGTATGTTGTTATAATTGTTCTATTTTATTATTACTTATTGTTGTTAATCTCTTATTCTAAATTATTGCCTAATTTAGAAATTAAACTTTATCATAGATATGTATGTACAGGATAAAACATAATATACATAGAGTTGGATATATCTTTGATTTCAGGCATCCACTGGGGGTCTTGGAACGTATCACCCACAGATAAGGGGGGACTGCTGTAGTTGTTTACACAGTATAGGTAACTAATACCTAAGCGTGAAGGGAGGAAAGTAAAGCCTCACCTCTGTGAGTAACCTTTGGGAGAGCTCACGAAGAACCCTGGTTCAAAGAGCAGGGCAAAATATGTCTTCTTCGGGCTATTTCCTGTCACTGGAACAGCAGCTTAGCTGGAACCAGGTTGCAGCCTCAGGAGCAGTTCACTCTACCTTTGCTCATCGGTGGATTTCTCAGCTTTCTCCCACTCTATTATATCGTATTGATTATGTTGATTGATCCAGAGGACAGTGAAAGAAAATTTAAACTAAAGTTGTACTTCTTGAATAAAGAACCAGGAGTAAGGCAGAGGCATTCACTCAACAAATAATGAGAAGCAAAACAGGCCCTCATCCTGCCCTCAGGGGGATCCCTGTGCGATGGTCACAGCCCATAGTACTCCAGTAGGAGTCCTTCCTTGAGACAGCCTGCAGCCACAGGGCTCCACATAACATGGAGTCAACTCAGAACAACAGTCGGCCAACCAAAGACCAACAGAAAGAATTAAAATCTTTAGTCAGTCTCTTGAGGTAACGGATCCAAGTGAGGAGACCATTCTTAATGCATAGCAAACCGTCTTTAAAATCACCGCCTCAATTTCAGCCACTCTCAAAATCCTCACTGTTGGCAGCTGCTCCTCCTAATTCCCCCGCAGCTCCCAATTTAGGACCCTTTACAACCTAGCGTTTTACCCTGTTCCTTTCTGATGGACATCTTGCCCAGGAGCCACATCCTGGCAGGCGTGGGCCACACTGGCCTATAGATTGCTTTGTTTGGCTTCTACAACCATCAAGAAACTTCGTACAGACATCCACATTTGGGGTTTGACTTGGAAAATGGTTACATGTGGCCACAAGGGGGCTACATTCTGGCCACAGTGGGCTGAGCTCAGTGCTTCACCTCCTTTTGCTTCGCAGGCCCCTACTCCCGGTGGCTTCTGTGCCTCTCACCTGCTGCACCCCTGCCCTGCGCCTGCAAGCGTTTCACCCTGTGACTCCTGTTCTAGCTCCACACCCACCTCCCAACACATCCCAAGGTGGAAGAGAAAGGAGGGTGCCAAGGGGACCATGCCAGGATTTTCTTTAGGGGGCAGAGTGGAGGGAGGGTAAGAGACAGAGCATACACACAGGATTAAGAACATTTGTCACTGTCACATGTACAATTACAAGCATTGATTAATGCCATGAAGAAAAAGTAGATTTTTACTCTGTTCCTGCAAACACCATGACTGTGATTACAAAGCCTGTGTCCCTAACCATCAGGCTGCACAGCCTGCGTGGAAGACATCCTGGTGGGCTGGGCTCAGCCAGAGGCTGAAGGACACGTAGGGTCTGTTGTGCCCAGGTCAACACTGTTAAGGGGCACTGAGAGCAGCTTCAGTGACACGGGGAGCACAGAGAGAGCAGCCCAAGAGCATTTGCTCTGCGGAGTGTCATGGCTCCGCTCTGTTTTAAGAAGGAAACCAGCAATGAGCTGACGGGTTTGCTCTGGCAGCAAGATGCAGCACTTGCTTAGGAAAGGAAGACTAAGGTTTATTATGATTGGGTAAAGCCCTTAATTGCCACTTTGGATGGAGCTCAGTTTTTAAATTCGTATTCTGTAGCCAAAGGGCCTCTCCTCATACAGAAGTACTACAGCTAATTAGTGGCTGGGCATCTTGTGAGAAATGGCTATTTACTTTCTTTTTAGTAAAAGCTTCTTGGAATTTTCCTGACTGCAGCCTCCTTCCAATGCCCCTGGCTGCCAGAGGATATTAACAGGATTGAGCAGGGTTGAACTTTGCTCACAGCCAGTTAGCCTGTTCCAGGGGCCTGTTTGTTCTCTTTGCGGGTAAGAGCCTGGCTTCTGGCTCCTTCCAGTCTGCCACACCTGGTGGCCCAGCTGCTGTGGGAAGAGCCAGATCCCTTGGGTTCCACTCTAGACATGGTGAACTTCCAAGCTTTTCCTCCCAGGGAGCAGAGGCCAGGAAGGGCGTGGAGAGCTGCATTTGCCCTGTATAGAGGGCCTGAGAGTGCGGGAAAGGCTCTGAGGTACACAGCTCCTTGCTAGACGTCTTCCCTTTTCCCTCCGGATCCTCTCCCTACTCTCTTCCACCTTGCTCTGGACACCATGAGGCTCACCTATGTGGGCCACATCAACCGGATCCCTGGTTCTCTGGTTCCAGGTAAATTGGGTAAAGTCCTTAACTGCCACTTTGGATGGAGCTTAGTTTTTAAATTCATATTCTGTAGCCAAAGGGCCTCTCCTCATACAGAAGTACTACAGCTAATTAGTGGCTGGGCATCTTGTGAGAAATGGCTATTTACTTTCTTTCTAGTAAAAGCTTCTTGGAATTTTCCTGACTACAGCCTCCTTTCAGTGCCCCTGGTTCCCTTTCGGTCCGGCTAGTGTGGAACACCAATAGGAGTACCAGTGAGGGGTAGGTATCATTCTCTGGCCCACATCCCATGGGAGTGCAGCTCTTCCCAGGAAACCCTCTTCATACAGTTCGCTCCATACAGATTCTGGAAACCATCTCCTTCCTTCTTCCCTTCAGATTTGGGGCAGTAATGGAGCCCCACTATTACTAGCCCTAGAGAAGTATCCACCTGTCCCATCCACACCTTTGCAAATAGTTTGCTTATTCATCTCTCAAGTGTTCCTAATTTGAGTGTGCCATCTGTTCCCTGGAAGAATCTTGACCAATACAACTATCCTTCCCTCACCAGATCGTCAAGAGCAAGGCTGCCTTTCCTTGGGAGCAGGGAAGGAGTCAGCTAGGATGAGAGCCTATGCTGGTGTGCGCAGAGAAGAGCCATACCCATCCACGCCAGAGGGAAGGGATGAGCCCCACTGTTTATCGGTAAAGTGGAGTGGGCCTACATCCCCTTGCTCTGACAGGACACACCTTCCTTGGACTCAGTTGAAAGCCACTCTTGGACTGGACACCAAATCTTCTGATTGGCAGGCAAATGCTCCTCCCATGGCCTGAGCCCTGAGGCCTGGTCTCTGTGCATGAGGACTTAGCCATACCCCAGTCAAGAGCCTTGAAGGCGTATGTCCTTACTGACTCTCAACACTGCTCTTCAGTCTTCATGAAGCAACGTGAACGTGGCCTTGTGTAGCACATTTTCCTCCTATGTAAGTTCCATCTCCACTATGAAGAGAAAGGCTGTAGGGTAAAAGAGGGTAAAGTCATGTGCTTGTACAAGATCCTCTCCTTTTCCATTCTCTTCGATGGCTTTCTGTCACTTGTGTAGCCTCTGTCAAGTTATGAGAAAATAGCAAAAATATATGGATTCTCTAAAACCTGGCTTGTGTGTTTAACCCATGTCCAGATGTGGGTTTGTTCCAGGCCAGAAAGGGTTGGGCTCACTAGAAGGATTTTAATTTCAAGGGAAAAGGCTCTTGAGGGTGGTATGAGGAGACAGAACCACACTTAGAAAGCAGAGATATAATTTTTGATTTGGCTTTACACACTCTCATCTTGCTTAAAGAAGTGGATTTTGATATAATGTCCTTCCCCTCTGATAATAAGTAGCCATTATCACATGGTGTGACACATAGTGCCTTATGTTAGTTTCATCCGAAATTTAAAGCCCTCTTCCCTATTTTTCTCTCATGTCATACAATAATTCTTGACAAGAAGCATAGGAACACACACACACACACACACACGCACATGCACACATGGCCTTTTCAGGGCACTTGAACCTCTTCTGTATGTAGAAAATGCTTGTTTTCTTAGTTCAACAAAGGCAGCTTTAAAACACTTCAAAGAATCATGTACAAATGACCTAAGCTGAGGATGGAGAGTCAGGGGCAAAACGAATAGGAATAGATATGTTTAAAAATGCATGATTCACAAACTTTTCCAGAAAATAGAAGAGGAAAAAACACTCTACAACTAATTTTATGAGGCCAGTATTACCTTGCTGCCTAAACTAGACAAGGACATTACAAGAAAACTACTGAAAATAATCCTCATAAACATATATGTAAAATCATCAACAAAGTGTTAGTAAGTAGAATCCAGTAATACATAAAAATGATAATACATCAGGACTATCAATAAAGTGAGATTTATCACACAAATGCAAGATTGGTTCAACATGTGAGAGTCAATCAAAGTAATTCACCATATCAACAAGCTCAAAGAGAAACATCATATTACCACCTGAAAAGATGCAAGGGAGAAAGCATTTTACAAAGTCCATTCATAATAGAACTTTAAATAAACTAGCAGTAGAAGGAAAATGTCCAAGCCTGAGAAAGTACATCAACAAGAACCTATAGTTAACATCATACGTAATGATGGAAAACTGAATGCTTTACCCTTAAGGCTGGGAACAAGGCAGGGATATCTTCTCTCACTACTTGTAGTCAAGGTTATACCAGCAGCCCTACCCAATGCAATAAGGCAAGAAAAGTAAATAAGAGTCATATCTCTTGGAAAGGAAGAAGCAAATTTATATTAGCAGATAACATGATTATCTACATAGAAAATTGCAAGGGAATTATAACAATTACTGAACTGCTATGTGAGTTTAGCAAGGTGAAAGGATACAAAGTCATTATAAAAAATGACATATTTCTATGCACTATCAACAAACAATTGGAAATTGAAGTAAAAAATAAAATTTATAATACCATCACAAATTTACTCAGAAATAAATTTAATGAACTATATATTAGACCTATATGCTATAGATTGCTGAGAAAAATCAGAGAAGATCTAAATAAATAGTTATCCACTGAGTTATGGATTTGAATTCTCAATATTGTTAAGATATAAATTCTCCCTCAAATTGATCAATAGATTCAACAAATCCAAATAAAAATTCCGGGAGGCTGTTCTTTTTTTAGAAATTGAAAAACAGATTCTAAAATTTGTATGGAAATGCAAAGGATTTAAACATTAAAAATAATTTTGAAAATGATGAACATTAAGATGTGGGATTTATAATACCTGATTTCAAGACTTAATGTAAAGTTACAGACAGTATGGTATTAGAGTCTAATAAAAAGACAGTATTTTATGGGTATAAGAATATATAGAGATGTGTGTGTGTGCCTGTGTGTGTGTGTGTGTGTGTGTGTGTGTGTGTGTGTGTGTAGAGTGTTCAGAAATAGATTCATACATGCATGGTCAATTGACTTTTGACAAAGGTGCTAAAGTAATTGAATGAGAGAAAAGATAGGACTTTTAAACAAATGGTGCTGAACAACTGGAACAATTAGACACCTACAAGCAAAAACAAGAAAAAAAAGAAAAAAGAAAAAACCATGAAATTCAACCCTTACCTTGTACTATATACAAAAATTAGCTTGAAGTGTATCATAGCCCTAAATTTAAAAGCAAAAACTATAAAGAAATTAATCAAAATTAAAAACTCCCCTTTAAAAGACAAATTTTAAAGAAATGAAAAGGACAACTACAAATTGGGAGAAAATATTTTCAAAACACATATCTGATGAAGGACTTGAATGCCAAATATATAGAGCAGCTTACAAGTCAACAATGAAAAGACAAATTATCCAACAAAAATGTAAAAGATTTGAACACACACTTCACCAAAAGAAGAGATTTAAATGGCAAATAAATATATGAAAAGGTACTCACTATCATAAATGTTCAGGGAAAGGCAAATTAAATCACAATAAGATATTAGGCTGGTGCAAAAGTAATTGCAGTTTAAAGGTTAAAAATAATTGCAAAAACCGCAATTACTTTTGCACCAACCTAATATTTCTACACACCCACTAGAATGGCTAAAATTTCTTTTATTAGTTTCAGGTGTACAAAACAATGTAATAGTTAGACATTTGTACCCCTCACAAAGTGATAACCGCCCTCCCCCAATTTACTACCCCTCTGACATCCTATATAGCTGTTACAATTCCATTGACTCTATTTCCTATGCTGTACTCCACATCCTGTGACAGTACATATATTAAAATATAGTTGACATTCATCGTTATTCAGCTTCAGGTGTACAGTGCAGTGGTCAGGCATCTACACCATCCATGAAGTGAACTCCCTAACAGGACAAGTGTCCATCAGATACCCTACAAAATCTTTACAACATTATTGATTATGTTCCCCAAACTGTCTTTCATATCCCCGTGGCAATCTTGTGGTTACCGATTTGTGCTTCTAATCCCCTCACCTTCTCCTTCATCCCCACTCTCCTCCCATCTAACAGCCCTCAGTTTTTCCTCTATATCTCTGAGACTGTTTCTGATTAGTTTGCTTACTTAATTCTATTCTTTAGATTCCACATATAAGTGAGATCATGTGGTATTTGTCTTTCTCCGTCTGACTTATTTCACTTAGCATAATGTTCTCTAGGTCCATCCATGTTGTTGCAAATGGTAAGATTTCATTCTTCTTTATGGCCGAGTAATACTCCATTGTATAAATGTACCACAATTTCTTAATCCAGTCGTCTACCAATGGGCATTTCAGTTGTTTCCATGTCTTGGCTATTGTGTATAGTGCTGCAATAAACATAGGGGTGTGTAAATTCTCTCGAATTAGCATTTTGGATTTCTCTGCATAGATACCTAAGAGTAGAATCGCTGGGTCATAAGGTAGTTCCATTTCCAGTTTTTTGAGATACCTCCATACTGATTTCCATAGTGGCTGCAGCAATCTGCAATCCCACCAACAGTGCACGAGGGCTCCCTTTTCTCCACATCCTCACTTGCACTTGTTGTTTGTTGATTTATTGATGACAGCCATTCTGACTGGAGTGCGGTGGTATCTCATTGCGGTTTTTATTTGCATTTGTCTAATGATTAGTGAGGTTGAGCATTTTTTCATATGTCTGTTTGCCATCTGTATGTCCTTTTTAGAAAAATGTCTCTTCATGTCCTCTGCCCATTTTTCAATTGGGCTGATTGTTTTTTTGGTGTTGAGTTGAATGAATTTTTTATAAATTTTGGATAGTAACCCCATATCAGATGTATCATTGACAAATATCTCTCCCACTCAGTAGGATACCTTTTTGCTTTATTGATGGTTTCTTTTGCTGTGAAAAATCTTTTTAGTTTGATGTAATGCCATATATTTATTTTTTCTCTTACTTCCCTTGCCTGAGGGGATATATCAGTAAAAATATTACTAAGGGTAATGTCTGCAAATTTACTACCTATATTTTCTTCGAGGAGTTTTATGGTTTTAGATCTTACATTTAAGTCTTTAATCCATGTTGAATTTATTCTTGTATATGGCGTACAGAGATCGTCCAGCTTCATTTTCTTTGCATGTGTCTGTCCAGATTTCCCAGCACCATTTATTGAATAGACTGTCTTTATCCCGATGTAAATTCTTGCTTCCATTGTCGTAGATTAAATGACCATCTAGGTATGGATTTATTTCTGGGCTTTCTATTCTGATCCATTGATCTATGTATCTGTTTTTATGCCAGTACCATGCTGTTTTGATTACTATAGTTGGCTAAAATTTTAAAGACTGAAAATACAAGTGCAGACAAGAATGTGATGCAACTAGAAATCTCATCCATTGCTGGGGTGAATACAAAATGATATATCCACTTTGAAAAACAGTTTGGTGATTTCCTAAACAGTTAAACATCCACTTACCATACAATCCAGCAATTCCATTTCTGGACATTTTCCCACAAACACATGCAGGCAAATGTTCATAGCAGCTTTATTCATAAAAGCCACAAACCAAATGCTCATCAACTGGTGAGTAGGTAAACGAGTTTTGGAACTTCCAGGTATATGAATTCCATCCACAATGGAATACTACTAAGAAATAAAAAGGAATGAGCTATTGATACATGCAACATAGATGAATTCTAAAAGCACTGTACTAAATAAGACAGACAGAAAAGACTACATATTGTACAATTCCATTTATATGATATTCTAGAAAAGGCAATACTAAGTAGTTGACAGGGATTGGGGGTTCAGGGGAAGAGACTGACTACAAAGGAGCAGGTGAAAACTTTTGGGCTTGATGGAAATATTCTGCATTTTGACCATGATGGTGACTATATGACTGTACACATTTATTAAAACTCATCCAACTCTAAGCTTAAAAAGGTAAATTTTAATGTATATAAATTATCCCGCAATAAACCTAACTAAAAACAACAACAACAACAACAATAAAATACATGTTCCTCTTTGTTACTCAACTAAAATTTAGCCAAATTGGCAAGTCTTACAAGCTAACCCTGTTCCTTTCTCTTTCTTCAGTCCTCTGTTGGGAATCCAGTAAAATGTTTGTGTGTTTTTAGACCTTGTCTGCTTCCTTTTTCTACTTCTCTCTCCACCTCTGGTCTAAGCTCTAGCTTCCAGTTCCTTCAAAGGGGGAGCTCTGCTCAATCACTTAGCTAGGCAGGACAATAACCTGTAAGGTGACTAAGAGATCCCACTCCAGTTCCCATCCCTAGTGGAGAAATGAACTGCTGAGTTTTTACTGGTACATGTCATTGTATCAGCTCAAGCCCATACAAGGATGACTCATAAAGAGTAAAACAGCATCATCCCAGAGTGGACAGACTGGCACAGAGAAAAGAATAGGGCCTTTGGAGTATTCCAATCTTGGGTCTGTCATTGGCTAATGTTACTTTTGAGCAAATACTTTAAACCTTGGTTTCCTTTTCTGTAAAATAGAGAAATAATACCTGCCTTAAGAGGTGACCATAAAAATTAAATGAGACATATGTTAATATGTCAAGAGTCTAGCACATAGAATTTCTTTTACTAGTTTCAGGTGTACAAAACAATGTAATAGACATTTATCATGTATATCCCTCACACAGTGATAACCCCCTTCCCCCATACACTACCCCTCTGACATCGCACACAGCCATTACATTTCCACTGTCTCTATTCCTAATGCTGTACTCCACTTCTTGTAACCATATATATATATATATATATATATATATATGTATGTATATATGTATACACACACACACGCATACATATACACATATGTATATATGTGTATATATATATATAAAATTGTAGTTGGCATTCATTATTGTTCAGCTTCAGCTTCAGGTGTACAGGGCAGTGATCAGGCATCTACAGCTTCCCTGAGGTGATCTCCATCGGATACCCTACAAAATCTTTACAACATTATTGATTACATTCCCCAAATTGACTTTCATATCCCCGTGGCCATCTTGTGGTTACTGATTGTGGCACATAGAATTTCTCAACCAATAGTCGGCATCATCATCATCATCGTCATCATCAATTCTTTAATTAGGCTCGATAAAGAATGCTCTAAGAAGTAAAATGAAATATGAGGTTAGGCAAGGAAGAGGTTGGAACTGGAACTGAGATGGCTGTTTCATTTTATTTATAACCAGGCCTTGTTCTATGAAGAATTTAAGGCAAGTTATAAAATATGTACAAACAAAAGCATATAAATAAATAATTGAAGGAGACTATAGCAAGGAAATGGGCAGAAAAACAGTAATATTAATACTAGGAAATGAATATCTAAAGGTCTCGGTATTTCCTATGGGTGAGTCACAAATTTGGCTTTCAGATTTTTTGATAATTCGATGTAAAGAACTTCAAGATTCATGTTTTTGACTAGCTACAAACAAGCAAGGTCATGAGGAGCGTGCATATCCTAAGGTCTTGGTAGTTGCTGGGGTGAGTCACAAATTTGGCTTTGAATTTTTTGATAATTCAATGTAAAAAAAGGAAAACGTGCTTAGCTTCAAGATTCATACTTTCCACTAGGTACCAACAAGCTAGGTCATGAGGAGAAGTCCACGTTTTCTTTCACCCCAGAGATTTCATACAGAGGAAGTGCAGTCATGAAGTGGAGGGTTTCTCAACCACAGCCCCCACAAATTCACAAGTGAGTGTCTTGTGAAATCTTTCAGTGTAGGCTTAAAGCACAGATCCACACTTCTACTCACGTCGTCTGGTATAATCCTAAGGAAAAAATTTTAAATATCTAGAGGAATGTCTGCCTGTTTTTTCAAAACAGCCCTTATAAATACTTCTTGAAACCTTTGGTAAGTGTTGGAGAGCAGAGAGTTCAAAATTGTAATTTCTGGCAAGAATCTGAAGGGCGAATATTTTGAATTGTTAATTAAAGGAAAAGACAGTCACTGGCTAAGAGTAGAATTAATATCATTTAAAAATTAAGGAGTCTAACCAGACAAATTATGGGCAGCATCAAAAACACTCCTAAGAAACAGTCCTGAGGCCTGCTCTGAAACGCTGAGGAATCGGCAATCAAGAACCAAAGTCCTAAGCTATAGCAAAAGGCTGTAATGATTTTAGCCTGGAAAATTTTCAAAGCAGATGTTAGCAATCACCCACCACGGGAACTGAAAAAAATCTCAATAAAATACACATAGAATTTCTAATTTAAGTGGTGTAGGTTCTGGTCAAATACTTCAAGATGAATTAGTCGCAAATCATATTCTCAGATAGTGAAATGATTTGACCAATGGTAGGGAATTGTTGGCTATAAGCCACACAAAACATAGAGCACATCTGCCAAGGATAATTAATTTGGTTTAGAGAGGTTGATCTTTCTTTCTGGTAACATTTAGATAGCGAGGTATATTTAACTGAGATAAAAATTCACATAACATAAAATGAACCACAAGCCATTTAAAGTATACAATTTGGTGGGAGTTAGTACACCCATGGAATTGTGCAACTATCACCTCTATCTAGTTACAACAAATTTTCATCACCCTGAAAGAAAACCATGAATCCATTAAGCAGTCATTCCCTAGTCTCTTTTTTCAGACCCTGGCAACCACTAGTCTGCTTTCTGTCTTTATGGATATATCTATTCTGGATATTTCCTATAAGTGGAATTATACAATATGTGACATTTGTGTCTGCCTTAATTCACATAGCATGATGTTTTCAAGATTAATCTACACTGTATAATTTATCAGTAGTTCATTATTTTTGTGTCTGAATAGTATTCCATTGTATGGATAGACCACAATTTTATCCATTCATCAGTTGATGGACACTTGGTTAGTTTCCACCTTTTGGATATTGTAATAATACTGCTATAAACATTTGTGTACACGTATTTGTTTGAATCTAACTTGTTGAGGAAATTCTAAACTGTTTTACACAGTGGCTGCACCGCTTCACATTTTTTTCTATCAGCAATAAATGACAGTTCTATTATCTCCATAGTTTTTCCAACACTTGTTTTTTCTGTTTTTTATTATGTCTAAACTGTGGGTATAAAGTGGTATCCAACTGGGTTTTGATTTGAATTTGTCTAATGACTTGTAATAGTGAGTATCTGTTCATGTGCTTGTTAGCTACAAGGAGATTTGGGGGAAAATGCCTATTCAAATCCCCTGCCCATTTTAAAATTAGTTGTTTGTCTTTTGTTGTTGAGTTCTAGGAATTCTTTGTATATTCTGGATATCTTTACCAGATATATGGTTTGCAAATATCTTCTCTCATTCTGTGAGTTGTCTTTTCAGATTTATTTATTTATTTATTTACTTATTTATTTTTGAAATTCAGTGTTATTTTACATTAATTTCAGGTGTACAGCATAGTCATTAGACATTTATATAACTTATCAAGTGATCCCCCTGACTAGTATCCACCTGGCACTATACATAGTTATTACCATATTATTGATTATATTCTCTATGCTTTACATCGCCATGACTATTTTATAACTACCAATTTGTACTTCTTATTCCCTTCACCTTTTTCACCCTGCCTCTGACCTCCCTCCCATCTATCACTCCGATAGATCTAGTGCCCACCTGACACCATAGGTAGTTATTAATATTATAATATTATTGACTGTATTCCTTATGCTATACCTTACATTCCCATAACTGCCAACTTGGTGTTACAACAAATTTGTACTTCTTAATCCCTTCTGCCTTTTCACTCACGACCAAGGCTCTTCCCATCTGGCAATGATCAAAATGTTCTCTGTATCTATGGGTTTGTTTCTGTTTTGTTTATTTTGTTCTTTACATTCCACTTATAAGTGAAGTCATTTTGCTGTCTGACTTACTACAGACACTCAGCACAGTACTCTCTAGGTCCATCCATATTGCAGCAAATGGCAAGATTTCATTCTTTTTCATGGCTGAGTAATATTCCATTGTACATATGTGCCACCTCTTCTTTATTCATTCATCCATTCAGAGACACCAAGGTTGCTTCCACATTTTGGCCATTATAAATAATGCTGCAATGAACATATGGATGAGTACATTCCCTCTAAGTAGCATTTTGGGTTTCTTCGGATAAATACCAAGAAGTGAGATTACTGGGTGTTTATTTGTCTCTTATTACAGTCTTTGTTTTAAAGTCTATTTTGTCTGTTATAAGTATTGCTACCCCACCTTTCTGTTTGTTTGTTTCAATTTTTATGAAATATCTTTTTTGATCTCAGCCTGTGTGTCTTTAGATCTGAAGTGAATCTCTTGTAGGCAGTATATGTAAGGGTCTTGTTTTCTTCTCCATTCAGCCCCCCATATATTGATTGAAGCATTTAATCCGTTTACATTGAAAGTAATTGTTGATAGGTATGCAATTACTGCCATTTTATTATTCATATTTTTTTAAATTTTTCTTCTTATCTTAAAGAAGTCCCTCTAAGATTCCTTATAACACTGGTTTGGTAATGATAAACTCCTTTAGCTTTTTCTTGTCTGGGAATCTCCTTATCTGTCCTTTGATTCCAAATGATAGTTTTGCTGGGTAGAGTAATTTTGATTGTGGGTCCTTGCTTTTTATCACTTTGCATATTTCTTTCCAGTCCCTTCTGGCCTGCAAAGTTTTTGTTGAGGCCAGCTGTTGAGAAATCAGCTGATAGTCTTAGGAGAGCTCCCTTGTAGGTAACTAACTGCTTTTCTCTTGCTGCTTTTAAGATTCTCTCTGTGTCTTTAACATTTGGCATTTTAATTATGATATGTCTTGGTGTGGGTCTCTTTGGGTTCATCTTGTTTTGGGACTGTCTGTGCTTCCCAGGCTTGTATGTATATTTCCTTCACCAGGTTAGGGAAGTTTCAAATCATTATTTTTTCAAATAGGTTTTTTATCCCTTGCTCTCTCTCTTCTCTTTCTGGTACCCCTGTAATGCAAATATTGTTATGTCTAATGTTGTCCCAGAGGCCTCTTAAACTCTCCTTATGTTTTTGGATTCTTTTTTCTTTTTGTTGTTTGGATTGGGTATTTTCTGCTACTTTATATTCCAAATTGTAATTCCCTCCTCTGCTTCATCTAATCTACCATTGAGTCCCTGTAATGTATTCTTAATTTTCATTATTGTATTCTTTATTTCTGACTGGTTCTTTTTTATGTTTTCTATTTCCATTTTTATGGTTTCTATCTCTTTGTTGAAGTTCTCCCTGAGATTATTGAGCATCCTTATAACCAGTGTTTGGAATTCAGTGTCTGGTAGATTGCTGATCTCCATTTTGTTTAGTTCTTTTTCTGGAGCTTTGTTCTGTTCTTTTATTTGAGACATATTTCTTTATCTCCCCATTTTGGCTGCCTCCCTGTGTTTGTTCCTATGTATTAGGTAGAGCTGCTATGTCTTCTGGTCTTAGTAGAATGGCCTTATGTAGGAGGTATCCTGTGCAGCACAGTCCCCCTGGCCACCTGAGCAGCACATTCCAGGTGTGTCCCTTTTGTGGGCTGTGTGTGCACTCCTGTTGTAGTTGAGCCTTGGTTGCTGTTTGCATGTAATTGGGAGGGATTGACCCTCGGGCTCATTGGTTGTGAGGACTGGTTATGACTACAGTAGAGGAGATGTGGTGCACAGACTGACCCTACAGAGCAGGATCTGTTTCAGCAGGACTCTGGTGCCTGCCCAATCTGCTCCTTAGGTGTGTCATCCTGGCAGGCTGCTGGGTGATGCTTCAGCTCATTTTGAAGTAAGCCACTGGGTGCGCCAAACCTATGGCCACCTGGGAGGGGACTTGCTGCAGGTCAAGTTCAGCTGCAGCCTGTGCCCAAACCGGGGCGACCTGTCAGGATCCACAAAGCAATCCGCATATGGCCACCTACTATGCCGTGCTTAGAAGTGCTTTGAGAAACTAAGCCACAAACCAAGGCCGTCTGCCATTAATGCCAGGCTTAGAGCTGCTCAGCCAGAGGTATGCGACATGCTCAACTAAATGTTGCTTATCTGGGTTCTGCAAACTTTTGGGAGACCCTAGGAAAGTCTGCAGCATGAGTTAAGGCAGGCAATTTGTATGAAAAAGCCCCTGGAAGCAGTTTGGTTGTGCCCAAAGTTTGGGTGGGTCAGGGGTATCAGAATCACCAGCGCGTGGGAACTAATAGCATCACCAGATTGGGGGAAACTCAAATGCGGTTGCCTGCATCTGCATGCATGGAGTGGGGAGGGCTCAGCAAAGAAACAGTGGCTTCCACCAACTCCTCCGTCTGGGAGAAAGCTGCCCCTCCAGCCCTTATCCTGCAACCAGACAACTCAGTTCCCCCTTCTCCCCCCATGTTCCTGTTGCGTCTCCAGCTGCTGCCCCAGCACTGGACCTCTGAGCCAGTGATTCGGTTGGTGAGTCCATGCTCCAACCCAGCACTGGAGCTCCGAGCCAGTGATTTGGTTGGTATAACAGGAGCACCTGGTACTCCAGCCACCCTTTGTCTCACTCAGCTATAATATCTGCTGGTTTTCACAAGTGATATTATGGGGACTTCTCTCCCTGGCACTGGAACCCTGGGCAGGGGAGCTTTGTGTGGCACTGGGACCCTATTCTACTTCAGGGGAAGCTCTGCAGCCGAAATATCCCTCTTGATTTTTAATGGTCACATGAGAGTGTGGGACCAGCCTGCTCCATGTCTCTGCCCCTCTTACCAGTCTTGAGGTGGCTTCTCCTGTATGTCTGTACAGACCTCAGTTCAGCAAGATTCAAGTGATTCTCAATGATGGTTGTTTTGTACTTTAGTTGTAATTTTGATGTGGTTGGGAAGAAGGTAAGCACAGCATTTACCTACTCCTGCATCTTGGCCAGAACTCCGTCTTTTCACTTTTGATAGTGTCCTTTGATGCACAAATTTTGACAAAGTACAGTTTATCTATTTTTATTATATTTTTGCTTGTGCTTTGGTGTCATATCCAACAAACCATTGCTAAATCCAAGGTCATGAAGAATTACCCTTACATTTTCTTCTAGGAATTTTATAGTTTTAGCTCTTACTTAGTTCTGTGATTCACTTTGAGTTAATTTTTGTATATGGTGTGAGGTAAGTGTTCAACATCATTATTTTTCATGTGGATATCCAGTTATCCCAGCACCATTTGTTGAAGAGAGTGTACCATTATCTTTTTGAGGATGTAACAGGACAAGATTTTGAGTATGGTTGGATGTGTTCCTAGACCAAACGTTCCCATGTTTTCTCATTTCATGATGTCCTCAGTGTCTCAGTAATTCCCTTACAGGAAGCTCTAGAATGGTAGGCCACTTAAGAATGCTGAGAACTCTCAAAAATGTAATTTTACATGATTCTGGTGTGGAAGAATAATGGGAAGTTTGCAAAGAAACCCTACTGAGTCCAGGCTCAAAAACACCATGGACCATTGATGGAAAGTGTATATGTGTAGCAGGGGAGACATAATATTAAGTACAAACTGAAAAGGGTGGCACAGGTAAGTAATGGCGGGGAAAGTAAGTAATGGGCGGGAAAGGTTGATGTCCCAAGTGAGGCAAGTCTGACCAAAAGTACTAAAGACAGCTAAAAGAGAAATATATTTTTAGAGTAAGGAAATTATTTTTAGAGCAAGAAAAATCACAGCAAGGGTAGGCCAAATATTTAGGCTATTGTTGTAACGTTTATGGAGACCAGAGAGAATTATGAACCTGATTGCTTCTGTCTCTCTTGTCAAGGAGAACGGTGTTCAGACTGAAAAGACTGAATTTACAGTAGCACCAAGGCATGTACCAGTCAGGAGAGCCTGGATATGCTGCCATAACAAACAAGTCCAAAAAAATCAATTGTTTAAATCGCAAAGGTTTAATTCTCACTCATGTAAAGTCTTTCACAGGTCCACTCAGTTCTCTAGGTGGCTGTCCTCTGTATGAAGGCTCAACATTCCAGGTTAGTTCAGTCTTGTGGCATTGTGACATTGACGTGCTTCCAGGCAGGGAATGAGGGGCATAGAGAATCTCACACGACTCTGTAATTTTTCCACACAAAAATTATAGTGTTCACTTTTTGTCACATTTCATTGGCCCAAACAAGTCACAGGGTCCCTTGCTTTGAGGAAGTGGGAAGGGGCAATCATCCTGAGTGTGGAAGAAGAGGGGCTTGGAAATATCAGCGAGCAGCAGTAATGCCCCTCTATACGGTATCTCTACCCCCATCTCAATTCTGCTACAAATCTACATTTCCTGACACTTGGAACAAGTTTTTAAGTCATGTCCAGTGAAACGATACAGTAAATAGAGGATTTTCACTTGACCCTTTACTTTTGAGTGGACAGAATCTATCCTGGAGCCTCTGGTGTGATGACTCCTCCACTCAGTCCTCTTCAGTCATCACGGTCCAAGTAGGTAGAATGAAGGATGCCCCTTGGACCATGCCAGGGCAAAGAAAGAGGGCAGGACTCTGTGGGGAGGACAGATTCTGAGAGCTTCAAAGTTGAACACACAGTCAGCAGCAGAGAGCAGGTTGTTGCAAAGAGACTAAGTTATTTCCTATTCTGTTCACTGGGGATTTAAGGGTGCTGCACCTTGCCTAAACAATGGAAATTGCTAGGTTGTCCCGGTAGCTGTTTTAGTGGTAAGAAGAAAAGCTAAATTGATGGGCAGTCCCTTTAGAGTTATAACAAACACTAATAATCCTTCGAGATTAACCCCAGGAAGATGGTTTTATGACTATGAACAGTGAAGAACATTTGCAGCTCTGCAAATCTGTCTCTGATGCTTCATTCACTTCCTGATACACTAGTGCCTAAAAAGCTTTGTGTAGTCCCCACTGTGCCTGGCTTCACACCCTGCGGGGAGCCTAGACCCTGGAGTTGATTAGACTTTGAATGAGGCTATAGATCAAGTCAGGAGGTGGCCTGGGTCTCCTCTTCAGCAGTAACCCTGAAAGGGCCATTGCGCCACCTCTGGGTGTCCTAGACCCGGTCTCACGGAGTCTTTGAGTTTAGAACAGGTCACTATCAGCACTTTAATTTCTGGCATAAATTTTGAAATTTATCACTGCTATTCCGTCAACAGCAGGAGTCCCTGTTGTTTCCAGTTGGTAAAAATCTCAACTGAACTGGAATGGTCTTGCTTGCCTTAAATGGAGATTTTGTTAATGTTTAGAAAGAGCCAACTGGCGAAAGGCATTGATTGCGCTTTTCTCTAAACTGTCCCTTATGTGCAGCCCACCCACTAGCAGATTGGACGGACCGAAGATTGGCTATAGTTCTGAGAAAATTTAGAACAGAATTATAATTCCAAAACAAGGAAAGTGTGGCTCCTCTACTGACTCAGCTGGTACACTTCCACTCAGCAGTCCCATGTTTCTTTGGCAGTTTTGTAGCAGAGTTCTTATGTTGTGGGTGCAGTGGAGGTTTGGGTGGACACAGTCCTTCAAAGTGACACAAGAAAAGAGCCTGGTATTAGGTTGGTGCAAAAATAATCACGCTTTTTGCAATTATTTTTAACTGTTTAAACTGCAGTTACTTTTGCACCAACCTAATATTATTTTTATAAGCATTGGCTCCAGAAATTAGAGTAGATAATCCTCCCTGGTGACACTGTACCACTTACTGAGAGGGGACACATTTATGGAGTGGAGAATCCTTTAGAAAAATTAGCCCCTTTTTCCAAATAGACGATGTGGGCTTAACCTCCAACGGCCAGAAGGCTTAAACAGGAAGAATTGGGAGAGAACTCTGGGATAAATGGTTGAATTGAACTGAACTGTATCAGAAGATATATATGAAACAAGGATGGAAAGAATGAATAATATATTGCAGAAAAAATGTGCTCAAGCTAGCCAGTCCCTCGGTTGGAGGATTTTTGTATTAAATTCATGCAGATTTCAGGGAGAGCTCTAGATGGCAGCAAAGACATGGTTTCCTTATGAAGAAGGTCACTTTTAGAAAAGCAGAGTATCAACGTTTTATGCATACCGTGCCTTTTTTTTTTTTTTTTGACTGACGTCTGGGTTAAAATAGAGTCCAAATTATTATAGAAATACAGAATTTTAGGGTTTAGAAAGCTTGTGGTATTGTCAAGTTAATTCAATCCTCATTTTACATAAGAGGAACTGGCCCTGAGGGGGTAAGTGGTTTTCCTAAGGTCATCTAGATCGATAGTGGCCGTTAAGACCGCCCCCCACCTCCTCACACACGTGGACACACTCTCACATTTAATCAAGATCCTAGACATGTTTTTCCATCCTGAAATCATTTGGTCATTATGGAGGCTTGAGTTCAAACCCATATTCATGTCCTATGAAAAAAAGGACTGAATGGCATTCTTAAGTCTGAAGCTGGTGGTTTTGAAGTGCTGTAATAAAACTTGGACAGAGCGATTTTTCCAAAGAGCCAGATCTAAATTTCCTCAGCCAATACTTCCAGGCTTTGGACTCTAGGTGGCGACATAGGACCTTTGTTTTGCTTTCTAGGCGTGTCCGTAATCGTGACACTTTCAAGAAGAAACTTGATTATTTCAGTTCGTCTTGACCCTGGTGAAATAATAGTATTTTCTCTTAGCTAAGCTAATGCTCACGGCCTGGATACTCACTTCTTAGATACTATTATTCTTCTCACTATAATCCTCTGACAATGACTGTTATCCAACAGGTCATAGTCTGTTAAGTCATATATTTGGCGGTCGTATATCTACAGAGAAGAGCATTTTTATTGATTTTAAAACTTTATAGGATTTATGTGGCTGCTGCTCCTCCTCCTTCCTGAGTCACCCCTGCCTCCTACCTACTCGCCCCAGCCAAGGGGCACTGTATGAGTCTGCCTCTCCTCCCCCCCTCCATGGAATCAGTTTGAAATGGACATAAAGGACCATGCTGAAAGAAAAAAGAATTCAGAGGATGGTCTGGTAAATTGGGAAGGGAGAGAGTGGCACTTCATATATTTGTTTCTTGGATTCATAAGAACTCGAGAGCAGGGTTTCTCAAGAAACGGTCTAAGAACCACGTGGGATGCTTGTGGAAATGCAGAATCCTGGGCCCCACTTGGACCTGCTGAGTCACAATCTCTGGGTCCTGGTATCTGCCTGTTAGCTCCTATGTATGCTGTGACCCAGAGCTGCAAAGAAGCTGCAGATGTTTTTGATCAGCTGGCGGCGCTGATCTCCCTCATTGCCACTGGTTTCCTGGCCTGGTACCTGATTTCCACCGCTGAACTTGGAGCCTTCGAGTGCATGAACAAAGATAGCCAACCATCTCCCGGTGCTGGCTCTTCCCTCCGTTCCCTCTAACAGTAACCCCACCCCATATCCCCTAAGGACACACGACTGTAAAGGTCACATGAAATGGAAAGAACATGAACATTGGAGCTGTAAAGGACCAGGATTAAACCTTGGATCCATTGCCAAGTGATTTACCCTGCAAGGGCTTCAATTTCATCAACTAACCACAATCACCATCTAGAGAGAGCCAACTATGGGAATAGTTTCTTCCAGTAGTTTTTCTCCTGTTTTCTTCCCCCACTTTAAATTTTAAAAATATGATTTTAAATTTCACAGTAGACAAATACATTCTCAGTACAGAAATTGAAGTGATACAGGTAACCTTAAAAGTCCCTTTTAACCTTCCCAATCCAAAGTCCCTAACAAGTAGGATTGTGCTGTCCATTGTTTTGAAACGTGCTTCCCTAATGTGCTGTCAGATTTCAGGAATCTTTGTATGTTAGTACATTTATATCCATTTCATTCTTTTGAACTGCTGCAGACCTTTCTCTAGGACTGCAGATTCTCAAAAAAATATGCATATAATTTTGCGCACTGCTTTTTTCAGTTCACGTATGTGGTGAATATTTTCCCATTTCATTTATATATTCTTCAGAAAACATGACTTTAATGATTTCACAGTATTCCAGCATATAAATATATTAAAATCTATTTAATAATTCTTCCATTGTTGGCTATTTAGGCTGTTCTCCATTTTTGATCATTGTTCCTTTTTAATAATCAATGCAATGCCAATGCCTTCTTAAACTCACCACCCCCACGGTTCCCTTTCTTAGGAAATATATATACATATTTATATATACATATATATATATATATATATATATATATATATATGTCATAACCACATAACTGAGGTCCTTGACAAGTGACTGATGAGATCAAGATCATTTTGTAGTGTCTGCACTCCCCTAAGGCACAAATCGCTCTATGAGTAAGGATCGATGTTGAATTTTAAATTCTTAAACTGTTGAAACTCCACTCTCCTCAGACAAATAACTGAAGCAAAATGAAGGTGTCTTTCCAGAACTATTTACTTTGAGCAGGTGAGCGTTTTCACAATTAGAAGGGAAGTTTGCAATCAGTTTCTCTAATGGAAAAGATGCTCTTATAGAATTAATCCATGCATGGCTCAGAGGAAGCAAGGCTCTCCGAACCTGATTGGATTAAAGGGGCTCCTTAAAATCAGAAATACTTGGGCACTCATCTCCTCTGCTGGGTGATTGACAGAGGCCTTCAAACCATCATCCTTCATGGGAGGTACTTGGCACAGATTCATTGTGATTTCAGAGCCTTCTGGATTAGGATGAATTAAACCCATAGATAGAAATGAGCTGCCATTATTATCCCTAAAATGACACCCCAGCACCTTCACCTGGCCCCCTCGTGTGTCACGCAGGAGTGTCAAACAGGCTTGCTACACCGGAAAGGCACAGATAGCTGCAAATACTGGGGGTAACAGTCATAGGAAGGGATGCGCTAGGTTTTAAGTGAAACATGAACTTGAGTATCTGTTTTGTCCCTCTGGAAATACAAGGGGAGCAAAACACATAGCCTCTACCTTTGAGGACATGTTGATGAAATATTACTGCACTAAAACAAGGATAAAGCACGAAGCTAGAAGACTTTACAGGCAAAATAAAATGTACCAGTGACGAATGGCAGTTGCAGATTAAAATAACATTGAGAAGGAAATGACTAGCATTACTATTTGCCACACATAAAAGTCATGTGAGTATTAAGCATGCAGTATTTCTCCTAGAATTTCTATGGTCTTTGACTCAGAAGAATTTATATAATTTGGGATTCAGTTTAGGTTGTAGGATTTCCATTATTTAATATCTGCTATCTTTGGGGGTGATTGGAGGGATGGTCCCTTAGCTCAAAGGAAACTGATCTCTCTTTCTCCCTCCCCCCGCTCCAGTCATTCACCTGGTCCAAGGAAAAAGAAAAATAGGACTTGGGACACTCTGGGTTTTTACAGAACCATCACTTGTGGCATGGGAATGTGGAATGTCAACTCCATTTTACTGAGCGCAAGTGAGGCAGGAAAGGGTGAATGGCTGGCTGGCCACCCAGCAAGTCTGCAGCAAAGTCAGGATTAGGACACAGGGCTTTTTGAATCACAGTACTCCTCCTTTCTCTTTACCCCTCTTTTACATTTTGGGCTAAATGCTTGCTTGCTTTCTGGCTAAAGGCATGTCTTTCACCAGTTTAACCACAAGTCAAAAACCTACCCTTTGGCCATCTCCTGGGTGGAACTTTGTTTTCAGTCATTCACTCCTAACTCCACAGGGTGATAAGACACTGGGTCTCCAGGGAATTTGTGCCGGGGGAGGGGGGGGGGGGGAGCCTGAGGGTGAAAGGTCATCCCCTTCTCCAGCCTCTGTTTTCCTTTGGTGAGTTGTCAGGCAGCCTCTCAACCATTGATCAATCAACCCCGACCACAGCCGGCCTACCAGGCAGCTCTTGCTGACTGCACTGGAACAGGGACTTTCCTCCTCAACCCATCTGGCCTCTCCCATCACCGCCATGCCTTTCTCACTATTCTTTCTCTATCTTATTTTCCTCCTTTTTACTCCCTGACCCTCACAGCTGCCCTGACTGTAATCTCAGGAACTAGTCTCTAATTTCTGCTGACACGGGAAGGTTTCTATGAATTCGCACTCAGCACCTCATCTATCACAGGCAAATCAACCTATAAATGTGGATTTTTGTGCATAAGAGATAAATAGTGAATAAATCAACAGATCAAGGCCATAGGCTTTTTAGAGCCAGGAGGAAACTTGGAGATCACCTGATTCAAGCAATTCAGTTTTACAAATGAAGAAACTTACAAAAAGGTTAAATAACTCTCCGGGTGATACAAATACTATTAATCAAATCTTTTGACATCCAAAGTGTTTTTATTCCCCCCCCCCATGAACCTATCCAGCTTCTACTTACTATAACTCTTTTTAAATGGTATTTCCCTAATTCCATTCATTTTTTATTTTAGAGATAATGATATATTTTTCATTTAATTAGGAAATTACGTATTATCTCTCAACTTTGTTCATTTATAATAACATGACACGTTATTAACATATTATCAATAACGTGATATGTCTTAAACAATTTTAAAAACCTAATTGTTTTCCCCTAAATGTTAAAGTAATTCATTCTCAATGTGTAAAACTTGGGAAGGAAAGGAACCTACAAAGAAAAGAATAATAATTACCCAATTTCACCAGAGATAATCATTCTTAATGTTTTAATATATTTCCATCTAGTTTTCATACACTTCTTACATTGTTGAAATCATGCTGTTTATAGAGTTTTATATTTTAGGGGTTTTTGTTTGTTTGCTTGTTTAACAAATCATAAGCTTTTACTGTGTCATTACAAATTCTTTGTATACATGATATAAATACCTACATATAGTCTATTATTTGATGGCAACATAGTGACCTTAACCATTCCCCTAACCTTGGGCATCTAGGTTACTTCCAACTTTCCATTTTTTTAAGGCAATGCTGCAATAATACCCATGCATACATATATTCCCGATCTCATCTTGGAAAAAAATTCCTAAAAGGGAATGGATCAAATGTTATTTACATCGTAAAGGCTTGATCTATCTCACCCAATTGCTTTCCAAGTAGGTGATGCCAACTGACACATCTACCAATTGGCTTCCTAGTACATTTTAGGGTGTTTTCCAAAAATAATATCTCATTTTTATCATCAATTCAGTCTTGACTGGCCCATAGTCTAAAATAGCTGTTTCCAAACACCAGTTTACATTAAAATTACAAATAGGACTCACACCCACCTCTGTGTTTCTCTAGATTGTTGGCACTCCACATCCCCACTATGGCACTGCAAAGGAAAATAAGCAACTTTTAAAAATCTGACTATGTATATTTTATTGTATTAAGTGTATTGGAAAGCCAACTAAGTGACAGTGGGCCATGTGCTGGAAACCAGAGGTAAAAGACAGAGTTCTAGCCTGAAGTCGTCCTCAGGGTAGACTGGGGAGATGATCCTGAAAGCCAGCAGGGAGGACAGACTGATTGATGTTGTAATAGATGTCACACAGGGGGTGTGCACGCCCAGACCAGGACAGTGAACCAGGCTCTGGAGGCACAGGCTGATTTTCAGGAAACACAGCACTGAAGCTATATCTTCAAGGGTGAAGTGTGCCAGACCGAAGACCAGAGATGACAACAGTCTACACCGAGGGAACATCCTGAAGTGAACTGAACACCTGAACATAGAGGTCAGCCTTGGGCTCAGCACCTTTGGAGACTTGTGACCTTGGGACAGTTAATCATCTGTACCTCAGATTCCTCATCTATAAAAAATACTACTAATAAAAACTACTTCATAGGGCTGTGCAGAATAGCTAAGATAACACAGGTAAAGTGTTTAGAAAACTTCCTGGTGTATTATAAGAGCTTCAAAGATGTCAGATATCACCGTCGTCATCATCATCATCATCACCCTCATCATAGCGGAAGCACCGAGTACACGAGGAAGTGGTGGGAGACATGAGATTGGCAGGAGAAAGGTCAGTGCATGAGGCTTTCTATAACATTCTGAGAAGGATATACTTGACCCTGACATGCATAACTCCATTCAAGGTGTTTGCAGTTGGAATTAACTGTCTAGAGGCAGGAGGACAAGCCGATAACCTTCTCAGATTTCTTCCAGCACTGAGACGTGGTTCCCACCTGAGAGCAAACACACTCAGGCACACACTTGCATAACGCACTCCTTCCATTTAGCGTCCTGTTGATAACCAAAGAAAGGTATCTCCCTTGCTTTCTGGAATTTTTAATGTTTAACATTCACCCAGTGGAAATAATTCTTTTAATAATATCAAACTCTTTAGTTAGAGAATAAATTCCCGGGAGGGGGGAGCCTATCAAAAGACTCCCGGCCAAAAGAAAAAGATCTTGGGAATTTTGACCTACTGTGGAGCTTGATTTTACTGAAAGGGCATGTGGAGCAAGTTGGACTGATTCTGCCCATAGAATTCAGACCCTGCTCACTTTCCCTCTTTTCTTTTGCAGCTTAAATAAACTAAAGCAGCAGGGGGACAGCTGTGGTGCAGCTGCCCTCCCCATCAGCAGCCCCCACCTCCCAAGGTGGCTTCATCTCTGACTGCTTGGTTGGTACATGGAGTCAACCCAGCTACTACTCCCTGTCCTCCCTCACTCCTGTCTCTCTGCCTCAATCTGTCTGTCCCTCCCCCTCCCCGGCTCCCTTCACACCCCTCAGCTATGCCCAGCTTCTGTGAAGGCAAATATGTTTTCCAGAGATGCATTGTTTTCTCCTTGGACAGACAGAGTAGGAGAAAGGGAACAGGCATCCCGCCCAGTTTGCACTGGTCATCCTGGCATAATTATTATAGTGCATCTTTTCCCTCTCAAAAGTGTCCTGTTTGGATCATAAATTGTATGCAAACTATAGTTTCATGTAAATTAAACATTTAGCCCCTCAAGGCCAGGGACTGGATCTTTTTCTTTTTTTAATTATTAAATCTTCAATACAGTGCCACAAAAAGGCATCTGTACTCTCCATAGTTTAACCTTGGATGACAGTCTGACCCCCCATAAAGGTTCTGGGATCTGAACCTTTTTTCTGTGATCTGAACAGTTTTTATATCTGTAAAGTGGAGATAATAATACTTGCCTTCTTGTACTGCTTACGACACAAAGGAAATACTGATTTTTCTGTTCTAGAAATTGTAAAACATTACACAAATGTCACTTTCCAGAATTTAACACAGCAATTGTCACATGGTAGGCATTTATTGACTGAATGAATAGGTGAATAAAGTAGTAATAATAAATTAACAACCCTCAGTGGGGAAATGATTGATTCCCTGAAAATTCAAATGCTATACTTAGCAATCAAAACTGATTTACAATCCTACCCTGAAGCTAATCTATAGATGAGATAGCAAAATGAACATGTCCCACAGGCTTGCTATGAGGACTAGAAATGAAATAAATAATTGAAAAAGGTTAGGGTATGTATTAAATGAAGCTGAAGCACAACGGAAGTTCACGCAAAGAGGCAGGTCCCAGTAAGCTGGCCCTTTCTGTAACTTCAGTACTGACAAGTGACAAGAGAAGGGCAGGACCCACCCTACCTGGTTTTCTGGCAAAGGTCATAACCTTTAGAGAATACTGAGCCAAGATGGTGATTCAAGCTGGATTTCTTTCTTCTTCTTTTTTTTTTTTAAACTTTTATTCATTTTAAGTGTGTTTTTCCAGGATCCATCAGCTCCAAGTAAAGTAGTTGTTTCAGTTTAGTTGTGGAGGGCGCAGCTCACAGTGGCCCATGTGGGGATCGAACTGGCAACCTTGTTATTGAGAGCTAACCAACTGATTTTCTGGATCGTTAGATTTCTTGATTCTCGTTTAACTTGGGAGCAGTTTAGGACCCAAGGGAAGTTCATTGCTTATGCCAGTGTGGAAATTCCTCTGCCTGGTGCCTTGATGACCAGACTGGTCCCTAACTAACAGGCACCATAAAATGCTAATTGATTTTTCTTTCTGACTCAAAAGGGAAAGCACAATTAGAAAACAAAGCATTGAAGTTCATTGGTTTTCAGCCTGGGTTTTAGAATGTATGATTTTGGAATCGCAGAAGTCTGACTTCCGTATCAGATTTGATTTTCAGTTGCTAGAACTCAAAAAAGGAGATCCTGACGAAAAGGCAGGAATCTCAACAAAATAGAACAAAGTGCTGATTCTGCATATTCCTTCTAATACTGAAATTGTCCCTGAACCAATCAATTGGTCAATTGGCATTTTGAGTAGTTTGAGCTCCACATAAATTATATAGGCAGTGGGATCTTTTATTGAGTGAGGTTATTGTTTTACTGAGTGTGAGCAAAGCAGGTCTTTTCTTTCAGAAGCAAAAATTTTTACTTAGAAAAGTTAAAACTCACCCAGCTTGTCAATGACTGAATTTCCTGTGTACTTATGCTTATCAGATGGGGTCCTCTTTGAGTGTCAAGAACTGGGATTGGATGAGGTCTCAGAGCCCTCTGGGCACTGTTGGTAACACAAGGATAGCAAGAGAGGAAGACCCTTTCGTCAATCAGCCTGCTGTCATTGAGTGGACGGGACACATACATAAGAAGACAGTAGTGACATAAGGTGGAAATGACAACCATTCCACTGCTCTGGGAATCTAGTAAGAAGCAGAGAAGTGACATAATAATGGTAGAGAAGCAAAACCTTACTCGCACAAGCTGAGAGAAGATGCAATATTTTTGCAAGTTCAGATTTAGCCATGAGGTTTTCAGTAGTTCTTTCCTGCTTGATAAATACCAGTAGACACGCCCTGGTTTGGGACAGGCCCTTAACCTGTCACTTCATCTCAGTTCTGATGCTCTCATTCAAATTTTTGGTCTTGGTCATGGAAGTTTACAAGCAACTCATGTGACTGTGCTCAGACTCCACGGCTGGTTTTCTCACATCTGCATCGCTGTGGTGCCCTGATTCCTACGGCTTCGATTTTCTCAGGGGCCCATCCACAAGGGTCTTTTAAGAGATGATCTATTCTTCCCCCTCCTGGTAAAGGCAGACTTCCAAGTTCTTAACCCAGTCACTTGGGCAATGCATCCTGCTAGAAACCAGAAGTCAGTGGAGATGTAGCAACATGGCAAAACCAGCAGAACTGAAGCGGCACAGAAAGCTTTCCAGTACACGTCTGGGAGTATGAGACTGCCGAGGAAGTGACAGCATGTATCCACACACTCTGATAGCCTCCAAAGATATGTGGTAAAGCTACAAGCTTTGGAGACAGGAACATTCAGATGCGTATCCTGGTTCTGTCGCTTACTGGCTGTTTGATTTTGTACCCTATCAGAGTATGAGTACTTACATCTGTATAATGGGGATATCATAAAATGTAACTCCCGGGTTATAAGGTCTGAATGAGCTACCTTTTATAAAACGTTTAGCTCTGTGCTTGGCATACTGTAGCTTCTTTTCTAGAAGTGTGACAAGAATGGCACAAAGGAAGGCAGTCATTGACCCTTCAACTCAATGGAGAGCTTCAGAGAGAGATTTAATCCACCTGGGGACTCTCATCCACACTTAGTGGCACAATAATAGCAACGAGATCCCTGAAGAGAAGTATTAATATTGAGGAAAGATCATGACATTGTGCTTGTCAAAAACAGTGGAAGAATGAGGTGTTCTGGTAAACTGGATAGTCTAGTTAAGAGGGAGTTCTCATCACATTGTTTTTCACATAATGGAAACTGAATAGTTCTTGAATGTATATGTAATAAGCATATGAATATATATATATATAACATATATATAACACATATGAATTCTCAATTTTTCAAATAATACATTCTGTCTATAATGTCAAAACCACGCAAAACACAGATTACTTTTGGTGGAAAGTTAATTCAGATAGTATTTCAGGGTCCTTCAGTGCTCAGAGACATAGCATATCAGTTCTCTTTGAGTATAGTGGGTTGGAGTATGTCCACCCAAAAGACACCTTCTAACCTTGGGTATCTGTGAATGTGACCTTATTTGGAAATGGTAAAATTTGCAGATGTAATTATTTAAGATGAGGTCATACTGGAGTAGAATGAGCCCTAAATCCAATGACTTGTGTCCTAATAAGAAGAGAGACACAGAAATACAGACACACAAGGAAGCACACCTTGTGAAGACAGAGGCAGAGATTGGAGTGATGTAGACGTAGGCCAAGGAATGCCAAGGAGGGCCAGAAGCCACCAGACGCCAGAAACAAACAAAGGAAGGATTCTTCCCCAGAGCCTTCAGAAGGAGCACGGCCCTGCTCACATCTTGGTTTCGGTCCTCCAGACTCCAGATCTTTAAGAGAATACATTTCTGTTATTTTAAACCACTGAATTTGTGGTAACTCGCTATAGCAACCCTATAAAATGAATCCATCAGGTAATACCTGAGTGAAAGTCTGATGTCCATATTTTATCACTTGTTCTCATGAAAGTAAAAGTTATATTTGAAGGAGCAATGTTCTTTAGTACACTTGGAAGCATACTTATTTAATAATCCTACACTTTTAAAATGCTGATATATTATTTAAAATTTATGTGTATATCAAATTTTAGTACATGAAATAATATGCTAAATACCCTGGCAGAATTTACCATTAAAACACTGACGTTCAGTGAAAACAATTGGAAGGCAAGTCATCCTTCCTGCATATTAGATTTTCAGCTGTAAAAGTTGTCAAGTAGTGTGACACCTTTCATTGCTTCTCAGCCAGTCCTCTTTACTTTAAAACTTTTTCTCTTTTCGTATTAAATTAGCTATCATCCGGACCGGCCAGAATTAACAAAATTAAGTCCCATTTTAAACAAAATGGTTTTTTTTTCCTGTAAGGTAAAAACTTAGCATAAAACCCTAAGCATGAGAAAGTTCCAGTTGCCTTTTATTTACAGTCTTTATCAAGCAAATAATATTCATATTTTGAATTATGCAAATAAGCATTTACATGATAAATCGTAATTGCTCTCAGACAGCTGTTTATAATTGGGTAAATGAGACACACTTTTAAATTGTCTAAATACATACTTACCCATGTTTACATATTTATACACTAGACTGTAACTGCTCTGAATCAGCTGTTATCATCTATTGTGTCCTATACAGACCAAAGGAAGAGAACTTTTTGTACAAACAGCAAAATCCCTTTTAACTTGCTCTGAGATCAGAAGGATTACCGATTCTCTCAAACAAGGGGAGACACCTTTCAACACACTCCTCGCCCATGGCATTCCACAATACCTCAAGTAGGAAATGATTGTTTATTACTTTGGTCTGGTGGGACATTAATCCTGACTCATATTCTTATCAGACTAGATATGCCTGTGGCAAGGAAGAAACATGTTCCTGCTGATGGAATTATCTTTATACCTAAAAAGTCCAATTGTCTTATATTTAGCAATATAGTCTTACATCCATCAAAAAAAACATCAAGTATTTCTTTTGAAAATACAGAAGAAATATAGAGCACAGTGACTGCTGGAGAGGCTTACAATCGAATTAGGGAAATGGAATTAGCACATTTGAGACATTCAGAGAGCAATAAAAAAGAAAGGCAGATGGTGTTGAGCTAAAGATGCTTAGAAAAACCAAAGAAGGGGGTAGGATGGATGGCCTTGGGTGAGGTGGCCTAGGTTTTGAGGACTCTGGGAGCTGGCTATCTTCTTCCTGCAGAGTGAGAAGTGTCTTGTCGCTGTAAGTCAGCCATAGATGAGGAACGCAGGACCTGCAGAATCAAAGGAATAACCTTCTCCCCACCACATTCACGCGCAGAACCTAGGGCAATCCAAGGGCCTGATGTGAGTGACACAGCCTTGCCAGGAAGCACAAGTCTCTCCTCTCCGTTTCTCACAATAGATGAAGAGTTCTACCCGTTTTTTTTCCGCCCTCAATCTTATTGCATTTCCATTTGCTTTCTTAGTCAACATTTGCTTGTTTCCGGTCCTCTCCAGACAAATGCATTTGTTTCCAAATCATCTCAGTCTGTTCTTACATGGTATTTCACATGCGCTAAAGAGAGAGAACTATACTACAAGATGCTCTGGATGAATGGAGAGGACTCAAAGGCTACTTTAGGGATTCACAGTGGGAAGGATGAATCCCGAGGCATAGAGATTGGGGGAAAAACACTTGAAGCAGCTACACAGAGGTGCCCAAAAATGAAAATACCAGGGCTTGAAAAGCCGAGCCTCTGTCCTTCCATTAAGTGCAACAAGAGCCTTTGCATTGCGAGCAGAGATTTGAAGCGTCCTAAACAGCAAGTACGCCTAATGCCTCAAATCTGAAACTGGAGGGTCTAGGTAATGCCACCAAGTTTAAGGAAATCTCTTCTACAGGCAGCGTTTTCCTCTCTCTGTTAGGGGAAGAAAAGCTACTTCAAGTACTTGTAATGCAGGGTGTACTGGAGTAGAAAGAATCCTAGATTAGGAAAATATGGGCTCCAAGTCAGACTCTGTGAGATGCTGAGCAAGTCACCCAACCTTTCTCTGTGCCTCAGTTTCTTCTGTAAGTGAATTAAAGTTCACTTCAGCTCTGTGACTGATGATCCAGAACTTACCATACCACAGCTCCCAGTTGGCTACATGAGGGTGAAACTCAGCCTCTCCATATGTATCCCACTTCCCCAAGATACATTATTGTCACAGCGACAACTGCCACAATTAATTGAGCACCTATTAACTATGGGCAAGCACCCTGCCAGGCACTTTACATAGACTATCTCATTAATCCTCATTACACCCATAGGAATTATTATTCCATTTTACTGATAAGGAACTGTGGCTCCGAAAAATTACAAAAGTTGACCCGGGTCACTCAGGTATTTTTGGGAGGGCCAGACTTCAAATCTAGATCTGGTTCTGTCTGTCTGAACCCCAAATCTGGGGCATGTTAAAAAGAAAAATCAGGTTGCTTTTTCTGGACTATGTCTGATATTTGCCTAGATTGGCCTCTGTATTAGCTCAGTGCCTGGTATTCACGAGTTACTCATATATATGTGCGTTTTCTCAAAAACCCTGTTTCTTGAGGGACTTGTATGCTACTGAAAATAAAGCTGGATGGGTGGGCAGCCTTGTGGTGGGGCATGGAGGGGGGTTATATATTTGTGTAATTCAGTTGACTCTAGTTAGTGCTTAGTCACTCTCATTAAAGCTTTCTGGATGGACCAGGAGTGAGACTGACTGGTGGCCGCAGCAGCCAGATCACACACCTCTGCCATTTGTGTTGTATTTGGAAGAAGAAAATTGGCTGTGGAGACAAGCATGGCATGGAACAGAAATAAGAAAATTCCCCACCACCTTGGCTCCCTCCAGCAGGACTCTGGGTGGCTGGCCTGCCCCCCGACCCCCACCCCAGCTCCAGGTCTCTGTCCCCAGAATTGACTTGGGCCACCTTGGGTGGTCGCTCCCATGGCCATTATGCACGTGCAGCTTTCTGCCTATTGACATTAGGGGATGTGCCCCCACCTTCCCTTTGTTTCATCCTCCATTTAAGATACATTTGTTCTCACTGGCTTTTAACTGGTTTTCAATCTATGTTCATTGCTAGGGTGAGTTATCTTTTTTAAAAAATGCAACTTACAAAGGGTTTCTGTGCTGCCCAATTAGCATTGTTAAGCTGTTTGGAAACAAATACAACTTAGACCAGATGAAATCACACTCTGCTAGTCACTGAGATGCTGCTAAAAAGCAAATCACAACAGGATTCCTAGAAATTAGCCTCTGTTCCCTACAAGGACTTTTAAATTGCTGCAGGCCTACAGGTTTCTTAATTGGTATGTGAACAAAACCACCCTTTCTTCTCTACGCTTCCTGCTATGCTGCTCCAGGGGGGCTCGAACCAACTCCCTGCCACTTGGCTTCCTTTTACCAACCTCCAGCTGGGAAAAGCCATGGCTGCATGGACATGGGTGATCACCAAGCTGAACCAGGCACTCACTCTCTCACTTTCTCCTCACTTCCTTCCTCCCTTCACCCAGTCACTTCCACGTCCTTCAGTGCTGAGACTTCCACCAGGTTTCCCCCAACCCACGCTGCTTGCCTGTTGGGGATGCTCTTGTGACCAATCAGCTGATGGCAGCATCAGGACCCTACTATGATTTGAGAAATAGAGAATCTCAATAATGGAAAAAATGAGTGTACATCATGAAAAGAGATATTCAGTTACTTTTCCTAGTGGTTCTGCAAAAGAAATGATTAAAATAATAATTCATGAAAACTGGGTCGTTTTTATTTTTATTAAGGAAGAAACCAGAAGGCTAAATTCACCAGAGATGACCTATTAATTATATTGTATAACCCTCTGCATTTTGGCATCTGAGCTTTCACAAAGTTGTCATTTTAAATGATCATTTTAATAATATATTAGACATAGAATGTCTAGCTTTAGGTATATAATATTATTTCTGATTTTCCCCCGTTAATTTGTTTTACAACCCAATCCTTTTGCTTAAGGAGAAAAATGTGCTCGTTTTTCTTTCTTTCTTTTTAAATCACCAAAGCCAAAGAAACAACTAAAATCCAATATGTGACCATCCATTTCTTTCTCACACCACAAACCACCCAAAGGTACACATACTTCCAGTGCCTAAGAACTGAGTTTCAATTATGTATCAAAGAAAAAAAAGTAGGCATGTCTTGATGCCACAGCCATCCAGGAATATATTAGTCTAGCTTTTACAAACTGCCTAGATTTGAGGAGCTGGTAATGAAAATGAACAATGCTAATACACTGTGTCCGAAACAGACCGTCTTTAGAGTTGGCTCATGTGGACCATAGACAGAGCAAAGCTGGAAACAGACTTGGTGGAAACCATAGGGGAGGGACCTGGGATTCGTTAGAAATTAAATGAAAACTTGACAAGCATGTGGATAAACATATATGTGTGTGTGTGTATACATATATAATATATAATATAATAGTATAATTATAATTTTTCAATATATAAATGAAGCATTCTCAAATTTCCTCAAGTTCATGTTACAAAGCAAAATGTTATATTTCAAGAATAAGCCAACCGTCTAGGATAGATCTTGGTACACAAAAGAAATTTGTTCAGTAGGACAAATTTTTTTTTCTTTCACTTAAAGATCATAACCAATTAAAAACTACAAACACATATTAAAGATGACTTTATTATCTCGGAGATACTCCAGCGATCATTTAAAACATCATCTAAAAATGTACAGCTTTACCATGCATAGTTGTATTAACTACATGGCATACATTATCTCACTGTCAGAATTCCCTTAAAGTCATCAGTTGTTTCCTAACTTGCGTAAGTCCCATTTCTGGGTTTTAAGATTCAGAGCAAGACAAACAGAACAATAAATTTCTCAAGAAATTCTAAACACCGTTCCTCATACCCGGTTGTTGAGATAAAGCTACCCCTAACATGCCCAGTGTGGGGCTTTGTCATTTACATCCGTGTCTGATGACTCCAGAGGTAGTTTCCATGGTAAACTCCCCGTGCACAAGAAGCAGGGTGAGTGGAATGTCTCCTTCCAACGAAGAACTTTTCACTGACAGTGATAAAAGCCAAGAACCTCCTTTACACAAATGATTGAAAAACAGGACACGAAGGACATTTTTATTTTGTTTTGTTTCCTTTGTGTGGTATGTGACTTCAGTGCAAATACCATTTAGTCATGAACACAAAGACGGGCACCTTTGCTGGCTAAGAGATTTCCAGACACTGCAGGAAACACATATAGTTCTTTGACTTTTTTGGTGGGGAAATTCCTGCAGATTGTCATTTCATGCTCCTGTCGTGCATTTTTGCCTCCTCTTGAAAAAGGGAGAAAGAGTTTCCCCAAGGAACATTTACAAGTAAACCAAATAGAATCTAGACAAACTTGAAGCGCTTTAAAAGCTGACGGTTATCCATTGTCATTTATTTTTAAAAGTTCTGAGATATAATTGACATAAAATATTGTATTAATTTTAGGCATACAACATAATGATTTCATATATGTATATATTGCAAAATGATTACCAGAATAAATTTAGTTAACATTCATCACGTCACATAGTTACAATTTGTGTGTGTGTGTGTGTGTGTGTGTGTGTGTGTGTGTGTGTGGTGAGAATTTCTAAGATCTACTCTCTTAGCAACTTACAAATATACAATACAGTATTGTTAACTATAGTCACCATGCTGAACATTACATCCCCAGGGCTTATTCATCTTACAACTAGAAACTATTGTCATTCGTTTTTAGAAATATAAAGACTTTGAGAAAGAATATAGAAGCCACTATTGACTGGAACTTTCCAGTTCATTCATTTATTTTTCTCATTGAGTTGATGGGATAAATTGAAACTATAGCTCTAAGGAAGCACAGGCTCTGTTTCTCTTTTACCTTTTAATCATTCTTTTCTAATACCTTCCATTATAATAGACTCTCTTACTCCTCTTTAGGTCGTCTTCATTTTCTCCCCTAATTTCTTCAGTTCTAGGGCTATCACAGTCGATCTGCCTTCAAGTCTCTCCATAAGCTTCGCTTCTTCTAGGTAATCTATCCTGACTCAGGATACAATAACAAGTGTGAGGGCACATTGCAAACATTCTCCAATGTATGAAACATAAAATGGTATTTTCTTACTATTGCTATCATCATCACTAAGAAGCAAATGGAATATTTGATTCTTTAGCCCGCTGAGAGATTCTGGTC
Organism: Rhinolophus ferrumequinum; assembly: GCF_004115265.2. Lineage (NCBI taxonomy): Eukaryota > Metazoa > Chordata > Mammalia > Chiroptera > Rhinolophidae > Rhinolophus > Rhinolophus ferrumequinum. Next base: position 84,469,294 of record NC_046289.1, on the reverse strand, counting down.
CTTGTCTTCTCCAAATAGTAACAAATACTTCTCTAGAATAATAACTGGTTTGGTATTTAAATTGCTGCCAAATAAGACAGAAATAATATCTCACTGTAATAATACAACCCTTTTAAAATTCCCAAGTTAATATCAAACAAAGTAAAGGTACAAAGAAAAGGGGGCCTCATTTTGGGTAACTGAAGAAAAAATAATAATAACTGGCTTGAACTGAAGTGCTGCTGGTTAAAAGCATGCAATGTAGGCAGGCCTGTGTGAGCTATTGGGGCAAGTATCAAGGATCCTGTGTTATATAAATTATATTTATATGGGTCAAGCAAAGGAATATAAACGGGCACCTTAAGAATAAAAGACTAGACCAAAATGAGAAGTTCAGCTCTGGATAAGTAAGATTTGGCACCTTCCCCAAGGTGTGTGGTTATTTTATTCCGACAACTTACATTCCATGCTATCACAGTTACCTCTATTATGCCATCGTAAGGCATAGGAAAGGTCAGAAATTTTTAATAAACTAATTTTTAAAAGTTAATTGCTGGTTCTTTAGAACATAGAGACTATAGACATTTAATTAAGTACATTTACGTTTTAACTCATTGAATCATTTTACACCCTATATATTTTTTCATGTATATACCTAAGTAACTATATAAACATATTAAGAGAGAATAACTTTTCTCCTAGAGATCAAGAACAACAACAAGTCCATGTAAAGTCAATATTTTAAGGAACTTCAGGTGGGATCTTGTCATGTGACATTAAACAATAAAATCTACAGCTCATTTTAAAGATGTACTAAATTCCCAGTCTGAAAGTAATTGCTGTTCCTCGTCCCGCATGTATATATATCATCAGTACAACTAAGAAAGAATTGCAGCCAGGCCTGGACCACCGCCAAGCCATTGATTATCAGCCATTAAAAGGGAAATGTTTACTTATTCATGGCAACTAGTTTTCAGAAGGAAAGGCAAAGAAGCCTGATTTTAAATGCTGCCTTTTCTTTCCATCCTAAGACTGATCAAGATCATTCACTTCTTGGAAGTATCAAAAGCCCATTTTTATTTTCCTTTTGCGATTTCAACCAGAATCCTGATAAAAAGGGAAGAGCAGTTGCTACAGGAGGCAAAGAAAAATGTCCTGGCAGTTGAGGGCCCTCCATCTATCAAGGGGAATTTGCAATGTTGCCTCTCTTCAATACTGTATAGATTTGCAGGATTTTGTGAAACACTTAACCAAAATGGAAGGATTTAAAAACAGAACACCAGATATAGATGCAATCATTTTTTGAAAAATCAAGATACTTTCGTTTTATTTCAGAAATTTCTAGTCTTAAATTCTTAAGCACGCAGCAGCAAAGATCATCTTGGATAATACTTTTGAAAGGGTGATTAATTCAGATTGCTTAAATATAGTCACTGCAACACGGATGCCTAAAGATTAAAAACTCTGACTGGGATTGAAATGAACTACATCCAAGTATAGGGAAACAAATACTTATTTAATAAAATTGTACTATTCCTAAGCTATATTGAGTTGCAAAAAAAAGTTCAAGTGTCCAGAACACTGAACAGTATTTTAAAATCTGGAAAGACTATTCAGTTAGATATTTACTTGTGATTTAAGAATCATTTATGAACTGGGGGCAATTCACGTAGATATTTCCAATATGTATAAAACTTAATATCTTGACTTTTTTATTGACCCAACATCAAAATAAGTTTCTGCTCCCATGTCTTTGAGTTTATCTGATGTGAAGAGGCACTAAAGAAAGTATCGTTCTCTAATAATTCTGGCTCACCTCCTTTCCTCCACTTCTTCAGCAGGTACAGTTTATATGAAACAATCTCCTGGAGTCCTCAGGTCTCGGCTCTTGGAGATAATTTAGATAAAGCCCCAGAGCAGAGAAAAACTGGACTAATGCAGAGGCGCCTATGGAGGAGGTGGGGCTCCATGATGAAGCAGGGAAGTTGCAGAACTTTCTAGAACCAGGAGTTACAGAGTTTCCCTGGGATATTCAAAACATAGACTGGGGCCTAGGAACCCTCTTCCCAGGTCAGGGAGGGTGAGGCTAGAAGTAATATTTGGAGCTAATCTCAGAGTTAGGTCCTCCGCAGAACACTACTAAATGGGGGGTATATCTCCTCTTTGGGAGCAAATACTAAGAGTAAAAGCAAATATTTGATGCTGAAGAGCTCTTAAGAACTAAAGAGTGCCATTTACTTATTTCTACACGTCAATGTGGGCTTAGGATGTTAAATAGATTAAAAGGCTAAGAGAGGTCAGTCACTCCAGGAAAGATTCCTCTTTTGCTTTTCCTGACTTGATTCTTTTTCCCAAATTGTTATCTACTCCACCCCATTCTTCTGGAGTGTCCTTGGGAAACTCAAAAGATGGCACATACTCTCCTAGAACATTCTGGAGAATGTGGAATCAGAGTCCTGGGGATGAGAGTTTCAGAACAGTACGCTGATACAATGAAGATGATTTTAGAAAAATTCCAGAGATATGAAATCATAAAACTGGTTGGGTTCTTAGAAGGCATCAGATTTTCCCCTTCTGTTTTAGATGGGGGAAGGAGGGGAGCGGCTCAAACTGACCGAGGTGATTGGAGCTAGTTAGGGGCAGAGCTGGGATGCCAACCAACTCCCAGGCCAGAGCTCCTTCTACCTGACACTGCATCGAAGTTAAGACCTTAATTTGGGAGTCTGTCCTAATGATTCCCTAGGACAGCCTTTGTCAGTGCCCTCCTCCCACCTCTCTGAGGAGGTGGACTGGCAGAGGTTGCCAGGCATGGAGCTCTAGGCAGAGAGAAGTCCACAAGGCCCTAGGCCAGTCTGTGACCTGCCCAACCTCTAGGACGTTGGAGTTTAGGTGCTAGGGCGCGGTGGGAGCCGGGTTTCCGGCATTGGCTGCCACCAAGCACCCCCACCGGCTACGCATGGCTCCCTCCCTCTTTCCATCTCAGAGAGGACAGCCAAGTCATTTCAATTTAATCTTATTTAAAAAGACATAACTAATAAATCTATTGCCGGGACCGCGGAGAGACGGCCAGCAGAGTCGATCGTGCTCCCAATCCCATTGAACTCCATTGAAAACCATGACAACACGGGACAAGCTCCGATTTATCCCGGCGCGCTAAAGCGCATTGTGAGCAGGCGTCAATCACGCATTATTTCGGACTGAACAAATGCAAAATCTTGACTGGAACAAATGCTTCCAACAGGTCCCGGGCGTCGAGCTCCATTTCCCCTTTGTCCGCGGCCTAGCAGTTGGCCTGTATTGGGGTTGCCTCCGCCCGACCACCCAGCGCGCTGCGCAGCCCGGGGCGCCTCGGGCACGCTTGACAGAGAGGCTGCCGGGGAGGGTGCGCCAGGCCCGGCGGAGCCGCCGCCACGGCGTGAGAGCCAGGTCCCAGTTCAGCGCAGGTGGAGCCAGCCTCCCAAGAGCCGCTCCCCTCACTAAATTTAGCAACCAAAAACCCAAACCACTGGCTGCCAGAGGAGAGGCCTCCGAAAGTGCGCTCGCTGAGCCCTAGACTTCAGCGCGGCCACGTCGAAACTATGGGCCATCAAAATGTATCCACACCGCTTGGCTCCCTGCACCTTCTACATTGATCCTTTTCTCAGGTTGGCCTGTGCAAACTAGAATATATCGGCGGAGAAACCACCCGCAGGCCGTCTTTTCTGTCCGGCCGGCCCAGTGTTCATTTTCCCTATGTGTCCATCACCTGACCAAGCTCGGCAGGTGAGACGGAGCGATGAACGTAGGCTGGAAGGCTGCTCTTGGGCCGACGCCACATCCCAGGCATTGGGCCTGACATTAAGGCCACGGAGCCCCACGAGTGGCGCCAGAGGGTCTAGCGACTCCAAGGAGGCCGCAAAACCCTCGTAGGCCGCGCTGCGAAACGCCGTGGCCGGTGGACCCCAGAGCGTGCCTGGACTCAGTTCTAAGGAGTGCAGCCACTGGGCCCGAGCCCGCGACGCGCAGCGGCCGGGCGGGACAGGGCCAACGGGGCTGGCACTTCGAACCTGAATTGCTTGACCGGATTCCGCCTCTGTTTTGCCGGTCTGGGGAAACGGAGGCAGAGCCGGGGCTCGCCGGATGCTGCCAGCCCTTCTCCAGCAGCCCTGAAGTGGAGGACGTTTGGGGTATGCGGAGGCTTCTAGCAGCCTTCGAAACCCTTGGCTCAGATGCCGGCGGGGCCAGACCACTCCTATGTGCCCGCCTGATTCTCTCGCCTCTGAGTCCCCTAAATGGGCCCAACCAAAAAGAGAAAGAGAGCGCGCCAGTTTATCGCCGTATTGTAAATCACTTTTCGGCTAATTGCGGAAAACGAACACTCCAGCAAACAAGCTCGAGGAATAAGCAAACAGGGAATAAATTCCTGGGCGCTCATAAACCTACCCCTGCCGCGCTCACCCTTCCCCGCGCTCCCGCGGGGCCAGACCCCGTGTCAGCCCTGGAGGAGGAAGCTGGGGCTGGACGGGAGGGTGGTGGCCACCGCTCGCCACCCAAGATGTTATTCATTGGTAACAATCCCCATTATCTGTCCCCACTTTGGGCTAATCAGACAGAATTGCTAATGTCGAGGGCTGCTTCCTGCGCCCTCTGGGAGGTAACGGGGCACAGAGGGGCGGGGGACGGGGCGGGGCGGGGGGCGGAGGTGGCACCTTCCGGGCTCGCCCGGGCTTTGGTCGACACTCATTCAGGTACTTAACACCCTGGAGACCCAGACCGCGGCTTTCAAGGCATCCCGGGTGGGAAGAGCTGTTTATATAGACGGGGATTCCGCTGTAAGCGCGCTAATACCTCGGCAGCCAGCGCATGGCGTGCGCTTCTCACGCCCACCAGTAGGAGCGGCGTCCCCGGCCACCCCTCGGTTCCCAGCCTGCCCTGCCCCTGCCTCCTTCCCCTCCTCGGCCATGGCCACCTCTGGACGCCTCAGCTTCACCGTGCGAAGTCTCCTGGATTTACCCGAGCAGGACGCGCAGCACCGGCGGAGGCGGGAGCCGGAGCTACCGGCCCCCGGGCCAGGCCCCTGCGCCACCTGGCTGGAATCCGAGCGCGGTCACTACGCGTGTGAGTGAGCGAAGGATGCAGGCGAGGGTGGAGGGGGCGCGCAGAACCAAGCGCTGGACCCTTGCGGGGCTGGATTTCCTCAGTGCTGAAACCAGAGGCTCTGCCCTCCTCAAACCCCTATGCCATGCGTTCCGCAGTCGACACATCCTCAGAGCAGATCCCAGCGCCTGGCACTAACGCCTGGGACTTGGATTTCTGTTTCTAGTGGTCAGGATGTTTAAATATTTAAGACACGGCCTTAAATGCCTGGAAACACGGCCGTGTTCTCCAGGCCTCTGTGTGGGATTGGGCAGTATAGGTAAATTTAGCTCTCCTGGATTCAGGGCTTTGCAAACCTTGGCAACCTGTAGTGCAGTCGACCTGGAGGTGGCCCTTGTTGGTAAGCCCGCTTGCTGTAATTTCTCCTGCCAACGTAGCAGCCACTGCGGACTTGTTTTAAGAGGGCTCTGGGGTGCGTTTCTTTGGGAGCGCGGTCTCGAGTTGTGGTCACTGAATTCAGAGAGGTGGGTGTCCAAATGTAGGCCCAGGGAAGGAAATGGCCTCACCCCACAAAGCCGCGCGCGAGAAGCAGCCGGCGCGCAGAGGGGCTGGCGTCTCACCGGGCCGTGTCTCCTTTGCCGTCCCTAGCCTCGGACGAGAGCAGTCCCGAGACCAGCCCGCCCGACTCATCGCAGCGGCCGCCTGCTCAGCCTGCGTCTCCGGGTTTCGACGCGGAGAAGAGGAAGAAGCGGCGGGTGCTGTTCTCCAAGGCGCAGACGCTGGAATTGGAGCGGCGCTTCCGGCAGCAGCGCTACCTGTCGGCGCCGGAGCGAGAGCAGCTGGCGCGCCTGCTGCGCCTCACGCCCACGCAGGTCAAAATCTGGTTCCAGAACCATCGCTACAAGCTGAAGCGCAAGCGCGCGCCGGAGGCCGCGGAGTCGCGCGACTTGGCAGTCACTGCCGAGCTGCGCGCTGCGCCGGGCCTGCTGCGCCGGGTGGTGGTGCCCGTGCTGGTGCGCAATGGGCAGCCGTGCGGCGGCAGCGGCGAAGTGGGCACTGCTGCCTCCCAGGACAAAAGCGGCGCGCCCACGGCCACCGCCTGCCCTGTGCCGGGCTACGCCGCCTTCGGGCCCAGCTCGGCGCTGGGTCTCTTTCCCGCCTACCGGCACTTAGCGCCCCCCGCTCTGGTCTCTTGGAACTGGTGAGGTAGCTGCGGGGCGCCGGCACTGGGGCTACCCCGCACTTTGTAGTGCGCCCTGCAGCTGGAGCAGGGCTGGAATAAGACCTAGAGCGCTCTCCGGGCCCCACCTCCCTGCGGGCCCAACGTCCTTTGGCTTCGGGCTCCCCTGCCGGGGTCTCAGCAGCCATCGCGGGGAACTTGCGCCAAGATCTCCCCCTCCTTTTCCCTCGACCTCCAGCCTCAGAGCTAGATTTTATTGCTTGAACTTTATTTGTACATTTTTAAATAGCTATTTGTATAGGAAGCAATTATTTTAAAAGAAATAGAATATTTTTCCTCTTTGTGGTACGAGAATATAAAATGTGTAGGGCTTGGGTCCTCTTGCGCGCGTGCTGGGAACGTAGATGGGAGCTGTGCTTTTCGTGACCGGCTAAGTTATGGCCCACCCAGAGCTGGGTCGAAGCTGGTTCCTACACGGCTTTAGGAGGATACCGGGAGTGGGAGGGTGGTGAGAGGGAGGAAGTAGAAACCCTGGGGTGCCTATTAACAGAAGGTGGCTCTGGCTCCGAAGGAGCGCGGAGGCCCCTCTGGGCTCCTGGAGCTGGGGCGTTTCAAATACTAAAAGTCAACCCAGTTGGCCACGGCCATGGGCACGACAGGGCATGAGCTTCTCCTTAAGGATTCTCGAGAGACGTGCTAGTCAGGTGGGGGCCCAGCGTACTGCCACTGGAGCAGCCTAGGCTTGGCTGCAGGGCGTCAGTTTCCAGAGTGCAGCAGCCGAAGGCTCAGGGACCCAAAGAACAGCGGAACTTGTAACCCCCAGTCAAGCCTTCAAGTGCGTCACCTGGCAGCTGTAATTTCCTGCCTCTTGGCGCCACACCTGGCCGGGGTGTCGTGGTGAGGAAACCGAAGGGTCGTGGGGAATGACCCACCTTAGAGCTGCCAGCTGAAGGAGGACCTATTTGGAGAGCTCCGGCGGCCCAGCATAGGTGTGGGATATGATCGTGGGTCTCATTTCATCCGGGGTACCAGTGCACAGGTCTGGGGTGGGAGTGGGTGTCTAGTGTCCCACCCCTTGGTAACTGCTCTTCCCCTGGTATCCAGAGCCGCAGGGCCTCCTACGGAGTGGAGATGAAGGTGAGGAGAGCAATTTCGGGCATCCAATTCAGAGAAGGGAGATCAAAGGCTTGATGAGATCTATGAGGAGTAGGCATTGGGCCTGTTCCGGGACCCAGCTTTCTTGTTCCAGGAGGAGGAGGAGAAGGAAGAAAAGGACGTCTGAAGGGGGGTGTTATCACCTGGGATTTGGGGGGGATGGGAGTGAGAGGGGGTAGAGGGGGAAGGGAGTGGGGTATTTGGGTCTCAGCTGCTGGCCACCTTGCCTTCCATATGGATGTGGTTATCTTAGAAGAATCTCGATCCTTAAACCTCCTTTTGTCTTGGGAACTGAAAAGGGCATTGTCAGGCCTGAAAAGGACCTAGACAAAATCCGCACTGTTTCAATTCAGGACTGTGTTTAATCAGTCCCTGGTGACAATGTAGTGGGTGTTAGGAAGGACAATAGTATCTTTTTAAACCTTGTGGTCTTCAGGAAGACAAAGGGCTTGAATTTTATGGGCTTACAACTTCAATTAGAACAGTGCCAGTGTGCATGGGAGATTATCAAATTTGTATCATAAAACCTTTTTCTAATAAATGATTGCTGTGGAGGGAGCTTGGACATTGTAAGACATATATTGGAAACTGCCCTGGGGGCTTCCTAGTTAGCCCTGGCAGAGCAGATGGGAAAGAGGAGGAAAGGATTTGTGAAGAAGGCTCGGGCTGGGACTTGTCCCTGTGGTCAGCTGGCTGGGTACTTGGTTCTTCCAGACTCTTCCTACAAAAGGGATGTTTTCCCCAAGAATGGAGGTAAAGACATGTAGCTTGTTTTCTGCTGTTGCTGGTGACAAAGTCCTGGATATTCTTGGGAAGAAAGTCCAAAATCACCACCTGTTCAGTTTCTTGCCGTTTCTTTTTCTGGAGCTCCAGAGAACGTCGGTCTTGGGGTGTGCAGAGTAGCGAGAGCCTATTAAATAGTGAGGCCGGTAGGACTGAGCGATCTGGACTATGGAGAGACGCTCTTTCCAGGAGGCTCTTTGGAAGAGCATGTCCTCAACTATATTCATCCAAAGAGGTCTAACCAATAAGAAAGACCATCCACCTACCAGGTGGTCAGAGCCATAGCGGGATGCCCACCAGAAAGCCAGCTTGTGTCCTGGGCAGGAGGAGAACAGAAATTTCCTATAACATTAGCATCAGGAGCCATCGGGTGTAAACTGTTACCTGCTTCCTTTTTCTCCTTTTCCTTTAGGCACCTTCCTTTAGAGAGGAAGAGCCATAAGTGGGAATTAAAAATGCACTCCCATCACCCCTGACCCATTTTAGAGACTCAAGCTATCGTTTTTCTTCTGTTTGCATTTGTGATAAGCTGGAAAAGATAACTGTCGATTTACTTCTGACCTAAAAGATCAGTTTTTCCAGGTTCTAACAAGGGAAGCTAAACCCAAGTCCTCTCTACCAGCAGCTGGGAGAACAGTTAGGGTCTCCCTCCCTAGATGAGAGTCAAACTGTCATCCATCGCCAACATTGCAGGCAGGTTCCCACTGAGCAAACTTTTATTGAAACTTACTGTACTCCAGCCATTGTTCTAGGTACTTTCACAGTTGATCTCACAGAAACCTTATATGCTGTATATGTAATACCCCCATTTTACAGATAAAAGCCTAGGCTCTATGTGTGGGGAAAAGTGACTTGTCCAACACAGTTATAAACCTCATAGAATATTACCATTGTCCTCAGTTTAACTCACATTTAAGCCACCCTACAAACTGCCTTTAAGGAGGACAGTTGTAATCTTGATCTGGTGACACTATATATACTACTCAACTATCGTAAACTTGTCTTATGGATGGATAGTCTGGAAGGATGGGAGAGCATGCCAAAAGCACTCTATACAGCTCAGGGCTACTCACAGAAGCGGGTCACGTGGTATCACAGTAGTTGCTAACATTTTAAATGTTTCCTGTGAACCAGGCAATATTCTAAGTTTTTTCATTCATATGAACTCATTCAATCTTCACAACAATTTCACGAGATGGTAATACTGTTCCCACTTTACAGATGGGGAAACTGAAGGGCAGAGAGGTTATAAGTAACTTGTCCAGGGTCACACAGCTGGTAAGTGACAAAGAGGATCTGAACCCAAGCAGTCTAGCTCCAGATCTCACACCTTTAACCACATGGTAGGAATTAGTTCCCATTCTTTGTTTATGTTTTATTTCTCCCAGTTGACAGTCCTGGTTCCCTAACAGATGCTTCTCTAAGAGACGTGGTTTTAGCATCTTTCTGTGTCTCTGTCCCTCCCTCCCTCCCACCTTCCCCTTCTCTACCAAACCTCAGCTTTTGGACACAGCCACTGTGTTTCCCCTGTCTGTGTGCATTCTTGTCCAGCTGTCAATGAAACACAGCTCTTGTCTGAAGGTCACAATATTTTCCTGTGACTATCATTCCACCATTCTTCTTCCAGATAAACAAGCATCTGCTGCTGCTCTCTTGACACCAATTGTCCACTCTGGGTTTGGTTTGCTGCTGACTGATAAGCTCCTCTAAACTTTCCCAGCCCCCAGGCCCACATCCCTGGGGGGGTTTTATGACTTTGGCTTCCCTGGCACTCTCCCCAGTCATGTTTTTCCTTCCTAGGTCTCCAGTATGATTTTTATTGTTAAATATCATCCTCTTCACGTTTTCTTTCTCTTCTTCTATTGTAAATATTTTACTTCATCTCACTTAAGTCTCTTGTGGATGGAGATTGCAATTTTCACTTCAGTTTTCTTTCCTCATTGTTCAGAGGATCTTATATTTTAGCACTCTCTTATCTGACCAATTTAGCACTTTAGAATCTTAGATAATGTGTCACTGATGGGTTAGAAGGAAGTTATTTGAGCCCAGGTTAACCTATACCTTTCCTTGTAACAATAGTGTTTAGCTGTTTATTGTTCTCTTGCCTCGTTTACACAGTTTGCCTCTTCAAAACACACACACACACACACACACACACACGCACACACACTTCTCTGCCTTTAAAACATTTTAGACTTAGAAACAAAATGCTCAGGCAAGATACCATACTTACCTGTTCTAGGTGTTTCAGTTAACAAGCCTAGGTTATCTGTAAACATGAACAGTAGACAGAGGAGCTTTTGGAATGCTGAGAAAGGCTGTACCTCCCCCAGGGCACAGTCGTTTCTGTGCATGTGATTGTATCACTTGGTATTCGAAATCTACATGAGAAATTGTATCCCTCCAGGTCACTCACCATTTTTCCAAGCCATGATGTGGGAAGGGATGTACTCAATGGTACCCTAATTATTTTCAGAATTCCAATTCTGCACCTGTTAACTCTCCTTCCAAACCCAGCCCAGACTAATAATTAAAGGTATGTGACATTCTCCTTTCTCCTGTGTACCCACCATTCCTGCTATTCAGTCCATAAGCTCACCAATGAGGTGAACAGTATTCCCTCCAATGCTGATCCATAGAGTGGTGCTTTAACCAGGAAGAATCGATTAGACTATTAAACAGTCACACATCTATCCCATATTTTCAAGCACAGGGGTTCTTACTTTTTTCTAAACATGTCCAGTGGAGAGTTTTTATCATTTACCCAGAGAAGTAACATCACATTTTAGAGGTAGATCATTTTCTCTTCAGTACCCTGCCTTATGGGACAGTACAAATCTGTAGGCATTTATTGAGGTCGTGTAATTTCCAAAGCTGTTGTACTTTCACTATACTGTGTTTCCCAGAAAATAAGACCTACCCGGACAATTAGCTCTAATGCGTCTTTTTTTTTTTTTTTAACTATGATTTTTTTTTGGAGGGGGAAGGGGAACAGGATTTTTATTGGGTAACAGTGTGTACTTCCAGGACTTTCTTTCCAAGTCAAGTTGTTGTCCTTTCAATCTTAGTTGTGGAGGGCACAGCTCAGCTCCAGGTCCAGGTGCCATTGCTAGTTGCAGGGGGCGCAGCCCACCATCCCTTGTGGGACTCAAGGAATCGAACTGGCAACCTTGTGGTTGAGAGCCAGCACTCCACCCAACTGAGCCATCCAGGAGGCAGCTCATCTCAAGGTGCCGTGTTCAATCTTAGTTGCAGGGGGCGGAGCCCACCATCCCTTGTGGGACTGGAGGAGTTGAACCAGCAATCTTGTGGTTGAGAGCCCACTGGCCCATGTGGGAATCGAGCAGGCAGCCTTTGGAGTTAGGAGCACGGAGCTCCAACTGCCCGAGCCACCAGGTCGTCCCCTCTAATGCGTCTTTTGGAGCAAAAATTAATATAAGACCCGGACTTATTTTACTGTAATATAAGACTGGGTCTTATATTAATTTTTGCTCCAAAAGACGCATTAGAGCTGATTGTTCAGCTAGGTCTTATTTTCAGGGAAACAGGGAAGTTTCTGTGACTAGGGTATTATGGAAAGAACATCTGAGGGGACCTTGGTCATGCTTAGTTTCCTCCTGTATTCTGACTAGGTGGTCCTTTATGAGTCAACATGCATTTCCCCAGCTAAAAGCTCCGAATTGGATTGTCCCTTTTTCTCTCCTTCTAGTACCAACTGCGCTCCCACTCCCTTCCTAGGGGCTGGATAGGATACTTGGCAGAATTCACTAAGAAGGGGAGTTGAGGCTTTTTGCAAATTAAACTGGAGATAAAAGTGCCAAATATCCATTAAAAGGGCCCTTGAATCTCTCACCTAAGATGTCTGTTATACCTTCCTCCTCCAGCTTTGCCGAAGGATAGTGCTTTAAACAGTTCTTCCTAAAGAAGTTATCAGCTTAGGTTTAAATTACCTCTTGGGAGATAAATTCTCAACTAGCGGCAACCCTGAATCATCATAACGTGTCAGGGTCTGACACAGTTAGATTAGCGGCAGTACCATGACAAGAAAGCTTTTTTACAACAAAATTGAAATTCAGAGCAAGAGACGCAAAACACCAGGAAAAGACAAAGGAAAGCTGGTGAGCAAAGAAGTAATCACTTTTCTGGGAAACTGTTTTTTACTGCCTACTCCCATTGATGGATTCTGTCATCTGTCTGACCAAGTGTTTAACGGTACCCCTAAAGCACTGTGGGGAACATTTCATATTTAACTCAAGTCAAAATGTAGATATAGGGAAGGATTTTCTTATTTTTCATGGTTGTGGATGAAACATTATTTTAAATAAGGCTAATCATTTATCAATTTGGGAGTGTGTGGGAGCAGAATAAAATAGAGCTCCCAGAATTTTGTTGTCTAGGAAACATCACAAGACTCTTCTTTTTCTTCACCTAACTTGTCACTGATCGAAAGTGAATGTGTACTCAAATACTTCAGGTATGCCTAACAACTAAACAACCTAATTCCACAACTGTCCTATTAACTTTGAAATTTTTAAGTATGTAAGTATTCTATACATGTGTATAAAACACATACAAGTGGGTATGTAGCAGATTTTAGAAATGTTCCATTCAGTTCTTTTCTCTGAATGAGAGAAAAACTCTATAATCTCTCACTTATGAGACCCATTGTGGGATGGATATTTTGTTTTTCTCATTCTAAAAATAACGCCTTTGTACAATAATATGGAAAATACAGAAATGTATAAATAGGCTATGCTCTTAAATATAGTGACTTCATGCAACATTTGGTTTCTCATTAATAGAATAGTGGTGTAATGAATAGGAGACTCAGGTCAGCTATTGAAAGTGCGGGACAGAAACCTCTGTGTCATCGTAAATTATAACTGCAAAGAGAAATGCTTGAGATCATATTGATTTGGAAAGAACCATTCTCCTCTGTCCTTCAGTTTTCTCTTCTCTGCAGCCTCAGGTTGTTCTGTCTACCAAGAGTCATGCATTGGGAACCACAACCATTTCTGCCTTTGACAAGGGAAAAAACAAACAAACTATGAAGCAGGACAAAAGGACATAGGCAGAAGGAGCTGCCTGTTAGTTTATTTGACATGAATTCAAACAGGGCTGTCAGGTTTCCAGAGAAGCAGTTATCCACCAGCTTCCAGTAAATCATGGACTTCTAAGAGCTTCAGTACCCAAAACCCAAGTCTGTGAATCCTTGGAAGGTCAAGCAATGATTAATTCTAAATTGATGTTTAATTGCCTTCAATCCCTCTGAAAAGGCACCTTTGCAGTTTGTTTAATGTTGACTTTCTCCCATCATTGTCACTGTATGATGCCTCAGTCAGCTAATTTGCAGACAATAGACGGAGGCTGAGAAATCTGTGTAAGTTTGGGCATCTAGGTGTGGGAATTCGGGCTCCAAGAAGGTGAGAACACTCACTTCTTACCAACGAATGATTCTGTTGGGGCCACAGGGGCCCACTTCTGCACAGATGTGATAATAGCTCATAATTGCATATCAGGAAGACAAAGGCCAGAATAGCTACCCAAAAAATCCAAATAAACTCTCCTTAAATTGACCCTTCATGTTATGAACATAGCTAGCTATGGTTGCTTTAACAAGGCCCTCCTTTCCCATAACCTCATGACTCTTGTTCAAGACTTTCCTTCATCCTGTTTCTAGGAGGTCTTCAGCAAGAGCTCCTTGCCTCCCACATCTCTTTACACACTGAAGCTTTGAGACTTCAGATCATCTCAGGAAAGTCTGCTGTGCCTTCCTTCTCTAGCCAGCGTACTGCCTTGGAACGTAGTTTTAGACTTTGTGTTTTGCTAGGAAATGCCCTAGACTCTACAAATCACTAACTCTCTTTCTTTCTGCAGATGGTTTCAGCTACAGAACTCCTTCCGTATCTATAAAACTTCCCTAACTGATTGGAATACAAATAAAGAATTCACCTGAGTCCATCCTCTCTAAAGCTGCAATTAAACTCAGAACTCCTTAATTCAGAAGGCAGTAGGATAGCATGGAAAAAACATGGACTTGGAATAGGTCGATCCTTGAGTTGGAAAAAAAAAAAAACTTCAGTATTGGTTGCCACATTAATCATATGAAATTCCTCTTAGCCTCAGTCCCTTAGATGTTTATCTAGAGATGATACCATCCACCACATGTGATTAATATGAGTATTAAAGGCATGAATCACGTCTGATAGTTAGCACTGAATAAATGTAGTCCCTACTCCATTCTATGGAATGCGTTTAGGTCCTTTGCATACGTCCACTGCAATGTTCGGTTTGTTTACTTCATTATAAAAGTCAGCTTGGACTAAATTTTACCAAGCATACAACCCCAACATCTCAATGGCTTAACTGCAAAGGTTTGTTTCTTATGTATGTTACACGTCTCTGCAGCCCTGCATCATTCCATTTCCATTCTGAGACCTAGGCAGAAGGAACAATCCCCTATGTAGGACATTTCCCCTTTTTAGGAGAAAGAGAACATGCAATGGCTGTTAAAGCTTCTGATTGAAAAGGGCTTGAATCACTTCTCACATTTAATTGGCTAAAGCAAAGTCACATGACCAAGCTTAATCTCAACTGGGCAGGAAGGGCAGGGGAAGTTTGAAAAATAATGCAATCTACTTACTACATTTGTGTTCTTCTTAAATGTTTAATTTATGACCAAATATATATGCTTACAATGTTAATTATTCGTTTAAACTTCGAGAAGGAGAAATATCACAATGTGGTATCACAATGCAATATCTATTTTATGGTTATAAATTTTTATGGTTATAAAATAGATATTACATATCTATTTATAAAATAGATATTGCATATCTATTTTATACTGTAGTCTCCAGAAGAGTGGGAACTAAGTCTATTTCCATTATGTTGATCAACACCAACTCTTGGTGACATTTAGGAGAGTTTTCAACACCCAACTTTACAGGCAGATAGGAGGGCATCAGAAACACTATGAACACCAATCATCAATTAGAGCTCTGTGTTTAGCTGCTTCATTTCAGGACTATTCCTATGGAGACTCTTCTGCCATGACTCATCTGTAGATGATGAAAACCATTGCAAGGACTAATTGCACTCTCATTTACTTTATTATTATTCTAGGAAGTCCACTTATAATATGGATATCAGAACAACGGAAGGAACAAGCAACAGTAATTTCAAATGCTAGAAAGAAGTTCCTCAATCCAGTTTCCAGATAAATCCACGGCATAGCCTCATATATTACCTGACAGATAAAACACACAGCCACACAAAACCTGTTTTTAATTTAGGACCATAATTTATTTGACTAATTTTCATTGATAAATATGTACATAATTGTGTTATATATAATATAATTTTACTTTTATATAAAATAAATGAACATTCCTACAGGTGTTGTAGGAATATTTCTCAAAGATAAATTCCTAAATATGGATGGTTGACTGAAGTGGTATGTACATCTTTAAGATTTTTTATTTAAATCCATCAGTCCTCCCACCCTTCACTATTCCCCAATGCCTTGATGCCCTCACTTCCTTCCTTACACAACTAAAATTCCATGGCCAATCATTATAATCACTCTCTTGAACATACGGTCAACCCTCTGACCCCCTATTATTTTGTTGTACGTGAGGACGAACCATAACTCTTTTAAATCCAATCCAATTCTCCATCTAATCTGCAAACCCAGGCAGCACCACATGGCTGGAGAAAAACACACAATGACACTGACCAGTCTCACTTTAAATTTATGAACGCCAACTTCAAATGAGTCCTTAATGTCACCAGGCCATCATGCTAGATGTCTCTAGACCATGCATTCTCCCATTATCCTCCTTGACTGTTTCATACCATTTTGTTTCTCTTCAATTTCCCACCTCCTCCCCAGTCCTTACACTCAGGTTCCAAAGTCACTGTGAAAACTAAAGTCACCAGAAGAGAGATCACTCATACACCTACCACCACATCATTGCCTTAAGTGAGTGCTCCCTTATACTCTGTCTTCCCAAGTGTTACCACAGATGAGTGGTTCCTGCTCCTATCTACTCCGAGGATATAACTCCAGCAAGTTTGCTCTCTTGATTCTACATTATCAGGGTTTTTTTTTTCCTCTCCACAAACATGCTGTTATATTCCCCGTCTTAGAAGTATTTTCTCTTGACTATCCTTCCCTTGCCAATTATCATCCCCTCTTAGCCAAACTCTTTAAATACTCGTCTATACTCACAATCTTCAGTTTCTGTCCTCTAGTCTCTCTTGTTATAATCTTCATTGAGGTGGAGTTTGAATACAGTTACATTCATCAATTTGATGAGGTTTGACAAATAGAAACAGACATGTAATAACCACCACAATTAAGATAGAGAACATTTCCATCACCCCAAAAATGTTCCCACATGCCTCTTTGTAGCCAATGCCTTCTCACCCCCAACTTCTGAGAACAACTGATCTCACTTATCTAACTGTAGTTTTGCCTTTTAAAAATAATTTTATGTAAATGGAATGATAAATTGTGTAGCCTTTTTGTAAGACTTCTTTCACACAGTATAATACTTTGTGATTTATCCAGGTAGTTGTTTCTTTTCAATGCTGAGTATTATTCTACTATATTGATACACCACATTTTGATACCAAGTCACCAACTGATGGGCATTGATTTGCTATCAATTTTGGGCTGTTATGAATAAAACTGTTGTGAACATTCATAAACAAGTCTTTCTGTGTACATATGTCTTCATTTCCCTTGGGTAAATACTTACAAATGCAATTGTTGGGTCATATAAGAGTATGCATTTAATTGTAAAAGAGACCGCCAAACTGTTTTCCAAATTGGCTGTAGCATTTTGCATTCTCAGTAACAATTACAATGAGAGTTCTAGTTGTTCCACATCTTCAACACACTCGTTTGTCAGTATTTTAAAATTTTAATCATTTTAGTGAGTTGTAGAGGTATCTCATGATGCTTTCAATCTGCATTCACTTAATGACTCATGATGTTGAGTATCTTATCATGTGCTTATTTGCTATCATGCTATCATGTATCTTCTTTGGTGAAGTGCCTCTTCAAATCTTTTGTCCATTTTTAAAAATAAACCAGGTTGTTTGTCTTCTTGTTATTGCATTATAAGAGTTCTTTATGTATTCTGGACAAAAGTATCAGGTGTGGGGTTTACAAATGTTTTCTCTCAGTCAGTGTCTTGTACTTTTATTTCTTAAGGATGTTTTTCAAAGAGCAAAAGTTTTAAATTTTGGTGAAGTCCAATTTATTGATTATTTCTTTTTTATTCAAACTTATTTGCTCTGTATAAGAAATCTTTATTAACCTCAGTTCATAAGGGTTTTTTTTGTGTGTTTTTTCTTTTCTAGAAGCTATATACTCGTAGCTCTTAAGTTCAAGTCTATTCATTAGAGTTGATTTTTGTTGGGAGGTAAGAGTCAAGGTTCATGTTTCTCCATCTAGATGTCCATTGCTTTATCAGTAGAAGTGTTTCCTTATACTTTGTACTTCCAACTATTACCATACAAGAACAATCTCAGCACTGTTATTAAAAACTATTCTTTTCCTTTGAATTACCTTGTAACCTTTGTTAAACATCAATTGATTTATGTCTATACTTGTACTAATATCACACTCTCTTGATTATAGTAATTTTATATAGTAAGTATGAAGTCCGGTAGTGTGAATTCTAAAACTTTTCTTTTTCTCAAAATTATTTTGGCTATTCTAGGTATTTGCATTTCAAATGCATTTTAGAGTCAGCTTGTCAATTTGTATTTTTTTTAAAAGCCTGATAGGATTTTGATT
Organism: Rhinolophus ferrumequinum; assembly: GCF_004115265.2. Lineage (NCBI taxonomy): Eukaryota > Metazoa > Chordata > Mammalia > Chiroptera > Rhinolophidae > Rhinolophus > Rhinolophus ferrumequinum. Next base: position 84,451,310 of record NC_046289.1, on the reverse strand, counting down.
AGGATTACTTAGAATTTATATATCACCTTTTTATTTGAAAGATATATTCACTGGGTATAGGATCCTAGGTTGACAGCTTTTTTTTTTTTCTTTCAGCCCTTTAAAGATATTGCTCTGTTGTCTTCCGGCCTGTGCAGTTTCTGACATTAAGTCTGCTATCATTCTTTATCTTTATTTCTCTTCAGGTAATGTGTCTTTTCCCCCGGGCTGCTTTAAAGATTTTTCTCATTATCACTGGATTTCAACAAATTGATTATGATGTATCTTAAAGTGATTTAATTTATGTTTATTCTGCTTGGGGTTTCTTGATCTGGATCTATGGGTTTATACTTTTCAATAAACTTGGATTTTTTTGTCCTTATTTCTTCAATTATATTTTTTGTGCCCTTCTCTTCCCCAGAGTCCTCTCCTCTGGGACTCCAGTTACAGGTATATTAGACACCCACTGAGGTTGTAGGTGTTTTTTGTTCAGTGTTTGTTTTTACTTTTTTTTTTAATAACTCTGCTTCATGTTGGTTTGTTTCTTTTGCAGTGTCTTCAAGTTCACTTATCTTTTTCTGGTATTTTATTTTTTTTTATCTCTGGACATTTTATTTGGGTTGCTTTTTTTTCTTCCTTTTTTTTTTTTTTAACATATAGACATACTTCAGAGATATTGTGGGTTTGATTCCAGACCACTGCAATAAAGTGAGTATCACAATAAAGCGAGTCATAATCTTTTTGACGGTGGAAGGTCTTGCCTGAATTTGTAAAAAACATGACATCTGTGAGTACAATAACGTGAATGAAACACAGTAAAATGATGTATGCCTGTATATGTTCCATTTCTCTGTTTATCAAGTTTATATTTCTCTTGACACCCTCAAGCATATTTATAAGACTTATAGTACTTGTTTTAAGGTCCTTGTTTATGAATTGCATGATCTCTGTCATTTCTGGTCTGTCTCTATTGATTGCTTTTTATTCTGGTTATAGGTCATATTTCTCTGTTTCTTTGAACGCCTGGTAATTTTTAATTGGATATAGAATTGTGAATTTTGCTTTATTTGCTACCGGATTTTTTTAAAATTCCTTTAAAGATTGTTGTTTTTTTGTTTTTTTTTTGTTTTCTGGCATCCAATTAAGGTACTTGTGAATCATTTTGCTTCTTTTGAGGCTTGATTTTAAAGCTTTGTTAGGTTGAGTCCAGAAGAGCCTTTATTTTGGGAACTAATTTAGTTTTATCACTGAGGCATGACCCTTCAGAGGATTCTAACCAATGAATTATGGGATCTCTCCATTTTGGTTGGTGGGATCCAGCATCGTGTGATCTCCAGGAATTGTCTGGCTACTCTTTTCCCAGCCTTGGGGAGTTTTCTCTCATTTATGTGCAGGTCAGTACTCAGCCAGACTCAAGAAGATTCCTCTGACAATCTCCAGAGCTTTTCTGTATGAAGCATCCTCCTTTTCAATACTTTGCCTTATAAATTCTAATCATATTAGTATCCTCAAACTTTGATCTTATTCTCATTAACTCAGTAGGAGTGTTAGGTTCTTTGGGTTCTCCTTCCCTGCAGTATGACGTGAAACTTGTTCTAAACAGTAAGCTAGGAAATCCTAAAGCTCACATCATTTCTTTCCCTTCTCTCAGTGATCGTAGTCCTTTGCTGCCTATTGTCCAATGTCTAAAAACCATTGTTTCATCTATTTTATCAAGTTTATTGTTGTTTATAGCTGCAGAGTAATTCCTGTTGCTGCTAATTCTTTATGGGCAAAGGAGAAATTCCCCAGTTTCCTATAAACTCACTCTAATAAGCTCTTACTCCACCATTCTTCTGAAACTCGTTGCATCAAGGCCACCAATGATCTCCAGATTGTTAAATCTAATACTGCCTGTATTTAAGATTCACAAAAGACACTTAATTCTCTTTCAGAATTCATAAAACTACTATTGATGACATAAGTAGGGCAACATGTAAGAGCACTAAGTAAAACTGTATAGCACTTTAGGTATAAATAAAATTAGTCATGGGCTCTCAAGACTTTCTCAGCATGGGCCTCACCTAGGTGAAATGCACCTTGCTTAAAAATGTACCAGAGATTTGGTTTTTATTCAGGTATGGTGAGGATAACAAATCAGAAGACAATTGCCTTTGAAAGGTAGCTTGTTAGTCACTGTTTCCAAGAGGAGTGAGGCATGTCACATCACATAGGGCCACACAGGGTAGCAGCAGGGTCAGTCAGGAAGCAGAGGAGTGAGGAAAGCATGGGCAAAAGACTTTATTATGGTTTTGTGGGAAGGAATGAGCGAGGCAGGATAAGCAGCTGGTCGGGCATAGAGCTGGATAGTTTGAATAATTTCAGTGAGTTCTGGGCTATAGGGTGGTTCCTAGTTGTCCAGTACCTGGTCCTGGGGTCATTAGCACAGAGGAATATTGCTTCCTGGAGTATAAAAGTCAGATAGAGGAGGTGGTTTGGCATATGGCCTCTGGATTGGTTAATTGGCATAAGGAAGGCCTGCTTGTAGGCAAGTTGTTTGCTATCTCTAGAAATTAGCTTAATTCTGGGAGGGGCAGTCCCTCCCCTGTCCACAAGGTTCCAAGATGTCAAAACATCATAAAATACAGATAATAAAAAGCATATTAATACACACCAATAAACTGATCCACCTCACAGAGATTTATCTTCATCAAGGAATGAGAAAGGGGAGATATAATGATTCCTGGAAACTCTGGTCCAGTCTTGCGTGCAGAAGCCAGGCATCAGAGCATTGCAGTGTATAGGCCAACGTCTTCTCTCAGCTGGGCTACCGCAGTCTCCTCCTTGCTTCTACCTTTACTTTCCTTCTCCACACTGTATTCACAGTGACGTTTATGTGATCCATGTCTGATCGTGTTGTTCATCCTCTTAGCGCCCTGCAATGGCTAGCCACTGCTTGTAAAATCAAGCCTAAGCTTCCTAACATGGGATATAACTATCGCTCAGTTTCATTTCTTGCTGTGAGCCACTCCCCCCGCCAATGCCTTGCATTATCACATCCTGCCCCCGCCACTCACACAGTGTAGGCAATTAGACTGAATCTCCCCCCGTTCTTTGAAGATACCAAGCTCTTCATTCTAGGTCTTCACACTTATTCCCTCTTGTTCAATCTTCAAAGGATCCTTCAGACCTTGAGTCAAACATATTCTCCTCAGAAAGGTTTCTCCTGGCTGTCCCCCAATCCCGGTCAGCTTCAGGGAACCTGCTCAGTCTTCACACGGCACCCTTTGCTTCCCCATCACAGCTCTAACCACACTTCTATAATTGCTTATTTACTTTTCTCACTTGCCACGAGGACAGGAACCATAGAAGTTGTGTTCACCTCTGTATTACTGGCACCTAATATGGTGCTTGGTACGTGCCAGTATTTCAGGAAATACATGTCAAATGTGTAGGGATGAATGAAGCAGCAGAGCTCCAGGACCAGGCCTGGGTGGTGCAGAGATGAGATCTAGGTATTCCCAGAGGGATCTGAGCTGAGACATTGGTTTGAGAAGTGCCTCAGGCTTCTAACACTTTTTCCCCTGGGATGATTGAGCTTGGGCCTGGGTTGGGGAGCTTATAAATATTCATTCCTGACCCTGAATTAGAACCAAACTGGTCTCCAGGGGAAGAGGGAAGAGGAAATACATCATTTTCTTGTGAAGTGTATTCTCAGGCAGTTCACTCTGGGTCATTTATGCCCGACAAGTTATACACCCATCTGTAATAGTGAGTGTGCTGATCTTAAACTGGTTTGAAATGAGAACCAGGACTGACTACATGAAGAAGATGAACCCAGTGTTGTTAAAACCCACAATGCTAACACTTTATAAACTTTGAGATATTCTTCTTTTATTCCAGCATTATGTAGAGGTGATGAATATTACACTTCCATTTTTCTGAACTTGTAACGTAAGCCATATTTTTCCAGAGAAAGATAATTAAAGTTACAAAAGGTTTGAGAGGGAACAAATGTCCAAAGGCTAAAGAGACCTTTCCATAGAAAAAGAAGTTATTCCAGCACCTACAAAGGAAAAGAGATGGGATGGAGGCTTTGGAGGCGTTGAGTAGCTGTAGTCCATTTGGTTGAGGCCTGGACTAGAGGAACTGGCCTGAAATGGCAGCAGATGCGTTAGTTTAGGCAGCAGGGAAAGTGAGCAATTGAGAGACTCAACTCTCTCTCAATCGCGCGCTCTCTCCACACACACACACACACACACACACACACACACACACACACACGCACTAGCAGATTGGTTTATACCTAGTTTTTTTTAAAAGTGACTCCATTTTCTCTTTCAAAAGAGAAGAGGGTATGCTAGATCACTTCCTAAAGCAACTTCAAGCATTAAATAAGAGACTTTTTTTCTTCCTGTAGAAGTTCCTTTTGCAAAAGAAGAGCCTCTAGATGGTTTGATTTCTCCTGGTTAGAATTTTGTCAACATTGTGTTTGCCACTTCAAGAAGACGTTTTCAGATGTTGTGAAAATCACTGATAGCATCAACACCATCATCTAAAAAGCAGCCATTGGTGTGTGTGCACTTTGAACAATGTATTAGGAATAGAGGGTGGGAATGGCGGGGAGAATGGTCACCACATGTGGGGGCAGGGGTTGGCGGGTTCTTCCTTGTTCTTATGTATAGGAGCCAGAATTTAGGAAAGATAAATTTCACTGTAAATATTTGCTATCAAATCTGGCCAGCACCAGCCAGAGTTAGGACCAGTGGATTTCAAGATAAAGGCAGATTTAAGTGAATGTGATTTAGGCAAGGACTTGCTAAAAGTTAGAGGATTACTAGGGAAGCTCAGGCAAGGATTTGTGCATTTTAGGTGGTTGGATTAGAAAACCAATTGGTAAAGTCCTTTTCAAATAACAGTCTGTGATGCTGTTATTCGTGTGTGTGTGTGTGTGTGTGTGTGCGTGTGTGTGTGTGTGTGTAAGGCACCATGTGCATAAAGTGCCAGCTGCAGCTGTTTATTACTCTGAGAATTACCCTTCTCTGTGCTGAGGCTTTCCACTCCACAAACTCCATCTCCACTAACACAGCATTTGTAGCAACAAGAACGGTTTTACAGCCTTCCTGACCTTTTTGTCGCCAATATTGTTTAGGGTAGGAGGCAGGGGAAAGTGACAGAAGTGTCCCAGCTGGGAACAACCCTGTAGGAGGGAGCACATATCCCATCTAGAAAAGCCCACGATTCTCTGATCCTTCCTCCTTTAATATATGAAACACCCTAGCTGCAGGAGTTCAGAATTCTACTGTTTATTTTATGCTATTTTTCTTATAGTTTACCCTATGCCTCCAGTTTTGTTTCCTATAGTTATTATAAGTTTTTCTGGCCCACTCCCTGAATCTTTAGGACCTGAATTTCTCTCTGGCCCTTGGCATATCCCATAATATTAACTTTCACAATTGTTTTTTTTCTTTTCTATGCTGTTAGCAAACTTGAGGTTTTGGATAAATGTGTTGTCAAATCATAAAATGTGTGGTTATCACATATTTATCTGCCTGTGAATCCTTTAATTTATTTAAAAAAATCTAAAGCCATGACTATTCTAAAAAATCAGAGAAGCATAAACAGAAAAATATCAAATAGCAAGTTGTTTAAAAGCTAAGTGACATCCAGTTGTATTTTTCTGGTGGCAAATGGGAAGTGCGCTGATTTGGGAATAAGGAAACTTGGACTCAGATAGATGTTCTGTTGTTTCTTGACTGCAGGCCCTTAACAGCTCAGTAAAATCGATGTGAGAGTGAAATATGGCTGCATGTGGAAGGGCCTACTGAAAATAGCCACCACTACAGGGTAAGAGACTTTTGCACGGAATAACCAGGAGCTGGAGTATTATAGTTTTAAAAGTGCCTATACATTATCTCTCTGCCCTACCCACCCCACCTCCTTGTAAATACTAAATCTTGAAAAAAGAAAAGAAAGGGGAAAAAAAGGACTGTATTGAATCAGATATTGCTTTATTTAGAACAGCCTTTAGACTAGGTGATAATTTCTGTGAAATAACATTTCTCCAGAGCTGAAATACAATTTGATGAAAAGACTGAATCATTTTTATGAAAAAGCAAACTCGTCTAAGAAAGCCCTTCATTGCCTCCCACAAACGGCTCTTAGACCCGAGACCCTCTTCTATAGCGCGTACTTCAACCTCTAGAGGGCAGCATGCCCTTAAAGAAACTCATCCAGGGCCCAATTAGAAGCCATTTAAATGGCCAGTTACCTTCTTGAACTTTTTCTTATCGACCTTAAAAAAGATCCCCAGAAGTCTCATTAAAAACACTACTAAGAATTTATGAGGATTGTTAATTTCTAATGACCACCGCAGAAGTATGTTTTATTGACACTATCAAATAAACCGCATTACAGTATCTGGGAAATTAAGCAACCTGGTGAATCTGAGTCACTTTTACTGAAGGAACTCTGCTCAGGAGGAAACCCATCTGGGTTCTCAGATGGGGTTGCTTCTTCGAACGTGATTTCCTGTCAAAGCCTCTCCTCTGATTCCTCTCTTCAAATTCAAGGTGACAAGACAAGGTAAAAGTTAGAGGTCCCTGCTCTTCCTCATCCCCCTCACCTGCCTCCTTCATTTTCCTTCATTCCTGGCCCGTGAGGGGCATGAGCACTTCCAGCACTTGCGAATGGGTTCTGAGCTGCCCTCGCTTGGTTTCTAGGTTTCACTTCTGCTTTCCCTCACTAACACCTTCTCACTGCCTCATACACAGTGGGGAAGACACAAGCCACACTCAATCCACAACCCATCAAAATGCAACAAAGCCCACTGCACACACCCTTCAGAGACGCTGGGCTCCTGGGGCTCATCCTGCTGTGTTCTGTACTTGGGGCTTCATTCTGCCCCCTCAGTGTCTGCTCTCTCTTCAGAAGCCCTGGGCTGCAATCCAGGCTCAACCACTAATGAGGACCTAATATGTAAAATGAAGAATGGTGCCAAGTAGCTTCAACCACATTCTAGAGAAGCAGATAAGGATTACCAGTCACTTTGATGCCGAAATCATCTTAAACAAGGTAACACAATTTCTCCTATTAATAGAGACACATCAGTGAGGTTTCTGTACTAATTCTGGTTTAACTTTTGGATTTTGGGTGACTATCTTTCTCAAAAGATATCTGCGTTTGGGTGGAGAAAACAGTTTTCATCTATGTATGGGATGTTGTCAAAACAGGACACTAGAGTTGCTTTTTTTTTAATGAAAAATAACCTTTCCAATATTGAAAGGCAGTATCCATTAATTCAATCGAACATTATTTTCATAAGCAAATATGTTTGAAAAATTAGCAAGTAAATGCATAAATAAATTACCTACATTGAAAGCTGTTACTGGCAGATATGATAACATGCTTCCTGTTAACTAGTTTACATTTCTTTTGAAGTGAATTTCTGGCTGACAGTGTTTATGTCGCAGATGGTATCCTCACCTGCTTCATTAAGGCCTGTTTAGAATACAGTTCTAATGTAGGTTTTATTCCATGGAAAGCCACCTAGAGATAATTTTAAATGATCATATCGACTAACAAACACGTAATCAAGAAGCTCTTAAAATTTTATTAAAATTCAGGTCTTTCACCATTAGCAAACCTGCTTCATTAACATATTAATAGATAATGTTCCTGCTCATAATTAGCGTGTATTTTCTTTGCATCATTGTAGTTGAAAAAATTCAGGTGGAGTTTGCTAGAAAAGTTTTTTTTTCTTTTTTTTTTTTTTAATTTCTGCCAACAAAACACCTGGAGAAAACAACTGAGGCTTCTGACCACCATTTCCATTTGAATCTTCTGCTTCTTTCTGCCCACAGTCTTCTCTCCTTAAACTCCATTTTATCATTGATTTCCCCCGTATTCAGCCCACTATAAATTATAGATGAGGATTTGTCCCACTCACTGAAGGATGAATGCTACCTGTAAGAGAAACCCCAGATACAAAAATATTTTCATCTAGAGTTTGAGAGAAGCAGACCATTAAACCCGAAAAGAAGTTCATCTTTTTCTTTGAAATAAAAACAGTTTTAGACCACTTATTCAAAATGTGACTATATAGAACAGAGAATACAGTCCAGGTCTATGTATCTATTGAAAGAATAATATCCGTTTTAAGGAATAGTATCTTACAGAAAGGAATAATTCAGGGAACCACCTAGGGAGATTTTTTTGTTTTTGTTTTTTAAATGACCAAAACATTAGATTAAATCTATAACCGAGATCCTTAGAATAAAGCCACATCATTATTTTGAAATATTCTCACTGAAGTGATGTACTAACTGTGATACATTAGCAATAAAAAATGGAATTATTATTGTCTCTTAAGATCACAATCTCATCTTAAGTAAAAGGGGAAATGATATTTATGCTAAAAAACAGCAATTACCTTCTAATATGGTTTAAACAATTAGCTAATGCTATTTATCAAAACTGTTCTGAAGCCACACCATTCTGAGATTTTAGAGCTGGTCTGTGACATGAGGCCAAAGCTGCTCACACGTGCTAGGCATGTTGGCACCTCTCGTATGCGTCAGAGAAGAGTTATACTTACAAGTACACATTATAGTCCTGCTGCACTTTAGGTGTAAGTTCCAGGGTCTTGGGTCTTAGGGAACATCCGGTCGCCCCACGCAGGAGCAAATGTAGGCCCAGCAAAGTTCAGCGACTCTATCTAGGTCTCTCAGCTTGTTAGGGGTGGGGTTGGGGAAAAAATTAAGGACTTCTGATTCTTTAAAAAAAAAAAAAACCCACATTGCTGAGAGAAAAAAAGAAAAGAAATGATATCTATGAATTATTAAAGAGGTATAATAACATGCTGGCTGTGAGGGAGGGTGAATTGAATATGATCACAAAGACCATTTGATCGTCCACCCAGGACACCAGCGAGACAAAGGGAGGATTCAAACACAGACTTAGCCCAGGCAGTCAGGAGAGGTGCTGTCTCTTTGCCCTTTTAGCAGTGTGATCCTGAACTAGTATTTCTACAATGATGAATTACGTTTTGCAGGACTTTGTGCAGCGCTGCCCACTACAACTTTCTGCAATGTTAGATAGCCGTAGCGTACTGTCCAGTATGGGAATCACTAGCCACATGTGGCGACTGAGCACTTAAAATGTGGTTGGTGCAACTGACGAACTGAATAAATTTTGTGTAATCTTAACTAATTTAAATTAAATAGCACGTGTGGCTGGTGGCTGTTTTGTTGGACAGCACACATTTAGTGCACGCCATGAAGAGTTCGATTCTGATAATGTCAGTGAGCTAGAGCCCCCTGGTGGACGGGACTGTTATCTGCAGGACTCGGAGCACAACTTAGTAAGGTGGGTGATTTTTTTTTTTTTCTAAAATGAAGATATTTCAGAATTATTCACATATTTTAATGCTAACACCACCACTTTATGTAACATGCAAATTCTCTAAGTGTTAACAGGATTGAATAATGAAGAATTCAGGAACTAATTATTATACCGATTGATGTTCACTGTGGTGACATCAATTGTCTGTTATTTATTACCTTATTGACAGCACACTGGTGGGTGAGTGAAAAGTGGCTTTGAAACACTGCATATTGGTTGTCTGGCATGAGTAATATGAGTGCTGGAATGCCCTGGTTCCCCAGGCAGGCCAAAAAGCATTCTGTAACATGGATGATGGTCTCAAGTTGTATTATATCCATTAAGAGATACAGCTTGTTGGCGAAGTCTGCAGTAAATTTAAGACAACAGCTGTTTAGTTGCTTGACTAGAAAAGAAATGCTGATATTCTTTCCACCCCCTCACTGACACATACCACATACTATTGGTCTCCATAAAGTTTAGGTAACCTGGTATCCTTATTTTAGGTTAAAAAGGAGGGATTCTGGCCTTTTTAACCTTTCTTAAATTGTGACCCCTAAAATAGAGTTCACTGATACATTTGGTTCCTTTCTGATCCTACTGCCTTCTGTACTACTTGTTTTCCTCTTTAGCTATCAAAAGCCATAATTACCCAAACTACAGTCCTTATATGTTCACTCTCCAGGGAGTCAAGATCTCCCTCTCCTTTCTCTGGCCATTTTCACTTCTTCTAGAATTCCATCTTGGTTTGGCTTCAATCCTACGACTCCTGTTTTCATTTTTTTTAAAAAGATTTTTATTAAGATATAGCTAACATACAATATTATATTAGTTTCAGGTGTACACAATGGTTATTCAACATTTATATAGCTAAAGAAGTGATCACCATGATAAGTCCAGCAACCATCTGACCCCATACCACGCTTTCACAGTATTATTGACTATATTCCCTATGCTGTATCTTACAATCCCTATGCTTATTTTACAAGACATGGAAATTTAAATCTCTTGTTCCCCTTAACCTTTCCACTCCCCTTTTTAATTTTTCAATTACAGTTGACATTCAATATTATTTTATATTAATTTCAGGGGTACAGCATAGTGGTTAGACGTATAATTTAAGAAGTGATCCCCCTGACTAGTCTAGTACCCACCTGGCACTATACATAGTTATGACCATATTATTGACTATATTCCCTATGCTTTACTTTTTATCCCCATGACTATTTTATAAGTACCAATTTCTACTTCTTAATGCCTTCACCTTTTTCATCCATTCCCAAACCTCCGCCCATCTGGCAACCATCAAAATGTACGAGTATTCTGTCTCTATGAGTTTGTTTCTGTTTTGTTTGTTTATTTTGTTCTTTATATTCTACATATAAGCAGAATCACATTGCATCTGTCCTTCACTGTCTGACATACTCCACTCAGCACAACACCCTCTGGGCCCATCCATGCCACCACAGATGGCAAGAACCCATTTCCTTTCCTGGCCTAGCAATATTACACTGTATACAAGGTATGACAATTATGTTCACGAACTCATCTTAGAAAAAGTGCTCCATACCCCATTGCTGAATATCACTATGGTCACCTTCAAAGTACTCCCATTGGGAAGCACGCACCGATGCCAGCACCTAGTCCACCCTTCAAAACAATTTGGGAACTCTTTTTCTGAAATGGCCATTAGAGCTGTCGTCATATTGCCTTTGATGTCCCGAATGTCTTCAAAATGTCTTCCTTTCAATATTGCCTTTATCTTTGGGTAAAGAAAGAAGTCATTAGGGGCTAGATGAGGTGAGTAGGGAGGGTGTTCCAATATAGTGATTTGTTTACTGGCTAAAAACTCCCTCACAGTGCTGCTTGAACTGGTGCATTCTCATGATGCAAGAGCCACAAACTATTAAGAAAATTTCAGGTCATTTTCATCTAACTTTTTTATGCAGCCTTTTTAACACTTCCAAATGGTAAACTTGGTTAACTGTCTAGTTGGTACAAATTCATAATGATTAATCCCTCTGATGTCAAAAAAGATTAACAATATCATTTTTGACTCTTGATTTGGACTGACGAAACTTTTTTGGTTGTGGAGAATTGGCTGACTTCCATCATGCACTTTGACGTTTTGTTTCAGGTTTGTATTGGACCATGTTTTATCACCAGTGATAACATGGTCCAAAACATCGTCTTGCCTCTCCAAAAGGTTTTGACAAACGTTGACTCTCCTTTGCTTTTGTTCATCATTGAGCTCCTTCGGGACCATTTTTGCACACACCTTTCTCATGCCAAGGTTTTCAGATAAGATTTTCCTAACTGTTTCTCTATTGATGTTTACTTGGTCTGCTGTGCTTCTCACTGTCAGCTGATGATTTTGATGCACAATTCGATGAACTTTTGCAATGCTTTAGTCAATTCTGCTCGTTACTAGCTGCCTTGACCTCTTTTCATCAGTGATGTGTTCTCTCCCCTCAGAAAAATGTTTAATCCACTTATACACTGCCATTTTCTTCATGGCGTTATCCCCCAAAACTTGGACTAAACTGTCCCTGATTTCACTTCCACTCTTGCCAAGTTTAACAAGAAATTTAATGTTTGTTCATTGCTCTATTCAGGCTCACACATTCTCGCTAAGGCACACAAAAACACGCAACAACAATAATGAACACCACTCAGCAAGACACCGCCACACGTCGACACGAACACAGCTGTGAGACACTGATATGCCAAGGTTATGAAACCTTCCCGAGCTGTTTGTACAGTGCTGCCGATGTAAATGCACGGTCGCAAGTTGGCGAACTTAATTGTCATACCTCGTATATATTCCACCTCCTCTTTATCCATTTATCCATAGGCGGACACCCAGGCTGCCTCCACATCTTGGCCATTGTAAACAATGCTGCAATGAACATATGGATTCATATGTCTCCTGGAAGTAGTGTTTTGGGTGTTTTCGGATTAATACCCAGAAGTGGAATTACTGGGTCCTTCTTTGTTACTTGTTATAGGTTTTTTAAAAGTCTACTTTGTCTGGTATAAGTATTGCTACTACAGATTTTTGTTTGTTTCCATTTTCATGAAATATCTTTTTCCCATCCCTTTACTTTCAGTCTGTGTGTGTCTTTTGATCTGAAGTGAGTCTTTTGTAGGCAACATATGTAAAGGTCTTGTATTCTTCTCCATTCAGCCCTCCTATGTCTTATGATTGGAGCATTTAATCCATTTACACTGAAAGTAATTGTTGATGGATATGTAGTTATTGCCATTTTACTACTCATATTTTTTAATCTTAAAGCAGTACCTCTAACATTCCTTGTAATACTGGTTTGGTGGTGAGGAACTCCTTTAGCTTTTTCTTGTCTGAGAAGCTCTTTTTCTGTCCTTTGATTCTAAAGGATAGCTTTGCTGGTTAGAGTGATCTTGGTTGTAGGTCCATGTTTTTCATTCCTTCTGGCCTGCAAATGTTCTGTTGAGAAATCAGCTGATCATCTTAGGGGAGCTCCCTTACAGATAACTAACTGCTTTTCTCTTACTGCTTTTAAGATTCTTTCTTTATCTTTAACCTTTGGCATTTTAATTATGAAGTGTCTTGGTATGGGCCTTTTGGGGACTCTCTGCACTCCCTGGGCTTATATATCTATTTCCTTTGCCAGGTTAGAGAAGTTTTCAGTCATTATTTCTTCAAATAGATTTTCAACTCCTTGCTCTCTCTCGTCTCCTTCTGGTTACCCCTATGATGCAAATGTTGATATGCCTGATGTTGTCCCAAAGGCCCCTTAAACTATCGTCATTTTCTTTTGGATTTTTTTTTTCTTTTTGCTGTTCTGATTGGGTGTTTTCTGCTACCTTATTTTCTAAATCACTCATTTAACCCTCTGCTTCAGCTAATCTACTGTTGATTCCCTGTAATGTATTCTTCATTTCCATTATTGTATTCTTTATTTCTGACTGGTTCTTTTTTATATTTTCTATCTCTATTTTTATGTTTTCTATCTCTTTGTTGAAGTTATGCCTGAGATCATTGAGCATTTTTACAACCAGTGTTTGGAACTTGGCATGTGGTAGATTGCTTGTCTCCATTTTGTTTAGTTCTTTTTCTGGGGCTTTGTTCTGTTTTTTTCATTTGGGAAATATTTCTTTGTCTCCTCATTTTGGCTGTCTCCCTGTGTCTGTTTTTATGTAGGGCTGCTACACCTCTTGGTCTTAGTAGAGTGGCCTTATGTAGTAGATGTCCTGTGAGGCCCAGTGGTGCAGTCTTCCTGGTCACCAGAGCCAGGTGCTCCAAGTGTGTTGTGTCCCTTATGTGGGTTGTGTGTGCCCTCCTGTTGTAGTTGAGACTTGATTGCTGTTTGCACAGCAGTGGGAGGGATTGACCCTCAGGCCAATTGGTTGTGAGGACTGGCTGTGACTACAATGGAGGAGCTATTGTGCAAGGGCTGAACCTACAGAGAGGGTTCATGTTAGTGGGGCTATGATGCCTGCCCAGTCTGCCTTTTGGGTGTGTCATCCTTGGAGGTGGCTGGTGATGCTCTGGCCCAGTCTGAAACTGGCCACTGGCCTGCCAGCCCCGAGGCCTCCTGGGAGGGGACCTACTGCAGGTCAAGTTCAGCCACAGTCTGTGCCCTGCCCAAGGCCACCTCACATTTGCTACAAAGCAATCCAGAGATGGCCACCACCCATGCTGTGCTTTGAGGTGTCAGGGCAGTGAAACTTCATAGTGGATACATGTCATTATTAATCTGCCCAAACCGATAAACTGTATAACAGTTAACCCCTAATATAAACTATGGACTCTGGGTAATGATGATGTGTCAAAGTAGGTTCATGAATTGTAACAAATGCACCACTCTGGTAGGAAAGGTTCATAATGGGGAAGGCTGTGCATGTATGAGGTGGGAAGTGTATGGGAAATCTCTCTACCTTTCCCTCAATTTTGCTCTGAACCTAAAACTGCTTTAAAAAGTAAAGTCTGCTTTAAAAAATAGAACATGAGATTATTCACCCTTGATAAATTTTTGCCAATATTCTTCCTTGGGTAGATTGTAACTGCATCTTCTATTATTTACTAATTCATCACATTTCTTCCAAGAGTCCATGAAACTTTCAGCACTAAGATTTCACTATCTAGCATCCACAGGGAGGCTTTCATTACCCTAAGCTCTGTTTTAATTGTCCAAGGAAAGATTCTCTGTCTTCTCCCTTTTCTAATTCCACCAACCAGTATAGTTGTTCTCAACTAATATTAATACCAAGCAACCCTATTTACTCTTTAATAGTCCATTCTACTGTCTGTCTGTTTGAAAATGTTTCCTGTTTTTATTGAAGTCAATATGGCTTGATTGAAATACACTAGCATGTGCAGATTTTATGAGTTATTTTTTTAGAAGTAACTGTATCTCATTTCTTACATTTTCCAGCAGAGACTTAAAATCAGACATTTTCGCCTGAAAATTAAAATAGAATTATGAAATATTCTTTAAAAAAATTAGTGGAAAGAATGAAGAACTGATACATGATGCAACATGGTGAAATCTCAGAAACATTTATAAAAAAATCTCAAAAACAGTGTGCTAAATGAAAGAAATCAGACACTAAAGATCACATATTTTATGATTCAATTCAAATGAAATATTTAGAATAGGCAAATCACTAGACAGAAAGTAGATTTTTGATTGATTAGGGATAGAGGTAAGAATGGGGAGTGACTACTAATGGACATGAGGTTTCTTTTGGACATGAAAATATTCGAAAATTGGATTGCTGTGATGGCTACACAACTCTGTGAGTATATTAAAACCATTGAATTATACATTTGCAATGGGAAATTTTTATGGTATGGAAATTTCTCCAATAAAGTGGTTTAAAAAATAAAATCAATGGTTATAAGTCTATTGGATATAAATATATCTAATTCTAACTCCTTCTCTTCTTCACCTCTCCTTTTCTATTTCTTTTTGTGACTTTCTATTTTTACCTTCCAGAGTAGCCTTCTAAAACTCATTCTGTCACTTTAGAACCAAGAACATCCCTAATTTTCTTTAAAAATATGTATCAAATACATGAGGCAATATGAACAAAAACAGTTGCTGAAGTATAATTATCATTTGACTTATGAAATCTTTCCTAGTTCCTTTTAAATTGACAAATTTGCCTAATAAATTTTAAATATGCTTATATGTTGAAAGGCTTATTTATACTCTTATGAAATTTCCCTTGTTTTATAAAAAACATCTAGGCCAGGGTAGAGAAGGGAGCTGACCCAATAGAGCTGCTGCTACAAACTGAATGTTTGTGTCCTTCCAAAACTGTGTTGAGGCCTAATCTCTAAGGTGATGGTATTAGGAGGTGGAGCTTTTGGGAGGTAATTAGGTCATGAGGGTGGAGCCCTCTTGAATGGGATTAGTGCCTTTATAAGAAGAGTCACAAAAATCTTGCTTTCTCTATTTCTGTTCTCCACCAAGTGAGAATACAATGAGAAGATAGCCATCTGCAAACCAGGAAGCAGGATTTGCCGGCACCTTGAGCTTGGACTTTCTAGCATCCAGTGAGAAATAAATGTTTGTTGTTTGTGCCACCCAGTCTGTGGTATTTTTGTTATAGCAGCTCAAACTAAGACAGCTGCTGAGTGGGAATATTAGGGTCAGCAGAGTCAGAGTTCCCCAGGGTTCACAACCACTGGGACAGAGGTGCTGCCACTATTAAAACTTTGGTGACATAAGCAGTCCCTAAACATATATTATTTGTCTGGCTGCAGGAACTGAAGTGAAAAACAAGTAGCAGAAGAGAGCTAAATTGAATTAATAATAGCAACTGCCACTATTGGTCGCCACTGTGGACCAGGCACTGTACACAGTCAGTTAATGCAAACCACGATTCTATGGGGTATTATTATCTCTAAAATATAAATAGAGAAACTGAGACTCAGAGAAGTCAAATAACCTGCCCAAGGCCTCACAGCTAGTAAACTAATCCCATATATATAATGTTAAGAAGATATCACACCCCTCATGGGGTGGAAAACCCCCAGAAAATTACTTGTCCATCCTAAACCCCAGAGAATAAGTGGAACCTGCAGTTCCATTTTGGAACACACTAGTTATATGGTATAGAATTAAAAGGTGTTCTCATTGATGAGGTTGTTGTTTTCTTCATATTTGCCTGTTCTGTTCCAGATTGCTGAGTCTCTTCCCCAAGAGTATAAAAATGCACTTTAGATCTTTAACTCATAACCAAGGGAAATATGTCATACTACTTATGTTAAACTAGCCCGTGCAGTGCTGTGATTTGTCCGTCTTTGATCAAATGTTCTTCCCAAGCACTCTGACTTTATGAGTTTTCCTGAGCTGTGTTAAATGGCATCTCATTAGCATCGACATAAATGAGGAGCGAGGGGTGGGCTCAGCACAAAGCAGGACCTCTTATTAGTTGCTATTCTGATACTTTATCTGTCAGCATCGATTCAATGGCAGGGAGAGAAGGCTCATAGGAGATTATGTAGAAAGACTATGCTGCATTTTACAGCCATTCTCAAGCCATCAGGGTAAAGAATTGACTGCTACTTACATCCATAATTATATGTGGCATTTTGGCTCTGTAATTAAATTCAAAATAAATCACATGCAGCAATTTGTTAAATTTAAATAATGTTACCAAAAAAAATAGAAAGATCAGTGAATGAAATGAGCTTCTGAACTTAGGGATATGATCTGAGGGAAGACTGTCATTCATTCAAACAAGCAGGGTTTGAGGCCGTAAAAATAAACTCAGTAACACTTAGCTCTGCTGAATCTAGGATGTGATGAGGGCATTAGAATCTGTGCCATTGGACTGGATTGTACAGGAAACAACTGCAATAAACCCTCATGTACAGGAAATTCAAAACTGTAAGTTCAAACTAAGTAATGTTCATAGACTGGTTTCAATTTATTTTTCAAATGATTTAAGGTCCCTTAAGAATTACACATAATATTTATTAAAATCTAGTGGGTTTTTCCAAGTCTTTCAGAATACGCTGTGGTACAAAGAAGAGATTTATCCACGTCAGAATCAGAACTAAGATAAATCAAAATAACTATGTATAACAGCAACAACAATACTTCATGCTTGCTGAATATTTTTTGGTGAAGAAGCACTCTCATGTTCATTAAATAGGTACAACTATCCCAAGAGAGTCCAGAAAAAGCCGTTTGATTTGTGATCACTTTAAGCTGCTCACTATCAGTTGTGGGAGGGAGACAGAGCTGTACCAGGTGAATGGGTAGCCCTGGATTGGGTAGGACTGGATTTGCCCAATAGATGTGATGGACAGTAGGACAGGAGTCAATAAGGGGATTTTTCCCAGTGTTACCATAAAATTTCAAGGCCCAGAATCTGGACATTAGGCACAGATGTAGCTGAATTATCACTCTATGTGGTAGAACAGAGTGTGCCGTTGTGGCTAGGGGTATAAAGGTCTTCACTTCTCCAGTTGGATGGATTACCAACCAAAATAATTTTCCCATTATGCTTCTGGGTTCTTGGCTGAGACATTCCTATAATAAAAGATAGATTAATAAGAGAAAAACAAATAAAAGTTTAATAACACGTATATGGCAGAGACCCAGGGAAACTGAGTAACTCACCAAAATGACTGAAGCCACCGCTTTAAATATGATCTTCAGCTGAAGACAAAACAAAATAGAAAAAAGGATGTTGGGGCAAGGATGTGAGTTATGGAGGTTACCAAGAAAAACACAGTGAACAAGGTAAGGTTGTTATGCAGATTTAAGTCCTTGCCTCCTTTACTGATAAAAGTTTCTACAGATAAACTTTTATCTGTAAACTTTTATCTGTCACTCCTCTTCCCCCACTCCTTCCTGGTACAGAGTGGGAGACACCCTTATAAGTGGAGATTTCCCTTATAAATGTAAATGTCTTTTACAAAAGGTAACTTCTACTTGGTTTTCAGAGCTTCTTCCATGTCAACTCTTTCTTAAAATTAACCAGTCTAAAATAATCGTTATGCCCAAAAGACATATTTTGGGATGACAAATTCTGTTCCCCTCCAGCTCTTAGGCTACAAACCTGTACAGTATGTCACTGTGCTGAATACTGAAGGCAATTGTAACACAATGGTATTTGTGTAACGTATTGTGCTACATCATTAAAACAGCTGGTAAGTCACTAGGTGATAAGAATTTTTCAGCTCCATCATAATTTTACAGGACCACCATCATATATAGTTTGTATATGTGGACCATCGTTGACTGTAATGTTGTGTGGCACATGACTGTAAAAGAAAAATGGGTATCTGGGAGTGAGGTGCTGTTGTAACTCAACCACGTGGTATTTGCTAATGTCAATGTAAGATGAGGTTACATCCAAACCTCTAGAGATTTTTTTATGAGTTTATTTGAGCCAAAACTGAGGACAATGCTGGGAGGAAGAAAGCTCTCCAATGCCCTGGAGAATGAGTTTTGCAGTTTCTTTTATACATTTGAAATTGAGAAGAGAACATAGAAAGATTACATGAAGGTGGAAGAAAACAAATTGGATTTCAGAATAGTTAACAAGATTATGTGCTCTCTTGAGAGTGGTTACGCTTCCAAAGGGTCTGAAAAAGAGGCATTTTAAAGTTGTGTTAGCCTACATGCACAAAAACAGTGGACAGGCCTTGCTTAAGGCAAAAAGAAATCTTTTACTAAAGAACTTATATGACTACCCACTGTGACCTGCCCAGATAGAAATGTATTATCAGATCACCCTGTGAGGTTTAGATTTATTAAAGGGCCCCTTTTTGTACACAGTAAATAGTAACTATATGCACAAAATTTCCTGGGGAGAAGATCAATAACTTTAATTAAATCCTTACAGAGATATAAGACCTGAAAAAATGATTAAGAACCTCTGATCTTGATATATCTCAAACAAATTTTTAATGTCAAGATGTGGTAGATTAAATATAGCCACATATTTTTTTGCACTAATTTTAGATTTTTATTAATACCCTGAAACTAACTCATGGAGAACCTCAAATTAAGAATCCCTGGCTTGCGAAAAGAAAAAAGAAAACAAAAAAAGAATCCTTGGCTCAAGTATTGGTGTATTTTCATTAATTTCAGTTAACCTGAAATTGCATCTGCAGTTGCATCAACAGACAGTTCTTTATTTAGCTTATTCAATTATTTTTCATTGTTATATCTTTAATTATTGCTAATTTTCAAGTGCTCATGATGTATCTTTATGAGCACCAATCATCTATATGTAGGCCCTCTATTCTCTCTCTGTCTTTCATTATCACTAGCTTCTTGCTTATCATTTTCATCTCTGTCTTTTCCTTTGTAATTTCAGCAAGCTCCCCAAGTATTTTCTCCATATTACTAATTTGGCTTCCTTTGGTATCGGTTCAGTTCTTTATAGACATTCCACTTAAAGGCAATATGTGTTTCAGTGCTATATGTTAATTATTTCTCAATAAAACTGGGTGAGGGGGGAGGCAATGTGTGGATCTGGTTTGGACTCTGATTAGACAAGCCAAGTACTTTAAGAAATAATTGTTAAAACAATTAAGGAAATCTGAACATAGTTTGAGTATTTACTTAGGAAGCATCATCAGCCTTACTAGTTGTGATGATGGAATTGTAGCTACATTTTTTTTGTTAGAAAAAGAAAGAAACACTATGTATCAAAGGTACTCAAGTATTTACAGGTGAAATTATATTGTTTGGGATTTGATTTAAATTATTTTAGTCCAAAGAAAAAAGAGTTGGGGGAAGACAGATTTAAAAAATGATTCACAAAATATTGATGGCTAAGGTGGGTGATGAGCAAATGGTGATTATTATTTTAATCTCTCTACTTTTGTCTATCTTTCAAACATCCCACAATATACATTATCAAAGTTGTAAAAACAAATCTGAACTTTATTGTTTTTAATATAGATATAATATATGCTAGCTATTTCATTGTTTAATGATGTCTTTTCTTAAATCATCCCAGTTCTTTTATGTTTCTGCATGCTTCTTAATCAACTTTTTTCCCATCTTAGTCTGCTATTTTATATCAACTTTTAGGTCTTATTTCAATAGAATAAGTTTAAAGTTGTTTTGGTGTTTTGTTTTGTTATTTTGAGAACACTAAGCAATGTCCTGTTCTTTATCTCCATCGTCCCCTGGATCCTCCTTCAACTTTTTCAACTCCTAGGCCAGGTGTGTGTTTAGTTCCATGACTGAAGGCAAGTTTGTCCTGCAGGATACCTGTGACATCAAGAACAGAAGCAGTGAGAACTAACACAGTTTTCATTTCATCCATGTGTTTCAGGTCATGCTTGTGGGTCCAAGTTTGTCCTTTCTCTCCTGCCCTTTAAATCCATCTTCTCTTCCAACTGCCTACCCTGTGAACTTCAAGCTCTAATATCACATATTAAATCAATAGCCTTACAGAGACTTACATAGACCAGTTCCCACAAATGAGGTCAAATTCCTATAACAAAGCGCGCCCTCTCTCTTTCTCTCTCTTCCTCCCTCTCTCCCTGTCCCTCTCTGAGATATATCTCAGTATAACTATCTATATCTATCTTATCTATCATTTATCTATCTATCTATCTATCTATCTATCTATCTATCTATCTATCTATCTATCTATCTATCTATCCATCTCTGTATCTCCTAGTAATTCTGCTTCTTTAATTGAATCTTGACTGAAAAAGCTCCCCATCTAATCTATGACCCACTTTACTTCATGTTATTTCATTTCAAATTTTGGAAATACTGGTTGCTTTCTCCCAAGTTTCTTTAATTTAACTTTGTGGTTATTTTGTTGTTTCTCAGGAGGGCCTTTTACTTCAACACTTTTTGACTTCCTTCAGTCAGCTGAATGTGCACTTTATTTAACACAAATTCCTTTACTTTGCTGACACATGGTATTATCTTTGTCTAGTAAAATAGAAGCAATGTCAAGCCATGAAGGATTTAGGTGCTGGGTTAATGTAACCATTTTCTCCAGCTGCCTCCTCGAAGGAAAAAGATTGTCAGCTCAAATCTAATTCTGTATATTCTGTGTCCTTACAATGTCATTCTATTAACTCTAGCTTTTGATTTGAAAAAGGTTGCAGGGAATAAAAAAACAAAAACAGGTCAATTGCTCCACTTCCAGCCATGACTGTGTCACTAATACTAAGCATACCCTCCCACTTCTGCAAGTAGAAAACTAGCAAAACATATAAAACAACTTTTCAGACATTGGACCACAACTAGTTCAAAACTGATCCCTGAGAAAAGAGAAATAAGAGAGGAGAGTTCTGCTGTCACCCCAGCTTTCTGCCTACAAGGACAATCTGGGCAATAACACAGGGAAGGGATCCCAAGCATTATATGGCCATCTTGCTAAGTTGAGGAGACAGAGATCAAAGTTTGAAGGCAGTGATATGGATGAAATGTGTAGGACAGGGCACTGGAGAGAAGGGAGCTATGCCAAGAAAGAACTCCAGAAATATGCATAGCATCCCCTGGATTTTTTGCCTAAATATAAGCAGCACATAAATAGGATGAGATTCCAGAAGGCTAGGCAATTAATGGAGCTGTCAACTGAAAAGTTACCGTAGCTCACACTGGGGCTGGGAAGTGTTTGACTTCTAATAACCCAGAATGAAGAGACCTTATGGCATTCAGAATGGATCATAGAAATACCACACCTTAGTAGTAGAGGAAATTAACCATAGAATAAGGCTACTTTAGCTCTGCTCTAAAAGCTTAGAACGAAGCTCTCAAATTGAGCAGGCTGATCAGCAAATAACATATCTGTCTGACAAAACAAAATCCAACACTCATTGAAGAAAGTAATGAAATCTAAACACTCAACAGTGTGACATTCATTCTGACTAGCATCCAATTAAAGGATAACTAGGCATGTAAAGAGACACAAAAATGTAACCCAGAACCAGAAAAATTCAGTTAGAAATAAAGAAACCCAGAAATTATGGCAATGATGGATTAGCAGATAGGACTTTAAGCTAAAATTTGTTCAAGAATATAAAGAAAAATATATGCAATAATGAGCAGAGAAATAGAAGATGTAAAAAGCAAAAAGTGGAACTTCTGGAGATTAAAATACAATATCTACGATTATAAATTCACTTGATAGGCTTAAGAGTAGACAGGACAGAAGAAAATATTACTGAACTTGAAGACACAGCAATAGAATCTATTCAAACTAGAACATAATTAAGGAAAGCAATGAACAAATACCCAAAGATCTATAGGAAAATTTCAACCAGTCTCGTGTCCTTGTAATCGAAGTCCATAAAGGGAGAGGACAGAAAAATTATTTGAAGAAACAAGGCCAAAAATGTTCCTATTTTATAAATACTATAAACTTGCATATCCAATAAATTTAACAAATTTCAAGCACGATAATCACAAAGAAAATCATGCCAAGATGAATGATAAACAAACTTCTGAAAACAGTGACAAGGAGAAAAGCAGCCAGAAAACCAAAGAAAGAATGATAGCATTCTCATTAAAAATGGCAAAAGACAATAGAATGACATCTTTAAGATGCTGAAAGAAAAGAAATTATCTGATTAAATTGTATACATTAAAGGTGTACAGCTTTTTGAAATGTCAATTTTAATTCAATAAAGTGGTTTGAAAAGTTGCCAACTTAGAATTTCATATCCAAAAAAAAAAAGTCTTTAAAAAAAAGAAGGCAAAATAAGACATTTTCAGACCAATAAAAAGTGACAGAGTTCATTTCCAGCAGATTTACAGCACACCAAAAAAAAGTTAAAGAAAGTTCTTCACACTGAAGGAAAATGATACCAGATTGAAAATAGGACCTACACAAAAGAATGGAGAGTGGCAGAAATGGTAAATATATGAGTATATAGAGAAAACAATTTCCCTGTTTTTTTTAATTTAAGTTTTAAATAATGGACTGTTTGTAATATTTATAAAAGTAAAATGTATGACAATAGTAGAAATAATGTGAAGAAAATTGAATTATACTATTGTAAGTTCTTTACCTCCTATATGAAGTGTTATAATATTTTAAAGTAAACTGGCAACTTAAAGATGCATATTTTAAACTAAAGAAACCACTTTTAAAAAGAGTTACAGTAAATAAACCAATGGTGAAGTTTAAATGGAGTACTAAAAAATAAGTACCAAAAGAAGGCTGAAATGGAGGGGGAAAAAACAGTGAGAACAAATATTAGACAAATAGCAGTATGGTAGAATTAAACCAACCATATTAAAAATTACTTTAACTATATATGGCCTAAATATCCCAATCAAAAGGCAGAAATCATCAGCGTGGATAAAAAAGCACGACCCAACTATATGCTGTCTACAAGAAAAATACTAATATAAAGTTATGAATGGATCAAACGTGAAAGGACGGGGCTCTGCTTTTTGTATTGGCAAGGTAGCTCCTATTTAACCAAATCTTTCACAGACAAGTTCTAGATAAAATATAAAAACAACTACTACCTAAAGTCCCAGGGAGTAACCAAAAGCAGGCAGAAACCAAAAGGGAGTCAGCGTTGGAGGAGCTTCCACTTTTATGGCTTTTTTCTTAAAGAGAGGCCATAGTGGCAACTCAAAGTCAGAAACCCACAGAAACCCTCTACAATGAATCATTCACTGTCAATGCAATCCAACATTACTATGAAGGATAAAAAAGAAAAGAGAGGCCCATACACAAAAGATAACAATGGGTACCAACTCTAGGATGACACAAATGTTAAAATTAGGAAACAAGGTTTTTAAGCAGCCAGTATAACTATGTTCGAGGACATAAAGAAAAATATGCTTTTAATAAATGAACAAATAGAAACTATAAATAAGAACCAAATGTTATGGCAGCAGCCTGAGCACATGGTAAAGTTGTGGGGCTCAGCTGGAAGGCTGGGCAAGTCCAGGCCAAGTGTTAAGTTTAGCTTGTGATGTTTACAATTAGAAACAGTTTGCATTTGCAAATTCACCTGATGCAGTCATGTCCTCTTCATCTAATTTCTTAAAGTCTCTCTCAGTTTATGAACCTCTTAAAAGCATTAATCTTCTAAGACCTGATAATTAAACCTGTGGGAGAAACTGGATCATTATTACAGAATTGTCAAGTTAACATTGCTGTTGTCCAACCACAGGTCTCTTTTCCACTAAGATATGTCATGATGACCAGAACAACCTATACTGTGCTTCTGGAGCTTGGGCTTTAACCCTTTCATACTCGTAGAGTCATATCATTTGTAACTAAAAAAGGACCCATGAGCTATAAAAATGTATGAAGGATATTCTCTACTGCTATATGGATCAGGATGATAAAGTCCAGCAGTTTAAGCAGGACCCAGCCCAATGCCTGGTGAAGTTAAGCAACTTTTGTTGGATTTTTTTGTTGCCTCAGTAACATGGAAGATGTTGACTAAACAAGGCATCAAATAAGTGAGTCTTTGAATAGAACTTCCACTGGGTTTTCTGACCATCGCAGATCCTGCAAAAAAACACTCAGTGGTATCATTGTACCTGGGAAGTATTTACTATAGCAACCAACTTGACAGATGCTAATAATATTAATAGTATCTGTTTTTTTCTCTTTGAAGACATGTTGGAAAATATCAACTAGCTAAAGTACAGATAGATGATCGTAAAGTTATTAATGGCTATACCCATTGTACTGGAAAGAAATCTTCAGCCAGATTTCCAAGACAAAAAGCAGATTTAGACAAACCAGTGAAATAAATATTTTATTAATTTCAAAAAATATAAGATTCAGGGCCGGCCTGGTGGCTCAGGCGGTTGGAGCTCCGTGCTCCTATCACCAAAGGCTGCCGGTTCAATTCCCACGTGGGCCAGTGTCAGATGGCTCAGTTGGTTGGAGCGCGTCCTCTCAACCACAAGGTTGCCAGTTCGACTCTCTCAAGGGATGGTGGGCTGCGCCCCCTGCAACTAAGATTGAAAACGGTGACTGGAC
This sequence comes from Rhinolophus ferrumequinum, assembly GCF_004115265.2. Taxonomy (NCBI): domain Eukaryota; kingdom Metazoa; phylum Chordata; class Mammalia; order Chiroptera; family Rhinolophidae; genus Rhinolophus; species Rhinolophus ferrumequinum. Next base: position 84,426,026 of record NC_046289.1, on the reverse strand, counting down.
TTGGAGCTGAGCTGCGACCTCCACAACTAAGACTGAAAGGACAACAACTTGAAGCTGAACGGCACCCTCCACAACTAAGATTGAAAGGACAACTTGACTTGGGGGAAAAAAGAGAAGGCCTGGAAGTACACACTGTTCCCCAATAAAGTCCTGTTCCCCTTCCCCAAATTAAATATATATATGATTCAACTAAAGGAATTTGAAAACAAAAAGATAGTATGACTTTGTTTTACAGTATTCTCCCTACTTCCCTGGAAAAAAGAGGACATACAACTTTTAACAAAGGTTCTGATGAATTTTCTGCTGGAAGGACAAGTCAATAATGACCCAGGTTTGGTTAGTTAGAAAGGCATGTAGAAGTAACTCTGTTGAGATACACTGTCCAGAGTGTGTTATGTTTTGCTGTTAAAGCTTAATCAAGGCATCCACAAATGAATGGACTGATCATGCTTGTGAGGTGTGTGGAGTGATTGAACATCTTGAATGCTATCACCAATCTAAAAGTAAGAAATTATTTATTCAAGGGTAAAAATTCTGGTGGTCATGCCAACAGCAGTAATACCTTCAGTGAATGATACAAATAAATTTAAAATGGAAAATTCCCCTCTACTTGTTGAATGACCTAATAGAGCATGAAAATGAATCTTTGCTTTATGTTTTTGATTACTTGATATTGTCTCAGGTCACTAAGGCTCTGCTTTTGCTTTTAATCTTTTTTCTCTTTGCTTTTCATAGCGGACAATTTCTGTTGATCAATTTTTAAGTTCTTTGACCATTTCTTCTGCTGTCTCCAATCTTCTCTTCAGCTCATCAAGTAATTGTTTTTCTCATTTCATATATTATAGCTTTCGTTTCTAAATTTCCGTTTGATTTTTAAAATAGCTTCCATAATAGCAATAGTCCCTGATAAGCTTCCCTTATTTGTTCAGTTATTATTACAATATTTTAATTTGTCTTTGAATACATACATGTACAGAGAGTGCCAAAAAATGTATACACATTTTAAGAAAGAAAAAAACTGTATTAAAATTGTAATACAATGAATGACGCTAGCATTCATTTGATTAATGCCATCTGAGTGAATGTCATACTACACATTGCTACTGTAATTCAATTCAACTTCGAAAAGTACTACATAGATAACCTCTCTTAAAATGTGTACATTTTTTTGGCATCCCCAGTATTATTATGTATATTTGCCTCCTTAAATGGACTTTTCTACTAATTCCAACATCTTGGTCATCTAGAAGTCTGTTTCTAGTATTAACTGCTTTCTCTTTTGTCCTTGGACATTATCTCCTATGTCTTCAGATACCTACTAATTTTTTATTATAATCTGGACATTATGAATAATACATTTTAGAGTCTTTGGGTTCTGGAGTCTGTTATTCTTCTTTGAATAGGATGGATTTTTGTTCTAGCAGACAGTTAAATTGCTGATTCCCCCTTAATCTTGTGGAGCACTGGTTTTACATGTTGCTAGGTATATTTATTTTCCCCTCCTATTGAAGGCCAATCTTGTAGTCCTCAGACATTGGCTTGTCTTCCAAGGCAAGCTTTCTTTCAATGCAAAGCCAGAGGTGTTCATTGAATCTCACCGGATGAGAATCAAACTTCAAACACTCCCATTCAGTTTTTACAGTTTTCCATGTTCTGTTTTCTGCTGAGCTCCTTGGCATCTCTCCTGTGCATATGCATTTCAGGAGTTAGCCTGTGATTTAAGTGGCACTCAAATCCAAATCTCTGGTCTCTGTCCCCAGTGATCCCCCTCACCCCAATCCCCTGCATGGCTTCCTGTGTTCTGGGATTTCCCCACCTTAATTTTCCAGATATTCTTGCAGCCTCTAACTCCATCCTCTGATATCTCAAGCTGAAAAACACTGGGCTTTTTCTGATTGTTTTCTATTTGCCCTGTGTTCTATTGTCTGAGTAGTGCCTTCAGTGGAATAGCCTTATAAACTTGTTCTTACTCTGTTGAGTCATTCCATTAAAGATTAGAAGCCCCTTCAGTTTCTCTCTGCTTTTGATCACTTTCTGGTGCCTTCAAATAATTGTGTGTGTGTGTGTGTGTGTGTGTGTGTGTGTGTGTGTCTGTGTGTGTGTGGTCCAGAGTTTATTATTGTTATCTGAGAAAGCCTTAGTCTTATATAAGCTACTTTCCATTACCAGAATCAGAACTCCCATTCAAGAATATACACTTAAAACAAGCTTTTTAGGTGATTCTTATGTACTCTAAAGTTTGAGAGCTGCTATCTTAGATAAACTTCTGTGCTTAACTTTATCTTTTAAGAAGTCATCTTCTTTCCTGTAAAGAAGAACTTAAACTTTTTAGGTACATTAGTCATACTCCTTTAATGGTGAAAGTAACGTCCTACAAACACAATAACTATACTCAGTGTTGTTCTTTGTTACTGCATTTCCCCAAAGGAACTAGAATCTGTTTGTCAGAAATCAGAGAAAAATTGTAATAGAGCAGAAAGAATACAGTGTGATCCCCCAGTACTTGGTTGTTAGGTTTTAAATGTGATAACACCTAAGGTAAAAATCTAATATCAAAATTACCCTAGAAAATCCTATAAAATGGTGGAAAATTTTTGTGTATATAATTTGATACAGTAATTTTTATGCACATTGAAGTTTGAGGGCTACTGAGCTATACAAAAAAATTCTCTAAGCAGGTGAGTGGACAAACTATCCTGCTGTCAAAATAACTATGAAATTAGAAGACGTGGAATGGAGGATAGGTAGAGAATTCTTAAAAGTTCCTGTTTGTCTGTGCTATGACTTCTCTTGTGTTTCGGAATATGGCATGCTGACAATCAAAACTGAGCTGTGCTACTGACTAGCAATTTATTTTACCTTTCTGGGCCTTGGTTTTGCTCATCTATAAAAATGATGAATAAATAAATAAATAAATGCAGGAATTCAGCAAGAAGCCAATTGGTTCTAGAAAGTTTAATGATTGTCTTTATGAAAAGGCATTCATTTAAAAAAGGAATGCCATTAAAAGTTGAAAGTAGTGATCATAGAAAAGAAACAATTACGGAATAAAGTTATTTTGGGTAAAACAAAAAAAAAATGGGGAAATGCTACCTTTCTCTTGAATATGAATGCCAAAATGCCTAGGACATTTCCTGGGATATGTTGGAAGGGAGGGGTCAGGACTTTCTAAGACTATTCCCTAAGCTTTGTTCTCAAAAAACCCAGGCAAATGCATTTCTTATGACTGGTTTGGATTTCAGTCTGTGTTCTCCTACTACTTTGTTTTTCAAGGGGGCAAGGTTTCAATGAACAACTCCAACTTAAATACAAGGTAACCTTTTGAAAGCTATATTGTAGAGTCCTCCTCACTTTCCCCCCAAAATACATCTTGATGGATAATTTATGAGAGACCTGGGCAAGAAAAGAATAGCCATGATTAGGGGAATTACATCCTGGAAAGTCTTAAAATAATGATAGAATGTCTAACTCTGATATTTCCACATAGAAATGTACTGACTGCTGTTCTGGAAGCAATCAGTGGTAGTTCCATTTTTCCATACAGGATATAGTGAGAGGTGACAATCTTGTGTGCCATTTGGGCAGATGGTAAGCAGGGCCAGGAAACTGTACTTAGACAAGGTAGTAAAAATAAACTTTCTAGATCAGAGGCTGGAGGGAGTTTACAGAGATTGCTGGAGGAGACATGAAGCCCTCCCATTGCGCCTCACTTTTGTGCTGTCCTTGGAAACAAGGTAAGCCAGAAGACAGTGGAGCAACATCTTTAAAATATTACAAGAAAAAAATACCGTCAACCTATAATTCTACACCTAATGAAAATATCTTTAGAAAATAAAGATTAAAGACATTTTCAGATGTGCAAAAGCTGAAAGAATTCATCACCATCAGACCTGAACTACAAAAAAATGTTTAAAAGAAATTCTTCAGACAGAAGAAAAATAACAGCAAATGGAAATATGGAACTACTGAAGAGCACCAGTTGCTTTAGACTAATTTTGTCCCCCCAAATTCATATGTTGAAGCCCTAACCCTCAAAGTGACTGTATCTGGAGATAAGGTATTTAGTTGGAAATTATGTAAAATATGTCAAATGAGGTCAAAAGGGTGGGGTCCTACTCCAATGGGACTGTGGCCTTATAAGAAGAGGAAGAGAGAGAGAGTTTTCTCCATTATGTGAGGAAACCATGAGAAGTCACCATACACAGCGAGGAAGAATCTTCGCCTGAAACTGAACCTTGTGGGACCTTGATCTTGGGCTTTCCAGCTTCCAGAACTGTGAGAAAATAAAATTCTGTTGTTTAAGCTAACAGTTTATAGTATTTTATTATGGCAGCCCAAGAACACGAATAATACAAGAGCTTATGGGGGTACTGGAGTAGTGGGGAGTTTATGCCATTCACCTAAATCAACAACACAGAGTAAGAGGCAAGTTGGGGCAGACTTATGAGTGTGGATTGGAATATGTTATGTTTGGTGGACATTCACATGAGGATATAAACAACTGGAAATATAGGTCTGAGGATCTGGAGAGAGGTTCACGAGAGGTACATATTGGAACCATCAGCAATAGGTGGCAGTTGAAGCCATAGAGATGAGTTATACAGTGGAGGAGGAAAGTCTTCCAAGAATGGAGAAGAAATGGCCAGAGACAGGGAGGAGAACATGGCTGAGTGGTGGCTCTGAAACCAATGAGGGAATTTTAAGAAGAGGTATCAAATGCTGCAGCACACTGGGCACATGTCTAGGGACATGTCTAAGTGTTTGGCATGGCCCTTAAAATCAAGGACCCCACACTGGAGCTGAGAAGAGAATACAAGCACATATGAAACAATTAGGAAATCATTCAATTAGGGTGACTTGTCTTACTATTGTAACAGAAGGGCAATAAAGATTCATCAATGTATTCCATATATTGAGCTCCTACTGTGTGTCAGACATTTAGTTGTTGGAAAAGGCAACTGGGCTTTTTTAAAAGAAGGGTGTGATTTGCTTATGGGGGTGAAAATAATGATATTCTGGCTAAGTGGAAAAGAACAAAAGCAAAGTAATTTAGGCATGTGGGGAGGGGCGGGGAGGGGAATGGAGAGGATTCAGTCTTGACAAGAATGCAAGGAAGGAGAATAACTGGGGAGACAGCCTGGCTGAGTGTGTTGGTGCCAGAGACTAGATGGCTGGAGGCCACCAGCCCTAGTGTAGCTAGTCCCAGGAGTATTCTTGCTCCAATATTTCCTAGGCGCCATGCACCTATTGCTGCAACAGTAAGCAGAGCCCCTTTGCATCAAGCAAGTAGAGCCACGGCTTTCTGCAGGCTTTGGACATGAAGAAAGTTCAAGCTACTTCACTAGCCACCAAGATACATGTTTAATTGCCACCATATGTGGAGAGGAAATTCTCATCACGAGATTCTAAGGCCAAGCATAATTAGAGGAGGGCTTTAGGTATCACAGCAGCTACCCTGGCCCTGATCTACACATTGGCTTTTTCAAAAAGCACTCAGCCCTAAGGAAAGAATGAAATCTTGCCATCTGCAACAATATGGATAGACCTAGAGGGTGTTATGCTAAATGAAATAAGTCTGACTGAGAAAGACAAATACCATACGATCTCACGTATGTGTGGAATCTAAAGAACAGAATAAAGAATAAACAAAACAGAAATAGATTCATAGATGCAGAGAACAAACTGATGGTTGCTAGATGGGAGGGGGTTGGGAGGATGGGTGAGAAAGGTGAAGGGGTTAGGAAGTACAAATTGGTGGTCACAAAATAGTCATGGGGATGTGAAATACAGTATGGGGAATATAGTCTATAATATTGTAAACACTGTATAGTGTCAGATGGGTACTAGACTTATGGGGGGATTACTTCATAAATTATATAAATTCCTAACCACGAAGCTGTACACCTGAAACTAATATAAAATAATATTGAATGTCAACTATAATTTTTAAAAATATATAGCCATCGAATGTAAAGTACAGCATAGAGAATGTAGTCACTGGTATTGTAACAGCTATGTACAGTGTCAGATGGGTAGTAGACTTGTTGGGGTTATCACATTGTGAGGGGTGTAAATGCCTAATCACTGTGTCGTTTTGTACACCTGAAACTAGGTAATAATTAAAAAAGCTAAAAAGAGAAAAAGAAAAAGAAAAGCAGGTGCGAGAGTCGATCATAACCTATATTGCAGTGGCTTTGAGTGGACCAATTGGAAGGCGAAAATATGGTCGGGTGGATAATATGGTGAATAGTTGTTAGGTGGGCACATTCGTGGCGTATTAACCATTACCCGTCTTGCCAGGAGGACCTATTAACAAAGCTTCCCAGGACCGCCCTGAGGGTGCAGTTCTCCAAGTGGCCGGAAGAGGGCGCTGCGGATCGCTTTGGTCTGCAACTGTCAGACAGACCCCGAGTCCAGGAAGGCGAAGGGAAAGCCAGCTTTGGTCTCGTCCCGGAAAACCCAGAGCCGCGAGATCTCCCAGAGAGTGCCTGCGGTTGGCTCCGCAGTTGTCTGAAACTTTGCCCCCGCCAGGTGTTGGGGGCTGGGGGAAGGTGGGAGGTTGGAGAGGATAAAAAGAACGGGGGAAGAAACCTTAGCGCTGCTGGCGTCTCCGCGGTAAATGCGAACACTCAAGTCCATGGGCGCACACATCTGAGGCTGTGGTTTGATGGGAGATGGACGGTAGAAAGAGCTGCAGGTTTCCGCCATCTAAAGCTGAATGCGGTTGTACATGTCCTGGGATGAAACGGCCTTGCTGCCACAAGAATCCTTCCTAAATCTGTCATTTCGATCTCAAGCCGTGGCTGCAAAACTTTCCCTTGAGCTGCAGGCGCCCCAAAGCGTCTCCGCGGGTGTCCCGCTCCTTAGAATGGGGGTTTCCCATCTGTCCAGAGAATGGTGGAATCACCAATATCCACTCTCTCACACGCTTGGAGGCTCCTCATTTAAACAGTAACGAAGAGCTGGGAGGAAGTAGAAGCCGATTCGCTGTGTGGCTCTGGCTCAGCTCGTGCACCTGTCTCCTGCGGTGCCCGCTTCGTCCTCTTTGGGTCTCTGAGCAGCTGCAGGCCCGCGTTCCCCACTTCCCACCCCTGTCTTAGTTTCTCCGCATTTCAAAGGATGCTGTAAGCACCGAGTTCCCCCTTCTTTCTGCTTTGTAACCCAGTCCCCAAATTCGCTCCTACCCCAGACCCCTTCCCGCCAGGGGGCGCCCCTGGAGTTAGTGGAGAGGGTAGGCACTCTGTACCTTGGGACAAGTTGAATCTAGGCTTGAAGTGTGTGACATGAAAACAGGCCGGTTTCGAGACCACAGGTGTCAACCTCTTGGAGGGCTTGACATGACAGAGGACAAGATTCTTCAACCCTAAAGGCACGAGAGCTGGACTCTCCTCCTGCAGGACTCTGGCCTTCAGTGTACCACCTCGCCTCGCATTCCAACCCCGGAGGGCGCCAGTGCAGGGAGAGGGCGGCACAGGAGCCTCCCTCCGATGTCCTCGCGTCGCCCCCTCCTCCAGGCCTACCCTTAGGCAACGGCTTGAGGAGAGCGTCCCCAAAGGGAAGGTCATCCTCAAAAACGCTAGAGAGTCAATCGGAGACAGGGATCAGAAGGAGCGCGCTTTAGCGCGGATCTCCGAATAGCTCTTCCTCACCTCTCGAAAGCCGCCCTACTGCACACCCCCAGGCTTCACGCAGATCCTTGAGAGCTTGATTCTGGTGCCTGGGAAAAGGGCCACGGGGGTTATGTGAGATCCGGAGGAGGAAAACGCCCTCCAGACGGGGTTCCAGATCCTCCTTCGGTTTCTTGGATCTCGGATTTGGAGAGCAGCGACCCCAGAGCAGGGCTGCATTCCTGCTTTCCGCTCCCTGGGAGGGCTTGCCTCGATGGCGCCTAACAGCCCGACTAAGCCTGGCTCTGGAGCCTGCAACTGGCTGAGGAAGACTCACCCGCCGCGGGCCTGGGCGCGGGGGCGGAGGAGGGACCCTGAGAGCTTCATGCAGAGAATTAGAGGCCTGGATTCATAGTTTCTATACACCCAAGTTGCAGAACCAGAAGTAATAACCCCTTCCGTTTGCTAGTGACTTTTATGATTTACAAACTCACGCACGTGATCTCATCATTAAGTACTTGGATCCTTAGCACAACCTAGGAGGTACACAAGGCAGGTTGTGACCATATTTTGCAGCTCAGTAAACAGGTGCTAAGAGGCTTTATTTCCTTAATTCAACATTTCTTAAGGCACTGGAGGATTGAAGGATAAATAAAACGGGGGCTTGTCCTCGAGGAAGGGGCAGAATACAACATCCCAGTTCACTCTGGCTGTGATGGGAGTGGCTCCAGGGTGTGGTGGGAGTCCACAAGAGCTATGCCACGGAGTTGAAAAGCGGCACAGCGGGCTCGAATTCCAGGACTTCTGACTTCTACTCAAGTTCTCTGCCCACCACCACTGAGCGCTTGAAGATCCGGAAATGGTGCAGAAACTCATACACAAACCTTCATTACATCAGTCTGTCTCGGTTGGACCCCGGAGTAACATTTGTCACCAAATACCTACACATGATTTGGGTGATTTACTGTGAATGTATAAGCTGCTTGTGAGTAGGAGCCGCATCTAGTTTGTTTAAGGCTGAATTTTCAGGCCTAGCACAGAACCTGGTCCAGAGCCACGGGCACTCCATAATTATTTGTTGAATGAATCACGAATTGCGATACAACTCGGAACAAAATAACACCACCAGGAAACATGGTCGCTCACCTCCCTAGAGGAGGTGTGAAGGACCATGAAGGGCATTAAAAAAAATGGAGGCGGGAGAACAGGAGTTCCCTATTCCTCCCCGACCCGTTTGAGCTACAAACCTTGATTTAGCCTTCTGTATGAGCCCTGTGTTCTAAGTGCTCAAGGAAGTGACCCAAGGAGGGAGAGAGGGGCGTTTCCTGTGGACCACGCGGGTGGTGGGCAAAGAGGGATGGCAATTCCAAGCGTTCCTCCCCGGGCCTGGGACTGGGCGTGCGCCTGCGCCTCCGGGGTCTCTAGTTTCTGGGCGGATCCGCAGGCAGCAAAGCAGAGTGTGGCAGGGGTTGAGGCGGGCGTGTGCGGCCGCTCTCGGGAAAGCTCCTTGAGAGGCCAGAGCTGGGACAGGCCCTGCCACTGTCCCACTGCACTCGCCCCGCCTGGGAACGAGTTAGTTGGATACAGGAAGACGCGTAGGCCCTACCAGGTGAACACAGGGTTCCCGAGTATCTCCTGCAGCCAGGGAGATATTACTGGTTTCATTGGGTCCGCCCTATGAAAGATGAGCCCGGGAGGCGGCTGAAAGAAAGATCACTCTGGTCTGGCAGAGGTGTTGGGGCCAGGAGAGGGACTCTCGAGGCCTTTGCTTGGACAAGCTCGGAGATAAAGATGTCCGTCTTTCCCCACACAAGACGCCTTAGTTTTCGAGCTTATTCTTGGCAGTGCAGCGCATGTGGGAAAGAGTGCGGAGCCGCGTGTGTGTGTGTGTGTGTGTGTGTACGCGAGCGCGCGCGCGCGCGACCCTGTTTGTGTGAAGGGACAGAGCTAGGAGAGGTGCGGGGACTGGTGCCACAAGTCGCCGCAAAGGCCCAGGCGAAGTCCAGACCAGGGCTGGGGCTGGTGCGCGCGGGCCGGAGGAGGTTGCAACGGCACAAACTTGGTGGTAGGGAGAGGGTGGAGCAGGAGCCGCGGCCTGCCTGGCCCCTCCCTCGAGCTCCGGCTCCAGCTCAGCGCCGGGCCCCATCGCCTGCTGCGCGGCCCCCGGTCCGGGTCCGCTCTTCAAGCCTTGGGTGGGGGTGTAGACGGGGAGCTGAAAGCCACGTGCGCCCAGGCCTGATGCGGAACTGGAACTCCGCGGAGGGACGAAGACCGAGGAGGCATGCTCAGGGGCTGTGGAAGATACACCCAACTCTTCCCTTAACTCAGATTCAGTGCCTTAAGGGGTCGGAGGGAGGGGATACTAATGATAGCAATACAGAAATCTCCGGCGCAGGCACTGAACTTAAAAATGTCGAAAGCTTTTCCAAAGCACTGTTATGAGTTTAGTCTTCCTTGAATCTCACAAGAACCTTCTGAAGAATTACCTCCTTTTTCTAAATGGCATCGAGATTGGGAGAAACGTACGTCCTACACTTGGTGTTTCTTACACTTACAAATAACATGATATAATGGGGAGGGAGAGAGAAAAAGAAGACGGGTAACTGGGAAGCCCACCCTGCCTTGGCATGAAGACCTCACTCGAGACGCAGGCCTGGGGCTGGGTCCTTCATGCAGACAAGGTCTGTATTCAGTTTTGTCCGCTTTCCTGCAACTGTTTGCTTGAGCCCAACATCATGGTCCCTCCTTGTTCCCTAAGCTTAGACATGACATTGATCAAAGCACTGTTGATGGGGTCGTTCCTGAGAGCGCCCCCCAGAGAAGCTCCTTGGAAGGAAAGGCAAGGAGCCGGCGTGGTGCGTGTCTTCGCAGCACAACCGACGGGCGCTTCTCCGCTCCCAGACGCAGGTTTGCCTGCCCCAAAGCCGCCAAGCGGGACGCGCAGAAACGTGGGCCCACGCTTGGGCGTGATACCCCGAGCTTTCTCTCCACTAGTAAGGGACGTAGGTGGTGAGGAAAGCGAATGTTAATATAGAAGTTGGCTTTATTTTGAGGGAATGCAGAGCACTCCCCAAAGAGAGGACTGAAATAAAAAGCCAATAAACAAAACAACTTCCCTACTACAATGGCTATTAATGGAAAAAGGAGCCTAACCTGATGAAATGAATCGTTCAAAGTGTCTGTTCATCACTGGGAGTTCCTTCTTTACAAGTAGGGGAAAGAAAATGTAAAAACCAAAGCCAAATTCGAGAAACCTCCTTAACCGGCCCCCTCAGCGTCTTAGAGGCCCTTGCTTGGCCAGGGAGCGCTCCGCCCTCCCAGTCCCTAGAGCGGAGAGGAGACTAAAACAGCCACAGTGTAAACGACAACAAAAGGTTTAAAATCCAAGGGGAAAAGTCGGGGTGGGTCTCAGGATCTGCGCCGCGCAGGGCTCTCTCGGCTCTGTAGTCCACTCCGCTGGAGGCTCAGGCCTGGCTGGAGCAGCAACGCAGATGCCTTGGCCCCGGTGGAGAGCGCAGCCCACAGCTCCCCCTCTCCAGGCGCCCAAGGACCCTCAAGGCGCGGGGCTCACACTTGAAGCCTGGGAACGCGCAGACAGGAAACCCACTTCCTCCTAAGCAGTTTCTTGCTCGCCGGATGAGAGGCGTCCAATTGAAGCAGAATGATCCTCGTCTACTAATATCCAGCGTGGCCACAAAGCGACTGGCCATTTACGCCGCCACTTTAAACAAAGATATTTGGTTATTCCCGGGGAAGCAAGTGCACTTTTGCATGGCTGAGCTCCGGGCGGAGGCAAGCCTCAGCCCAGCCTCCCGCCCGCAGGGCTGCTCGCGCCTCTGGATTCGCCCCCTCCCGGCTAGCTGGGCCCGCCAGGGTTCAGGCTAAGTTCCGCCAGGCAACAGGCAGGCGGACACTCACGACGCTCTCTGCCCGCACCCTTCCTGAAGCATCAGAGGGGAAATCAGCGTGGCCCTGGGCTCGGGTGCTGGGGCTGTGATGTCCTTGGAAAGTCAGCTCCAGTTCCAGAACCCCGAGCCTCCAGGCAATGGGCGAGGGTCGGGGACACCAGGTTTGTTAGAGGTGGGGCAATTTAAGTGATGCCCTCTCGCGTTAATTCGCCCCCCCTCCCCAGGCTCCCACCTCCGACGGCCAGTGGTGTGCTTGCCTTGACCCGGGTGAGGGTGGGGAAAGAGAGCTCCCTGAGGGGTGAGGGGGGCGTGATGCGAGGCGGGGGGCCTGGTCCGCCGAGCAGACCCGGAGCTAGGGGGAGGGGAACGCAGGGATCTGGGACAGCCTCTCCGCGGCAGACGATCCCCTGTTCAGCGCCCCCTCCGCCCGCCGGGATTCTCTCTCGGGCAGGGGGAAAGGGGGCGGGGAGCAGAGGTGTCCCTCTGACGGCGGCAGAAGAGGCAGACAGACTGACGGACACGCAGCCAACAGTGCGGCCCCAGGGTTCGTCCCCAGACTCGCGAGCTCATTTGGTGGCGACTGGGTTCGGCGCCGCGAAGTCCGATGTGGTCCGGAGACAGTGGGAAGGCGCGGGGCTGGGAGGCCGCGGCGGGAGGGAGGAGCAGCCCCAGCAGGCTCAGGTGAAACCCCCAGCCCGTCCCCTGGCCCCCTCCCTCTAAACACCTGTCTCTGCCCGGGGAACCCTGACAGAACTGGAAAGCGGTTCACTTTGTAACTCTGCAAGTTGGTTGCAAAGCAGCATTCACCTTCCTTCCTCACCATCATCACTCCTCCTCGGCTACTCTCCACCCCACCTCTTGCCCTCCCCTCCCTCGGTTCCCTCCTCCTTCCCCTCCTCCCCCTGAGCGCCGCCCGCACCCCACAATATGGGGGTGAGGGTGTCGGGGGAGGGGGAAAGAAATGCTTTGGGTTCTCTCTCTTTCTCTCTCTCTCTCTCTCTCTCTCTCTCTCCCTCCCTCCCTCCCTCCCTCTTTGAGACCTAAAAATCCTGACAAGTGAAACTTAAAGGTGTTTACCTTGTCATCAGCATGTAAGCTAATTATCTCGGGCAAGATGTAGGCTTCTATTGTCTTGTTGCTTTAGCGCTTATGCCCCGCCTCTGGTGGCTGCCTAAAACCTGGCGCCGGGCTAAAACAAACGCGAGGCAGCCCCCGAGCCTCCACTCAAGCCAATTAAGGCGGACTCGGTCCACTCGGTTACGTGTACATCCAACAAGATCGGCGTTAAGGTAACACCAGAATATTTGGCAAAGGGAGGAAAAAAAAAAGCAGCGAGACTTCGCCTTCCCCCTCTCCCTTTTTTTTCCTCCTCTTCCTTCCTCCTCCAGCCGCCGCCGAATCATGTCGATGAGTCCAAAGCACACGACTCCGTTCTCAGTGTCTGACATCTTGAGTCCCCTGGAGGAAAGCTACAAGAAAGTGGGCATGGAGGGCGGCGGCCTCGGGGCTCCGCTGGCGGCTTACAGGCAAGGCCAGGCGGCACCACCGGCCGCGGCCATGCAGCAGCACGCCGTGGGGCACCACGGCGCCGTCACCGCCGCCTACCACATGACGGCGGCGGGGGTGCCCCAGCTCTCGCATTCCGCCGTGGGGGGCTACTGCAACGGCAACCTGGGCAACATGAGCGAGCTGCCGCCTTACCAGGACACCATGCGGAACACCGCCTCGGGCCCCGGATGGTACGGCGCCAACCCAGACCCGCGCTTCCCCGCCAGTAAGTGAGGCCGTCCCACTGCGGGGCCGCGGGCTGAGCGCGGGAGGCGCGGGGAGAGCCGCCCGGAAGGCGCGGCGCCTGCCGGCTGTGCGCTGGGCATCAGGGTGGGCAGCCTGGCAGCGGCGCCAGGGAGTCGGGTGCGGGAGCTGGGGATTCTTCCCGGTGCTGGGCTGAGGGGTCCAAGAAGAGACACTTAGTAGCGCTGGGGTCCTGCGGGCAAGTGCTGGTACTCGGCGTCTCCCAGTTGCGGCCAATTGGCCGGTCTGCTCCGCGCAGGAGATCTCGGAGTGCAGACCGAGGCTCCCCCCTAACTTAGGGAGTTACGGCAAGCAGGGCGCCAAGAGGCGCGGCCTGACCGGGCAGGAGGCTGGCGTGCTGGGGCCGGCTACTCTCCAGTCTAGGCAGGTGGGAGGGCGCGCGGCTCTACAGGGGGATCTAAATGGACTGAGCAAGAGCCCGCACTGGGGCTGACAGGAGAGAGCGGCCAAGAGGCAAACTGTCTAAGGGCTCCAGCTTTTGAAACACCTCCCTCTCCTAAGCTCCCAAAGTTGGGGTCTACCATCGGACCCCAGATCCTGGCCAGGGCCCAGTTTGCCGCCGGTGGCACGTTAACCCCGCGACTCCCGCCGAGGTTAGGCGCGGAAGGAACTGGCGCGTTCTTTCTCCACTGTTCTTCTTGGGTGGAGCAGTGAGGCGGAGGGAGGTAGCTGAGGCTGAGGCGGGAGCTCTCCAGGCAACCCCTCGACGGCACGGCCGGGGGCAGGCGCTGGCGATCCCGGCGGTTGGGCCTCTCAGGGCGGAGGCGGCCTAGGTGAGGAGGGCGCCGTCGGGGCCGGGCCTGGCGGGCCATGGTGCAGAAGGCAGAGGTGGCCTGGCCCGGCCCGGCCCCGGCCGACGCTGTGCGTTTGTCGCTTGCAGTCTCCCGCTTCATGGGCCCGGCGAGCGGCATGAACATGAGCGGCATGGGCGGCCTGGGCTCGCTGGGGGACGTGAGCAAGAACATGGCCCCGCTGCCAAGCGCACCGCGCCGGAAGCGCCGGGTGCTCTTCTCCCAGGCGCAGGTGTACGAACTGGAGCGACGCTTCAAACAACAGAAGTACCTGTCGGCGCCCGAGCGCGAGCACCTGGCCAGCATGATCCACCTGACCCCCACGCAGGTCAAGATCTGGTTCCAGAACCACCGCTACAAGATGAAGCGCCAAGCCAAGGACAAGGCGGCACAGCAGCAACTGCAGCAGGACAGCGGCGGCGGCGGCGGGGGCGCCGGGTGCCCACAGCAGCAGCAAGCGCAGCAACAGTCGCCGCGCCGCGTGGCGGTGCCGGTCCTGGTGAAAGACGGCAAACCGTGCCAGGCGGGCGCCCCCGCGACTGGAGCAGCCAGCCTGCAAGGCCACGCGCAACAGCAGGCGCAGCAGCAGGCGCAGGCCGCTCAGGCGGCGGCGGCGGCGATTTCAGTGGGCAGCGGCGGCCCCGGCCTGGGTGCACACCCGGGCCACCAACCGGGCAGCGCGGGCCAGTCGCCGGACCTGGCACACCACGCCGCCAGCCCTGCGGCGCTGCAGGGCCAGGTCTCCAGCCTGTCCCACCTGAACTCCTCGGGCTCGGACTACGGCACCATGTCCTGCTCCACCTTGCTATATGGTCGGACCTGGTGAGAGAACGCTGGGCCGTGCCTAGCCCAGCACGCTGCCTCATCGCTTCCCCTTCTGCCCGCCACACACTCCAACCACCTGCCGCTCCATGCGCTTCGACTTTTCTTAAGAACCTGTCCGGTTTAGACCGAGGGAAAAAACACAAAGGCCAAACTGCTGGACGTCTTTCTTTCTTTTCTAAAATTTGTGGGATTTTTTAAAAAAGAAAATAAAAACAACCAAACGAATCCAATTCTTTAAAGGAGCCTTTCTTTAAACAGAGGACACAACAAAAACAACTTTGGGGATGTCGTTTAGGTGATTTAAATGAGTTTCCCACGCTCGGGCGGGGTACAGTTCGGAGAGGGCCGTATGCTGCCATGGCTCTGGACTCTAAAGATCGCACACTTCAGTCTGGGTACCCTGTGCCAGTAAAGTGGACTCGCTTGTAAATACTAGGATTTCTTTCGAAGGGGAGACGGGGTCTGGGGAGAGGAAAGACTCTTCGACGGAACCCACTTGTCACTGACACAAAGAAAAAGCCCCCCTCTCAGCAACCTCCGGCTGCCCAGGCTCAGCCTGACTGCCCTGGCTAAAACTGTTTTATGTTTGATGTGAACTTGTAGCTGTACACGCTGTCAAAGTTGGACTAAACGCCTAGTTTTTAGTAATCTGTACATTTTGTTGTAAAAAAAAAAACAAAAACAAAAAAACAAACAAAAAAACCCCAAACCCAGTCCCAGTCCCCAGCCCATCATATTTTTTATGGGCACTGACAAATCTGTGTATATTATTTGGCAGTTTGGTATTTGCAGCGTCAGTCTTTTTCTGTTGTAACTTATGTAGATATCTGGCTTAAATATAGTTCCTAAGAAGCTTCTAATAAATTATACAAATTAAAAAGATTCCTTTTCTGATTAAAAACCTACCTTTTGTTTGGTTTTGATTTGGCTTTCTTTAAATAGCATTTTTTTTTGGTTGGTGTGGGGGGCAGCTCATCATTCTCCTGATGGGATTGGAATTGTTTGGGGGCTCAAAGGATCCTGAACCAGCAGCTAAGGAAGCCTGACCCCAGAGTCCTTGCCCCACGGAAAGAGGGAGTTTTGTTCTGCCTCCAAATTAGGAGAACCAAACGTTGAGCAGTGCTGGAACTCGGCAATGGAGAGGAGAAAAACTAAACAACTTCCACCAGGAGGGAAAGGGAGACAGGAAGAAAGCTAGACCCAAGGAGGAATTTCCAGAGCCAGGCTTCTGTTGTTTGAAACCTCAGAAGTATGTACTGTGGTCTTATACGTCTAAGCTGCCGTTGTAAAACAGTCCGCCAGGACATCCATTTTAAATAACCCTGAATGAGCGATCGTTTTTACTGAACGTATCTCCCCTGTAGATTTCAACATCAATCTTATATTTTTAATCCGCAGTCGAGGCTTGTTGGAATTAGAATTTGATGGGAGGTTGTTTTCGAAAGTGGGGAAGTCGTTACCGGGTTTCGTTTCTACTCTAAAACGGCTGTCCCCGCGCAGAGCTGGCCTCGGATCTTGGCTTCTCACGGCTTCTCTGTCCTCGGGAGGTGTCCGACGGGGCCGCTGGCCTGATGACACCCTACACCCCCCGCAGGACTTTGGGAGCTGGGCTTTCATTCTTTGTTCCATCGGTTTCCATCTTTGGGCTCCTAAATCTTTGTAGTAAGGAATCTTTCTCCTGTTCCCAACTCCCCACCTCTCCCCGACCTCCTCCCTCCGCAAAGAAAAAAAAAAATCATCTTTGACCTTTCTTCCTACCTCTTATTTTCTGGTCTCTTTGGTGCCCAGCTGTGGCTGTTGGGATCTCTTAGAGTTGCCCTGGGGAGGGGAGGAGGAAGCAATGGTTGTGGACGGAGAGAAATGGTAATCCCTAGGTGGGCTGTTGCCCTTCTGAGTCACACACCCTGATAAACCCAGGAGGAAACTTGGCCAAGTGGGCTGCGGACAGATGCCCCTCCCAGCACTTTTCTCTAGGCCTGTTTGATCGTGGGGGATTGATTCGTATTTAGCATGTACTCACTTCTCACCTAGAATTTCCACTTTTTCCATTCTTGCCTCTCCCCATCTTTTCTTCCTCTTCATTTCACTCTGTCTCCACCTCTCTTTTCCTGACCTCCACCCTCATCCCCCAGGAATTTGTAAGGGGATTCGCCTGGCCCAGGGCCTTGTCGGGCACTAGCAATCCTCTTTGTTGACTTCTGGGGTGCTTCTCTCCGTGGTGCCCTCGGACTAAGGACCAGGGCGGGCTTCCTCCCATGAATTCTGGCTTCTGAGATGCAGTTTCCAACATCCAGAAGAGACTTGGAGGATGGGTCTAAAGAGTGTGCTAGTTGGAGGAACTATATCAGCAGGCCTCACATTTTGGAAAAAAAGCAAAAATCCAGAAAGTTTGAACACTTGTGTTGGAATGGGCAGCAGTGGTCCCGGGACAGGGTGTATAGGTAGGTGGTCAAGACACCCAGCTCAGGCCGGGGAAATGTTTGACTCTAAGGTCCAAATTGCGTGGGTTGGGAGCTTCCGCTCAACACGCCCTGTGCCTAGCACAAGTCTGAGCTGGGTCAAGGCGGGCGGTATGGGACAAATGGCCCAGAGGGTTGCCACCACTCCCCTTGCCCCATCCTAGCCTGGAGCGGGTTCCTGAGAGTCACAATTTTAGTGGGCTGTATGGTACTTTTGGCTTTACAATCCTTGCAGTGGATGGAGTTTCTATCAAATTCATTCTTCTCCCCGCCGTCTAGACCCAGCTTAGTTTGAAGTCTATTTACTTGTTCGGGGGGGAGCGGTAGGGGGAAAGGTGAATTCAGCCCGTCTACGAATTGGACCAAGACAAACAGGGCCTTGGCCGCTTCTCTCCATCCATCACGCGGAATCCACCAGCTCCTGCTCCTGGCCGGGAGATGGTTGTGGCTGCAGGAGCGGCGCTGGAACGCAATCCTAAGCATCTTGATAGGGAAATAGGAGCACTCGTGGCGCAGCGAAAGACCGCAGCCTGGGGATACCCGCCCCCCCCCAATATCCCAGTCAGCCTCTGCAGAGCCTTCTCCTGGAGTGGACCTCCCATATGTCTCCAGTATCTCTGGACTGGGTCAGTTCTGGCCTCCCCTGAGGGAGAAATCAGCCCTCTCTGAGGACGCCACTGGTGCTGAAGTACCAGAAGAGCCGGAAGCTTCCCCACGTGTGGGGGCAGCGCAGTTCTCCCCGAGATCCCAGCGAAGCTGAGCGCCCCCGCCTAAGCACCCCACCCATCCCTAGGCCCAGACGGCTGCGGGGAGTGGGGGATATTTTGCACACACCATCCCCCCCTTCCTCTTTCCCCCATCCCCCCACCCCGCCATGTAAACACGAGGACTTTCTCGAGAGCCCTGGAGAGCGGCTCTAGTGGCTTCGGGGCCTGAAACCCCAGGCTTGGCTTGTTTGATGTTTAGCATCCCAAAGCGGCTCCCCACCCCCGCTCCAGCCTGGGAACCTGGAGCTGTGGGCCGGAGAGGCTGGAAAGCAGCCCTCACAGCTGGCGGGGCCCGGAACTGGGCCGGGTTCGGGGGAGGCGAGAATAGCAGGACAGAGATGCTCTGAGCAGGAAGAACGGAGCCCAGGCTGTGGCCACCCCCAACAGAGGCACAAGCGGGTACAGCTGGAGTCCTCAAGGCCCGAAGGCAGGTGGGGGCAGGGAATGCCTCAGCAGCCGGGGCAGCGGCTCTGGGAGAGGGGCTGGCCTGGTGGGAAGTAGCTTGGGGCCCCCCGAATGAAATCAGAGCCAGGCCGCGGGCGACTCCGCGAGAAACGCTCAGGGTACTTACTACTTCTGGAGGCGGGGAAGGCCCGCGCGCTCCAGTCCAAAGGCCTTGCAGAAAGAAGGCAGCTCTTTTTCCCACTGCTAGGGATTGATTGACCTTTCACAGAGGAAGACTTGTACGGGAACCTTCCAAGAGATTTTAAATTCTCCTGAGGGCTGGGCTAGGCCTAAGTCTGGCAGCGAAGTCTCGGATTTTGAGACCCTAGAGAAGAATCCTCAGACTTTAGAGGCCGCACACTCTTCCAGAGCGCTCCCCGGCGTATGGGCGTTGGTGAGGAGCTGTATCTCCAGGAGCAAGTGCACAAAAGGTAGCGCGAGTCCCTTCTCAGGCGACCCGAGATAAGAGGAAATGAGAGCGGGGTTTTTCTGATTTCCAACTCATTAGGGACCAGGTAAGGTCAATGCTTTCTTTATTATGTCTTTATCTTAAAAGCGGGTCAATTTTAGATAAGGAAAAAAAGAAGTCCAGGATCTGTGTGAACTATGCTGATAAAGACTGACCCCTTCCCTGAACTAAAAGCAAGCCAGGCAGGCATTCATTTTCTATAAACAAGAGAGTTGTGAGAAGCTGCCTTGAATTCTGATCGAATGTCTCCAGCTCTAGACATGGCTCCTCTCCCCGCCTCCCCAGTTATTAGGACTGGGGAGCAGAGTGAGCAGGAATATTATTTGTAGAGAACTAGAAAGCCTGTTGAGAAATGTGAATCTGAGATGACATGGCTCTTAGACATGGTTTGCTGACTTGTTTGTTCCAAATGCGGCTTTCTTTTATAATGGAAGGAAAGTGACAGATACGAGTATTGGGAGGGCTGAGGCTAAATGTTTTCCTTGTTCAGCCAGGTCCCCATTAAGAGAGGCCGGGCACCACCTTCCTCTGGCCATCCCTGCCTTCTTGGCTGGTGTGTTTGTGGGTTGTGCAGTTGTATTCGTGCAGCTTCAGGTCATCCTCTGTGGGGCCCAATTTGGGCTTCTGCCCAACTTGGACAGAAAGTTTTCTGGTGCCTCTTTGGCCAGTAGCTTCTGGAAGGAGTGTTTTATTACCCCAGTCACCCTGTGCGGTGAGCTTGTCCACCCAAGTAGCTGGAAAAATTAGCTATGGGTGGGAGTCAAGGAAGGACTGTGTTTTATTGAAGTAGAGGGCCAAGGTCCGCATGCCTCTTCCCCCATGTAGTTGTGTTTCTGAACTTTTCCTGATGATTCTCAAAGGAACGGAGGAGGAGCAGGCTCAGCAACTTGACAACACTGCTTCTGCCTCATCTGAAGCCATAGCTGAAGTGGCTGGCTGCATTTCTCTCCATCAGAAGCCTAATGCCCTTCTTGGAGGGTATCTAGGAATGACCCCATTTGCTTTCTGCGTTGTAAACATGTATTGTCTTTGTTATTACGAATTGTAATAAGTTTTGGGAAAGGTGAGGCTCAGATCTACTTTTCTGCTTTATTTCCTTTTTTAGTTATTTGTAGGACACCACAATATACTCGATCACTATTAGTGCTCTGCTTGAAATGGAAATAAACATTTAAAAAATTGCAGGCAATAGGCCTTGTTAAAGGAGGGCTCTTTCCTTCAACACAATTATAACATCTGATTCTGCCCACTCTGTATGTAGGAATAAGTGGTTGCATACAGACACCTGTCTATGTATGTATTAATATTATTGAAGTACATATACACATGTATCTATCTTATATGTCTATTTTATAATATATTTAAAAGTGAAAAATTTAATATAGGATTCTGTAAGTAGGGGATCTTAGAGAACCTGCTAGATGCAAGAACATTGAACGCATTCATTACCGCAATTAAGATGTCACGTGAAACTGAGTTTCTCTTCAAAAATCAAGTAAACAAAAACTTTCTTTAGTTTTTCCAACTTTAAATTGGGATATTAATTTATCTTCAACTGAAACTAGACAACTAATTATGTTTTGGGGAAATATTAAAGTTTATTCTTGAAGAAAATGAATTTGTTGCCTGAGACACGTAGCTGTAGATGAGATTTCTTGAAACGATCCATAACAAAAATTCTTGTGATTGGCTGCACCTACGTTATTCACTAATAAAAATCGTTAGTATGAATCATTTGTTACTGTTGCCAGTTAACAAACACAGGTGGAAATGTTTTTGCCCCTTATTTATAGCAAACACTCCCCACTATTCTGGCCTTCACAGAGTAGTGGAAATAAGAGGGCTGGTCTGAGGGTAGTCCTACAACAAACAACAAGAAAAAGACAAACTTTTTCTCCTCCCTTCCCCCATTTTATACATATCTGGGACTTCTACCTTTGCCTGCTAGATAGAATTGTGAGTTAACACCAGGGTGTTGGTGCAGTGTTAAACATGGCATTTCTAGGATATTTGGTGATTGTTGATAGTGTCATTTCTACAGAATCAAAGATCTCAGGCCATGAACAGTGTCCTTGGATAGCTTCCCTCGTCGCCATGCCCTGGAGCCATTCTGTGGAAAATCAGAGAGAAAGGCAGGGTCTCTACCCTAGCATCTTTCTCTCAACACTTCTGCTTGAAGGTGTCCAAAGCTCTAGGAAAACAAGGGTTTATTAGGTCGGCGTGCTACCGATTTATCTGATCTCCCCGCAACACACAGGGCCGAGTGCGCGCGCGCACATGTAAACCTGGGAATTACCGTAATGACACGAAGAGGACTGAGAACTGCTACCTCAGAGCTGGCTTCTTGCTCTGTTCTAACCTAGGAAACCAGATCAAAGGTTTAACACATCTGGTTATGCCTGTGTAGAGAGCGACCCCCGCACAGTTAGAGTCTCTGCAGTTGCCTCCAGAGCACCAGGTTTCTAAACAGACTTGGAGTAACAGGCTCTTTCGGAGGAGACTGAAGCCTCAGAGGATTAAAACCCCCTCCCCATCTGGCCACTCGACAGTGCCTGGAGGTCTCTGCAAGGCACAATTTTCCGGGTGGGGACTAAGGGAGGAGGAGTGAGCTGGGCATGACGGCTTCTTCCTTTCCTTCTGAGTGTGCTTCAGAAAGAATTGCAACCCTTACACCACAGGCGTGCAACAGAGCACACATCTACGCCTCTAGCCAAGGCTAGAAGTTGTAACTAGTTCATTACTACTCATCATCCTGCCATATTAACTGAAATGTTGATTACTACCCCCTGGCAGGGCTGCTGAGGCCTTGGGTGTGGTGAACTTTGGCAGGGCTGCAGTGTATCATACTCACAACTCACAAAGTAGGTGAGGCTCGGCTATCTTACCGCCTGTCATATTGACTTCATACTGAAATCAAACAGGAGACCCTTTGGAAATAGTTAACAAAAAGTCAACCCACCCACAGCCATAATCTAGCTCTGGATGGGGTAAAGAGAAAATCTTTGAAACCTGTGCTCGTATACAAGCACTTTCATGCACCCCTAACAGTTGACATTAACTTTCCTGTATAAACTGTTTTCTAACAACTTCAGTTCCACACCAACCCAAAATTCATTGTTGAATATTCTTGACATAGCTAAATACTTAGATTTTGGTGGTTGGGTGTCTGTGTGTATGTGGTTCTGCTGGTAGGTAAGACAGAAGAGAGAGAAAGAGGGGGGGCCTGGAGAAGAGAGGAGGGAGGAGGACCAACTGTGCCTGCTGAAAGTGGGTAGGATTCTGCTGGTGTTTGTGACTACTGAGTCGGGCTGGTTATAGCTGGTCTTCGGGTCAAAATGTTGTGGCGGAGTGGACGAAAATGTGTAGTGTGTGTGGTGTTTCAGGAGTGATGCTAGTGGGGGGGAGGGTGGGGCAGGGGAGCCTGCTGGGAAGCAGTGTGTGTACCAAGTCTTTGCGCTGGGCCGGTCACACAATGGCAGCGTAATTATCTAGCTGAAACATGCTCAAATGGCAAAAAGTTGTAAAATAGATCGACCTCCCTGAGAAGAGAGGGAGCTGGTTACGGAGGTCTGCAGCCATCATCCTTTTTTCAATACATTTTAAACAAGAGGATCTAGGGAGTGATTCCGATTCAATACACATAATCAGTTTGCAAGTCTTATTTCCATTTGAAAACAGGGCCATTTGCAATCATAAGAGCCGGACACGCTGAAAGATACAGAGCGCTTTCCGAGCAGATGATGGGTGACAGAATCTGCAGGCAAGCACTAAATATTTTCTTCAAGCCTCAGACCTTTTGCATCAGTCTTTAGTCCTGATGTATTTTGAATCGAATATTCCTGTTGAATATATAACTTAATTGCTTAGAAAATCGAGACTCTATGGTTGGAGGGAGGTGAAAAACGGCAAGAAAGATGAGAGAGAAACCGTGTTTGTGCTTCTCCCCGGCGCTGGTTAACTGTCATTCAGTGAAGAGTACACGGGTACAAGATTTGATGGAAAATTAATACTTACTTTTAAAGGAAGGGACTCCAGAAGAGTTGTCTGGGGCTGACATTCGCGGGTTGGAGTCGCGAAGCCCTGCCCGGGTGTGGCGGGGGCCAGCAGGGCTTCTGCGCACAGGGGCGCAGAGCTGCGACCCAGGGAGCCAGCTCAGAGGCCTCGCAGTCGCACTGCCAAAGACAGGAGGGCCCCTCGCCGCCCCGCGGCTTCAAGTTGGTTGTCGGGGGTCTCAGCTAGGAGTATGGGCATTGAAAATCTTGAGCTATTTTCTGATCTCTCTTCGTAGAAACTTGGTTTCCAGGACCAAGAGAAGCAGCTGTCTGCTACTCCCTTTTCCCGCGGCCTCGGCACTCCCCACCGCCCTCAGTCTCCCCTCCAAACCCGGTGCAAGGCTTCACTACCTGCTCCCACCTAGCCTCCCCCAACCCCGCCACACACCCAAGCCAGCGGGTGATTCTTCATCCGGTTCTTCTCGCAGAACAACCTCGGCTACGTACCGCCTGCAGCCCGGACCCCAGCACCTTTTGGAGACCACACCAAGAAGTTTGGTTTGCAGATGAGTAGAAATTTCCCGCGAATTTCGACCCCAGAAATATAGATATTAGTTCACTGGGTCACGACGGTGATCCAAGCCCTAACCTGAAGGAATTTTAAAAAACGATCTTAAAACAAAATTTTTTTTGAAAAGATAAACAAAATCAAACGAACGAACTGCTGTTGTTTCCCTGGTGAGCTTTCCTAAGGAAAAGAGAGAGTTTTTTTTTTTTGTAAAGAGAGACTTTTGTTTCTGCCCAGATACCAACATCTAAGGAACTTTTTAGTAGGCTGAAACTCACTCTAATAATAGTGTATGCTTAATGCCCATTCCACTTTTATTTCTAAAGGGGATAATTTATTAACCTCAAGTTGGCGCCTCTTAGGAAGCCATTGTGTTTTTAGACGTCCTTGCAAAACGTTTTCGCCTCTGGGAAGATCTCAAGAGAACCGAAAGATGCAGGAGTCGGGTGTAAGGGGACAGCGGGCGTTCCTCTGCACAGGTCCTGCCTGCATGCTCAGTTTTCTGCAAAAACTCATCCTAAAAGCCCTGGTATGCTCTTTAAAGAGATGTCAAATTATACAGACCACAAAGATCTAAAGACACCTCTCTCTCTCTCTCTTTCTCTCTGTCACACACACACACCAGCTGTAAACTGTCTAGATTTTTTTCCCTCTCTAGAACCCACGCTTCGGATAAGCAAGAGTGGTCCTGAGGCACTAATCCACCCTGGGCAGAGGGCGTTTGTGTGGGGGTGGGGGGAGGTCAGGCCTCCCACAACAGGGAGCTTCCAGGTCCCCTGTTTCTGCAAACTGGGAGGACAGACTCCTACAACTGATAGGAGGTGAGGGTGAGGCTGGGATCAATAGCACCCAATCTGCTAGGGTGAGGGGAGCTAGCTTGCCCACCTGAGGACAGGGTGCTGGCCTAGATTTGGATAGGTAGACCGAAGGGGTGCACAGAGCAGCAGAAAGCCAGGGCAGGCTTCCAGGGCAGGAAGTTTCAACCCCCTGACTGCCCTATAGAGACATGGCGATTACTCGACCATTTCCAGGAGCGGTGGTTGATTTGTGTGGATTCCTTCCCACCCTCCTGTGCCTCCCTGGGAACCAAGGATACACAGGTTCAGGATCACTGCCCCCAGGTTTCAGGAGCAATTCCAGTCAGGAAGAAGAAATCACCTCAGCCTGTCTTCCTCAGGGAGCCCCCTCCCTGTCTCCCTAGGCAGATGTGGAAGACCCTCATTAGGACCCCAAGACCACCTGCAGGAGCATGATATTCTTGTATTTATAGCTTGATATGACTTCATTATCTATTTTTCATTAGTTTCCTAGTTCTCCTCATTTTCTATTTCTTCATTTCAATGCCTGTGTTTTACTTGCTTCCTGTCCAGGCTCATAGCTTCAGTCTTTGCAGGCAATTCGGTATCCTTTTCCTAATGTCAATACTAAAAGGAAAAGCAGATAAAGTGGATGCGCTAAGCCATAAAGAATGAAAGCCAGCCAGTAAGGTCCATATGGGAGGCCAGCTGGAGGGTAAGAAGACCAGAGAACTGCCAAGGTCAGCCCGATCAGAGGGCTAGCGAGAAAAATGACAGAAGCAAAGAGAGGCAGCAGCACAGAGAAATTCAATTAATATCAGTAGATAGGAAGGAATACAGCCCGGACCTGCATATGCCTGGCCACGCATAGAACGGCACGAGGAGGAAGCAGATGTGTGCATGGTGGTCTGTCTCTGAGCTGAGAGGCAAATCTAGCAACCCCTTCCTTCCCTCCTGCCAGACCTTCAGAATAGGGACTTTCTGCCAGAGCAAATTAAAGGGCCCTGGAGCTGAGGGGCCAGGGACTGGAGTTAGCCTGCCGAACTCTAGCCTGCTCCTCCAGCCTGGTCAGCTCAGGGCTCTGCACCCTGGGAAGAAACAAATTCGGGGGAATTGGGGGCGCAGGCACACGGTGAAGCCACCTAGAGAAGAAATGGTGGCTTCTGGAAACTTCCGTGGAAATAGACAAAAAAAAATCCTTTCTTTCACACCAGTGCCCCACCCCTCCTCCCTGCAATTGAAGAAGAGACTTTAGAAAAAGGAGAGCCTCTAGGTCTTTCCCGACCCTGGCGGTTGGACAGCGCCCCCTTTCGTCCCTGCCAGGGCGGCCTCGAAGGAGGTGCCACGTGGAGGGCGCCCCCGCCGCCTGGGAAAATGGCCGCGCGATTCCGCTGGGACTCGGAGCCGGGCCCGCCACGCAGCCCTCACCTGCGGGTGCTGAGCCGCTTCCCAGGACCGAAGGCGGGTCCCGCAAGGGGGACCGGTAACCCCCGACCCCGTCGGCCGCGTCCTCGACGGGCGGGCAGCGCGCGTCTCCCCTGGCGATCCCTCCCCGAGTCGGGCGCGCTCCCTACGCCTCGTCGGGCCGGCCAGGCTCCCGGGGCGTTCGCAGCCCCTGAGCCCGCGACTGCGGCGGGGGAGGAGGCCCGGCCTGCCTGGCCCCGGGGGAGGGGGGTTCTTCCCCGCGGGGAGGAGAAGGGAATCCCTTCCCCACCTACCATCCCCGTCATCCCCCCCAGCCGCCCGCTCAGCCCGCTGGGGGGCTTCTCCGAGGGGCCTGGATCCCCGGGGCCCTTCCTTTTTTAAGGGCCGCACACACTGAGATATATTTTAGCTGCAACATAGTAACCCTATTACTACCCGGTGAGGACGTCATTTGGTTGGTGAGGCACAGGGCCCCTCCCCAAGGCCTCGGGGCCGGCGGGTGAGGTCCGGGAGAGCGACCCGGGCCCAGCGCCGGCTCGTCCCGCAGGGAGCCTGGCTGCCGACTTCCCACCGTGGCGCCCGCCTCTCGGCCCCAGGGGCCAGGGGCCGCCCGCCTCCCGAGACCCCGCCTGGCCGGCCGCGGCTCCACCGTCGGGGCTTCTCCCGGGAAGGACCGGGCACCTCAGCGCGAAGTCAGCCGGCAGGTTCCAGACGCCGGCGTCCTCCTCCTTCCACTAGCGCGCTCGCCCTCCCTCCCCCTTTAATATTCTTCGATAATTTCGGAGGCAAAGATTTTTAACTTTGGTGGGAATTTTTTCATCTTCCTGAATTCAGAAAGGGAGTCTTCAAAAGTCTTAATGTGTGTTTATTATTGTTATTTTCTAGCATTCAAATGAATGCGAAGCCACGGATCGAATCCCGTCCCTCATTTCGGGTTAGCTTCTCCCATATTTCACACGGAAAACAAAACTGGGTCCCTCTTATTTGTACTTGTCCTTAACCTTTGCAGCCACTGCTGTAGATGCGGCTCTGTCCATTCTCTAATAGATTTTACCAGGGGCTGGTGACAGAGAACTGATTTCTTTTCTATTAGGGTTTAGCACATCTTTGTTGAAGGCCTGTAGAATGACCAGGGATTAGATTTGCATCTCTTAGACGCCCTGTGTGGTCTTTGTGCGAAGCTTGTAACTGTTAAAAATGACTTGTTAGGAAGCGTGTGGGCTCTCATCGCTCTCCTTTTGACAGAATGATTGTGAAATTCAGATTGGCCCTGTAGGATTTAGCCCGCAGATTCCACCTGAACCCTAAGCAATTAGACCCTAATCTCACTGCAATCATATTTGAGTTAGGATTTGTTGCACTTTGTTTACTTCAATTAAAAGCAGTGGAATAATTTCCCCCCCCCAGCTTTTAAAGTGAAATCTCCAGGCGTAAAACCTCAGGACTTCTTAGAAACGGTTTTGGTGGTGATGGGATTTCTTTTTCTGTGCGTTTCCTCCCAGTCCTCCCGCCCGCCCCTCCCCCACTGAAATAACTCTTCTTTCTTCCCCTGTTGCACGCTAATACCCCGAGCATCTTCTCAGGGCTTGAATTCAGTTCGCCTGGGAAGAACCGCGTGGAGATGACTCCCAGCTGCGAGGGGCGCTCAAGCTCCGGCCGTCCCCAAGTCCCCGGCTAGGAGCTTAGGTCCCGCTCCGACGCCGAGCTCTCCCACTCTCGCCGGTGGGCTGGTCTCTCGTGGGCCCCGGGCAGGGAGCGCCGGCCAGGCGTCTGGCTTCCCGCCGCGCAGCAGGCGATTCTAAGGCGCTTGACGCCCGCGCCGCCGCACGGCCACTGCAGAGGCGGCGTGGTCCGCTCCACCGCGGCGCGGGGCCGGGAGCTGCCCTCGGGGGCCCCCGGCGTCCTGGACGTGGCTTAGCTTTGGCCCTGGGGCCTGCAGCGCGCTCGGCGGCACCGGCAAGGGGGAGGGGGGCGCGCTCCCCCTCCACTAGGTCTTCCTCTGCGCGGGTACCAGGCCGCCGGGCATCGGGGCCCGGGCGGCCTGGCTCCGCGACCTCCAGGCCCCGAGCGCCCGGGGCGGCCTCTAGCCTCCCCGCCAGGCCCCGGGGGCCCAGACTGCGGGTCTGGGGCGCCGCCGCCTGCCAGGCTGCGGATGGCCAGTCTCCCAGGTCGTCAAGATCTCAGCATTTGGCAGGGCATTTAACCCCGATGCAGTTCCCAAAGGTCGCCTGCGGTTACTGACTGTCAAGTCAGGTCACCTTAGTAGTATTTCTTGACCTGTGGTGAGTTTATCGCCTTCATTTATTTATCTGGTGCGACTTTGTCACTTATTTCCTCAGAACATCTCATTTGGGAGACACATGGCAATGACTCCGGGTTATTTATTTTTTCCATTTTGATTCATGACCACTTGTTTGCTCCTACTGAGTCTGGTTCGGTTCCCTAAATTACGGATTTATCTTTCTCAGTTAATACTAACTTACGATGTAAACAAGACTAATTTTCTGGCATGGAGGACCTCGATGCCATTTATTTGAGGGGGGAAGAGGGAGACGCCACTTTTTAAACTTCCCAGTAAACTTTTTAATAGCAAGTGCTCTCATTGTCACTTGTCTCAGAGAAAAAAAAAATTAACGTTCTTTGTATTTGATTCCATGAGAATGAAGGAAAGCCAGACGACAACCTAAATCTGCCTTTGTAACTAAAACATTTTCAATGAGAAGAAAGTACTTTGCGGACACTAAATACTATATAAATGGGAGCCATGCTAACTAATTTAAACAAGTGATGCTCTCCAGATATTTTCTGAGGTGGAGTCTATTTTAAACACTCATCTCTGGATAATTCTTATAGCTAATTATTCTTAACTTTATTAAGAATTCTCAAGCCTTCCAGGGAATAAAGGAGGCTCTGTCTTGCCATGGATGGGTGGGAGGTGGTTTTGGGGGTAGGGAAGAAGGGGGAGCAAGACTGTGATAATCTCTTTGAGATCTACCAGCAGAAGTCTTGATCTGTTGAGTGAGGATCCCGGCTTTAAATCAATCCTGTGTGCAGTTTAGTGCAGTTTTTCATTTGTGAATAGGAACGGTATCAAAACCCTGGTGTGACCATGACAATTGGGTAATCACACACGAGGCATCTCTGCTAATGGAGAGATTCTGTAAATATGTTTCTAGTGAATACACAGATAACAGTCGCAGTGGAAGGGTCAGGTGCCACAAATCATAGATTACTCTGCCAAGGGTTGCCAGCCATCTGAGGCTTGGAAGGACATTAACTGCCTTTGCATTCTCAGAATACTCTCCTCAGTTCATGATTTCACTTACTTGACCCTACTTCTGTTATTAAAAGGCTGGCAGGCACAATCAAGGGCAAGCAGGTTGGCTACCTACCCTTCTGGCAGCTCTCCAGTATTCCCATTTAGCTGCCAGGAGACAAGGAGAGGAGTGAATTAATCATGTAATCCTGCAGTAGCATCTAGAAGGTACCAGGAAAACTTTAATGGCAGCAGGCAAGTCCACCAATCAGCCCCATTTCTAAATTCTCTACCTCCGTATATGTAACAGATCACTCTGGGGGAATTCACTCAGGGGAAGGGCAGGGAGGGGAATGATAAGAGGTGACTTCTATACAGGAGCTCTCAAGCACTTTGCTTGGAAAGTAAGTTGTAAGTGCATTACTTGATAGTGTCAGTTTTGAAAACTGCCACAAATAGAAATAGGATTCTCATTACTAACAGGGAACAAACATCAAGAAATGTGTCCCTTGTCGGTAGTAGGGGAAAAAAATCACGCGCGTTTAATGAAATTTGGAGGATTATTATTTCTTGTCACTAGAACAAACTTCTAGCTTTTCACATTTGTGTTAATACAGATACTATTGCTAACTTGATAAGATTTAGGCACTCAACTTTCAGAGAAATGTGAAGTTGAAATGATAGAAAAAGTTTTTTTTCCTACCTCAAATGGAAACAAGCTGGTATTTGGCTTTCAGAGACATTGTAAAAGCAAAATACACCTCTCTCTAATATTACCACTCTTTCCTTGAGGATGTAAAATCTAGGAGTATAAAATAAAAGGATCATAAAGGTAAAACAAGATGTCCTGGGTTCTCCTTGTTGGCAGGATAGGCCCTTTTCTCATGCTCTTATGTTGGAACAGGCTTTGGGATGTAGAATGAACTATGATGATTGATGATAAAGCCCTAACTTTTACTAGTAACTACCAGGAAAAGTAGACTGACTTCATCAATGGAGTTTTCTCCAGGGGATTTGCTTGTGTGAGAGGTCTTATAGTACTTTTTGAACAGAAAAGTACAATTCACTGAAGTATGAGTGTTCAGGAAAGTGAGCAAAGTGTATTTTTAGAAGAATATTATATTTTCTAATATGCCAGTAGGTTTCTAGATGTGTGAGAGCGATATAAAGAAATTAATTTAATTTTTGGAAAATTATACTATTATTACATTAGAGTATTCTTAAAGAATCTGGAGATACACAGTATTCATCTGCATTACCAAAAGATGAAAATATTTAAAACCAGATGACAGATTTGTGCCTTATAATTTAAACAATACTGAATAGTGAACAGTCTTCCAAGTTCATTTGAGCAGGAATGGGAAAGAATAAAAAATATCTTGTACAAATATGCCTAAACCCCCATTTTATTAGCTTATAATGCAAATCATTTCTTGCTCTTAATACTAAGGGCCATTTTAATGTAATGGATTCATTTCAAATACTTGAGAAAACTGAAGCTTATGTCTTTTTATAAGTTTATTAAGAACTTTCAAATTGTCCGACCCAATTTGGAGATATAGCTATATATTTTCTTGCTTATTAAGTTATAAAGTTAGAATTTATGTAGATGAACATTTTCCATCTTGACGAACATTTCCTGCCAGATAAGTTTTTTTTTTTTCCAAGAGAACAGATAGCAAGTGAGAGAAGGAAATTCCAAGCCTGTGAATTGATAGTAATCACATTTCACATTCTTAAATTTAGAGTTCTTTTTGCCCCCTTTGTATAGCTGCTGTCAGTCAGCACCTTGTATGGGGCATGTCACATTATAGCTGTTCAATTAGTTTGCTGAATGAATGAATTTATGAAACACTGTCACTATATCCCTTGTTGTAATCTTTTCTGATATACAAAAACATAAAGATAAAGGGGTATTATTAACATTTTTCTTATTTTTAATGTGGACAAAAAATTGTTAAAATTCTAGGTAAGTTGACTCAAAATGACAGAAAAGAGGCCCCATTCTATGTAATTAGCAAGAGATGATTTTTTTCCTCACATTTCCTTGCCTATTCAAATGAAAACTGTTTGAGGAAATGCTGTAATGTTTAAAACAAACAAAATCCCCCAAAGCTTAGATGGAACATGAAATGAACCCTAAAAATTAATGACTTGGAAAATCCTTAGAGTTAATCTCTTTTTACATTCCAGATTTAAACTTTCTGTGGCACACCCACCATTCAAGACCTTTAAAATTCTAAAGGATAACCATCTTCTGAAGTGGTGAGGGGACCAGAAGGTCACAAATCCTATCATTCTTTTGGGGGTGGGGATGGGAATTGGCCAGTGTGGTATCATTTACTTTAAAATAATTTAAAAACCAGTGCTGATTGTTAATGATAATACCACCTAGGGCTGCGCTTTGGAAGGTGGTCTGATGGACAAGAGGAATCCATCTGTAATGCAGAAGCATGGCTGCTATTACAGGGCTCCCAACTTCTATCCCTTGGTGAGCACCCTTCACATTTGAGTAGAGGCTGCAGCTTTGGGGCACAGTGGAACCAGTGGAGTGGAGTCAAGGGGGAATCAAAGATTGAAAGTCGCTTCACAGTTAGGATGCCCTGTGCCTTATATTGGCCCAAACAGCTACCGGAGCTTCTCTTCACTGATCCGGGGACTGGTTCAAGATTATGTACATGTTAAGAGAAGACTACAGTGGTGAACTCATTCTTTTCTATTTTGATGTGAAGCCTTTTATCAATGAGTATGAGGGTATTATTTCAGTGTACAGTGTGTGCTTCTGTACCAAGGATGTCTCTGGCTTCATCTGAGCAGGCTCCCTAGAAGACATTTGCATGTAGGCAGCAGCATTTGTTCTGAAAGGTGGGGAAGACGAGGAGTCAAACAGCAATAGAACCCCAAATAAGCTAAATGCCATTCATTTAAGCTTCCAATTCCTCTTTTGAAGCACTCACCTGACATGATGATACTGGTATCACTTTCTGTTTATATCCACATATGCATTTACACTCATAGTGGGTTCCAGATAATCCTTCAACTTGTGTTGCTAATTAAACATGGAGCTCTAAAAGAGAATATTCTTGTGCTCGCTTCGGCAGCACATATACTAGAATATTCTTCACCAATGCCTGGAACAATGTTGACTCACTGTTTGCTCAAGAATTCTTCTCTTCATTCACATGTAGATAGGAGTTGATATTTCGTCACCAATTTCATGCCAAAATGAACTCACTAAAGTGAGAGAGTGATTATAAAATTGTTGCTAGGAACCAAAAACAGAGACCTGTTGTCGATATACATCCAGTTTAGACATTATACAGAAGAATTAGGGGACATCACCCTAAGGCATAAAGATTTTGTAATAAGAAAAAAATATGATGGTCTGTTTATTAATTTATTTACTCAGTAAACATTCACGGAGTGCTTACACCTGGCGAAATACTAGGCATGGAGACAAAGATTTGTCTTCAACCTCAAAGACAATGTATTTGAGGAGACAGGCCTGTAAATAGACAGTACGGTTTAATGCAACTGAGTAATGTGAGGTCTGTGCGAAATGCAGTGAGATCCCAGAGAAAGAGGCATCTATCTATATTTGGCAGGAGGAGAAAAGGTAATTAATGCTTGAGCCTCTCTTGAAGGAGGAGTAGGGTGTTATCAGGCATTCCAGGCAGAGGACACAGCCTGTGCAAAGGCCCAGAGGCAACATAAAGCATTATCACGTTCAGTGAATTATACCTAGTTTTTATTGCTGGAGCAGGAAGTGTGAGGACAGTGTTGGGAGTAAACTGAAGGGGTGATACAGGTGAAACATTTTGAAGACCCTGAATACCAAACTGAGAAGTATAGATTTACCTAGTAGCAGATGGAAAGCCATTGAAAAAATTCAGACGTAATCAGATGTGCATTTTAGAAAGACCATGCAATCAGCAGACTGGAGAATGGATTGGAAGTGGGGCCAAATTAGTGACAGTAAGACTATATATGGTGGTTGTTTTTACCTGCCTGCTTGGAGTAACAGCGCTATTTCATTAAATAGATACAAATCCTCAAACCCTGGCAAGAATGAAGGCATAAGGATAGTTTCCACAGAGGCATCTTTTCAAGGAAAATAACTGTTCACACCGGGTAACAATCACTGATTAATTTTGTATGCCCTGTACATACCTTTTAGGGTCAAGAGCTGACATTTCTGTTTACTGCATTGAAAGACTGTATAGTGTTGTAGGAGTGCTACCAGGAGTCAAGAGACTTGCCTTTACTTCAGCTTTACATCTTAGTATTTGTAAGACTTTGGGGAAGTACTTTACCTCCTTGAGCCTCAGTTTCCTCAGTTGTAAAGTGAGGGGTACAGTGTAAATTATTTATAATGTCGCTTTATTTATATCGCGCTTTGATTTGTGACTTTGTTTTCACTTATTAATCTCCCCAAAATGTTTACTTCTTACCTCATCTTCATGTTTTCTCACAATTTTAAGAGGAAGAGAAATATTCGGAAGATAATCCCAGGATGTGTTATTTAGAGCAAAATTCTGTTTCTATTGCACTATACTTAATATACTTAGCCTTCCTCCTGGAAATAGTAGGATATTGGTATCTGCTTTGAGACTGTGGGCTTTCTGCACACATGAGTCACACTTTATCCTGAAATGAACAAAAAAAGCACTATTTAATCACTTTCAACATCTCCTAGGCTAAATTAAGAATTTAGCTCTAATTTTAGGTTATGGATTCTCCTTTCCAAAAAGATTGTTTCTCAGGTCAGATAATTGTACGTTCTCAGAAAGCTGGTATATGGATAAAATTGTGGTCCTTAAAATTATAGAAAGTGTACTGCTTCTAATAATACTCTCCTTATTTTAAATTCCTCATTTCCTGGGAAACTTCCTGCTTTTTAATGCTCCCCCCACCCCACTTAAGGGCCTGTTTACATGAGTAATATATATTCTAGAGCTCTGGGAGTTCATAGGGTTTGTACCTACAAAACAGCACAGCATTTGTTAACTGTGCTTCAGAGACATACAGGGGTCCCAGGGCAAATCAAAATGTTTTTAAATGTATGACATGTGTGAAGTTGATGAAAATTCATGACTTCTCTCTGTCAGGGCTGCTTGAGCTTAAATCATTAGAGAAAGGTGAGTGCAAAGAATTTTATTTAATACTTTTAATTCTGAAATCTTTCCCATCCTTGCTCATGGTCCCATGTTTTAGCTCTGTTCTAGTTAGCAGTCTGCTTAAAAAAAAAATTTAGCTGCATGCTCTAAATTGCTTTTCAGAATTTCCTGCTTAAACCATGGCTCAGATGTATAACTTTTAAAGAGGAATTGAAATGTGGTTTGAGAATGTAATCACGTACTATAGAACATGCAAAATACATGTGAAAGACCACACGAGTGCTGTTAATTTAACTGATTATACTTTATGCTTTAGAAATATTTTCAAATTTATCTTTTAAAATTGAAAAGAAAATATTGCAGGACAAATGTAAGAGATAAAAAAAGCAAACTGCTGTGGATATTGAGATCAGCTGTTTTTAAGTAAAAATCCATTCAAAGCAAAATAAAAGGCATTGTGTAGTGTGTGCCGGCTAAAACTGAGAACACAAGAGCATTGCAGTTAATTAGAACCAATCAACAGGATGCTTTGCAACATTTCTCACATCAGTGCACCATCTGATCTTCATAATACAGATTTCCCACAGTCTTGATGCCAAAAGGAGTAGAAATAAATATCTGAGTTGTTAAAATATATGATGTATTTCAATTGATTTTTCCAATAATTATTTTTAGGTCATTGTTATGAAAATAAGATTATGGAAATCTCCAAATGTTACTCCATTTGTGTTTTAGGGGGCTAATCTTCATTACGTTTTTTTTGTTTTATTTTTATATGTGTTTGAACATGAGAAAAAAAATCAAATTTTGAAAATAAAATTTACAGCATGTATTTGAGTTATTATATGATTTATGTATGGTTGTTGTACTTGTGAAAGATAAGTGGGCTTTTCCTGGACCGTTGAGCCATATATTGTGAATGATTAATTAATATATTACAAATAATGAAGTACTACATTTTAGCTATTCTCCTATTAACAGAATACTGAACTAAGTTATCTACATTAAAATCTATATCATACATGTCTTAAAAGAATATACAATACTTAAAGCTACTTTATTTCTACAAATTATTCAATGCTTGGTTCTACTCAGAAGTTTTACTTTAGTTTGATTTATTCTTTATCAGGAATTGTTCTACAAGGGCAAAAATATTGCTTTTGTCATCTTTTCATGAAGTTCATAATCTGTTCATTGTAAATAACATTTGTTTTCCTTTTCTCCCCCCCATTCCTTTTTTTGGTGTGTGTGTGTGTGTGTGTGTGTGTGTGTGTGTGTGTGAGTGTGTATCAGATTCTTTGTTACATTGTCTTCTCACATTAAAGGTAGAGCTCCCTTTGGGCCACTGAGGTGCTTCAAAACAGATTTGGAGGATGGTTTGTTAAAAACATTTAACTTGAATTAGAAACATACATCTTGACAGTAGTTTCTAAGTTTTTCCCCCTCATAAAAGCCAATTTGTGAATGTCTTGCAGGTGCCCATTTTCGAGGCAAAAATAGCTCTGAAACTGGTGCTATTAATAAGCGAATTCTCTTCCAAATGAGTCGATGGTCTGTTCTCCTGTATTTATAAAGTACAACTCCTTGATGGGAGTAATTTACTCTTCAGAGTGCAGTCATCTCTTGCGGAAAAGAAACATGCTTTAGAAGAAAACAAATACAGTCCCCTTTTGACTGTTTTTGTTTGTTTCTTTCATTTTAGTCTTTATGTTTTCTCCTTTTACATCATACATTTTTTTTCTCTCCCTGCTCCCAAAAAAGCTTTTTGCTAAATATTTTCTTTCTTGAGTGCTCATTATATATTTCTGCAAAAAGAAAACTAATAGTTTCAAAGAACTACCTTCTCTCCAGCACTAAACTTTATCCTTTGTACTCTTCTTTGATGTACCTCATTGCAGGGGGGTATCTGTTAGCTAGGATCTCTTTAGGAAATGTACTCTTTCTACTGTTATCGAGATGAATAGCTTCGATGACAAATACTTTAGAATGCTCATCTTACAAATACAGAAAAAGGCTATGGTAGGATGGAAATTTTTTTTTTTTTCTGACTAGGGAGCCTGTTAAATACATAGTAATATTTGTGTTTAAAAATTTAAAAATTAATGTATTTTCCTGTGAGGATTGGAGCGCTAGCTACAAATATTTACTGCTCCCATAAAAAGCAGTTTCAGTTAATAACAGCCTGAAACTGGCTCTGTTGCATTTAGTTCGATCGATAGGAATTGGAATAGTAATGCTCTAAAAATGCATATTTAAATAACTCTGCTTATCTCTAACGTCATTATTTCTTAAAGTAAACAATTTAGATAGAAAAGTCATTTGATAAAAATAATTGGTCTGGGCAAAATGCGACTCACTTCTTCTCCCAGGTAGTGATTCAGCAGCCACTCTAACTTCAGTGGTACTTCAATAGACGAAATTCTTATTCATCTTAAAGTCGTCAGAAAAAAGGCACATGCTTTATTTGTAAAAATTACATGATTTTTAAAAAAGTAAACAAATACAGGAGAATGGAATAAAATCGCTAACAGAATTTACTTGCTGTATTCAATTCTTTAAAATTTTTCTTAGGGGACAGGAATGTCATACATTTAGTTTCAGGACAAAGGCACCTTTTAAAATGAAGAGCTTGAAGAAAATCTGTAAAGAAGTCTGTTTAACAGAAAGTAGGTGCACCAAGCTTTTGGTTGTAAAAATTATCTAGATTAAAAGATTAGAAAATGACTAATATTTAATGAACTTTCGAACTAATATAAGAATATTCTTTAAAGAGCATCTTTAAAAAAATAAAAGCAATTATGAGCCATTTCTGGAATTCACTTTGGGTAACATGTGTGGGTCATATTGTTTTACTGTTTTTTTGATGGTTTTTTATGGTAGAGCTGGTTTAACTTGGGAGTTAAGAAAATTTATGTAACTTCAGAATGCTTCCAGGTAGTGGTGTTATGCAGTTAAAAATAAGAACAGAGTCAAAAACCTTAGAGTCATACAATAGTAATTTAGCAATTATGGATTATCATTACTATTATTATTTTGCTTGGAAAATGACCAAGCTATATATATCAGGAATTAAAACAATTCAGGTTCTTATCAGTTTATAAAGTATTCTTTTAATAATTTAGCAAGTAATTAAAAATCCCTTTGCACGTGATTCATTAATATCCATTTTTATATTCTGAGTTATATGGATTTAATACTTCAGATCATTAAATGCTTTTAGCTGTATATTGTTTGAAGGTTAAAAATATCTATTGTAAACTGGTTAAGTACATTTTAGAATCTTTACATTTATATTGCTTTTTTTATAGAAACAAAGTTACTAAATTTAATACAAGTCATTGTTATTTTGCTAAACTTGTAAACATTTTGTTAAAATGTTTTATTGGGTGATGAAAAAAATTTCATAGATATTAATGAAATAGTAACATTATATTAGTATTCGCTTTCTTGACTCCTATCAATTTTTAAGTTCTTTAAAATATATATTTTTTATTTTTAAAAGAATGAATAAATCTGTTTAGAATGCAAAGTCACTAATGAAAGAGAGTTTAAAATCTTCAACAGGATAGTGAACTATTTACTTGGCTTTAATTTGTCTGTCTCGTACGTGATTTGAGAGAACTAACTACTGAAAACTAACCAAAACCAGAAATCAACTGAGGAATAGTCAAGAAGGAAAAAAGAAGAGTTGCAGGAAATGATATTTTCCCATCAGTGGACAGGCATGCATATATTAAAGGATAAAAGGCAGCAGGGGGAGAAACAAAAGCTGTGTCCTGAGGATTCTACAAGTCTGAATTAACTAAATGAAAAAAAAATAAATGAAATCATTCTGCTTAAACTTGTTCACTAATAAAAAGAGAATCGCTTTTGTTAAATATGCTTGGTGTGATTATCAAGCAAAATTTTTTTCTCCCAGACATCTATGAATAAAACATGCATTTGAGCATGAGGTAAACAAACGATAAATGGATGAGTTCAGTTGCAACATAATAACATTTTATTTAGAAAACATATATAATCATATTTGTATTGGCAATCCAAATTTAATGACTTCTTTCAGTAAAATTAAAGTGCTTTACAAATAACATCTTATGCATGAGGATTGCTTATTCTTTGCCCAATTTCTTCTGTTTTCAAAGAAACAGATTTTTAAGGTCTCTGTTGAACCATACATAAACTAGACAAAGCACACTTTATCAGAGAAAAAAAATTTCTTTTGAATCGTCTTAATTTTAGGCTATAGATGTTATAAAAACAAATTTTAAAATACATTCCTGTGACTGAGGGAGAACATGTTCTTAAATCTGGTCTCGCTTGGGCTGATTTGCACAAGGCTCTGTGTATGGTTGAACCACAGTCTTTGGCTTATTAGCCATTTCATTAACACAACATCTTCTTCTGTAAACTATGAATGAGAAGAAACCATTTACAATAAGGAAAGCAAACAACAGAATGAATTTCCTCTGTTGGTGTTTTATAAGACTGTTAAACAGAAAATGGAGGGAAGAACTCTCTTTAGACGATATCACTTAATTAAGTAAAGCATCCTAATCAGAGTCCCCTCCAATTGTAATGACTGTAGGGAGTCAAGTACATTTCTGTCTATGTTAGAGTATCTAACTGCAATGATTTATTGATATTTATTTTAGAAGTACAACACAGAAGCAATAAAACAGAAGAAGCAGGGAGAAAAGGCATAAGCCATGGCTTACTGCAGGTACAACCAGAGCTCTTCGGCCAAATTCCTGATTTTCCTGTGGGAGGTTTTCCTTTCTAAAATCAGAGCACACCTTTAGATGAAAATGTTCCTTTCCTGTCTTTGACTTTTCCAAATATTCGCTGTGATGTTTCTCTGGCCCTTGGGTGAACCATTGATTCACTTTCTTCACTGCAAGAATCACCGCAAATGAGTGGATGAACACCTGCTGTTTTCTGCAGTGACATTACTGGATTGCAGTCTACACGGATTTTAGTCTTAAAATACAGCTTCTCGGTATGGGAGAGGGATTTGAGGAAGGAGGGTAAATATACCGTATAGGCAGACAGACATTGGCTGCCCTCCAAGCTTCACACAGCATAAACCTGTTTGTCTGCCACATTTCAAAAATCTCAAAAACATGTGAATAATCAGGCAAGCAACTGGATAAGTGATTCACACTAGGGAATCCAACCAATATTCTGATGAGAGGGTACTATGATGCTAAGACATTGGGGCAAATAGACTTGTATTGTAGAAACTGCAGATAATAAAGTTGATTTATTGTTCAAAGGAGAAAATGTTCCATGAATTTGAAGAGGTATCCCCACCCTGTGGACTTTGGTTGGGTATTTAAATGCAAGTTATCTGGAGAAATGAGTTCAAAAATCTACTTTCAACCACATCACTCCAATAATTGGGGCCCATATGCATTTGGACTTCATTAATTGTCAAGATAATTTATTTCTGGATTCCTGGATCTAAATATTAGAGGCTTGTGCCTTAAAAGCCCAAGTTGCACTAACACATATATTTGAAATTACCAAACATGCTTAGAAGCTATAAACTTTCTGGAAACAAACTTTTCTTAGAAAGGTGAATTCATTTTTATAATTAAAGATTACTTGCTTGGTTATAAGTGCATTAGGCAAGCAAAGGTATAATTATTGCTATATTACTGCTTTCTTTATTTTTCTCTTAATTTCTGTTATTTCTTCCTCACTTGCTGATCTTTTAGCCCCTCTTTTCCTAATTTCAGTGGTTATTGTGCTTTAGCATTTAGTTGTAAATGGACCTTCTTAAAGGTTTGGGGACTAACCTCAAAAGTGTGCTTTGGTTCTGAAGATCTCTTAAGATTGTTTATGAATTTCAGGCATGGATTACTTCCATAAACTGAACCTGGTTATAATCACAGCATTATCTATTTGCTTGTTATGGCTGTCTATAGCTTCTAATATAAAGCTACCCTCTTATTACCAAGGAAATGTATTGCATGACTATTACAGAAAGACAAGCAATCATACGAGACATTTAAATTAACGTTGTACACCCTCAACTTTTTTTTCTGCATTGCAGACAGAAAGGCAAATTGCTAAAACTTTTTGACACTGGAAAACTTTGTTAGATTAGTACCCAAAGACATCAGCATCTTAGCAACTAGAAGTCTTAGAAAAGGTAGGTGACCTGGAAATTGATGTCCCAAATGAAATTTTGCTATGTTTGAGCTTCCTGATTAAAGCCTTGCCTCAAAAGGACCTATGTTTGAGTCTATTGCCAATCGTATGTGCTGTTTTTTTCTGGCCTTGTCATTTTCTCATCTTCTCACTTCTTGTCTCAGGTTTTCTTTCTCCAGGATCAGGCACAGAGTCTGATTGCATGGCTCCAGTTATCAGGACCTGAAAATCTAATATCAGAATCTACTACTTTGTGTAAGTCTGCCCTGAGCAGTCTCTTCTTTGCATCAGGACACATTTATGGGAACATCTTTTCTGCTTCACTTTTCCCTGGGCTTGTAAAATATGATACAAAGTTCTTCGCGATTTTTAAGTCTCTTGCACAGGAAATCTTGCCCAAAACATACAATACAAATAAAAAATGGATTCCTTAAAAGGATATGTGCAGGTAAGTATCAAGGGGAAATTTGTGGGTAGTCAAAAGTGCTATTAAAATTGCTGATAACCTCATCAACAGTCTGAAGGCGCAACACATTGATTTTTGTGATCACAGGAAATTTTACTCAGCTTTCTGTATGAGATGGATTTTGAGTTTATGTCCACAAAGCTGAAGTTGCTTCTGTGAACCTCAATTAAGGTCGACCATTGTTCTTTACTCAGCCATAAAGAACTCTCTGGGAAGATTTTTAAAATGATGGTTATTCTGAGTAAAAAATGATCACTATACCCTATATAATCTATACACCATAGGAACCTAAGAAATAACAGACTGGCTGCAAGTGAATGTTTTCATTATAAAAGCAATACAAACAGGATATAAAGTTAACAAAAAAGTTCCTTTCTTTCCCCTGGCCCTTTCAAGCCTGTTCCTCAATGGTAACCATTAATAATACTGTCTCATATATTTTAACAGACTTTTTAAAATTCGTATGGAAGCATATTTTCTTTTAAATCACAAATAAAATCATATAATATCTTTACTATTCTAAACTTGCTTTTTCTTTTCTTTTTTCACTTGGCAATGTACTTTAGTTATCATTCTATGCCCTACACATGGGTCTACCTCATTCTTTAGGAGTTGCGCGAGATATCGAATGAGATAACCATTCTCACGTTGATGGATATTTAGGGTTCTTTTTAAGTCTTTGCTTTTTCAAATAATGCTTCGGCAAACATGCATATTTTTGTGGGCTTTTAAACGTGTATTTGTAGAATTAATTGCCTGAAGTAAAACTGACATACAAAACTACATTTACAATTTTGAAATGATATCGCCACATTATTGATACTACAAAAGAGGTTGTACCAACTTACATTTCATTGATAGTTTTTGAAAGGCAGGGATTTTGTAAAGGGCTGACGTGAGTTCTGTGTGTGACATATCTGCCTGCCATTCCATCTCTTTAAACTTGGTTAAACATAGTTTGGTGGCAGCTGGGATGGATAGGAATGACCTAGTTGAGAGAAAGAATACTCTGTTGGCTTATGTGCTAGTATAGCAGTGATGGCTGGGGAGGAGGCAGCCCTGGGATGGCGAGAGAAAGAGCTGGGAAGTATGGCTACCATGAGTTCAAGACCGGGGCTGAGTTTTCCCCAGGCTCCTCGCTAGTAGCTTTCTTGACAAGTGTGGGGCTGCAGAGCAGAGTCGGGAGCCATTCACACAATCATAAGAATGGAGGTGAACGTGACCTAGACCTATGTTACACACATACACTTGCACACACACACTCCCACAATCTTCCTGTCTGCTCAGATTCTAATCCAGGTATGCATTTAACTTGACTCCCTGTCTTGGGCTGGGCTTCCGAGCAAGTGCTGTTCTCAGTCTCTTGTGGCCAATCTTCATCCAGCAGAAGTGTCCCAGGCTTCCTCTCTATTTCACCATTCAGCTTCTCTGTGTGTGAATAACCCAGAAAATTTACATGACATTATCCCAGTCTCTGGATTTGAAGAGACATCTCATCTTTCAAACTTCCACTCATTATTCAATATTTTCATTTGGCCTGGCATTTTATGAGTCCCATTTTCATCCTTAAATAGAAACTCAGAAGTGCCTCTTAATCTACACCCTAGATCTCAGCCTTTTAAGTTGAGGGGTTACTTTAACGTTCTCAAGGTTACGGTTACACTGAGAAGTTTATTTTGTATTCAGCGTTAACATGCTTGGTACCATGGTAGGGCTGTGGATGCAATGATGAATGAAACACAGTTCATGCCTTTTAGAAGCTCATAAAATAGTGAGGCGACAGTCAGACAGCACTAGCTAAAATGCAGGCCTCTCTTTAATAGGTGTTAAAACAGGGATATTTAATCAAAATTCTATGATGTCCCACTTCTGGACATGTATCCCACAGATATACTTGTGCATGTACAAAAGGACAGAGACCAGTGTTCGCTGCAGCACTGTTTGTGATGGCAAGTGTTAAGGAATATCCCGAGCGTCTATG
Organism: Rhinolophus ferrumequinum; assembly: GCF_004115265.2. Classification (NCBI taxonomy): domain Eukaryota; kingdom Metazoa; phylum Chordata; class Mammalia; order Chiroptera; family Rhinolophidae; genus Rhinolophus; species Rhinolophus ferrumequinum. The sequence continues at coordinate 84,383,189 of NC_046289.1, read as the reverse complement.
ATAAGGACACTACATGTTTTCATAAATGCTCTCTATGTTCTGATATGGAGTGAACTCCAGGCTATATTTTTATATGGAAAAAAACAAGCCACAGGACATGTATAGTATATGTTGCCTTTTGTATAAGGAATGTAAGAAATTAAGAATATGAATTGACGTTTCTTGTATGTGGATACAAACATTGGAAGCCCTCATAAGAAACCAATGCAAGTGCTAACCTATGGGGGGCATCAGGGACTAGTGAGGTAGATGGGAAAAGGGGGTGAAACACAGCTTCTCAATGTATACCTTTTTATGTCATTTTAACTTTTGAACCATGTGAATGTATTTATCAACTATTTAAAAAATTGCATTAATTGACTTAAATTATAAAATAAAATCCCCCCTCAAAGCTTTGCATTCTCTGAGGTATTTGCAAGTGCTTAGCTACATTTCCTGGGGATAAAGCAGCCGATGTTGGAGTGGGTGAGGAGTCTCTAGACAGGAGAAAGAAGCCTTCTTAGAGACTGGATTTTTCTCAGCACATTCTTAGACCCACTATCTCGTGAAAATGAGTTTGAGCAGAGCCAGGAGGGAAAATACTGTCCTCTGCGAAGTTCTTAGAGATGGAATTTCTCATAAACAGGACATGCTTGTATGTAAGACATGGGAGTAATTTTAGGAGTGGATGTCATTCTTCAAACATCATACAGGCAAGTCTGTTTAAAGCGCCCACCTCAGGCTTCTCACGATGGCTTTCTAGGAAAGGAATGATTTGCCTGTATCTTGAGTTGCCTGCTTAAGTCATGCAATGGAGCGATGTGAAAATTTTCTTCTTTAACCTTTAAATAAAGGTCTTAGGCTGAGTTACAAATAAGAGAGATTAGCTGCCTTGTCACAGAAATGCTACTACTCTTCACCAAGGATTTGGCCCCATACATTTCCCAGAATACCACGTTAAGGTGATTTCGGGAAAGAGAGTGGGATAGAATTAGATCTTGAGAATTCTCTGGTGACTTCCATGAACTAAGATTATGAGATTATGAAACAAAGAGGTAGAAAATAAATAACTTGTGAGAAAAAATATTGATAATGATTTCATAATTACAAAAGGCAATGTCAGAAGATTGTTGAAGACCACAGAAAACTCTCCTGGTGGATGAGAGGCGATTTACTACCCTGGACATTTCTGCCCTGAATCTCCTACTACGACTAGTGCTGTTACTACCGCCCCTGTCTTTTCAGCTCATTTTAGCCATTTTTGTCCATAAGACTACACGCAAGTGATAAGCCCTGGTTTCCCAGGAAGCTAGGGGCAAGTGGGTGAACATAGAGGTGGGTGAGCATGAAGGCAGGTGACTCACCACCTTCCATTCAGCACATTCTTTAATTGCTTGTGCCCCTCCCCCCAAATATGAGTTAGTCTCTTCACTGGTCTCAAATTAGTTCTGTGGAAAAGGGTTTGAAAAATCCTGGTGATTTAGGAATAAGACTTCCAGATATGATGAAGTGACCACATAACTTATCTAGCCTAAACCTAGTATCAGGTTCTTTTTGAAGTGCTAGTGAGTCATTATTTTTATGCAATTACCACACAAATGTGAACATGTTACGCGAGCTATTGCCAGCAATCAGGGCCACTTGTTACATAACATCAATAAGAGGGATTCAGGTGAGAAACAACTCTGATTATAGGTATTTAGCCCAAATGTACATCAGTTGAACTCCTTAAAGGTATTTCTTTTAGCAGCTAATTGAAATACTTTATCAGTGAAAGTCTTGACACAACAGTTATACAAACACACATAAGAGAACATGGGGAAATTAAATAAGACTTATAGTATACACCTTAAAAAAACGATGGCTTAATTTGTACTCCCTTTGTAATTTTAACTAAATATTGTGGTTAGTAGTTCTTACTTTAAATCCCAAGTATATGGGCATTTATTTCACACAATATGAAAATACTTCAGGAGACTTGTGATTAACGCCGTGGTATTCAGGCACAATTTATAGAGACTTTCAATCAAAGACAAAAGGTCCAAGTGGATGATGAAACTCATGAAAAAGATATGAACGTGTACAACCAAGGAGTTAATTCAGACTTGCTCATATCAGCTCATTTCTAGTTTTTGGCTTATCAGGAATGTCCCCAAACCAGCGCTCTCCACGCTTGGCCCATAGCTGCCCTATGGATGAGCCTCTAGAGTTGCCAGATAAAATACAGGATGCCCTGTTAAATTTAATCTCGGATAAACAATGAATAATTTGTACTATAAATATATCTGAAATATTGCATGTGACATACTTTGGCACATAGGCCCTAGCCCTTGCGTGCTTACTCTCTGAGGCAAGATGTCTCACAGGTTTGAAACTACCGAGTCCAGAATTTCAATGTGGCCCCACAGTCTGCACCGGACAGCACCTCCCCCTCTGTTGCTGATTGGATCGCCCTCCCACTCTGCTGCTGAGGCCTGCTTCCTCCTAATAGAGTATTTTGTTCATACCAGGTATTTCCCAAGAATTTTTTTAAACATTAGTGATGGAAGAGAGACATTAGCTGCCTTGCCACCAATTGTACTACAGAGAAAATTCTAATACCTACTTGCCTCTCTCTCTCTCTCTCACTCTTTCTCAGTGTCAATTCTGATTTTTCAGAGACATGCCCTTAAGATCTGGTGCCAGGTTTAAATGGATGCACAGTCGTGGACTGAGCTGGGAGGGCTCCTTTCAGACTAACTTTGCACCCCTGGGTGGCTCTCTTGGGGTTGTGAGAAAGGTAGCCACTCGAGGCTTTCTTTAAAATTTTCTAAGTCAAGCCAAATGCCACCACTGCTAAAATCCAGCAACTAGGGAAATGGAACAGCAGTATGGTATGAGGTTGGTGCAAAAGTAATTGCGGTTTAAAAGGTTAAAAATAATTGTAAAAACCGCAATTACTTTTGCACCCACCTAATACAATAAAGAATAAAAAATGTAGAGCTGGCAGATTTGAGAGAGAGGCCCGGTTCTGTACCTGAACTAGTGGTGAGATCCTATGCAAGTCCTTTAGCCTCCATGAACCTCAGTTTCCTCCTCAATAAAATGGGGACAGTAGGGCAACTATGAAGAGAGATACTGTATATAGAAATGATTTGTAAATTGCAGCTCTGACTTAGATGTTTGTGGTGGTGATGATGAGGATGATGATCAAGATGATGGCCAAGACATTAAGAGACATTACAGGAAGTCAGTTATTAAAGAAATATTTTAATTCAGACTCCAAAATTTTTACTACCTACTTGGTTCACAAGAATTATACACATAAGAATACTGTATTTATACGGGTTGAGAAAAGAAAAAAAAATCTAACCTATTTCCACATTCTTTTAGAAGAAAACTCACTAAAAGATTTTGTCTAAAAATGGGATGTTTAAGGTAGAATATTTTATTTATTTAGGATCACATTGAAAACTAGATAAGCACACTGAGAAACATTTTGTTTAAGGCCTTTTACTCATATTTTGGGTCAGCATTCATTCAACAACAAGCCTACTTATTTTGTAAAAGCCTCAGATACATTGTTGTTATTATTATTATTATTATTATTATTACTACTACTACTATTGTTAATATTATTTAACATAGCTTGGAGTTTTTGATGCATCGAGAAGGCTTTCATGAGCTGTTGGGTGTATCCATTTGCTCAGTGATAAAGCAGAGGGAACAAAAGAAGAAATGGGACCAGAGATCCTCTGATTCCCTTTCAGCTCTTCCTTCCTCTACTCGAGAAGCGTGAAGGCTGAGGGAGGATGGACCCATCAGGGCACCAGATGGCAACTCTAATTGAAGCGTTTTTTATTCTTGTTTAATTTTACTTCATTTTTTACTACACAACCAATATACCAGGGATGCCAAAAAAATGTGTACACGTGACTTGTATTCATCTTTTGTTATCGATATATACTGAGTATTACAATTTTAATAGTTTTTCCCTTTCTTAAATGTGTATACATTTTTTTTTTGGCCTATGTCTTACAGAAAACTAGAGAATATGGATAAGCAAAAAGGAGAACATAACAATCACCCTTAACTCTACCCTCCAGAAATTTGTAAAGCTCACAGGGTATCAATTTGTGTTGTTCTGCATCCCCACAAGTGCTATGAGGGATCAGAATTCATCCCACCCTGTTTGAATCCCCTGCAGAGGGGCCCATTATGGTGTTTTGCATGGAGGTGTTCCTCCATAAATGTGTTTCAACCAAGGCTTTAATGTGCTATAGTGAATACAATCCCGCTAATTCCTGTAATGATAATTCCTGTAATGATAGGACAGGATAGAAATTTAGCCACTAGGTTTTAAAGTTGCACTTCTCATACCATCTTTATTTCCCTTCACAGAACTCCTTAAAGTTCTGAACAAAATATAAAACTTTTCCCAGAGAAACTCAGAATATGTTAGTGCTAAAAGTCTGTCATCATGGGTTCAACAAATCTTGAACTCCATCTCTTACCGGGTCTCTCCAATTGCTTTTCTTTCACTTCTAATTTTCACACTTGGTCAAAAGGGTAAGTGAAATGGTATCCCAGCTCCAAGTGTCCCCTCCTTTAGAATTAAGAATCACCTGGCCTCACCTGAGGGACTGAGAAGAGGGGAGTCAAGTGGGACTAGCATGGCCCAGTTACATACCTTAATTGTTGGAGCAGAGTACTTACTACAAGTACCTCAGGGTCCGCCGCATGTGCCCCAGGCAGATTTCCATGGACTCAGTTCTGGAGCCTGGAAGAGAGGACTGTGGATAAAAACAAAACAACCCATCTTCACCAAGCCTCTTAAGACTTTGTAGAGCCAGCCATATTGCTTTGGTAACATCTGATGTGGAGAATAAATGGAAAGAGGCAGTCTCCTCCACTGGGCCACAGATCACTGAGCGGCGTCAGCCTGTCTGGGCTCTGGGGTTTTGGTGGTAGCCCCCAGCATAACCTGCAATGATGGTGAGCAGGAGAGAGATGAATGGCCTGGTGTCTGTGCAGAAGGCAGTGGTTCCCCCAGAGGCACAGGTCTGGTAGAATCCTGAAGTACAGTGGACCTAGCAGGAAGACAGCAGTACTCTAGTTTTACATTCAGTAGCTATGGTTTTACTTGTAGGACGCACAGTACCCAACAGAGCAAAAAAACCCATAAAAATGTCACCTCCCACAGGAATTATAACCAAGCACTCTGAGACACAACCCAAGACCTCTCTGTCTCTGTCTCAGTCTCTGTCTCTCTCTCTGTCGGAGGGCAAACTCCTACAGCCATCTTACCTCACTTCCTCTTCCTTTAAACCAGTTCTAAATGTTGTTACTAAAGTGATAAAATGAATGATGGCCCTTTCCTGGCATTTTACTAAGCTACTCCTGGATTTGAAGACTTCCTCTGGTTTCCTCTAATACTTGGATTGGATTCTGGCATCTCCGTCTCCCACTCCAGAATTTCTGGGCTAATAGTACTCTTTATCTTGTAGAGCTGTTAGAGGGATTAAATGATGTAATTCTTGAAAAGGTCCTAAAACAGCACCCAGTACATAGTAACCTCCCCTTAGTATCAACTCTAGTTTGATTACTGTCTAAATTCATCTCCCAAACAGGTCCAATTTTCTGCTTAGTGTCTGTGTGAGAGATGTAGGCTTAAATTGTGACTCACCGTTTACTAGCTGTACGTCCTTGGACAAATTAATTAACTTCATGGTAATGTGAATTAGTCCCACAAACATGGAACACATGGTGTGCCAGACATTGTGCCACGTGCTGCAGACCCACGGATGAACAGCCTGAACATGTCACCTGCCTGCAAAGCACTCAACACCTAGAGGGTGGGGCAGAGGCAACTAAATAAGCAAAAATAATACAGAGCTGTAAGGATAGCACATTTACCCAACTTGAGTTGGGTCAATAGATTAATCAAACAAGTCAGTAAAGTAGAGAATCATAAAAAAATGTTATCTACATGTTTTAAATGTTTCAACTTAAGCAGATTGGGGGCTGCAGAGGAGGAGGGAATGAGAAGGGATTCCTTAAAGGGTACAGGGTGTTCTTTTGGGGTGATGTGAAAGTTTTGAAACTAGAGAGGTGGTGGTTACAAACCACCTCTGCACTAAATGCACTAAATGTTTGAATACACTAAATGTCACTGAATTGTACGCTTTAAAATGATTAATTGTATGTTATGTGAATTTCACTTCAAAAAAATACATACAAATGTACGTTATTTTGCCAATTTTTTTTGGCGGGGGGCAATCTTTTGATGGAGGACTAAGGACTTTTCTTTAGGTGTGTGACCAATAATTGAAGTCCCAGGTCATCTTTCTGACATAAACCACATCTAGAATATATATGTTTTGATTTCCAGTTTTAATTTTTTTTTAATTGGGACAAGAATTTAGGCACCTGCAAATCTATCTCAGAGTAGAATCTGTTTAGTTTATGATTCCCCCCTCCCATTTACAGCTTTCACATCCATACACAATGTGACAACAGTTTTTTAGTAGCTCGTATTTATGTCTTTCTACATTATGTGTCATAGAAATAACAACTTTCCTTCTCTACTCATAGTTGATGAATTTCATTGAATAGCACAGTTATAATAAGTAAAACTGGTATAAAGTAAGTTAGGAACCAACATGTCTGACTCGTTAGGCTTACAATACAGTTCAACGAGTGAGAGCAGAAGTAAGGTGGATGCACTTGAGAGCAGTTTACACCTCTGAGTACCAGACAGGCCAGGGCTGGAGTCACTAAATTTCATGAAGGAAATGATGTCCATCAAGCGAGCCAGTTCTGCTGAAGGCCGTGTTGAGAGCATTTACAACACAACGGATGCCTACTTGTATATGAAAGTTATTTAATCCGGACTAGGGGAAATGATGATAAGCTGAGACCTAAAGATTTGGAAGGACCTAACCAGAATAAAAGCCAGGCGATAGTATTTCAAGCTCTGGAAACAGCCCGGGAGAGAAGAGGGCACGCACAATGGAGGAGCAGCAAGCAGGATGGCCGGGTTGTGGTGTGCACCAGGCACGTGTGGAAGGTGAAGCTTGAAGAGGATTTTGAAAACCACATTAAGAAGTTCAGACTTTCTTTTAGGGACAGTAGACGCCCATGGAGAAATTTTAAGGAGGGCACAGACATAATGAGACTTGCATTTCAGAAAGATCTGGACTGCATTTCAGGGGACAGCTTAGAGATGGTGGTGGGCAGTGGGGGGATGGGGATCCTGGGTGAGTAATGGTGATCTGAACTGACTGAAGTACTATGGGGTGAGGGAGGGTGCTTTGGGGTGACAGAGAAAGGAAAGACCTGGTTTAAGTCCAAATGTTTCTGGCTGTAGTGGTGGTGACATTTACTGACATAAAGAACATGGAAAAAGGGTAGGTTTGCAGGGAAGATGAGTGCAGCTTGGAACATATTGAATTTGAGGCTTCAAGACGTTGTGGGATATCCAGTAAGTAGCTAGACATGTGACTCTACAGCTGAATCTCAGGGGTTAAATGGTCCAAAAGTCAGGTAAAGTAAGGCAAAGAAAGTGTGCAGTTACTTTTAGCACAGAGGAGTCTCCTGGTGAGATTGGTGAAAGCAGTTTTAGGGAGAAGGTGGGCACAGGTGCGAGACGGCAATGGGTTGCGGAGTGTATGGGAAGGAGGAAATGAGTGTGTGTGGTTGATCATTTAGAGAACTTGGGCTTTGAAGGGGAGGACAGAGCAAGGGAGTGCAGTAGCTCAAGATGAGTATGGAAAGAAGAAGAACACATTTAAATGTTGCTGGGATAAATCAGCAGAAAGGTAAATGTTGCAAATGCAAGCAAGAGAGGAAATAGGAGGGGTTAAATGGAGAAACCCATACTTATTGTGGAATGCTGTTGTGAGGGCATCAGTAAGTCCATTTAAAGCACCAAGCATAAAGCATGCATACGGCTTGTTAGTTCTTCCCATTCTCTAGGCACTGTCCGGCCCCTATTTTATCTCATTTTGTTCTTTCCTACAACCTGATATGACTACTTTGACCTGTGCCTTCTTGGCAGCACACCTTTAGTTTTAGAAAGCTCCCCATGTAATTCTAGATAAGGTTTAGGAACTGGTCTAGACTGGCGTAATGTCTTCCCACACGTCACCTGCCAACACTTTTTTTTTTTTTTAAGCACTTTGGTATATTTCTTTACAATGTTTCTATGCTTTGAAAAACATAGTTGTAAATATACTATTTGTAATTTTTAACTTGTTCTTTTAATATGGCCATTTTTTCTGTTAATATTATTAACTATGATTTTGGAAGCCTGCTAGATATTCCATCTTACAGATATACCAAGCTTCACTTGGCCATTTTCCTATAGTTAGGCATCTAGGTGCTCATGTGTTTACAAATAAATCTTTGTTCATATTGCTGATTATTTCCCTACACTAGGCTTCTAGAAATGGGATTACAATGGTAAACATTTTAAGGTTGGGAAGTGACACGGCTGTTGTTTCACCAGCACAGTACTTACTTTTCAGGTCCCATTGATATCATTACAAAAAAGAATGTCTTTGTGAATCTCATTCATCTTTTATATTTTGTAAGTAGCATCATCTTCTTCATCTTAAAAATATTAACCATCTAATTGTGTATAGTGTTACATACTGTTCAGGGTGAACTACATAGATTTGATCCCTGCATTCTGAAAGTTTACAGTCCAAAAAACATACGACGCAGGCAGTCTAGGACAATCACAGCTAACGGAGCAGGACCAAAGTACCTTTATTACCGACTGAGGAGTGAAGAGACAGACCAGTAGGGACCAGCTGGAACACTCAGCCTTCCCTGGGCCAAACGTAAAGAACAAATGTGTAGTCTGCTCATTCCCTGTGAAGGTCTCTGTTGAACCCATTTCCTCCTTCCTTCCAGCGCATAATAACAAGTGGCTGCTCTCAGGAGGGTACTGTCACCTCCACATGCTTGGTTCTTTAACTTTTTCCCCCTTTCCCTCTTCACCCACCTTTCCCATATCACCTTCTTGTCCCCTAGCCCTGTCTCAGGTCCCACACTAATCCTGCCCTTACTTAAGATGGAGTGGGTGGCACTGGTTTGAAGAGGTTGTCCTGTAGCTAATCAGCCTGCAGTTGTATTTGGGAACCACAGGCCCTGAGCATGGCTGTCGGACCTCCCAGCCACCATGTGCTGCTCCTCTGTCATCATCACCTTCAGGTACTGTGCTTGCTCATCTGGCTGGGCTTCCTCCTGCCACCCCTGCTGCAGCTCAAGTGCCCCACCTCGCTGACACCAAAAGAGAGATTCCAGGAACAAATCCCTCCTTGAGTGTCTCATTCCTACCGATGATAAAAATAACATTAATAGCAACAACAAATATTTAGTGAGTGCTTACTATTATTATTCATTTAATTACTGGCCCTTCCATTCCCGGCCATGACAAGAGACATGCTCTAACTTACACCTGTGCAGATATGATGATGACACATGTGGACAAACATATTGACACATTCTTGCTGCCATTGCTGGTATCACCTGTTTACCCAGAGCAGGCCTAAGGGAGAGGGGAAAGCACAAAACCTACTTGTCTCACTGCTCTGTGTCAAGTCCAGCAAAGGTGCTTGTACTGCTGTGTCCAGTGAGCCTGGCCACAAAGAAGGAGGTTGTCAGAAGTCCAGACGTCGTCAATAACAACATTCACTAAAATAAAGGCTAGCTTCATTCTTGGCTGGATCCTCTTCCTGTGGAGCAGCTAGTCCCTTTATCTAGTTTTCTTGTTCTTCCTGAGTCTGAGCTGTATCTGTTTTACTGTGTCAGCTACGAGGGTAGGAGAAGTAAATTAGAAAGAATTTTAAATAACTTTTGTTTTTCTATATTGGATTCATGCTAAGATGAACCTATGGTCTGAAAATAAGTTTTTTGATTATGTGGGCATGCAGTCATCCTTTTTAGCTCTCTTGCCACTGACTAACTGAGAGTCAATTACCATCAAATATTCATCCACCGAGGATGAGTTACAAGTTATGACAGGTGTTTGGTGAATAATACTAATGCAATTTATTTGACTGTTTACTCTCTCATCTTGGAGATTTAGGCTAGTAAAACAAAAATTATAGATTGGTACTCTAAAAAATTTTGTAAGCTTCTGTCCCATCCATATTAGATTTAAACTTCTTTTCAAATTTATTTTACTAATTCTCTTTTCTGTGCATGAATCACACAATCATATCCTTGGCCCATTTATCCATTGGATATCAGTAGTATTCATAAATATGTTTAAATAAATGTTCATATGCGTGGAGATAATTTTTTTCATTTGTGGTGAATATTCTTTTGTTTTTATTATTAATTATTTCTATTGTTTAGAAGTTAAAAATGTTTTATAACTATATTTGACCATTTAATTTCTAATTTCTCCATTTGCTCCGATTATACAAAACTTACCCCTTTAAAGTGGGACTAAAACCCCTATTCTTCCCTCAGGGTCGCATTCCCCACTATTCTTGAGATCTTATAGTGACATTCTCTGGGCCTTAGAGCCCGGCCCCATAATTCTTAAATACATTATTTTCACAAAGGTTGAATACTTGTATTATGACTTCTACTGAGCTGTTACCTGTGGAGTCCATTGGCCACCTGTTTGTCCTGAATTTAGAACTATGTTTTCTGATGTCTAAGAGGTCTATAGCTTACTCCCTTCATATCTAAGTTGGTACTCAGATTCACTCATCCACTCATTCATTTATTAATTCATTCACACATTCATTTATTTTATGTGAGACACAGACTCTATGGTCGCCCCCAACAAGCCCTGCTTCCTGATGTTTACTCTTGAGTGTGGGAAGGACCCGTGACTTGCTTCTAACCAATAGAACATGGTAAAAGTAATGAGATGTTACTCCTATGATTCTGTTAACAATAAAGGGCTCTGTCTTGGTAGAAGACTCATCCTAGAGACGGATCTTACTGGTTTGAAGAAGTAAGCAGCCCACGTGGTGAGGAACTGTGGGCAGCCTCTGGCCAATAGCCAGGAAGAAGCTGGGATCCCTGCCTCAAGGGAATGAATTCTGCCAAGAATGTGAGTGAGCTTGGAAGGGGTTTCTTTCCCAGTTGAGCCTCCAGATGAGAACACAGTCCCCCCGACAACTTGGTCGCAGTTTTGTGAGACTCAGAGTAGAGGAACCATCTAAGTAAGCCATGCCCTGACCTGCAGAAATCCTGAGATAATAAATGGGTGTCATTTTAAGCCACTAAGTATGTGGTAATTTTCTGTGCAACAATAGAAAACGAATATACTGTGTTATGCTAAATACCATATATTCTTGTTCTCAGTGCTTGAATTAACCCCATGAGCCTTATACTAATATTATTCCCATTTTACAGATGAAGAAACTGAGGCTCAGGAATTGAACTCCAGAACATTCTGCTCTCAACCACTGTACTATCATGGCATGTTTCACTTAAATGTATTTCATTATTTCATGGATTCAAGTTGATCATGGTTTAAAACTGATTTTCTGAACATACTGAATATATTTAGGGAGAGTCCTACTAGGCATACCTACTACACAAAGTAGATGTTTTTATAAATTCTACATCATAATGAACTTTTCTGTAACTTTTTTTGTGCTGTATTTTTGCCATATGTCTCGCAGAAATAATATTACATTCATAAATAGGAAAAATTCTCTTTTGAGTAAAAGTAGTTCTGGACTGTGAACTATTTACAAAGGAGAACAATTATGACTGGTACAAGCCATAAACTCCTGGAAATTGATCTGAATTAGAACATTCACGTAAACATCAGTTAGAATGGATCTTGGATTCTGTCTTTAACTTTGCTGCAAGACTAAAACATTTCATTTTGTGTCCTAACTTTCCCATTTCTGATTAGGTACAGGGAAAAAGTACGCAGTGGAGAGACTTAGAAATGCCTTTATATTATTGAACTACTAAAGTCCTATTTGGTTCAGTATTCTGAGGAACTGAGGTGGGATTATGACCCCACTGCTATGTCTTCTAATGAGAGTCCTTTCTATTCTGCATTTGGCAGATGTTAATTATTCATATGGCATGATTGAGGATTTTAGAGTCGGAGATTCACCTGCAATATTTGGAATACCAGTGGAGGTCTACGTCAGCACAGAATTTATACAGCAGCTGGTGTTAGTCAAAGCTAATGATGGAATTTCAGTTTAATAAAAAGACCCCCAACTGCACACACTATCTTGGAAAAAAGTATACTTGTCAAATAGCTTTCAATCAGTTCAAGAGAGACACCTTAATTGGGAAGGGGAAGATTTGCAGAGCAGTTTGTCATCGTGCCAATTCCAGATCAATAACTGCACGTCTGCTTTTTGGTAGATAGAGCTTTTTCTTTATATTGAGTAACCACACCGACATCCTCTCCATTTAGATAAGGAGGTCTTTGTTTCATGTGACAATGTTAAGCGATATCTTCTTTTAATTTACCTCTGTGTCTTCATAATAACATGAGAAAATTTAGACTTGCTATAACGAAGGTCAATATTGTTTTTTAAATTTTAAAATAAATTTTATATTTTTTGTAACAGGAAAGGAGTGCGTATGAAATTTTTATATTTTAAAAGTTGTTTTGTTGGAAGACACTTATATGAGTACAATTAAATTATGGTTGTTTAACTATAACAAGAATATGCTGAACAATGGTGATCTGGATTCATATAAAATTATTTTGGAGAAGACTGTACAGTGTCATCTACTAACAAGAAACTAAAAGCAAATGGGTTTACTTTTGGAAGGAAGAATTTAGAATACTAAAGAAGAATGCAATGCAGTCATCAAATCTTATTTTCCTTATTTGTTAGAAGAAGATATTCATTCAAACTTGTGGCTTTTAAACTATTTGTAGACGGCTGGTCTCAGTGGTACAACAGAGGGCATTATGGACCAGGCAGCGCAGGTGAAGGGGCCAGAGTGGATGCTGCAGCAGATCTTTTCCTTTTCTTTTCCTTCCTGACTCCTTCTTTCTTTCCTTCCTTAACTCCTTCCTTCCTTCCTTCCTTCCTTCCTTTCTTCTCTCTCCCTCTCTCTCTCTCTCCATCTCTCTTCATTCCTTCCTTTTTTCCTCCCGCCCTCCCTCCCTTCCAAAAACCTATGTCCATTTATATAGATATAAATCAACATATAAAAATATTTAGTTTCTGTATAAGATTTCTTTTTGAAAAACAAGAGTTCTACTGCTAAAATAAAGTTTGAAAATCACTGGACTAGACAATTATAACTTCTCTTATTCCAATGAATTCCTTCCTTCTAGTAATTCTTGGATTACTGTTAAGATGTCAAGACCCAAGAACAAAATGGCAGGGGAGATTAAAAATCTTTTAGAATACATGACAAATATCAATCTACATGAATTGTAATTCTGCTGAGAGGCAAAGCTATGGGTGAAATGGCACCTTGCAGACCCCTACAGAGATATGGGACTATGCTTAACAGGCCTCTATTTATTCAGAGGAAGCGTACAGAACAGAGCCATGCTCCCCGAGGCACTTAATCGACTAGATGATGTTTGGGCAGACTGACAGAATTATGGCCTAATTTTAAAACTCAAAGCCTTGCATTTAGAGAACCATATACTGTAAGAGTTGGTGGGATAATTTGAGATCATTTTCTGTATTTACTCATCCATTAAATCAATAAATTTTTATTGAATTGGAGTGTGTGTCTGCCACTATAATAGATGTTAGAGTAATATTATATTGTCCCTAGAGATTATGTTTTAGTGGAGGAGACAGCAATTAAACAAATAATCATACCCATATGCATATAATTACAAATTTGTATAAGTACTATTAAGTGAAAAACAGGGTTCCCTGAGATCATAGGTTAGAGAATACACAAGAACACCGAGCTGTGGAGAGTGAAAGAGACTTTCCTGAAGTCACTGAGCCATGCACTGCAGAGCTGGCACTAGATTCAGTCACTTCTTCTTTGTCTCACTAACTTGGCTGTGGAAGTTGAGGCCAATAGTACAGACTAAGTGATAGAAATCAGAAATCTATGATCTCCTTTCCTGGCTTCTCCACTACTTTGAAATCGTGGGTAGCCTTGAGAGACACCTAAACATCTGCACTAAGAATGGAAGCTTCACATTTTTTAAAACTCTTCTTCTTTGGTTAAAGTCTCTCTCTCTCTCCGCTTGCAATGTGGTTGACGGAAGCTGAAAATGTATTAGAGAGGTAACGAAGTTCACAATTAAAGAAAAGCAATTACTTAAAAGCTACAGCAAGACTACTAATTATTAAAACTTTCAGGCTGCAACCAGATTCAACAGCTTTCTTGAGGCTACTTTGCTGTGAAACATGTGATTTTGTTTTTATAGATGGTCCAGTCTAAAATGTATGTCATGCGGGACGTCATGCGAGGTCTCTGGTCCCGCTCCCCACCTAAGAACGCAGGACATGGTGAAGCCAAAAAGGAACACCCACGGAGTTATAGATAGGGGAGTCATACTACTATATTCTTGCTGGCTGGGTTGGAGACACAGGAAGCAGGAGCCACATAATCTGCAATCCACACTCCGCCATCTGCTTCTCTCTGCCAACCAACCTCACTTGCTAACTGCAATCCACGCCTGCTAGCTCAGCCACCATCTTCTTGCTAGCCCCCATATTCTGCTGGCGTAGCCACTGCAGTTATATTAGTGGCCAATGGCTCACTGGTTACAGCTGACAGCCCACTAGCCACAGCTGATGACAATCCAATCACAGTTAATGGCCATTTACTACCTGAGCCAGCACCTTTCCACGTGAGGCCGAGAGCCTGGAAACTGCACTCCTGGCTCTGTCCCCACAATGTACATCAATTTCCACTGCAAACCTTTGCCCAGACAGGTTTGCCAGATCCATCAATTAGAAGAAAACCCAAGTTAAACCATCAGAATTAAAACTTTTAACTAACAGCAATGCTAATGAACCCATTCTTCTGTTTGGAAACTGAGCCAGTTGGGATAGCCTTCAGCTGATACGAATAGCAAGGAGTTTGAGGTTATTTTCTCTGAAAAAAACCTGAAGAGTAGGATTTGGGTGGGTGTGGTTGGTGGCAGATTCGTCTACTTTGGAGACCCAAAAAATGCACAGCCAAATGGCATTTCATGAACACTGAGAAGCTTTGCGTGTCTACATGGATGCCATCTACCCCCGGAAGCACCTGTCATCAGGTGGTAACAGTGTAAGTCCTTCCTGGTGTTTGACGGGATAAGTGATTCACTTGCCTCAATCTAAAGCCTAAGTCACAGTCAAGTGCCATTAGTGTGAAATATTTCATTTGTTTTTATATGATCAGATTTGCATTTTATTATATTTAGAAATTATTTGCACATATACACTATAAATCTTTGCATTAATGAATAAATGTGATTATAGTATATATGTTGGGGTTTTTAGTGCAGACTATTTTTCTTTCCTTTTGCAAACCTCCTACCTCCACATTTCCTTTCCTGCTGCCCCCTGTCCCAGAACAACCCATGTTATCAAACTGGGTTGAATCTTTGCGTGTTTTTAATTTATGCTCATATAATTCTATTTTATAGACAGAGGGTGACAAAAATGTATACTCATTTTAAGAAAGGAAAAAACTATTAAAATTGTAATACTAAATATATATTGATAACAAAAGATGAATATAAGTCACGTTTGACTTCTGCAATTACAAAAGGTGTTCATAGTGGTTACCATCAGCGTCCAGACGTTTTTGATTATGGCGAACTACTGTTTGAGCAACGTTGACCAGTGTCCACTTGTATACATTTTTTGGCACCCCCCCCCATTTTGTGTGTGTGTGTGTGTGTGTGTGTGTGTATCGTGGTACCTCGGTTTTCAAATGTAATCCGTTCCGGAAGACCGTTCGAGTTCTGAAACATTCGAAAACAGCTGACAGCTAGGCCTCAGGATCTAGCACTCAGCAGAAGCCGCATGACATGTCAGACTTCAGAGGCATGTTCGAAAACCGAAGCATTTATTTCCGGCTTTACAGCATTTGTAAACCAAAATGTTCATCAACAGAGACATTAGAAAACTGAGGTACAACTGTGTGTGTGTGTGTGTGTGTGTGTGTGTGTGTGTGTGTATCACACAGACAGTATATATCCATTCCCATGCATGGTTTTTTGGGGGGGCCTTGTTTTTTTTTAGAAAAATAGGATCATATTATATACTCTTTTCCTGTATTTGTCTTTTTCACTAGGAAATACCTGAGGAAAATGTCTCTGAGTCAACTGGTCTAGTCTACTTCATTTTCTACTACCACTGTGGTGTAGCTGCACCATGCTTTACTTTGTTTTCAATTTTCTGCTATGTTGAAGAAGGCTGTGATGAACTCCCTGTACATCTGTCCTTGTGTACTGCATCTTTTATTTGTATATGGTAGCTTTCCAAAAGTAAGAATTCTGCATCAAAGGATGTGATTTAATTTTTTAAAATGTTACCAGATTATTTTCCAAAAAATATTGTGACAATCTCATTTCCACCAGCAATAACGAGAGTGCCATTTCTCCCTGCATCCATACCAAAATCGATGTTATTGCCTTTTTAATTTTTGTCACACTGATGGGTTTAAATCTCACTGTTACTTTATTTCCATTTCCCTAACTACTAGTGAGTTTAATGTCTTTTCATAAATTCGTAGGCCATGTGTTTTGCTCCTCTGCAAGTTGACTCTTTTCTTTGTATTTTGCCTTTATGTTGGAAGAGCTAGTTGTATAATAATCTTGTTATTTTTCATCTATGTTAAAATTTTCTTCTAAATTTCTCACTTGTTTATTTTTGTTATTTGAAATATACTAATATATTTTGTTATTTTTAATATAGCTAAAATTTTACATTTTTTTCTTTTACAGTTTCTAGTTTACTGCTTTAGTTATGGAAATGTCCCATAATGTACATTCTTGAAGAACTTTTATTCTTTTATATGTATGTTTAAGTTTTTAACCCTTCTGAAATTATTTTTGTATATGAGTTCAACTTAAATTTTCTATATCGTTTAAAATAATTGATATGGAATCATAAAAAACCCTGAATAGCCCGGCAATCTTGAGAAAGAAGAACAAAGTTGGAGGTATCACGCTATCTGATATCAAACTATACTGCAAGGCTATAATAATCAAAACAGCATGGAATTGGCAGACACATAGATCAAAGACAGACACATAGATCAATGGAACAGAATAGAGAGCCTAGAAGTAAATCCACAACTCTATGGTCATTTAATCTATGACAAAGGAGGAAAGAATATACAATGGGGTAAAGACAATCTATTTAATAAGTGATGTTCAGAAAACTGTATAGACACATGCAAAAATATGAAACTCTTACTCTTACCACCTCTTGCTCTCTACATAAGAATAAACTCAAATGGATTAAGGACTTAAATATAAGGCCTGAAACCATAAAACTCCTAGTAAAAAATGTATGCAATAAACTCTCTGAAATTGCTCTTACTAATATTTTTTCTGCTATATCTCCACGGGCAAGGGGAACAAAAGAAAAAATAAACAGATGGGACTACATCAAACTAAAAAGGTTTTCACAGCAAAGGAAACCATCAACAAAATGAAAAGACAACCTAATGAATGGGAGAAGATATTAGCCAATGATACATCTGATAAGAGGTTAATATCCAAAATTTATAAAGAACTCATACAACTCAACACCCAAAAAACAAACAATCCAATTAAAAAATGGACAGAGGACCTGAATAGACACTTCTCCAAATACGACATACAGATGGCCAATAGACATATGAAAAGAGCTCAATGTCATTAATTATCAGAGAAACACAAATTAAAACCACAATAAGATATCACCTCACACCTGTCAGAATGGCTATCATCAACAAATCAACAAACAAGTGTTGGCAAGAATGTGAGAAAAGGGAAGCTCATGTACTGTTGGTGGGATTGCAAATTGGTACAGCCACTATGGAAAACAGTTTGGATGTTCTTCAAAAAATTAAAGATAGAACTTCCTTATGACCCAGCAATTCCACTTCTGGGTATTTATCTGAAGAAATTCAAAACTCTAATTTGAAAAGATATACACACCCCTATGTTCACTGAAGTGCTACTTACAATAGCCAAGATATGGAAGCTACCTAAGTGCCCATCAATAGATGATTGGATGAAGAAATTGTCACACACACACACATACATATACACACAGTCTTGTGGAGTCTCTTGAAAAAACTAGGAGACCTTGCAACTGTGAGGTCCCATTTCTGCCCAGTCCAAATCTCTGGTGCTGAGTAACTGCACTATGCAATTCACCAATGTCCCCACCCACCCTTTATTTTCTTCTACCCCCATCCACTTTGCTCATTTGTCCAGGGTTGTGTATGAATATATGAACCTTGGACATTTACAGTGAAATAAAATTTGATTATTTCTTGAGCAGTAGGGTGAGTTCTTGAGAGTGAGTTCTAGGTAGAAAGAAGATAAAATACTACAATGGAAGGAAAAGTGAGGTACTGATGCATAAGCCATTTGGTGTCTTTTGGATAAAACCAGTTAGTGGAGGAAGAGATGGTTCTCTTTCTGCAGAAAAGAATAAAAATAGATATTTGATACCTCAGCAGCAGTTATCATCATCAAATCAGTTCCAGACCATATGGGATAATTAATTCTCTCAGCTCCCTCATAGGGTGAGAATTTCAGATGTAACATTAGTCAGAAAACTAGACTGACTAATTTTAACTAATTAGAATTAGTTAGTCTAGTTACTTAGGAAAACATTTGCAAAATCTTTTGTCACCTCTGAAGTACCTTAATACAAGCTACTGAATTGTCATTAAAACCTGCAAACTGAACCTCTTCCATCTTGTTCATTTAAGAAGGGGGTTCTAACACAGAAAAGGGATTGGATAGAAAGGTCTAGAATCCAGATTGTTCAGTGTATAATTCTTATACGAGTGCTTAAATATTGTCTAAACCCCTTCACATTCATATCCCTTAAAATCCCTTTTATGTTAATCACATTCATCCTTTTGGCTGCATTTTCAGTAAAAGAAAAAAACACCTTCACACCACACTACCTTAGAGTCTGCTAACTGACCCAGTTTTGAATGGCAGAATCTCCTAATAAAAATATGTCTCCTGTTACATGTACAACCAATAAAACAAAACCAGTTTGCACGACTTAATGTAACTTTACTGCAGACTCCCTTGATACCTGTTACTATTTTATCAATGTCCTAATTTAATTCAAGGTATTAGAAACCAAGGTGGGTATCAGATATTGCTCCAAAGCAGTGACTGTGCCTTTGGAATTACCTGGAACTGACAGTGAGTTTGAGAATGAGGCATCCGTGGATCTTTAATGAGATACCTCTTTCTGTTTGTTGATTTTTAAAAGGTCATGAAGAGTTGGTCAAAAAAGAAAGGAACATGGAATACCTGACTTTAGATAATCTAAAACTCCAATTTATCTCATCAATAAAATGTCACTGGTTCTGCTTATTTGTTGGACAAAAAAGAAGTGGAAATTTTAAAAAGCCTGAAATAATCTTGTGGATTAAAGAGAGACCTTCTCAAATCGGAGATGAGGACTTTCCATCTGCATTTTTCAAACACAGACTTTTAAAAAATTAAATTAACTTTTAATTTCAATACCTTGAATACCTTAGAAAATTGCACTATCACTGATAAATTAAAATAACTTTTTCTTCTTCTTCAAACATAATAAAGATCATTTTCATAGACCTGTTATATAGCTTCAAATGGAATAAATACAATAGGCAAATGAGCTGCTTTCTATTTTCATTCTAGTTACAGTGAAGGAATTTTTTTGGATTCTGGATGTTAGCAGTTTCCTTTAAAAAAAAAAAACTCTGGAAACTCTCTACAAATGAAAGGAATGTGTATAGTATGTAAATTCAAAGTGTTCTGTCCTCATTTACCCAGAGGAATTCAAAATAAGCCCCAACTTGTGAACATATTAAAGCAGATTGAAATGGATATTAGTGGGATTTGTAAGGAGAAGCACTCCAGTCAGTCAAACATGCTATGCACGAGAACTTTGATAATGTTGTTTTACTGATAATTACCTGCCGGCTGTCACCTCAAAGTGGGATTTCATGCAGGTTCCAGTATTTAAATATTATATGCAGAGCCAAGCCTGCAAAGACACTTATACCAATCTGGCCATGTCCATTTTATTTCACAATTATCTGTGTCTTTCTTCATGAAAAGCAATGCAGTTAACTCCCTTTTAATTGTGTTTGATCTGTGTGGGCAAGAAACATTAGTCCCAAGCTCCCACGCCCCTGGTCCAGAGCAGGCTCTGCCTTCTCTCCCTCCCAGACAGCATCAGACATTAGAGTTACTGGAAAGCAGTTCTTTCTGACGAGCATGAATATTCGTCTAATCTCGAAACTATTAGGTAGGTGCAAAAGTAATTGCGGCTTAAAAGGTTAAAAATAATTGCAAAAACCGCAATTACTTTTGCACCAACCTAATAGTTGCTGGAGCAAAACAAGCATCCTACAGTATGTACGTTAACTAAAGGTGGTTTAAATGGAAAGGACCAACTTATGTGGTCCTCGTGGGTGGCTAGTGCCTGCGGGCCTTCCAGCTCTGTAGAACTTCCTTCTCTGTCACCACCACGCCTCACACTTTCCCCTCCCTCATCCTGAACTCCTAATTAAATCTAACAGTTTCAAGAGTTTAAACTGTATACCTTTTTAATTGTGTCCTAGTTTGTATTGGCTGATGCACAAGTCTGAAAATGGATATTGCAGCTTTTTATGATATAATATCACCCTAATTGGTGCTTCATAGACCGTGGCTGAATTCTTTTCAATTAAGCTCTAACATACAGTAACTGTTTCTCTCTGCAAATGCTGGAAAGCCATTCACAAGAGAGGACTGGTACTGCACAATTCCGAAGCACCTTAATGTGTCAAAAATGTTTTGTGAAGAAAGCTACACTGTAAATGCAATCACCTACATTGGTGTTCCCATTGTTAACTGGGAGTGAAAGTATTGCTAATTGTCCTGCGTTTTAGCTGGGTTTTTAAAGCATTATGTAGTAAGTACACCGGAGGGTCAATTTGTGAAGTGAAATACTTAGCATGCAAAGCGTAATACAAGATGCTGTGTAATACTTGACCTCTCAGAATAATAAATGTAGCAGTGAAACGCTGTGCATTCAGCATTCACTGAATAGAGCCTTCGCAGTGGAACAAAACCAGAAAATGTTCTCTTCATTCCTTTTTTTTTTTCACTAAGCGAAAATTATTCTTTATAATGGCCATTGCAGCAATTAGCTGGCATTTGGTAGAATAAATGTGCAGAAATAGCAATTTCTTATTTTAAATGAGATTTTGTATGGCGCCTGCAAATTACTTGAGGTATATGAATAATTGTGCCTTAGCTTTATGCTACAGAATAGGGTGTGGGTGGGTATAAAGATTTCCTATTTGCAGTTAAATGTTTAGACATTTTATTATTTTAATTTCACTCACAGTCTGCCTGGATTGACCCTGCTTTCCCATTGATCATTTCATGTGTGCCTGGGAGCAAGTGTGCAGATGGCGGGAGACTCCCAATTAGTGCACTATGTTTTTTTATGTAATTGCAATCAGGTCTCCTCTGGAGGCAATAGCGATTTTAGAGTCTGGAATCCTAAATCAATACAATTTAATAATCTTCATGGAATGGACGTTTATCAATATTCTCTGTGGTCAAAGGCAATTGGAAACTTCATTAAATTTTTATCCAAAGTTTTTCACCTTATTGAAATGCATGCTTCCAGCCATCGTGATTCATCTAATTAGGCTTAAGTAGGGTATTTTTTTCTCTCTCTCAAAGTGATTCAGTTAATTATGTCCATATATTCATAATTATAAGGAAGATGAGTTGGGTAAAACTGAAATTATGCAATCTGCAGGGAGATTCTATGAGGTTTAGAATGTAGAATATAAAAAAGGGGTGAGTAGAAGTCAGAGCAACGATATACTTTGTTTTAATCCTCCTCAGCCGACCCCACCTCAACTGCTTTCTCACAGGGTTTTATGTATTTGTTTACTGATCATTCATAATGCAACAACTTCCAAAAATTGATTTGAGGCAAGCACAGAGTGAATAATAATAATAAAGCAAACATTACAAATACTAAGAACAATTGACAATGTGTTGAAAGTTATTTTTAATTAAAAATTAAAAATCATATGTAGTTAATTACAGGTTAACTATTCAAACAGTAAAAAAAAAAGGTTTTTCACCCACTAACCACCACTCCAAGATCTCCCACAATATGTAACTACTGTAGTCCGTTTCTTACATGTTCTCTTTCCACATTTTCAATTCCTTTTTTCTTATTCCAGTCCTTCACACATTTTACTTTTTTGCATATTCAAATATACATATTCTCTATAATATTTTAAGTTTCAAGAATTTTTCCCTAGGCAACTTTTTGAGCTCAAGGATTTTTGCTTTGTCTTTAAAATTATGTTGTTGGTTCATTTTTCAGTTGAATGAAAAGACAGTCAAACCTAACTTTCATTTTACCTAAAACTTAAGCACAGTTTTTCACTCAAAGTGATATTCTTTTCTATCATTGAATGATGCCCCAAATTCCTCTGCCAGATATTATAATGAAGGCAGCCCATTAACAAGTGACCCAGCTCACCTTTCAAATCCAACCTGTGATACTGCAAATTGGAAATCGCCCCTATTAGTTATTGTTCATCTAATCTGGGTAAAATAATGTTCTCACATAGCAGGCAGATACCAATCCTTCATCACTCTATAAACAAGGCTTGTCAGCTATACTCCTTCCCCTCAAGCCCCAAGGAGGGTGCTGGGACATTACCTTACTGTCTTTGCCCAATGGTCACGCCCAAGTTCAAACTGCAGAACCACTGGCGGGAAAGAATTGTACATGATTTCTGTTCTCTCCTCATGATTTTTTTCCCAAGGGGGCAAATAACAAATTCCAATCACAATTTTAACATTTAAAGTGACTTATAGTAAACCCAGGTAGCTGATTGCAAAAGTAAATCGAATTTTTTAAATTACATACAGATGTTCCTCAGCATACGATGGGTTCCGTCCTGATAAACCCCTGGTAAGCTGAAGCATCCTAAGCTGAAAATGCATTTAATACACCTAACCGACCGAGCATTACAGCTTAGCCTCGCCTACCTTAAATGTGCTCAGAATACAATATCCAAAATACGCTGGCAACTCCGTAAGCTGTCAAGTATCAGTTGTTTACCCTCGTGATTGTGTGCCCTCCTGGGAGCTGCGGCTTGCTGCTGCTGCGCAGGACCATGAGAATATCAGAGCACAAATCACTAACCTGGGAAAAGATCAGTGTTCAAAATTCAAAGTATAGTTTCTATTGAATGCAGATTGCTTTCCCACCATCATAAAGTTGAAAAATCGTAAGTTGACCATCGTAAGTCGGGAACCAGGTATACATGAAATGAAAGAATGTGAGTTATAACACTTTTCTTTCTAATTGTTCCTTTCTGAAATGTCCCTCTTGACAACTGTTCAAAGGAGAAGAAGGTGGTGGACTAAGGGTAAGATGTCATCCACATCGTTGTGGGGTATATGCAAGTGCCCTGTAAATAACTGTATGAGTAAAGTTATTGGAGTGTTAAAACAGAGAGAAATGACAACTGTGTTTTCATATTGCTGTTATTAAAGATTAGTGCCTGGGTCATGGTGATCACCTGGATAATTCTTTTCATCAGATATTTCATGTCATTGTAATCATATTACAAATTTTCATCATATCCTGAGAAGTAAACAGGGGGTTTTATAATTCATTACAAAAAGGAAAAAAAAAAAAAGGATGGCACAAACAGTGAAAATCTCTTGTGTATTGAACTATTTGTCACAGCATCATTGGAAATTTTATGATATCATTGCCATAAAATCTAACGACAATATTTTCACCTGGAACAGGTGAAATGCTTAATCTTTCTCTTCCAAAAATTGAGTGGTACGTATGTAGGGAATGCTACCTGTGTAGGGGATGTTTTGAGTGTCTACGAATACATCAAGAAATAATCTTTCTTTTCCTGTTTCTCAGTTGCCCGAGGAAACTCCCAAGGAAACACCTAGAGTTTCCTTGGGAAATTTCCACGATGGGGAAGGACTTCATGTAGTTCACTCAAACCAGATGACTCTCCATTTTTCGTATGTGTTCTTGTTCACCTACATGCTGCCTTCACTTGGGATGGGCCTCCCTCCTCTTTGGGATCTTCTCCTCACTCCCACTTCTGGTTGTTCAATTCCTTCTCCTCTGATCAAAGTCTAGGACAAATGTTCTCTCCTCCATGAAGCCTTTTGTTCTATTCTACTTTGAAGGAATCCCTCCCTTTTCTGAACTAGGAGATCAATTTGTCTCTCTACCTCTTGGTTATTTATGTACATTTCATCACCATCATCCTGGCAGTAGAATCCATGTCTGAACAAATTCCAGTGCCTTACACACTGAGAGTATACAATAAATACTTCTTGAGTGAATAAATTTAACCAGCAAGGTCCTGGCCAGTGACCTACTGTTATATACGGCAAAGAGTTCCAAACAACCAAAGTAAACATTCCAGGAATTCCTTAATCTATATTCTAGAACACAGCATTGAACTTTTCGGATAGTCTCATTAGTTTCCAGATAGCAAGCAATTTCTAGTGCTTTGGATTTTTCTGGATCAAAGACAAACTAGTTCATGACTCAGCTGGGATCATTTACTACCTCAAGGCTGTTTTGTAAAGCAATACAGAATATGAATTCGTAATTCTTTTGAACCAGCCCTTAATCATGAACATCATATGTATGGACCTTTGTGACCTTGAACATACTGTGTAATCTTTCTAAGCCTTAGTTTCCCCATCCGTAAATTGGGGCCAAGAATGCCTGCCTTCCATAGTTGTTTTAAGGATTAACTGATTAAGTGTCTAATAGATAAAAAAATAGTACCATTGTGGCAGGACTGCCAAGAGTGATGTTATGCTCTTTGTCTTGATTAGAAAGGTGCTCCTCTCATCTATCAGAAAATTATCCTAATAAATATATAAATCAAAGATGTTTGGGGCGGCCAAATGGCTTAGTTGGTTAGAGCATGAGCTCTGAACAACGGGGTTGCCTGTTTGATTCCCACATGGGCCAGTGAGCTGTGCCCTCTGCAACTGGATTGAAGACAACGAGCTGCCTCTGAGCTTCCAGAGGGGCGGCTGGATGGCTCAGTTGGTTAGAGCGCGAGCTCTCAACAACAAGGTTGCCGGTTCAATTCCCGCATGGGATGGTGGGCTGCACCCCCTGCAACTAAAGATTGAAAATGGCGACTGGACTTGGAGCTGAGCTGCACCCTCCACAACTAGATTGAAGGACAACAACTTGGAGCTGATGGGCCCTGGAGAAACACACTGTTCCCCAATATTCCCCCAATAAAATTTATTAAAAAAAAGAATGTCTTAAAAAGAAAGACGTCTATGAAGTGACTGGTACCCTCTTAGAATGTGGTACCCCTTTGTACGCCACAACTGTGCACGATGGCCCATTATCTTGATGATAATGTCTGAGAAAATTCTGGCCCTATTCCTATAATCTGAGAAAATTCTGAGGAGTCAGGCTATTTTTGTTATTACATATCTCATTGTATAATATTTATCTGAAAACAGTTCTGCCTCCATTACTATACTGTGTACAGCATGGGGGCGGGGCCAAGATCCTATCTATCTCGGTATCCCCAGTGTTTAACTGGGCCTGGGACATAGTAAGTGTTCAATAAAAGCTGGTGAAATGAATGAATAGTTAACTATGTATGTATCTCCACCACATTTCGGCCACTTGTTTCTTTTCAACACACCCAAGAGGTGACAGGCTGAGATGTGGTATCAGAAAAACAACACATCCATGTGTATACATCAAAGTGAGAGCTCACCTACACCTAGGAAATACAATGTACTATATTTTAATCTTGGATTATTGAGAGTTGGTGTCATTGATGGAAATCAATCTTTTCTTGTATTGGGTGTACATTAGGGTGACTAAAGCATTTAAAAAAATGTTTATCAAACACCCAGCAGCTGCTACTAGGGGTTATGAATCTTGGAGACTCAAAAAGAAAGTCTGCACAGTGACCTGAACGGTCAAGACTTGCTGCTTCCTGGTCCTAAGGGGACAGTGATGATTCTCTTATTTGTGGCTTTCCGGCCGCTTCCGTGGGGTAGGGTTCCTGGAAAGATATCAGAACAAGCTTTGGTTACTTATTGAGAATGAAGGCTGCGGACGTACTCAGAGATTTATCAAATGGTCTCTCCACATGATCTGTGTCCTAGGCTTTGAAATTGTTTCAGAAAAATTTCCTATACTAGGTTTTTCCTTCCCTCAATAGTTCAAACATTTTTTAGAACAGTTCTTTTATATTAAATAACCACACTATAAATTTGAACTTTCTCCTCTCCAAACCTTTTCTAAAGCTTATGCTCTATTGAGCTTGATTTTTCACATTGTTTAGAGTCTGAAAACTTCAGGGTATGCATTAAGTCCATCATGCTTTTGTTGTGCCTCATGCTTTGAGAAATAGCCAGGTTCTAACAGTGTCTCCCCTTCTATGGCAAAAAAGTTGGTGTGTAATGTGGGGTGGCATCATGGGACTTCTCACTTTGTCCCCACGCCTGGTTAAAGGTAGAGATACTCTAACCAACCCTAGTTTCTTGTGGATGTTTATCTGCCATTCTGCTTAGCTGGTAGAAAAAGCCAGTTTATTTTAAAACAAAAACAAAAACCCAAAAACCAAACAGTAAAATCTAACATTTTTTGAGGGTTGTGTGCCAGGAGCTGGATTGAAAATTTTGCAAACATCATCTTGTTTGATCCTCACAACATCACACAAGGGAGAGACTACTAATTATCCCCCATATCACTAGGAAGGAACTGAGCTGGATGGCTGGATGGCTTTTTGAAGTTACATTACGATTCCGGGGAAGCGCAGAACGAAGACCTATGTCTGTTTAGATTCATAATCTTATTCTTCCTTCTTTTCAGCTTCAGTTTCCTTCACCCCTTCTCGTCAGTGAACTTCCCATGCAACAGTGTAACTGAGGGGGTATTTGTACACCTTTATGGGAACGGCTTACCTAGAGCAATCCCAACTCCAGGGACTATGGTAATCATGTGTGGGGTGTCCAGCAAAAATGCCATTTTCAACCAAAAATAATTCACCAAAGATCCCATTTGTACCTAATTCTATGCAGTATGGTGTGTGTGTGTGTGTGTGTGTGTGTGTGTGTGTGTGTGTGTGTGTGGAGGGGGGCAGTTAGGGCATGAAAGGAGGCCGAGTGAAGGCACAAACATTTCTCTTCACTTCTGAGGGAGGGTGCTGTCATACAGCAAAGAAAAGAAATGGCCTTACAGCGGGGGTGAAAGAGAGGATTCCTCAGCCGACCTGGGAGCTGGGGCTGCAGAGCCCAACCCCAGTGTGTGCGAGGAGAATCCATCTGATACAAGGAGCCCAGAACCCAGCTTCTGGAGACGCCTTCTGCTTGGTGTCAGGAGAGGCAGGGAGTGACCTGCCTCACCCTGACAGATTTTCAACATGAGGAAGAGAGTAAAACCAAACAATTTATTCAAAGAAACAGGTAAAACCCCCATCTGATAAACCCTGCCACGATATTCCAGTTTTATTTATTCAGCATTGTTCTCAAATTTTAGGGTGTAAAATAACAGGGAGCGGCGGAGAGTTGTTAAAATGCATATACCCAGATCCTCTCTCCTATAATTCTCCTTCTGTGGGTCTGGGGTGAGTTCCTGGACTCTGCATTTTAGCTCACACCCAAAGCGATGCTCATGTGACTTATCAGAGAAGTCAATTCTGAGCAAAGCAGCCTGGAGTTAGGCAAGTGCTGAGAGAGCTGGCGTTCTGTGGGGTTATTTAGTATGATGCTTACTGATAATATCCTCCAGGAATTCTCATCTTTGGAGAGCTGACGGTGGCTGACGATGTCTGAAGCGACTGCCATAAGTTTGCTTTACTCCTTCAACACCTGCTTCTAGGGAAACTTTGAGACAGGGCTGAGGGTGAGGTGAGGGGCAGAGCTTTCCTGTGTGTGGGTAAGAGGGTGCACCAGTGTGCTGTCTACTGGTCTCAGCTGGGCAGACCTTCCTGCCACTCTCTGCACGAGGCGGATAGAAGGGCCCCTTAGCTTTAAGGAGGGCCAACTTCAGAGGGAGGAGTCAGAGCAGCTGAAAATCCTCTTTCAACAGGCCGGTCACATGTTTTCTGTCTTCCTGGAAGGCCATTAACCCCAACTGCACCCAGCTAACGTTACTTTTCCAGACCTTTACTCCCTAAGGAACTCAGTTCCCCAGATACGCCCTCACGGCATCAAGAACCTGTGAAATGGGATTCCTGGGTTTGTGCCTGTCTCCCTCACTCGTGAGCTCCATGAGAGCAGAGACTGTGTTTTTTCTTTGGTTTTTAGCTCTGAGTTGCTTATCAAAATAATTTTCTGAAATCCAGTTTTCTGAATATCACTTTGTCACATTTAGCAGTATACCAGTCTAAGACGGTGGCTTGTTTTTCTGTTTATAAATTATACAGCTAATTATACTGGATGGAAAATTTTAATAGTTTTGATGATTTCTATGAAGGTTTAGTGGATTGGTTTTAATTTTGTCTTTATAATAGAGTTTTAAGGTATGTGCTATTGTTAACAGCTAAGGGTCATAGAATGGTTTAGCCCTCTAGAGTATATATTTAAGATTCAGGAAATGGTATTTAACCATCAGTAACCAAAACTTTACTTAAGATTAGCACCCCAATTCTGACATTCATTCCCTTAAGTGTGAAATCGCTAAAGAGGGATTTAGAGTAACTAAATCAATGTGAACTGCAGAGATTTTAGACACTAATTGCTAGTCATATAAAATCAAGGCTGACATGCCATTTGAGACACTGGTGAAAGAATGTAAAAAGGAAATTTCTAAATGACATTTGGAAAGATGGGGGAAAACTCAAAGTCAATTGAAACAATCTCACCCCCATGTGTAATGATAAAATTGAAAAATCTAATTGCTAGAAACAAAAATTAAGTCTACCATGTCACCAATAAATTATAAAACAAATATTATGTTTGTAAGTTGAAAAAAAATAGAAAATTACAGAAATTAGAAGTAGCCAAAGATGACATGCTCAATTTTCAATTTTTATTTTCTAGCAAGGGTAAGTTGAGATATTTTTACCTGGTTGTGTGAAATGAAAGGGCAAATGTGTTCAAAATGCATAAGGGAAGTTAGGAGGCTCAGAAGGGATTGGCATAATTAAATGAATGATAAAATGTCAAATTTGATTTATACGTGATCATATAATTAAATTTTGCAAAAAAAACATTTAAAAGATTGGTTAAAATTCTAAAAGGTAGCTAAAATCAGAAATGAACTAGGAAATAATAAAGTAACAAGACCATATACTAAAGCCAATAATCATCTTAGAAAATTGGCAAAAACAATTCTGTAAGTGTTAAATAGCTGACAAAACTGTGAATGACTTAAAAAAATTTATTAAAAAATCTGTGTAAGACTAAATATTTCTAAGAAAAATAACTAAAATTTTGGGTAAAATATAGAATATCTTATGGATATATAAGATATATTCATAAGAAGACTAAACTACCTTTAGCGTTTGACAAATTAAAACTCCTCGAAATGTTGCTATAGAAAGCAAATGAAAATTGATTAACTAAAACCATCCTATATAAATTGTTGTACATTGTATAAATAGTTAAAAGAAACATGTTTTTGGTAAATAATTACATTTAGTGAATTTGACAAATTAGTGATTCAGTAATTTGATCATTTGATGAATTAATTTTGCAGGGTTGATTTTTGGCCAATTGGCCAATTTCTCTTATTTGGGGTTTTTTTTTATTTACCACTGCACCTCCAAAACCTGTTGCAGTGTGTGGCATGCTATAGGTACTCAATAAGTAGTTAATGAATAAATGAATAACCTGTGCTAGGTGAGGAAAATAGGAATGAAAACAAGACAGTCAGGGATCCTGGCTTCATGGAGCTTACATTTTCTGTTGCTGGTTATAAAATTACAATGCTACTTCACTACATGTTGAATTTGTGCTTGGATTCTCAGGAACAAGTTTATTTTACTATTACATTATATTTGGGGCTCATTTAAATGGAAATTTAACATCATTCCCTAGAGAGGAGAGAAAGCTTTTCAAAAAAATTTTTCAGAGGAAGGCACTATTACATAGGGTTGTTTGACAGTAAAATTTCTAATAAACGAGTAAAACTCTAAAAGTAGATTCTTGCGTATGTGACATTCACACAGCACTTCATCCTGAAGTGACTGTCAAACAGAGGAGTGAAAGCAGCAAGCAGAGAGGAAGGAAGAGCCAGGCCCACTCTACCGCTGGGAATCCTGGAGGAAGTGTTCACGCAAATATCATCCCAGAAGTCACAGCTGGGCTGAAGTCTTATTCTCTTTTCTTCTTTTCCCCTGATCTCCTTGTCCATGATCAGAATGAAAGGGAATGAGTAAACCTGACAGGAGACAGGTAGGGTGTGTAGAGAGCCCGGCACCTTGTTATGGTAAGCTCATGGGGAACTGGTACAGTAAGAGCAAGAGGCTTTTCCTGTGCAGTGAGTTGGAATTAAACATGCTAATTTGAGGTCTCTTTCAAGTATTTTGTTTAACTCCACTGGCCTTTAATTCCTTTATATTGCATCATTTAATGTAATGTTATTTATATATGAAGCATGTTATGCTTATTAACCAATGTGCAAAACTCCAAAGTACAGATTTTCTGTAATGGGCTAATTACAGGACTTTAAAGCCACCTACTGAGTTTTGCTGAGCTTCACAACAGGTTCACTGAACTGGATAAATTTATTCAAACGTGTGGAAATGAACCCCTTTCTATGTGCAACGGTACTGGGAAAACACACAAATTATACCTCAATACCAGTTTAATGGGTCAAACAGTGAACCTGAATACTGAAGTTATCTACATCTTAAAATAGTGGGGAAGCCTGTGGTAAGAAAGGGAAGTGCCCATTCAAGGGCGTTTCTCCCTGTTTGTAAACAGTGTAATAAAACAATAAGCCTGGTGATTAGGAGCCAGTTCTCCACACTCAGAAAACAGAGGTGGGTTGCCTCCCGATGACCTTTGAAAATACACAACTTTCATAACCGTACCTGAGTGGAATGGAGTGAGGAAAGCTCAGCAAACACACATCTGTGGCGCAGTCCCTTTAATCTTTCCTGTCAAGAACAAGAGCCACATTTTCTTGTGTCCTGGCTTAGGAAGAATTCAGCACAGAGTGTTCAGAGTTAGAAACACAAATAAGGTATAAATATGCGGTGGAATTAAATGCTCTCTTCAAACCAGATATCCCATCCCCCAGCTTCATCAAACAACAGAAATATGTTGATCATATTAGTATTAATTCTTCATTAACACATTCTCATTTTTTCTTTCCATTTGAGAATTCCAGAGGATGTTAGACTCAAGCTTCAGAGCACCATATTTAGAACAATTATCCCATTATAAAAATACAAAGATTGGTGGCGGGGGCGGAGTTGGAGGTACAGTGTGGTGGCAGAGAGAGGTTTGAGAACCTTGTCCAGGACAAAGTTGAAAGAAAAGACGCTATTTCCTATGTTGCATCATTGCTACTGGAAGTACTGTTTTCCAACAGATAAATACACACACACACACACACACACACACACACACATATACTCATATGTGGTCATTTATATGCCTTAGACAAAGATAGGCATTGCTTTTATTCTTTGATAGTTTCCTGTAGTACAGGTAGATCTATTCATTTTGTCATGAAAGGGAAAAGCACGTCATTTCCAAGCCTGAAACGGTTCCCGTCTTGTCCTCAGGGCACCTTATTTACAATGTACAATGTACCCAGTGGCTGGCAGTTGGGTGTTGATAACCTAATTCACGCTTATCCCTTCAGGGAGATGCTGGTGTGCCCAGCTCTCAAAGCAACAAAGCCTGGCAAATGCCACGTATTCCAATAAGAAGAGCGTGCTCCAGGAAATGAGGTGTGACGCAGGCCAGCTTCACCAAGACTCTCGGACCAAAAAATAAGAATTTAAATATGAAATACTAAAATTTAACACATGACTGAAACAAAATAAATGGTGTACTACTGAAAGCGTTTGAGGTAATTAATCAATGCTGTGTTTGTACATATCATTAAATATATTATACTCAGTTTAGATTTGATTTCTATGCTCCTTTTATAAAGAGTTAAAAGAAAATACATTTGAATTCACGCTGGTACCGAAAACATGCTCCTAGCTTCTAGTTTTTTTGGATTTCAAATCATTTCCATTAACAAACAGCTATTTGCCCTCTAATAAAATATGTCATTATGCTTTATTCACATCGCACAAAAGAATCACTGAAAAATCGCCCCAATGATGGCCAATAATTACACATTTTGCTCCTGTGCTAGCGATGAAGAGATCTGTTCATTGGAGAAAGCAGGTGCTGGGGCATCTAGCTAATAGTCAATGTGTGCGGTAGTAATTAGCTACTGCGATTGCTAAAATTAACAATTAGCTAACATGCAATTCTCTTTTTTGCAGGCTGCAGTTTACTTTGTGTAATCCTTGCATGTTCTTAGTAATTATTCTGACAGCTTATTATTTTTATTTTTTCTGGTTTGAACACAGCTTTAACATTTGCATCGGGCGACCCAAATGTTCAACAGGCAGGGGTGAAACAACTGCTTGACGAGGCATTTTTCTGAGGCACACATTTAGTTGTTTTCTTAACTTTTCATTGTTGGGGAGGGGCCCGGTGGGGGTGCGATCTGTGATTCTCTCATAGCTATTGTCTTCTCTTCTGGGGGCTTCCCCCAGGGCAGCACACTCGGCCATCCTGAAGCTCTTAGAAGGAAAACTGCCCAGTCAGCAGCAATTTAGACTTGAGGGAACAACTCCAGCGATGAAGTGCCCCAGTCAAGCTGGTCAAAACATCTTTTCATTCTTCTTTTCCTGAAGTGTGTCTTTGGTTAATGCATTCGCTGCTCCTGCACAATGCCCTCCACCCGCGTTACCGAGGGAGAAAATGGCGCGTCCTGCATGGACTGTTCTTGTCTGAGATAATACTGTTAGAGCCTTTCAGCGGAATCAGGCTGAATGAGGGTCAGCCTACACGTGAAAGGAAAAAATTAAAAGGCAAGGGAGTACTCCGTTTCTGGAAAACCTCTGGGAAAGAGATGAGATGAAAGCTCTTAAAACATTCAAGTAAGTTAAACGGTGACAACAAATTTAGCAAACTGCTATTCCACGCTGTGTTCATGTTCTTTGGTGGCCAACAAGTTACCAAAACTATAGTGGCATAAGCAATACAAATTATATTGTCTTACAGTTCGGGAGGTCAGAAATCCCAGATGGGCTAAAATCCAGGGGTCTCCAGGGCTGCATTCCTTTCAGGAGGCTCTGTTTCCTTGTCTTTTCCAGTTTCTACAGGCTTCCTACACTCCTTGGCTCATGGCCCCTTCAAAGACAGCAAATTGCATCTCCCTCACTGTTCTCCTGCAGTCATGTCTCCCTCTGATCACAGCTGGAAAAGATTTCCAATTTTAAGGACATATATTTGTACATTGGGCCCGCCTGGATAATCCAGGATAATCTCCCCATCTCAAGGTCCTTAATTTAATCACATCTGCAACATCTCCCTTACCATGTAAAGCGACATATTCACAGGCTCCAGGGGTTAAGACGGAGACATCTTTGGAGGACCATTACTCTGCCTATCATACAAACCAATGAAAAATATACATCCCGGAAGGTCTTGCTTTTCTGTGGTCGTGAGTGAATCACTGCTCCCTGAATGTCAGGGAATTGGTTTTTTTTGGAGTTGTGGGGGCCGGGACGAGGGGCAGTGGATTTCCATGGCTTCCATACACAATAACTCTTTATGGCCCTCTCATGCCAGGTTTCTTAACTCACGCGTGGAGCCAGTGTAGGCCATGCTTTGTCCTGTCACTCCCAGGCTTCTGAGTTTGGAGGGCCTTTCCACCGTCTTGCTAAGAGCGCCACCTTTTAGAGTGCGGGCTCGGCCCGGCTAAGAGCTATCATCATGTGCGCTGTGCTTTATTATAGTGTTGGGCTACAGCACACCGGCTCACCGTGCGAATGAAAGACAGGGATTGCTGTCCACAGAAACTCGACACTCCACGAAGAAACACCGCCCACTGCAGCCCTGACTTTTAAAATGCAGTGATGGGGGAAGCAAAGCACTGGATTCCTGAGAAGTGCTGAGACCTTTCCGTGAATCAGTGTGAGTCAAACATGGGGGCTCAGAACGACTTCGGCAGATATTAGAATAAGCCCAGGGAATGAGGCCGTCGGACTGGTCGCAGGCTGCAAAGGCTGAGGAGGGCCTGGCTCAGCAGGAGTGGGCGGGGAAGTGAGCTCAGGCTTGTGGGGGTGAAACACAGCAACATATTCTGTTTGTTTAAGTGGGAGGGAATTGGAACGAGCACAGTCTGCCCAGAAGAGCTAGGCAGGCAGGAGTCAAACATCCAGAGAACAAATCACTACTGAGTTTAACTAAGGTGAGACCTCAAAGAGTCTCAGATGTTCCTTGCTAAGCAGTAAGAGAGAGATGGGGATGTGGAGGTGTGCTCTGTCTTAAGAAAACCTACTCTTCGAAATAGCAATATATTAGATTCTTTGCTTTACAAAATAAGTCATCAAATGGGGTGTTGATATAGTGAACTCCTCTTATGTATTAATACTATTTAAAACAGAATTCCATCCACAACAAAAATGTACTGTCTATCCCCAACAGCTTAAGTGTTGTGTAAAGCGAGCCATCCACACGAGCTAAGGCTCTTGAAAAACAGTGGGCTGAGAGAAATTTTGGGAAGCGTGGAGCCATATCTTAAAAATGCTTTGCTAGGCGCGGCGGGATGGCTCAGCTGGTTAGAGCACAAGCTCTCAACAACGAGGTTGCCGGTTCAATTCCCGCATGGGATGGTGGGCTGTGCCCCCTGCAACTAAAACTGAAAACAGCGACTAGACTTGGAGCTGAGATGCACCCTCCACAACTAGATTGAAGGACAATGACTTGGAGCTGATGGGCCCTGGGGAAACACACTGTTCCCTAATAAAAAAAATAAATTATTATTTTTTTTAATGCTTTGCTAAAATCTCAAGCTGTTTGCCTCAGGTGGCCAGGATGTGGGCGTGGCGATGAAGTTTGAGAAAGGCTAAACCTCTCCAGTGGGAAGGCAAGACACTCGGAACGATGGCAATAAAGCTGGGTGATATGTTTAAGGAAAAATGTGCTCAAAATGTGCTCCAGTAAGAAGACATCTCAGCAGAGGATTTTCCTTATCTCACATCCGAACAAATGTGGCTTTCCCAGAGTAACTACACTGGCTCGGAGCACACATGGAGTCTTCCATCTCCATGACCTGGCACTGTTTCTTCCCTGCTGGCTTCTCACCAGTATTCAGTATTCAGGTCATTATTTTTTTGATCTATGATGCCAAGGTGCATTGTGTTGGCCCAGAGGCAGGCCAGGTAGAGTGGGGCACAGAACCTAGAATTCCCGAATTGTTCTCGGATGTTGGACTCTGTGTGGGCTACATTTTCACAATATGGGCAGGGAGTGAAATGAGGAAGTTGTGTATGGACAGGGAAGGTGTTGGAGTGAGCAAGCGAGAGCGGGGAGGCTGGTATTTAGGAAACTGTGAACCATATATATTTCTTACAGGGCAAGGAGTCATGCAACCCCAGGTCATGAAGATTCTCAAAGACAAACTTTCATCACTACAAATTATTAAATGAGACCCTACCTCATGGTCAAGGATTGCTGAGAAAAGGGAAACAGTCAAAAGTCACTATAAAGGAAAAGGAAGGACGGGGCTAAGCAGCCAGGGAAAGGACTGCTGTCCTCATTCTAGATCGCTTTTGTAAGTGGGGCAATGAAGAGTCAAGTTTATTCATGCTAAAATTACTTAACTTGCTTACCTATGAAGTGCAGCACAGAGCAGAAAGCATAATTCCTAAAGTTCTCCAGCATAAGAAACTTTATACCCCGCCCAGAGCATTTCATTGGGGACTTCCATGTCCCACAGGTACACAGCCAGAACCACTTCTACCTTCACCCCCACCTCTAAGCTGCTCAGCTGTCATCCTTTGGCCTCATCACCTCATCCCTCTACAACCAGGAGATAGTTCGCTTTTAGAACACACAGAGTGGCATTACGAGTTGGGTAGGTCGCTTTAGGGAAAGATGGCAGTGTGAGTGTATTATGGGTCCATTCAGATCAACGGTATCCAGTCCAGGGCAAAATATCAAATAGAAAGAATAAGAATACGGAGGAGGACGTGCGAACGTGTGTGTGTGTGTGTGTGTGTGTGTGTGTGTGTGTGTGTTCTAGGGACACTCAGAAATGCTTGCTCTCTTGATTCTTTTTCATTTGGCGTCAATCCCAGTTTTTATGCGAGCTCGGTTTCTTCTGCTTCCATTTGGAACCTAGATTGATAAGGCTGATGTTTCTCCTTGGTTTAAGCTGGATAACAGAACAATGTCTTGTCTATGGATTCCACTTTTCCAAAACACTCTTTGCCACTTTCTTCTCTTCCTCCCAATTACTACTGTCACCACATGATACCCAGCACTGTGCCACATCCTTAGGAAGGTCCTTCGCATCTTGAGGTTACCTGGGTGTGGAATCAAGGTCATTGAGGTCATCGGGTTCCTATCTGACCCAGGCTTTTCAGTCTGTGACTGTTGGGCTTCTCCTAGTATACAGATTGTCCAAATAATGTTCCAGAAGTCTGGGTTCAAATGAAGACACATTAGCTTCATAATAAAGTCATATTAGAAGGGCCATCACTGCCTCATTTGACGGCTGTGGAAACAGGAATTACTACTTATATTAGATCAAGAAAAGAAGATCTTGGCATTAAAAATTTGGCTTGGAAGCACTAACTCCATATGTCCACATCAGGTACTACATGGGCAGCACTGATCACAAGCTGTCTAACCTAATCCTTGCAAAAGCTCAGTGAGAAGCAGAATCTTGTCATAATAAAATGCTATTGATTTTATGCCTCCCTTTAAAAAATTTTAGGCAGTCAGGGTATTTTATTAAGACTTCTAAATGTAGAAATCTAATTTTAAATCTTACCATTCAATGTCTCCACACTCGTGTTTTGTATGATTTGACGAGTGGCACCATTTATAGGACACAAGGTTATAATCTAAATTTATGAACTGTAAAGAAAGTACCAGTACACTGACTAACTAATGAGCTTTTTAATGATGAGAAATAGATAAAGCTTAAAATGCAGAATGCTTATCAAGGACCTCAGACAATCGTAAAGTGGAGCAATTTAGAAGTACTTACCAGTGCGACTGCTGTGACAGCGAGAAGTGAACTATTTTGTTTCATTTTAAAGCAATGCTTTTCATACTCGGGAGTAATTTCTATATTTTTTAACTAAAATTAAATGTCCTGGTATAATCCTCTTTTCAATAGAGTTCAAAATATAAATAACCTATTGACACCACTTGTGATAAAGCGAAAGAAAATACCTCCACAAAGGGGGGATATATCTGAACGTCAACATGAGATGAGGAGGTCCCGGGTGTAGAGGTCTGATGGTTGAGACTTTATTCAGGGACGCTTTTTCTTGGAGCAGCTTGAATACAGGCGCATTCTTTGGAGAGGACGGCACGGCCCTGGCTGGGCTGACACAGCAGTGCCATCTCAAGTGACTTACAGCAAGGCTGGACTTCCAAAGAGTGTCTGAAGTTCACTTGTGGTTATCTTTTTATGCTCTGGGGCATAAAAAAGAATTAATAAAATAACACTTTCCTTACCTGTAAGGGCTCTTCATCTTGGGGCCTCTAGAACGCAGTACCCCAGACATTTCTGGCAAGTGGTGCCAGCGTGGGTGAGATGAGCCATTTCTGGGCACACAGGCCCATGGACAGCTATTGGGCTCTGAACCTACCCTCCTTAATGTGAAAACTCCCAGTCTAAATGTCCATGACCTAGGAGTAAAAGAAAGGCTGGGAATTGCTGTCATGCTGGGGCTTTGCTTTGTTATTGTTGTTAATAAAGAAAAATTGAACTTGTCTTTTCCTTCCCCAGAAGTGAGCTTTCCAGCTGATTAATTTGATTGCGCTCCCTTGGACAATGGAAAGGCCCCTGGAGAGTGCAGCCTTCATAGTTTCTGACATACAACACAAATTCATGGGCCCGACAGTTTCAATCCCCTCTATATAGTAAACGGGAGAGGTGGCAATGGAAGGAGCAAGGAGAAACAAATCCTGGAATGTTCATTGCTACAGAGGCAGTGAGGGATCAGTGAGGGATGGGGGCAACCACAACGTCTTTGGTGTGTCAGCCCTGGATGGGAACCTAGCTCTGCAATTTCCCGCAAGTTGTTTAACCTCCTTGGGCCTTGGTTCCTTTAAGGTTTTGTGAGGATCCAGGGGAAGCCCAAGCAACATTGTCTTCGTCTATTTCAAGAGTCAGGATCGAGTGCTGGTCCAGAGAATGGAAGAAGTCACCAAGTAAGCTCCCGCCAAAAGCCAGCTTGCCCTGGATTCTCCGTAGGATAACTTCCTGTGTTTGTCTCCAGCTATCCACCCTCCTGCGTTCTGACTCATATAATTTCTTCTCCGTGGCTCTGAACTCCTCATCTCTTTACTCTCCTTTCAATCCTGAAAATCCTCTTTGACTTTAAAATAAATCACCAAAAAACTGGCCCCTCCTGAGTTTAGTTCAAATGATTTGACCAGTAAAACAAAAAATTCACTCACATCACTTAATTATAACCTATACTTGGATTTACTTTCCTTGTACAACATGTTCATTTAGGATTTCCAGATAAAATACAGAACAACCAGTTAAATAAATCGGAGTTTCAGGAAAACAAGAAATCATTCTTAGTATAAGTATGTTCCAAGAAATATTTGTGTTTTGATTTCCCAAGCTGGTCAACCCTAGTTTACTAAATGTGAGCAAAGTTTTCCTTGACAATATCTTTACTTTGTTGCTTTTATACCTTACCAACCCCCAGAAAGATTTTATTTACTGAATTGTATGTTTTGTAGTCAGACTCATACAATGCAAAGAGGCACAATTTCTGTGCTTGTCCTATTTTGCTTTTGCCAGGGTCTCCTCTCTCCATGTGTTTGTGGTGTATGGCCTTTCCCTCTATAGACATGCATTTTATAGGTGGGGAGACTCTGGGAGGAGTAAAAGTCTCAGGAGGCATGCAGGGTACCCATGCTCCATGAAGTTCAGCAAAATCGCCTGAGTGGTGGGGTCAGATCCTGGGCACCACCAGTTGGTACCTGCAGTTCTCATTTCTTCTCTCTTTCCCCTCCCTAGAGCTACAATGACGAGTTGCTAAGCACCTGAGGGAACACGGGGAGAGGCGGTGACTGCAGAAGACAGGGGTCCTGTGGGTTTAAGGATAGAGTTTAAGGGAAGAAAAATGCATCTTCATTTCTACAACCCCTTTCAATGAGAGCTGCAGGCAACAAAAACAATAACTATCAGTACCTGTAATTGTGTCGCCAAGTGAAATCACAGGCTTTTTTTTTTTATAACACATTAAAGTTATTACAGGTATGCAAATTTTATTTACTTCAAAATTATAGGAGTTGCTAGACCTATCCATAGATCTTATTATTTAAAGCAATACATTTATTAGTATTATTCTTTTTAAAATTAAAGTTTATTGGGGTGACAATTGTTAGAAACGTTACATAGGTTTCAAGACTTCACTGATATGTGGGACATAAAACTAAAAACAACAAAAAACAAGACAAAAGAAGAAACAAACACTCATAGAAACAGACAATAAATTTATAATTAATAGTAAATAATAATAAAGAAATTGCTATATATAAACTTGTGGTTTTTTAAAAATATTTTGATCACTTTATTTCAATAGAATTGGTTTTCTTTGTAATCCCGGGTATTTTATCTTATGCATTTACAAACATTCTGAGAAAAGGCCCAAAATCATCATCAGATTGCCAAAGGGTCCATAGCACACACAGGAAAAAGTGAAGAACTAAGACCAAAGGAAGACCTGAGCTTGTGGATATATCATTTACTTTCCCAAATCGACCATCTCCAAAGCAAAATGGGCAGAACTACCTTCATTTTCTCCTCTACATGCATTATTCAAACTGCAGACTGCCACGTCATGACTTCCAAGCTGCCTTTAATATTCCTCTTCACCTGAATTTCACCTGCTCAGAATTATTTTCGAGAGAGTGTGATTTCTGGAGGAGAAAATGCAGAGGCTTTAGGAAGGCTTTTGTAGAAATGGTTTAAAAAAAAAAAAAAAAAAAAAAGGAATGAATACCAGAGCCCAGGTTTACCGTCACCGCTTGGCTCCATTTTCAAACTCTTGGCAACCAGGATCACTATAAATCCAATATGCATCAAAGCTACTCTAAATAAAAACATGAAATAGATAAATATGTTGGGCAGTCTAGCAAAACTGTTTATTCGATAAGTTTAGATGCAGTCCCTAAGCACTTGCTACTCTGAATGCAACTTCTTTCTACAACCTTGTTGGTGAAGGTCTGAGCTCAGGAAAAGGTGGGGTCTGGTTTAAGAAGGAGGTGACTGATGCAGAGAAAAGGCAACCTTTTACTGCCCACACCCCTTTGTTGTTTGTGAGCTTCCAAGGGCTCTGGGAAGGTCGTGGGGAGGCAAGGGGCCTGGAGGTGGGGAACTGCGTGCTGGAAAATGGGTTGCTTGCTGGGTGGGAAGTGGGGGTGCCTGATTCTGGCTTGGAGCGGGAAAAGGCGGGGAGGGGGGAATTGAATGAATGCCTTGGGGTTGGACTGGGAGAATAAAGCCATGAAGGGACGGGTCTCATTAAAGAATCCATTTCCCATTTTCAGCAGTTTGCTACATTAACAAGCTGAGCCCTGAAAGGATTAGATCCCCTAAGTGAGTGCCTGTTCTGTGCACCATTGCAAAACACATTTCAGAAAGCAGTGGATTTGCCTTAAATGAGTATCTGCTGGAGGAGCAAAGCCCTAGGAAAACAAAGGGGCACACCAGGGTAAGCTAATAATTCCTGCTGTGCTTTGAGGGCAATGAAATGACTGCAACCCTGAGAACTTTTTCTCCCTCCCTTGCAGTTGGTATAAACATAAGAGCCATTTTGATGATCATATCGACACCTCAGCAACAAGTGCTTCCCAGGTGCCAACAAAATGTCACTTTCCAAAGGGTTAAATGAACCAAAAGGCCTCGACCTCAAATATTCTTTTTCTGCATCCATTTAGTATGCATACCTATTAAACAAGACAATGGGCATAGATTCATATCCTGTCTACAAATAATCGAATGATACAAGAACAAATCTACCACCAGCTGCTTCGTCCCATGCTATGCTTTGACTGGAAGGGGAAAGCCAAGTTTCGAGCGGAGTCTAGCCTGACTCAGGCCATAACTTGTGAGTCCTGCTATTCTAACCCTTTCTCTTGATCTGCTTTTCAGCCTGTCTCGGAGCACACAGCTCAGAGCAGCAGGGAAGTTGCTTAGCAAAGGGCCACCCACTTGCCCATTATTCCTTCCTCGCCTGTGACATGACACAAGAACAAAGTAGACATTAACCGCTACATTAAACCCAGAAAGAAAGTAATCAGTAACCTGTTATTCCCTTAATAAAGGGAAACACATGCAGTGTGAAATCCAGAAGACTAATCAATAGCCGCAGACAATGTAATGTGCCAAACAAATTGCAAATCAATTAGAATCCTTGTTTTCTTTGAAATGGTTCACTATATCTAAAGCAATTACTCCTTCATTAGACCTAATTTAACAGCATGACTGCCCTGGCTACAACTGGCAGCGTCTGGCTATCAAATGGAAGAATGGCAGCTTATTTCTGTCTGTCTGTGAGTATAGCACCAATCAAAAAAAAAAAAAATTGAATTCCTTTATATGAGAGAAACTTTTAATGAAGAGGTGGATATTTGTCTTAATCCAAATATCAATACC
Source organism: Rhinolophus ferrumequinum (assembly GCF_004115265.2). Lineage (NCBI taxonomy): Eukaryota > Metazoa > Chordata > Mammalia > Chiroptera > Rhinolophidae > Rhinolophus > Rhinolophus ferrumequinum. Next base: position 84,341,181 of record NC_046289.1, on the reverse strand, counting down.
AGAACAAGGATGCCCCTCAAAAGGAAATTAAAAGAGAAAAGAACCCACCACAAGAATTATTGAATAAAAATCTGTAATTTAAAAAAGGTATTTCTTTTCTTCAATTTATGCTAGCTTCAAAAAGATAAAAATAGCATTTAAGTATATAAGGTCCTTTTAGCTTTTCAATCTATCACATCTCTTGGTACTAGTTCTAGGACTTTCGAAAAGAGAATCCTCCTGATTCTTATAGAATTGGGAATATTCTTGTAAATGATCACCCCAAAAATTACTAGTTCACTTTATTTTTAAAGCTACTTAAATAGCTTTCTTGAGGTATGATTTACATTCAATGAAATACACCTATTTTAAGTGTACGTTTGACGAATTTTGACAAATGTGTACAGTCATGTAACCACCACCCCAAGCAAGACATAGAATATCCCCCCAACTGTTCCCATGTATCTCTCTGCAGTTGGTCCCCTCCTCCCATCCCTGGCCCCAAGCAACATGGATGTTCTTTCTGTAAGCCCATTTCACTTTGAAGAAGAGTTTCCCATCCTGTGGAGGTATGCGACTGGAAAAATAATTGAAATAAGGTTTTTTACCAGTTTGGGGAAAAATGGTTTTGTCTTTGAGGTGGCAAGCAACAAACTCTCAGAACTGAACTTTTTAAAAAAGTGGATATGCTTAAAGAGATCAAACCATTTCTGGAAGCTGAAGTTAAATATTCCTAAATGAACTGAGAACATTTTCATAGTCACAACTTGTTATTAAATTGCTAAACCTGGTAGGCTGATATTTCCACTTTCTTCTCTTTGAGAATAGTCACAGCTACAAGAGGTTTATGGTTTTTTTTTTTAATTTAATGTTCCTGAATTATTCTGATTATAAAACAAATCCATTTTGACTATATGAAATTCCACCATTACAGAACTACAAAAAGTAGGTAGGAAGGTCTTTATATTTCCATTCCTCCCAATAATTTTCAAAAGTACACAAAGTTATATGTATAAGAATGTTCTTTATAGCATTATGGTAATAGCAAATATCGGAAGCTCTGGGAGTTTGAGACTTAAATTAAGTGACACATGTTCCTACTTCCCTTGCTCTTTCCTTTGCTTCCCTTATAACAGCGTTGACTCCTCCCTCTCCCTAATCACCCCTCTTCACCTCACATCAAATGCCTTTTCATTCTCTGCATCCTTTGCCTTTCTTCTTTTTTTCTTTAGAGCTCAGTGCAGGAAATTTCTCACACTGAGGGTACTCATATCTTTTGCAGGCCAACCAACCCATTTCCCATCTCCTACTCCTCAAAGGGAAATATTCTGCCAAAGCTTTCGCGTTCTTAACATACATTTGTGCTACCCCCCTGTGTACCCCACCTTGCCCGCTTTAACCTTTCACGCTTAACACTGTCACTCAGTCAAATTATTTTTTTGTTTCTGTGGGTTAGCCTAACACTCATCACTTGCTCTAGTCAACCAATCAATTAATCAACGAGAGCGTTCTTTGAAGGCCTGCTTCCCGGTAAAATCTGACTGGACTGGTGGACTCTGAGGGTTCATTTGTGACTCTAATGAAAAAGCATTTATGATGGTGGGAGACAGGAGGAGGAAGTTAGGGAGTTTGATCACCTTCTAAAGGTGATTTAGTTCGGCACTGAGACTCAGCAAAAGCCGAAGTGAAAGTAAGCAAGAAAGAGTGCATTCCTCCTTTTCAGCGCTGTGCTCTCCTTTGAGAGGAAAAGGCTAAATCATGGACACTGCAGCCGCTCCAACCTCAGAGCTTGGCTAAAAATGAAGCAGCCTTGGGAAGGAGGATGCTATAACTATCTGAAGAGTACTTTTTAATTATTTAGATAAAATCTTCCTTAACCAATACTATTTATGCTCTCCAAATGTGTGTGCAGCGAATGTGTGTAAAGACACTGATGTCTCAGCATAGCTCCAACACACCTGTCAGTGGACAGGTCAGTGAGCACCTTGGCCGGGTCCATGGAGATGCACATGGTGGCAACTGAGAAAGAGATAAGTTTTGGTCTCCGACCAACAACATGGTGACTACCACATAATTATATACTGAGTAAATAAGTGTGAGTTCTTCTAAGGAGAAGAATGGCAAATTTTATCTGTTGTGTGGCAAAGACACAGATCTTGTGGGTTTTCAGGCAGTTTCCTAAGAAAGATAAGAATAAGTTGGATTTTAAAGCTTCCCACTCGAGAGTGTTGACAGAAAATCCTTCACTCATAATTTTATATCCTGCGATATTTACTCGTTAAATCACTGCTGGTAATTCTTTAATTGTTAGCAGTCATTTAAAAAAATTTTTTTTCTCCAAAGCAATGTTCAACCAAAATGAATTATCTGAGGACTCTGATTCATATGCTTCATATCATTTCTGCACATGGCACGGAGACCTGATTCTTGTTGATGCACAGATAAAAGCCATAATGGAATGGTGACAGGACAAATGATGCCTGTCCTTCAAAGTGAGTGTGGCCCTTTTGTTTGTTCTGCTATAGAAAAAGTGAATAGATGGGTCTTTTGCAAATTTTCAACTTTTTATCTACTATCCCCACTCCTGGGAATAATCATTTTGCTTATTGAATTTTTTCTTGGATCTCTTATTGACTATTAATATGAGAATTTTACACACTACGGAATGAATGTTAACTAATACAGTTCTTCATACAAATGCAAACTTCCTCTTTACTAGCCTCTGGTGACTCGGCTCTTGTACCAGCGTGGTATCATTCAGCTTCAGTTGCTATAGCATTTTCAAGAACCTCTCTGTTCTTGTCATAAATTATCTTTAAGTGAAAAAAGCTCAAAGGAGGTCTGCAGCAAACTGTATCAAATAATGAATTTGTAAGCGGTAGGAGAAAACACTTATCATACTTATGCTCTTCTCCCATCGATTGTTCAGTGACCCTTCTTTGGGATACAGATGAGCATAACCCTGAAAAATGTTTGTGTTGTCTTTCTTTTACTGGCAGCCTGCAGGCTGCATGATCTAATAAATATTGGCAGGGCCAAATGAAATAATATAGAAGAGCTTCTCTTCTTTAAAGTCCACAGACCAAGAGACTCTTGTCACTTGTTAATATCTCCATCAAACACTGAAGTGTTAACATATGTGATACGACCACGCAATCAAGTAAGGACCGATTTGTTGACTAATTAAACCAACACAACAAGCTCTTTAGCACCTACAAGTGACAAGTTTAGAGCAGGCAAGTGGAAACTCTCAATTGAGCCCCCTTTTATGAGACTATCATGCCAAATTCAATTCTGACTGAGTAGTATTTGAATGTACTTGACTTCCACCATGTGCTGACATGCTTACAATAATTCATCATGGGTGACAATAGCCCAATATTAGAGATTTATGATATATACAAAACAGTTACAAATGAAACGTACCCCTAATGCGGGTCTGCGTTCCTTCTCCACTGCCTATTGATATTATAATTAATGGTCAATTACTTAGGGAAAAGAAAATAGAAAATAGTCATTACTGGTTTCAGTCATCATTGGATTTTTTTTTTTTTTTGGCAAATTCTTGAGGTAAATGAAACCATTTCCAGTGTTTGACAGTTGCTTCAAAATAGTAAACGAACATAAAAGCCTGATGTTCATGACTCACTTTATCAATGAGAATGAGCTAACAATAACATTTTAAAGGAAACCAAATGTAAATTAAGTTCCCTGAGAAGTGAAAAAGCATCTCAAGGTGTATCTTTGTGTGAGTAGATAACACACACATGTTACAACTATGTGCACATCTGCACCCTAGCCCATCTACCACTCAGATGTTTTTATATTCAGTTTCCTTATTTGTAGATTGAAGCCGTTCCACTAATGTATTTCCGATGTCCTTCTGATCCCTAAAATTTCATGGCCTCCGATCTGACCGGTCTATGTCCAGGTTGGTGAAAAGAGAGGCAGAACCCTTTCTATTGTTTTTGGCATGTTATCAATCCCTTCCCTCCATTCTTCTTCCTCTGTACACACGCTTTTTTCTCCTTTATATGCACATTTACCTATACTTTCTGTACCCAGCTCCAACCCTCTTCTGACTGACCCCATCCTTGCTAGGTCGATAATTCCACTTGTGGATAACCAAGAATTGAGTGTATTCGTATAAATATAACACACATACCTACAGATACAAGAGTCACATTTTCCAATCCCTTCATGCCTAAAAACATATTAGCACATAAGACACATTAGCAGTAGTAGTTTCCCCAGGGGCTGCTGAATTAACAGGGGACGCTACAGGTCATGGCCACTTAATCTAGAACTGGCCTATACCCTGGGCCCAACTATAGGTTTGTTCTGCTTTAGAGAGGCCCCAGGTTCTATGCATCCCAGAGCTGCAGGTCAGTAGCATGCTAAATGTCTACTTGTGTCCCACTAGTAAAGGAGTAGCTCTGGGCCCAAATTGCTGACTGAGAGCAGAACCTGGTAAGATACCAAATAAGTTCTCATCAAACGTCGAGGTTGATCTCCAGACCCTAAGGGGCCACATCCTGTCCATCAAAAGAGCTGTGTGATAATTCCCCCACCTTGTGATTAAAATGACAGATACTATGCTACCTGCAAGTCCTCCTGCTTCCTCTTCTTATCCCCCTCAAAGAGACAATCTTATTTTTCTCTTAATTTCTGGATGGGTTTTACTTATTTTCAGTAGACAATATAGTCACATAGTTTAAAAATAAAAATTATATAAAAATATATCCATGAAGAAGACTTGTCTTCTTAGCTCAGTCTCTGTCTACTCTGTTTCCCATCTCTCTTTCGGGAAATTCTTTTATTAGTTTTCTTATATATCCTTCCAATGTTTCCTTAGGAAAATATAAGGAAATATATATGTATTTGTATTTTTTCTTCCCTCTCTTAACCAAAATGTAGCAGACTGTATGTTATTCTGACCTTTACTTTCCTTCCTTAACAACATACACTGGAGATGTTTCCAAATCAGCACAGAGACTTCTGCATCAAAGATAAAAGCTTATTCCTGAGCAGTGCTTCTTCTTGGAATCCTGGTTTTTTCTTCTCAGGGAAACTGGTTGGAGCATAGTAGAGGAAAACTGGACTCTCTCCCTTCAGCCCAGAACTAGCTTGTAAGAAGCTCTCTTCTTCTTGTGGGCTCCTAGTTCTCCATCTGCCCTTGTTGCCCAAGACAACCTCTTTTAAGAGACCATGGGAACTTCTGAAAGGCCACTCACTGCAGGAGTGGATAGAATAGATAAGGTATTGCAAAAGGCATGAGGTAAGCTGAAACAGAGTCCAGATCTTTAAAGTAGCCTGACATTCTGAGGAATTCCTCTAATAATAATAACCCGTTCTTCTGAAGATCTTTTATTTCCTCGAAAAATTTCACTAAGTTCAGGGGCAGGACTATCCAGTGCTGAGTTTTCTCTACCTGGTTCCTGTAGCCTAGACTAGTTCTGAGCTACTTGGGGCTTTAGTATATCCAAACACACCTTATTCTAATTATTTTTGAAATAATACACACTGCTTGTTTAATTTTCTTCTTTTGATTTCAAAATTACTATATATGTATCATTTGGAAATTTGGAGAACATAGAAATGTACACAAACGAAAATTAGTAGAGGAGATCCAAGATGGCAGAGTAGACAAACACTGTGCCTGCTTCCTTCCATGAACACATTAAAATTACAACTAAATGATAGGACAATCAACCTGGAGAACCATCTGAAGTCTAGTTGAACAGAAATTTTATAACTAAGGATATAAAGAAGCCACATTGAGACTGGTTGGAGGGGTGGAGACGCAAAATGGCTAGCCCCAAAACTCCCTGCGGTGGCTGAGAATCAGGAGGGATATCTTGGCTACAGAGGTTCCCTCCAGAGGAGCAAAGGACTCCCAGCCCCACACAAGGCTCCCCAGCCCAGAGTGCTGGTGCTGGGAAGAGGAGCCCCCCACAATATCTGGTGGTGAAAGACATTGGGGATTTCAACCATCCAGGTGGGACAAGTGGGACAGAAGGCTGTGGGAAACACTGATGTCTTCTTAAGGGGCCCATGCACAGTCTCACTCATTCACAGGCACTAACCCTGTGCTCTGGTGCAGGGACAGTGACTTGGGGGAGAGGGCATCAGAGAGGCATACAGGGGGCAGACTGAGCTGTGTGGTGAGGGCTGGAGGACAGTTGCCATTTTCCCTGTGAGGGGGCCTTCTCCTGTGCAGCCAGCAGGCAGGCACCATCTTTCCTGTGTTGGGCCATTCCCCACACCACTGGCCAAATGTGAACCTGATTGGTCAGGTGAGCTCCGCTGCTCCATCCTGCTGACTCTGATGGGACCTTGCCTTACCTAACTTCCCCAACTCCAGAGGCACTTTCTCTGTGAGCAGCCAGCCCTGCCTGCATTGCTCTCTATTGGAAAACTATCAGAATCTGCAGGCCCCAGGTGGGCAGCAACTGGCCTCAGTATGCTCTAAGACTTTTGCTGAGTACCTCCAGGCTCAGCAGTGGCACAAAACCAGAATCTACATTAACTTGTTCACTAAAGCAGAACAAGTTAATGTTCTCTACCCACTCTAGTAACTTCCTGAGGCTCTTCTTCACCCAACTTGCATACCACCTGAGGCTTCATCAGCGGCTGAACCTTAAGGGAACTGGCAGGTGGCAGCAGGCCTCAGTATGTCCTGGCTTTTGCAGAACTAGCCATGCCCAATATTGGTGGCAGCCATCCTTGATTCACAGTGTGGCTTCTCCCACATGCTTCCAAGTTTAGCACAGGCAGTGAACAACTATGGATTGCTTTGTAGCTCCTGCCAGGTAGTCCCTGGCCAGTCACAGGCAGTGGGTGACCTGGGCCTGCACTGGAGCCCCTCCCAAGAGGTCCCAGAACTTGGAGGTTGGCTTCAGACCACAGCAGAGCACGATCCATTTAGCCCCACAAGCAGCACACACAAAAGGTAGTCTCAACAGGCACCAGAGCTCAGTGGGATGAATCGCACTTAGTGGGGTCAGCACCCTGCACAGCAGCCCATGGACTGTAGACACGACCAAACCCCAGAGCCAATCAGCCTGAGGGTCAATGCCTTCCACTGACATGCCAATAGCAATCAAGGCTCAACTATAACAGGAGAGTACACATAACCCACACAAGGGCACCTGGAACAGGTGACCAGGGAGACTGTGCCATTGGGCCCCACAGGACACCTACTATATAAGGCTACCCAGAAAGACTAGGAGACATAGCAGATCTACTTAATACATAGAAACAAACACAGAGAGGCAGCCAAAATGAGGAAAAAAAGAAATCCATCCCAAATGAAAGAACAAGAGAAAACTCCAGAGAAAGAACTAAATGAAATGGAGTCAAGCAACCCACCAGAGACAAAGTTCAAAACAATGGTTATAAGGATGCTCAAGGAACTTAGTGAGAACTTTGACAAAGAGAGAGCAAGCATAAAAAAGCACATAGAAACCAAAAGAAAAAACCAGTCAGAAGTGAAAAATACAATAACTGAAGTGAAGAATGCACTAGAAAGAATCACCAGCAAACTAGATGAAACAGAGAATCGAGTCAGCAATTTTGAAGAAAGCATAGCAGAAAACATCCAATCAGAACAGCAAAAAGAAAAAAGAATCCAAAAATATAAGGATAGTTTAAGAGACTTCTGGGGCAACATCAAATGTAACAACATTTACATCCTAGGGGTACCAGAAGGAGAAGAGAGAAAGCAAGGGATTGAAAACCTATTTGAAGAAATAATGACTGAAGACTTTCCTAAGCTGGAGAAGGAAATAGACATACAAGTCCAGGAAGTGCAGAGAGTCCCAAACAAGATGAATCCAAATAGGCCCACACCAAGACACATTATAATTAGAATGGCAAAGGAAAATACAAAGAGAGAATTCTAAAAGCAGCAAGAGAAAGGCAACTAGCATATTATAAGGAGCTCCCATAAGATTGTCAGCTGATTTCTCAACAGAAACTTTGCAGGCCAGAAGGGATTGGCACAAAATATTCAACATGGTGAAAAGGAAAGATCTACAACCAAAGGTATTCTACCCAGCAAGGCTATCATTTAAAATCAAAGGACAGAAAAAGAGCTTCCCAGACAACAAAAAGATAAAGGAGTTGATTACCACCAAACTAGTATTACAATGAATGTTAGAAGGACTTCTTTAAGATAGGGAAAAAAAGAGATCAAAATTATGAAAAATCAAATGACAATAGCTACATATCTATCAATGATTGCTTTCAACATGGATTAAATGTTCCAATCAAAAGACATAGGAGGGCTGAATGGAAAAGAAAACAAACCCTAACGTATGCTGCTTATAGGAGACTCACTTCAGATTGAAAGACATACACATATGAAAAATGTTATTTCATGAAAATGGAAATGATAAAAACAGCAAAAAAATCTGGAATAGCAATATTTATACCAGACAAAATAGACTTTAAAACGAAGACTATAACAAGAGATAGAGAAGGACCCAGTAATCCCACTTCTGGGTTTTTATCTGAAGAAACTCAAAACGCTACATCGAGGGGATGTGTGCCTCCATATGTTCATTGTAGCTTTGTCTACAATGACCAAGATGTGGAGGCAACCTGGGTGTCTGTCGATGGAAGAGTGGATAAAGAGGAGGTGTTACATATATATAATGGAATATTGCTCAGCCATGGAAGGGAATGGTTTCTTGCTATCTGCAGCAGCATGGATGGACCTGGAGGGTATTGTGCTGAATGGAATATCAGAGAGAGAAAGACAGATGCAATGTGATTTTGCTTTTATGTGGAATTGAAAGAACAAAATAAACAAAAAAGAAACAAACTTATAGATACAGAATATATTTTGATGGTTGCCTGATAGAGAGGTATTGAGTGTGGGTGAAATAAGAGGAAGCGATTAAGAAGTAGAAATTGATTATTACAAAGTAGTCATGGGGATGTAGGGTATAACATAAGATATGTAGTCAATAATATTGTCATAACTATGTATGGTGTCAGATGGGTACTAGATTTGTTGGGGTGATAGATGGGAGGAGGTTGGGGCAGGATGAAAAAGGTGAATGGATTAAGAAGTACAAATTGATAGTTACAAAATAGTCATGGGGATATAAAGTATAGGAAATATAGTCAATAATGTGGTAATAGTTATGTACATAGTGCCAGGTGGGTAGTTGACTAGCCAGGGGTGTCACTTTTTAAATTATACAAATGTCTAACCACTATGTTGTACACCTGAAATTAATATAAAATAATATTGAATGTCAACTGTAATTGAAAAATTTAAAAAGGGGGGAAAAGGTTCAAAAAGGGGAATAAGAGGTTCAAATTTCCACGTATAAAACAAATAAGTCATGAGGATGTAATATATAGTATAGGGAATATAGTCAGTAATATTGTGATAGCATTGTATGGTGTCAAATGGTTGCTGGACTTATGGCGATCAGTTCTTTAGGTATATAAATGTTGAATAAATATGGTGTACCCCTGAAACTAATATAATATTGTATGTTAGCTATATTTTTAATAAAAATCTTTTTAAAAAAGAAAAAAATTAGCAAAAGAGAAAACCATTATTATTTCGGTACATAATCTTTTGGTTTTATAAATAGGGATGATATAAAGTATACTGCTTTGTAACATTTATTTGCTTATTTATTTTTAGTTCATAGTTTTAAAAAATTAATGTACTTTATTTTTTAGAGTGGCTTTAGGTTTACAGTAAAATAGGTGAAAAGTGCAGAATGTTACCATATTTCTCCATAGCCTTTACTTTTTTTACTTAACTATGTCATGAACATTTTTGTAAGTCCTGTAACTTGATTTGTTAAACATCTTCATAATATTCTATCACATGTATGCATAACACTTTAATTAATTTACTATAGTTTAGATTGCTTCTCACATTCCTTATGTTCATTATTATAAACAATACTATAATCAACATCCTTATAAATTACTCTTTGTCCAAATCTCTACTTATTTCCTAGAATAGAGTGTTAGGAGTAGAATTGCTAGATCAAAAGACATATGCATTTTTAAGCTTTTGACACATATTGCCAGGTTAGATTAGCTCTATTTTAAAAGATATACAAGGTAGTTAGAGACATCGAGAAGCAAGTCTCTTGAGAAGCAAGCCTCAGACAGCAAAAGTCACCATAAGAAAGTGAGACGCCTCTTCAAGTGAGTGGGAATCCCTATCTTGGGCAGTGAGGTGGAGAGAGCTGCTGGTGGTATGAGAATCCACTCCAAGAATGCTGGGAAATATGGCCCTTTCTTTATACCAAGAACTCCGTGTGGGCCTTCTGCCTAGGAGACTGTGACTGAACTGAAGCCCTTGGTGTTAACAGTGGAAGGTGGAAGACAAGGCTTATTATCCACAGTCACCACCTACAAACAAGGACTCATGACTCTTAAAAAAAAGGCAATGAGACTGTATTAGCGTTCTCCAGAGAAACAGAACCAATAGGCTATCTATCTATCTATCATCTATCTATCTATCTATCTATCTATCTATCTATCTATCTATCTATCTATCTATCTATCATCTGTCTATCATAGGACTGGCTCATGTAATTATCGAGGCTAGCAAGGAATCCTACAATCTATTGTCTGTAAGCTGGAGAACCTGGTGGTGCAATTCAGTCTGAGGCCAAAGACTTGAGAACCAGACAGCGTCTGGTGTTAAGTCCCCGAGTCCAAAAGCCCAAGAACCCGGAGCTCTGAGGTTCAATGTCTGATAGCAGGAGAAGATAGTTATCCCAGCTCAAGAAAAGAGAGAGAGAGAACTCACTTTTCATGCCTTTTTGTTCTCTCAGAGTCTCCAAAGGATTGGATGATGCCAGGCCAATGCAGGCAGATCTTCTTTACTCAGCCTACTGATTCAAATGCTAATGTCTTCCAGAAACACCATCATAGATACACATAGAAATAATGGTTTACTGGTTATCTGGGCATCCCTTAGCCAAGTCAAGTTTACACATAAAATTAACCACCACAGAAAAACAGTAATACCTTCCTGATGCCAGTATTCTCAAACTGGGGTATATTTACCACTGTTTTTTGAGGGTGTACGCATAGAGATATTTATTTTAATGGGTATAACTTTATTTTGTATCAGAAAAATCAATGATCAACATACCAAACCCATAATATTATGAATATTGTTTCTTAGGAAGAGTCTTAAGATAAAAAAATAATGCAAGTGACTTGGTCGGAAGCATTTTTAAAGAAAACCGTAAATTACATAATGAACAACCGATGTATGTAGATATGGCAAAAGGTATACAAAGACTGAGATTTGTGCAACCTTGCTCCATACAATATACTCGTACATACTTCTAAAGAGTACAACATGTATTAAAATTAAATTGCTTTAAAACTTTTAGAGAAGATTATTAATTTAAAAAAACACACCCTATAATGAATTCTTTTGTAACTTGAATCATCACCATAATACTATTTATTGTAAATGTCTCAAAATTTCATGTTTTGACTTCAAGTTGCTTCAAGAGAAGGACATACGTACTCTAGTTTAGGACCTTAACAGAGGGTAGAAGGGATACCTAATGAGTTTCTGCACATCATAAGCGTGGGAGGTATGTTATAATTCCTTTTAATAAAAAACGATGCACAATTTTGAAAACTACATGCAATTTGAAGAACTTTGGGTTTATGGGTTGATGAGATAGTTAAAAGAAAATTTTAGCATCTTTGAAATATGGTAATTCTCTTTAGTAAATAGAGAAATCAAAAAGTTCAGCACAAGAATGAAGTATTAGGTTTTTTTATATGTACAGACACGCACACTTTCATTTTTGTTTTTAGAAGCAAATTACTGGGAGAAGGGATATTTTCATGTTCAGAAAACTAAGAGCTTAGATTTTTAAAAAACCCATTAATTTTAGTTTCTTTCAAGGTCCAGAGGATTTTTTGCAGGCTGCTGTTGAGATCAGATGGTCTCTAAAGGAATCAATCCAATTTCAATAGAAGAGCTATGCTGTGTTGGGATTTTTCATATAATCCAATTGTTAAATGGTATCAGGGCGACTTTGATTTAAAAGAAGAAACAGACAACGTCAATGTTCTCAAGCCTCTACATTCTCACAAGATCAGCTGACTAAAAATGCTTCCCTAAAGAGAAGGAATGCATTTTCCATGATCACAGAAAATCAACATTAATGAAATAATACCTGTGCCAATATAGAATGTTATTTATTTGATAATATCGAACATAGCGCTAATGCTCTAAGTGAAAGCCACGAGAGTAAGGATGAACCCTATGAAACTTATTTCTGCATTCTCCCAGAATGTGACTCAACTCCTGAGACCTACAGGTGCTTCTGTAGCCTCTTGACTCAGAGCAACCCTTAACTATACTCCCCAGATTTGGCCGAGAACAAGGTCATGAATAAAGAGGGACATCAGAAAATCTAAATCTAAGAATATGCTTCTATCGCAAAAGGGAGAGGGAAGTGAGTTATTATTATTACAAGTCCTTCTCAATAAAAGTTTTACAGAGTGCAATCTAGCAGATGCAACCAAATCTCTTCTATCGACATGATATTACACTGGTTTACAAACTATAAGAACGAAAGAAAGGGTTTTTATTTCCCAAGTTACTCAATTATAATTTCCATGAACAATTCTTCACCTTCTTCACCTCTGTCAGTCCTTCCCTACCCACTCCAATGTATTTAATCAGTCGTTGTGAAAAGTACTTTCTAGAAAGCTCTTAACGATGGCTGCGATTTGTAATTTTGAAAATGTCTAAATCAGGTTTCACAAACTGGATTTCTTGGAACCCCAGTCCTTGATCATGTTAATTGGTGTTCTATGAAAAAAATGTTTAGTCTACACTTGAAACTAATATAATACTGAATTTTAACTGTAATTGAAAAATTAAAAAAAAAAATTTTTTTAAATGTTTAATCTGAGACCCAGGATGGCCAAAAGGCATCCCTCAAACCCTGACAGACACAGCAGTCACAGGAGCCACTTGGCAGGATCTCAGACTGCCTTTTGCTAAAACCCATCTTTTCTGATGAGCTAAAGTTAGGATGTCTGGCGTAAAAACTAACTTTGTCATATTTATGTCTCCTTTAATTCTCATGTCAAGCAGTAACAACTATACAAACAGCACATGCTAATTACACATAAATATAAAATATGGATATATTTTTAGAATAAAGTCCTTATATTTTACCACCTAGAAAAAACTACTTTAAAAAATTTTTCTCTATGTTCTTCCTGTTTTTTCCTAAGCACATGTGTGCATTCATTCACACATCCACACACACATTTTTAGGAATGTAATCATGTCTTGTCTATGGTTTTATAATTTAAATTTGTTCACTCAATAAACATTTTATGATATCATCTTTAATGGCTACATATTCCATTTATATGTGTTCCATAATATACAAACTAATCTCTGATTGTTGGGTACTGAAAGTTTTAGTAGCTAAAAAAATAATTCCACCAGTTTAATGACTAAGAAATAGGTTATACAAAAGTTCAAAATCAAAAACAGGAAAACTGTTTTCTCTCTCTTTTCTGCCCTATGATGCCAAAACTATATAATAACTGAAAAATCAGAAATATGGGACATTATTATTTATAACTCACACCCCATCCAGGTCCAAAAAGAATTACAATAAAAGACCTATATCTTCCATTGTTACTTTTAAACTAAAAGCAATCAACGTATACCCTGCCTCTGGATACCATGTTTTGAAAGCTCCTATTGTACAAACAAATAGCATTTAGCAAGTGTTGGCACAACTTCCACTTCAGAATTGAGTCAAGTTTTCATTCATAACCAGTGGTTATCAGGGTTATAAAATTATCAGGGTTATCAGGTTATAAAATTACAAAATCAAGAATCTATAATGTGAAAAAGCAATGAAGTAAAGAAGGTATGGTTAAGCACACTGTTTGCTAGTAGGTGTCCCATAACTGTGGTTGCCACACTTGCAGAGGTCCTTGTGAAAAGCTCCCTCTGCCTGGCCTATACGGCTGACAACAAGCACAGCCAAGTTATCCCAATCACATCCCCAAAATGCCTGTGATGCCAGTGACGGTCAAGTGAAGTTTCGTATCAATATGATCTAACCCAGGTTTTCCTAAGGAAAAGGAGATACCGAATTCTGACCAAAAGCAAAGAAGCTTACTATTTCACTCAAACTTTCTGAAATAGTGAATATAGCTCACTGACTGAAACTAGTCCCCACTTACTGTCTTCCTTTACTTCCTTTGTAAATGATAAGAAATTCTGGGTTTCAATTTGGAGGAATCCACTGTGATACCAAACCCACCGCTTGGCATCCTAGATCTTCCATCCTAGATCTTCCAAACTACCTTCTGAGCTTATTTCTTATTCCTTTTCCCTTCTGCTCTTGACCCCTTTAATCTATTCACAGCACAGAAGTGAGAGGGATTTTTATCCACTATGCAAGTCAAATTATGACACCTCTGTTCAAAATCCTGCGACGGTCCCTCCTTTACCACGGAGTAAAAGGCAGAGGCCCATCTCCCCACCGTCACTTTGAGCTCATCTGTTTCTCCTCTCCACCTTGCTCATTACACATCACCCACGCTGGCCTCCTTCTTCCTGCTCCCTGGATTTCCATCTTCTTCCACCTCAGGGTCTTTATACCGATTTCCACTGTTTGGAATTGTCTTGCCCCAGATACATGCTTGACTTGCTCTTTACACAAATATCTTTTCCATGAAGCTTTCTCTGGCCACCCTACCTAGGGTAGCTTGAAAAATATGGCCACAATATTTTGCAGTTCCTCTCATCAAAAAGTGGAATCTATATCCTCACTCCTTGAATCTGAGTGGGTCTTGTGACTGGTTTGGACCAACAGAAAGTGGTGGAACTGAGAGCTGTGAGTTTCAGAGCCTAGGCTTCAAGAAACGTTGCAGCTTCTGCCTTTGTTCTCTCGGAGCACTCACTCTGTCACAGACAGCAGCTTGGAGAGCCCACACAAGGCGTCGGCCCGGTAGACAGCCTGCAGCAAGGCCCAGATATGTGAGGGAGACAGGCTTAGGCTCCTCGGCCCAGTCAAGCTGCCAGATGACTGCTGTCACCTGAGGGACCCCAGACGAGATCAGAAGAAGACCCTCCCAGCTGAGCTCAGACCTAAGTACTGACCCACAGAGTTGGGAAAAATAATAAATGCTTGTTGTTTTAAGCCACAGAGTGTGGGGAGGTTTGTTATATAGTAATACATAAGTGAAGAACTAAAAATTTCAACACCTTCTCTGATACTTCTTTATGTGTCTGCCTCTAACTAAAATGTAAACTCTATGAGAGCAGGGTTTCTTTTTCCTCTTTTGTTCACTTCTGTATCTCCGGTGCCTAGTATAGCGCCAGTCAATAGGCTCTCAATAAACATCTGTTAAATGAATGAATGAATAATTGGATAGATGAATGTGTTAAATGTAGATTTGGAAAGGGCCTTACACATCCTCCAATACAGTACTTTCTTTTTCTAAGTGAGAAAACTGAAATCTAGTGAGAGCGACAATTTCAAGATAAGAACCTGGATTTTCTCGCCCCTACTACAAAACGTTCTATTTGTTTCACCACATTTTTGTGTATTAAACTCCTTTGCACATTAAGTAGAACTACTAAAGCAAATACAAAAACCCAGCTTAATTAAAATAAAGAAAAAGAGAGAAGGGGGATTTGTGAATTCACGCAACCGACAAGCCCAGAGGGGCAGCTAACGTCAGGCCTGGCTGGATCCAGGGGCTTACATGACATCTTCAAAGCTCTGTCACTCTCGCTCCATTTCTTGGACAGTGAATCTACTCCCAGGTTACTAGCTTCCCTGACAACAATTCCAGACAATTCCCAGGGTCGCGTCCGGTGCCCAGTCTTGAACTGATCACTGGACCATGGGCACGGCTGTCCTCCTATTGGCCAGGCCTGGGTTATGGGTGTATCCCTTTGGATGAAGTTGCGGAGCAGGGTCAACCTCATCTTCATCACATGAAGGGGTTCCGCTGGGAAAGGAGGGTTCTGCTACCAGGAGAGTGGAGGTAAAGTATTCTAGATAAGCTTACACTTTATATGCCCCCTTACATTCTTTTAGTAGCACTATGTAACTAACTGTGGATAAACCCACCCGGATAATAGAAAAGATGTAGATACCATTGATTTTCCCTTCTGAAAAAGGACCTGTGACAAAGCAGGAGACATTTCCCGTTGGATGGAAAAGCAGACAGAAGTGATTGCCAAGGTTGCTTCGATTCTCTGGTGGGGCTCCAACCAGTTTACTACATGGCACGTTTAGGATTTAAAGATAGGTGTGGGGAGGAGTCCACATCAAATAAGCCTCCACCGCGACATCCACAACCTGGAATAAAAGTGAAGTGCTTCAGAAAACCCTGTCTTGAGGAGATGGGGTGAGGGTGGGGGAAAAGGCAGTACATTTTATCAGAAAAAAATCACCATGTTTAACAAAGATTTTGAGAACAAGCTAAAATGAGAATATACAACGTCCATTATAGGGCAGAACTGAGAGGAGAGAATCAATATGCCTCAGCAATACTTAGGAGATGTTTTTCATCTGGGAACTGATCTTAGGACCACTTTTGCACATTTTGAAATCCAGCCCAAGCACTTAGGAGATGATGACCTTTTTCTATACAGCATTTTGCAGCGAACTATATATAGTTGGAACAATATCTTGACCTAAAGGGGAAAAATGAAGTAGAGAGAAAAATGGTGTTTCCGGATTTTCAGCCAAAAAGCAGTACATGGCAGAAGAGAGAGGGAGAGCAGAGGCTGCAAACTTGGCAGTAGACCACGCTGGTTGAAATGTCATTATCTGAAGGATTCTAGACATCTGCATTATTTTGCATGAGCCCCCATCAGCAAGTGACTTAGGGTAGAGGATGGAAGGCATTGTTTTTTCATTTCTTAAAGTGTTTCATTGCCCCAGTTCTTGGCTTTGCATGCTTCTGGGGGGTTGGGGGAGGTACTGCTGAGGAGAAAAGGTCACTGATTTCGAAAGGTTAGAGATTCTTTTTTTTTCTTTTAAAGAATAACATTTCAGCTTGATATTATTTTAGTATTTACCACTCTGTATTGTCTTAGACCTCATCTTGGCAAAGGGCTCCTAAACAACTGCCACTTTTAGCACTGCTGCCAAAAGGCGCCCTTTCACAATAAAGCATGCTGTGCTTTGGCAGGAAATCAATAAAGTGAAAATCTGTTCTCATCATCCATACATTTACCATCACAATCAACAATCAAAGGCAAGACCTGGGTTCTTTATCCACAGGCTCCAGCCTCCCAATTTTCTGCTATGAAAGGCAGCATAAATTAGAACCCTTGGTTCCTGTTAGCTGGGCTTAATGGGTATGATTTATGAACCATTAAATGAGGTTATGTAAATTGATCCTTAGCAGAATGCTAGCGCCCAGGTGACAGGTGCAGTGCGCTCGTCCACAAGGGTTCTGCACAAATCAGATTTCAGTGACATTCAGTTTGAGGAAAGAGAAATATGTTGTCAACAAGGAAGTGATTTAAATACTGCCCTGGGTTTGTCAGCAATTATGCCTTTCTACTTAATTGCTGCAAACTATATAAATTCTAATAGGAAATAAATTAGTAATTTACCAGTTAATGACAAGGGGTATAAAGGAGAAGGGCTTATATTTTAAAAGCCATATTACCAGTGAGGCCATACACACGGGTGATTTCACTTACGCTGTTAAAGTTGAAGAGATGCTTTAAAGCAGAAGTATAAACTTTGACACACAACAACTAAAATTACATTCATTGCAACAGAAAACGGGAACCACACAGAAAATGCCCTTGCAGGACTGCTTCATGTGTTCCATAGAAATGGACATGTCACCAGGGTTTCTATTTTTCATCACCATTAACTTCCTAAGCTTAAAACAAATGGTCTTTTCAACCCAGGTGCAAAAAACTTGCTTTATCTTTAAAAAGTTTGGGAAACCTGGCATCTGATCAATCAGGCAAAAAACATATGATTGTAAATATATTATAAAAGCGAAAGTGGGTAACATGGTTCATGTAACAGGGCTTTTAGCTTGCCTGCCTTGTTTAGACAATAGATAGCAGTAATACTTTCTCTGTACTCTTTGCAGTGAAAGGAATGGGCTTTAGTGAAGGGAATAGGCTTTGTGTATAATGATGATCCCCTCCCTTTGAGTCTCCAAAGTAAAGGCCCAGTTTAAAGGAAAAAAAAAAGCCAAGAGCCATATATAATTGATATATGCTGTAGGAGCATATATAAATTAATTTCACTAGCTTTGAAATAAAATAAATTTTAAAAAATCTCAAATCCATTCCACCCCTTGGGCTTGCTGCCCCTAATCAAGAATGTGGTGGTCTTCTGAGAAAGGTTTCTCTTGAGAAAGTGAGTTCAATATCATCCCCGGCTTTTGTCTGAAGCTGTTATTGTGCCTGTTTCCGTGAGGCTGACCCTGTAAGAGGACACATATGGATGTGATCCTAATGTTCCCTGATGCCTGGCCGAGCCTATTAGAGCTCCCGACGGGAGGTCTGTACCACTCTTTTTAATAGTGATTTCTGCTTCACAAGTGCAGTTGTTTATGGACAGGAGAGATGATTTGAACCACTGTGGCGCTATACGAAAGAGTGGCAATAGGGCAGAGGTCACATGTTTAAAGAGGGTTGTCACTGGGAGAGGCTCTCCCTGGCAAAGGGAAATTTTAAGATGTCATTTGTTAACTTGGAAAAGAGGCCTGAGAGGCCACAAGTGAAGAGTTCCATAACCACTGACATCTAAAGATTTAGTGCTGATGGGTAAAAAATAATTTGAAGGTAGAGAAGGGTTATGAAAGTAGTTTTATAACGGGTATAGGAAACATCACTGGGGGATCCATGCAGCAGCAAAGGCCCAGCAGCTGTTTCACATACTAGCACCACTGTTTAGTTAGCATGAGGCTGTGAGCAAGTTATTTTACGTTTTAAGGTTCTGGATAACAGTCCTATCTCATAGGAATAATTGTGAAGATTAAATAAGATAATGCATGAGAGTACAAACATACAGTAAGTGCTCAATACATGATTGCTTGGGGTACTGAAATATCTTCCTGCCTTTCTCCCTCCGTCCCTCCTTCTTTCCCTCCCTCCCTTCTTTCCTTCCTTCTTTCTATCCATCCATCTACAGAGTTCTCAGGCTTCTCTGCTCCGGAACCCTGAGCTATCTGCTCTCTAGATGTCTTTGTCCATGTAAACACACCCTTTCAGGCCAGATCTACTTGTTCCGCTTACCCAAACAAACCAAGCTCCACCCACGTCCCCCACATCAGTCCACCTCTGCCTCCTCTCCTGCACTCTTACAGAAATGGTATGTTGATTAAAAGCATGATTTTGAATCATGACATCAGAATTTACATCCCAACTTCTCTACTTAATAACCCTGTGACCTTGAATAAGTTATTTCACCAATCTATGCCTTAGATTCCTTCCCTGTAAAATGGGGAAAACACAGTACCTACTACATGGGGCTATTCCGAAAATTAAATTAGTACAGAACATGGCACATAGTAAGTGTTATGTACTATTATTATTACTATTATTATAATAGTGCCTTCTACCTCTCTTGTCTCTATGTTCAGATATTCAATTTCCTGCCTGGAAAGCGTATACTGAGTCCAAACCACACACTAGGCACTTTCCATACATTGCTAGGATCTAAAATGTGCATTTTATTCTCACTTGATAGGTGAAGTGGAGGCTCAGTGAGATGAAGTAATTTGCCAAGAATAAGTGCAGAGCCAGCATTCAGACCCAGGTATGTCTGATCCCCAAACCCATGCCCTTTTCACTATACCCCTCAGGTCCAAGACAAAAGATCCACAGACATGGGAAAGAAATGAACATAAGTACCTTGGGTAAGACTTCACCGAGGTAAAGGTGGAAAGAGCACTTGGCCCCAACTCCAGCACTCTGAATTTTTGTTTCCTCACTTATAAAAACAGAGGTGCTAGACTGGAGGCTTCTAAACCATGCTCCCTAAGTCCTTGGGTTTCTTCAAGATTGCTCAGTGTCCACTGCGGAGGGAAGGCCCAGCAAGCGGAACCTGGACTTTCCATGAGATGCTCATCCCATCTAAATAGAGTAAGCACTGGGACTCTGGAAAAGATATTTAGCAATATCAAGATCAAAGATCAGCTCTAATATTCTGAGTATATTTTCAAATTATAGAGAGTGAAAATATGACCCCAATCTATACTGAAATAATGCTCAATTCAATAAACATTTCTTGGGTTCTATTACGTGCAAGACACCATGTTAGATGTTGAATAAGCAACCTCCTGTCCCCCAAAAATTGTCTTATAAGAACTCCCTGCTCTATGCTAAGTGCACTCTCAAGTTGCATTTCTTTCAGGAATTGTGTTTTCAGTTCACTTAAAAGCTAGGATGTGAAATGTTCCCCTAAAGCTCTTAACCTTTGTACTTTAGACTCCCATTTCCCTAAAGAATATTTTTATCCCTTTCCTTTCTCCATGTTTTATCAGTGTACTTTACCTTGTGAACAGAGTCCTGTATCCTAAAGAGCCTAACACATTGTTTGTTTGTTTTTTTTCCAATAAATATTAAGAAAGTGAACAGCCACTGCCCCTTGGGTGGCAGACTCCAGGCATTGCCAATATTTTCTGTTTGTAGTCTGGGCACCAGTCCTTGGCTGTCCTCCATTCTTGCTAGCAAGAAGTCTATTCTAAGAGAAGGCATCACTTGCTAATTGAATTAGCCTCCCTTTTTGTGTTTTGATTCAATGGAGATTACCTCAGGAATTCAGCGGCTCCTCTGTGACTTTGTTTCTGGGAGGCTAATTCTTCCCTTGGGCTCCAGAAACTATTCCTTTCCCCACTTCTTATTTCTTGGAAGAGGAATCAATAAGGAATGTGGATCTCAGTGAATACTGGTGGGTGGAGGACAGAATGCAAATGAAGGGCTTGCTTTAAAATGAGAACTGGAAGGAAGAGTTTCTAGATATCCCACAGGGCTGTGAGTGAAGGCTCATCTTCACTTAGGATAACTGCTTTTGAAGAATGCCATGCATTTGGGAAAGGTACTATATTGCAATAGTACTCAGCTTTAATAAAACCCTGGAGACTGATCTTATTATGGATTGAAGAATTTACAGATTCTAAGAGCCCAATAATCCCAGAATATCTGAGAAGACTTCTGTCTATAAGAAAACATTGAGCAAATTTGAACTTCTAGTCAAGATGGAGGAGTAGATGCATGCTGTGCTTTCCTCTTCTCACAGCCATATCTAAATTATAAATAAACTACAGAATAACCATCATTGAGAATCGCTTGAAGTCTAGCTAAACAGAAATCCTATAACGAAGGATATACAGAAGAAGCCAACTTGAGACTGGTACGGGCAGAGACACCGAATTTGTTGCTCCCACATCCACATGTGGTGGTTAAATATCAGGAGGGATATGTTGACTGCGGAGGTGCCCCCCTGAAGAGTGAGGTGTCCCAGTCCCACACCAGTCTCTTCAGCCCAGGGCTCTAGTACTGGGAAGAGAAGTCCCCACAACTTCTGGCTGTGAAAACTAGTGGAGATTGTGGCTGAGTGAGCTAGATGGTGTTTGAAGTCGCAGGCATTCCTCTTAAAGAGCTCGTGCATGGATTTAAGATGGACTCATTTGCTCTGAGCTCCAGCACTAGGGCAGCAGCTCGAAAGGCACCAGGGATATACTGGGAGGAACTGAATTGTTTGGCTTCAGAGAGAGGCTAGAAGGGCAGCTTTCTACCAGACAGAAGTGCTGGCAGAAGCCATTTTCCTTTGATGAGTCCTCCCACCATGCAGCCTGCAGATGCAGGCAAGCACCATATCTGGGTTTCCATCAACCTAGCTAACACCACTGGCCCTGCCCTGGTGATTCCTGAGACCCTGCCACACCCAACTTTGGGGCCCACCTAAGCTGCTTCCAGTGGCTTTTCCATACAAATGGCCTGTCTTGGCTCATGCTGTAGACTTTTGTAAAATTTTAAAGGTTCACAAACCCCAAAGAAGCGGCATTTGGCCTCAGTGTGCCCTGTACCTCTTGCTAGGCAGCCCCAACCTGGCACTAGTGGCAGCCGGCCTCAATATGCAACTTAGACCCTCCCAAGCATCTCCAAACCCAGCATAAGTGGTAACCATCTGCACATACCAAATGACCCTGAGCAGGGTACATGGGGCAGTGGCTGACCTTAGCCTGAACCAGAGCCCCTCCTAAGAGGCCTCAGAACCAACACACCTAGTGGCTAATTTCAGATCACACCAGACCACCTCCACAAATGACACACCAAAGGGCAGACTGGGCAAGAAACCAGAGCCCCACTAAAGTGAATCCTACTCCATAGGGTCAGCCCCTGCACAACAGCTCCACCATTATAGCCACAGCCAGTCCTCACAACCAGTCAATCTGAGGGTCAATACCTCCCACTGACCTGCAAACAACAATCAAGGTTCAACTATAACAGGAGTGCACACACAATCCACACAAGTGACACACCTGGAGCACATGGGTCAGGTCACCAGGAAGACTGTACCACTCAGCCTCACAGGACACCTACTACATAAGGTCACTCTACTAAGACTGAGAGACACAACAGCTCTACCTAATACATAGAAACAAACATGGGAAACAGCAAAAACGAGGAGACAAAGAAACATGTCCCAAATGAAAGAACAGAACAAAGCTCCAGAAAAAGGACTAAACAAAATGGACACAAGCAATCTACCAGACACTGAGTTCCAAACACTGGTTATAAGGATGCTCAATGATCTCAGTGAGAATTTCAACAAAGATATAAGAAACGTAAAAATGGAGCTAGGAAACAAAAACGAACCAGTCAAAAATGAAGAATATAATAACTCAAATAATACTTTAGAGGAAATCAACAGTAGATAAGATGAAGCAGAGGACTGAACCAGTAATTTGGAAGATAAGGTAGCAGAAAACACCTAATCAGAACTGCAAACAGAAGAAAAGAATTTAAAGAAAAATGAGGATAGTTTAAGGGACCTCTGGGACAACATCAAGTGTACCAACATTCGCATCATAGAGGTACCAGAATGAGAAGACAGGGAGCAAGGAATTGAAAACCTATTTGAAGAAATAGTGATGGAAAACTTCCCTAACCTGGTGAAGGAAATAGATATATAAGCCCAGGAAGCTCAGAGTCCCAAAGAAAATGAACCCAAAGAGGCCCACACCACAATTAAAATGCCAAAGGTTAAAGATAAAGAGAGAATTTCAAAAGCAACAAGAGAAAAACAGTTTGTTACCTATAAAGGAGCCCCCATAAGACTGTCAGCTGATGTCTCAACATAAAATTTGCAGGCCAAACGGGATTGGCAGGAAATATTCAAAGTGATGAAAAGCAAGGACCTACATACAACCAAGATTACTCTATGCAGCAAAGCTATCATTTAGAATTGAAGGACAGATAAAGAGCTTCCCAGACAAGAAAAAGCTGAAGAAGTTCATCACTACCAAACCAGTATCACAAGAAATGTTAAAGGGTCTTCTTTAAGGAGAAGAAGAAAAAAAGATAAAAAATATGAATAATAAAATGGCAGTAAGTGCGTATCTACCAAGAATTACTTTCGATGTAAATGGATTAAATGCTTTAATCAAAAGACATAGGGTAACCTTTTTTTTTTTTTAAATTATAAATGCTTTGGAAGGTACATGATTACTTTTTTTTTTTAATTTATTGGGGTGACAATTGTTAGTAAAATTACATAGATTTCAGGTGTGCAATTCTGTGTCACATCATCTATAAATTACATTGTGTGTTCACCACCCAGAGTCAGTTCCCCTTCCATCACCATATATTTGATCCCCCTTACCCTCATCTCCCACCCCCCAGCCCCCTTACCCTCTGGTAACCACTAAATTACGTTCCCCAGATTAATTTTCAAACCCTGTGGCCATCCTGTGGTCACCGACTGCCCTCCAATCCCCTCACCCTCCCCTCCACTCCCCACCCCTCCCGCCCATCTAGCAATCCTCAGTTTTTCCTCTTTGTCTCCAAAACTGTTTCTGATTAGTTCATTCACTTATTCTTTTCCTTAGATTCCGCAAATAAGTGAGATCATATGGTACTTATCTTTCTCTGTCTGACTTATTTCACTTAACATAATGTTCTCTAGGTCCATCCATGTTGTTGCAAATGGTAAGATTTCTTTCTTCTTTATGGCTGCGTAATACTCCATTGTATAAATGTACCACAGTTTTTGTCTGGCTGCAGCCATCAGGTAAGCCAAGACAGGCCCTTACGAGTACATCGAGGAGCTATGGTGGAAGAAGCCATCCAATGTAACGTACTTTCTATTCAGGAGGCACTGCTGTCAGTACCACCAGCTCTCTGCGCTCCACAGGGACCCCTGCCCCACCTGGCACAATAATGCATGCAGGCTGGGATACAAAGCCAAGAAAGGTTATGTCATATGTCAAATTCGTGTGTGCTGTGGTAGCTGCAAACACCCACTTCCTAAAGGTGAGACCTATGGCAAGCCTGTCCATCATTGTGTTAACCAGCTAAAGTTTTCTCTAAGCCTTCAGTCTGTTGCCAAGGAGTGAGCTGGACACCACTGTGGGGCTCTGAGAGTCCTAAATTCTTACTGGGTTGATGAGGATTCCATGTACAAATTCTTTGAGGTGATCCTTTCCATAAAGCTATCAAATGGAATCCTGACACCCAGTGGATCACCAAACCAGTCCACAAGCACAGGGAGATGTGAGGCTGACATGTGCAGGCCTCAAGAGCCGTGGCCTTGGAGAGGGTTCCACCATACTACTGGTGGTTCTCGTGGTGCCGCTTGGAGAAGGTGCAATACCATCTAGCTCCACCATTACTGCTAATATAAGTAATGTTTGTAAAATTCTTACCTAATAAACAATTTAGAATAGTGAAATAAAAAAGACATTGGTTGGCTGAATGGATAAGAAAACAAGACCGTTACATATGCTGCCTACAAAAGACTCACTTCAGGTCAAAAGACATACAGAGACTGAAAGTAATGTGATGGAAAGAAGATATTTCATGAAAATGGGAAGAAAAAAAAGCTGGGGTAGCAATATCTATACCAGACAAAATAGACTTTAAAATAAAAGCTATAACAAAAGATAAAGAGGGACACAGTAATTTTACTTCTGGGTATCTAAAAAAACTCAAAACACTAATTCGAAAAGATATGTGCATCCATTTGTTTATTGCAGCATAATTTACAATAGCCAGATATGGAAGCACCCTAAGTGTCCATCAATAGATGAATGGATAAAGAAGAAGTGGTACATATATACAATGGAATATTACTCATCCATAAAAAAGAATGAAATCTTGCCATCTGCAACAATGTGGATGGACATACAGGGTATTTGCTGAGTGGAGCAAGTCAGACAGAGAAAGGCAAATACCACATGATTTCATTTATATGTGGAATCTGAAAAACAAAACAAATGAACAAACAAAACAGAAATAAACTCATAGGTAGAGAGAACATTTTGATGGTTGCCAGATGGGTAGGGTGTTAGGGGATGGGATTCAGAGGTACAAATTGGTAGTTACAAAATAATCGTGGTACTGTAAAGTACAGCATAGGGAATATGGTCAATAATGTAATAACTATGATGTCAGATAGGTACTAGATTTATCTGTTTGTGAGTTACATAAATGTCGAATCACTACGTTGTACACCTGAAACTAACATAATATCATATGTCAACTGCAGTTGAAAAATAAAAAATTATTTGAAAAAAGAAAAAGAAAAAATGGGCAAGCTTGACTGGCTATTGAAAAAGTGTGTGTGTGTGTGTGTGTGTGGTGTGTGTGTGGTGTGTGTGTGTGTGTGTGTGTGTGTGTGTGTGTGTGTGTGTGTTTATGGGCCTGAACACGTTTGTGTGTATGCACATGTTTTGTGTGAGATCATTTCAGCTTCACCATCTAAGCCAGTGGCTCACAACTCCAGCCGTATTTGGGGTACCTAAAATAAAAATGACACAGATATAAATTTAGGTTCCATCCTTCAAGATTCAGATTCTGGTGAGAGCCCTGCATCCTCTCTCTTTGAAAAGCTCCCCCAGGAGACTAGGATGCCCAACCAGGCTGAGAATCACAAATCTAAGCAAAAACAGGCACTGGAGGCCGTCATCATATCTCTGGCGCCACTTGTGGTTTTGTGCCCTGCTGTGCATCAATCAGCTGTGTGCCACATGGCAGTGACCACATGTCAGACAGGCTGATTGCAGATACAGAATGTAGTCATCGCTTCCTTGGGTCTATAAATTCACTGCTTGGGGTTTATTCCTAAAATAATGCCACTTTTGACCAAAACACTGCTAACTCCAGCAAAGGTAGAGCTTTGTCTTAATTAATACATTTGATCTCTCCGTGAGGTCATTTATCCACTCTGGATAAAGATTCTGCTTTAGCAGAGTACAAGCAGTCATCTTTAGCAAACTTCAGGCCTTATAAAAACGTTTCATTGACATAATGGATGACACCAAGAGGCCACAATTTCAGGGGTTTTTTGTTTTGTTACTATTTCTTCTGGCAAGAGATCAATAGACTGCACCAATCTTTTCACTTTGTCTAACTTGAAAAGTTGACGGCTACTATAATAGACCAGGCAGCTTAATCCTGTGGTTTAGTCCCAAATCAGCAAATTTGCTTTAGGGTAGAACAACAGTGCTCCTAGGCGACAGATACAACTGCTGAGCCGGTGTCCCCTCGTCCCTCCCGCCCCATACACACACAGCTTCTTCTCTTCAGCTCATTGGACGAAGTCATCAGAATCAGCTTCTTTAAACCCCTTTGTATGTCACCTCTTTCAAGAATTTCCAGGCGTTTCCTCGTGTCAATCATTTCAAATCTAAACTCATCTAATCAGTCCAGCCTCCCAAACCCACAGTGACTGCTGGGTCTCATTGGTCCTCAACATATACCTCTCCCTTCCTCACCAAGCCAAGAAGAGCTATAGAACTCTTATCCATGCTTAACGCTGGACGACACCCAACCTGCCTAAATCTTGATACCCTTGCCAGTTCTGCCTTGAACTTGGGTGGCTGTGGACAGCAGAGTTGGAGCTGTATTTCCAGGATCCATTTTGAGTCCACCCCAGAAACAGCTGTTCTGTGCCATGGCAGGATGAACCTCCACCTCCACCTTTCCTGTTTTTGACCTTGGCAATGTCCATTGCCTAGGGAAGTCCCCTGCCCCTATCTGAGTCCTCCTCCAAAGCATGGCTCAAAACTCACACCTTCAAGGAAATTTTCCTATCATGAAGTTCATTTCATATTTGCATATATGGACTAGCCTGCCTGCACTGTTTGCATTAACTTTACATGGCCCTAGATTATGGTTTGTGCCATATTCTACATCATTAGCTGGATTGTAACTCCTACAGAGCAAGCATTTTGTCTTACGCTACTTCTATATCCTTCTAAGTCCTTATAAAGTTTGGCGAAAATAAGTCAGAACTGCTAATGATGCTCTTTTGGGGAAAGTGGCCTGAGTGCCCAGACTAGGATGAGCTCTTGGATACTTTGGGTCAGCTTTTGGATGCTCCTGGGCCTGTGAGAATGTAGGAGCCCTGTACTCTGAGGTGGTGCAGAAAAAGGCAGAGCTCACCAGCCAGATGCAGGTAGAGGTGGGAAAGCCTCCAGTGGCACAGCTCTAGCTGTTCCCCTCCCTGGGGCTCCCTTCAGGGGATGATCCCATCCGCAATCTCCCCTCCCGGACTTCTTTGCAACCTCTTCCTGCTACTTAGCCAAATCTACTTCCCATACTTAGAACGAGAAGGAGAAAGAAAGGAGTTTTTTTGTTGTTGTTGTTGCTATCCATAGGGTATACTTAAAAGTGAGCCTCACTAGATTTTGTGTCTAAGCTCATTTGACTTGTCATACCCCTGAATTTGACAGATTCAGTCTTCTCTGATTCAGCAAGGGTTTAGCAGCCTTCTTGATAAGCCAGAGCCCAAAACCTACCCGGGTTGGCTTGGGTACCCTGTTCACGCCAGCCACAATTTATAATCCTCTCTATTGCCTTGCCTTAAGATAGAAGTATACTGCTTTCCACCACAACTCTCCATGTTGATCCTGTGGGACTTAGGGATCTTAGCAATGATAACACCACCTTTCTCCAAGGAATCAGCTCAGGCTGTTATTTATTAGTATTCCAAACTCTACATTTTCATGGTATTGTGCAAAGTAGGCTCATGATTCCCTTATTGTACAGACAGGGAAGGGAAGCAGTGAATAGCCATCAGGACACTTGTGGGGCTAGAGGGGAGAAAACTAATATGTGTTTTGTCTCTCATATCTTCTATATCTTTGCCTTAATTGTAAAACCAAATTGTTCTATCAAATCTGCTCAAACCCATCTTTAAATACCCTACTAGATGCACTCAACTCATCAAATGTTAAAAATAAAAGGAATGTGTTCTATTTTTATGACTTGACTTCAAAAAAACTTTTTTTTTTTAAATAAAAAAGTCTACTGTTCAGTTATTTCTGATTCAATGTTGAAGGTAAACTGGCAGGGTATGGATTTTTGAGGAAAGTGTCAACAGCTTTCAAAAGGTTGCAAAAATCTTTGATCTGAACATTTCTCCACCTTGCCATCCTTTCTTCACTAACTGTCCCCACCATGCCCTTCTTTAAAACGTAGGCTGACCACCATTAATGTAAAAAGCAAAGATGCAGAGCAGGACTTGGAGAAAATGCCCATCTTCTGGGCCAGTTAGACAAGGCTTCTCTAGTCTGGGGGCGAAACCCCCAAATGAAGTTCATGGAGCCCATAAGGCCCCCTAGGTTCACTGAACCAAATCATGCAATCCAAGATGGTTACCCTAAGACCTAGCTGCTGCCTCACCTTCATCTTGGTGGGGAAACGGACACGAGAGAGGGACATCTTTATTTTCTCCTTTCCTGCACTGAAGAATAACTACTTTTGTTACTTCCCCTTGTTTTGTCTTCATATTGCTGTTTAATACTATTCACATCAGTCAGTGCTCTCAAACACTGGTCATACCCTCGAGCACTTTTCCATTGCTTCTAGGATACTGCTTCCTGGTTCCATGGCCGTGAGGACTCCACCTTCGAGGGTCACACGCACCTGCTTGCTGGTCTCTAACTCAACAGCTCATTCTGACCACAGTTCTAGTAAGTGAGACACAGAGCTGAATAATTACCACATCTCATTTCAAATATAATGTTTTCTCTTTCAGGGTAACTGGTGAGAATGTGCTGATGTGCCCTTCAAAATGAGTTTCTTTGTAAGAAAAAACAAAACTTATCTGGAAGCTGCAGTAACAAAAAAAATCAGAAGACATACTTAATTTAAAGCCCTGGAACACTGGAGGGGATGGCTTGGCTTGAGAGAACAGGTCTTGTGAAATAAGAAAAAATAAAAATAAAAAATCCCTTCCACCTAGTGGTTTCCTAGGGTATTGCCATCACGGCACCTTTAAACGGGGCCACAGTTTGGAGCCACGGCTGGTTGGGAAATGTAGCCACTGGAGCTACACTGTAGGTGGCACAGAGATGTCTGTTATGCAGAGGGCTCATGGCCACCTGTCAGGAATTGTGAGTTGTAGGGTCTTGTCGGGAGAATCAGACTATTTGACTGACAGTGTCACATTTCTTTTACCTTCACCAGAAAACGTTATTCAGGTGACTGAGAATATTATCAAGGACAAATTCATTGACCAAATCTATTAATTATAGAATAATTTAAGATAATACTCCTAATGGCCAAAGTGCTGACATTAGAATGAGCTAGGATGTACTTTTAGGAGCTTACAAATAAAATTAGGGAGAAATGTGGATAAATTCTAGGAAGAGTTGTTTTCTTTTTTTAAAAAAAATAAGGGTATGCATAGTATAGAAATAATAGTGAATCTATCACACATATAAAAATTGCATTCTGCCAAACACCAGTGAAACTGAAGACATAGGAAACAGTGCAATCACTCACTCCCAGCTTCATCTTACTTTTCTACCATTCGTTATCCCTTTGTCTGTACTTTCTTGTTTATTTTACTTTGGGTCTTGTCGCACACATATACACATATCACCTCAAATTCTTTCTTATAACAAGTGTGGTGCGCATAAAATAAACAGGGCTCACACTGTTGATTACTTTAGAATTAATGTGAGAAGCTTGACATTTCAGTAGGAACATCTCTTACAAGCCACCTCTGGAATTTGTCATCGAAGTGGTTTCCTACCAGACTGAAGGCAAGCAGGCTTCTCAGATCACGTGAGTAACCTAAGGCAGCTACTACATCATACTCTTCCTTTTTTCTACTCAAGGAGGTGGTCTTCTGCTACATCGGTAACTGCTTTGGATAAGAGCCTAGACGGAGCCACCATTCTGAATGTTGTTATGGCAAGGTACCCCATCCATGCATTCAGAAAGAGTTTTAAAAGAGATAATGAGTCTATTGAAGAACAGCTTGAGATCCTCAGCCAAAGAATAGTTAATGGATATAACATCGACCCCACCAGGAGTAGTCATAAAAGGTACTGTGAACTAACTGCCTTCCGAGAGGTCTAAAGTGAATGCAGCGACTGGAATTAGACACACAGTGGCTAAGCGTCAGCGTGCATGATAGAAAGTGCCCAGACACGTGCTTTAAGAGGCTTTGTCAGAGGATGTGATGTTTAAGCTGAGGCGTCAAAGGTGAGGAAGGATTGGTCAGGTGAAAGGGAGAGGAAGATGTACTAGTCAGCAGGACAGAGGAGGTAAGTCTTGGACACAAATAAACATGACGCATTCTGGGAACCACCAGAATGTCAGGGCAGACGGTCAGTGCAGGAACAGGTGAGGCTGGGGAAATGGGTAGAGGCCCTAGTGGGAAGGTTCTTATAAATCTTGTATGAATTAAGATGTTTGAACATTTAGGGACAATGGGAAATCATGAAGCTCTTTAAGTAATTTAATTACACTTATATTGTAGAAAGGGTATTCATCCACCTCGAAGGGGTGCCTTATTCTCATTTCCACACCTCTGCTGTATGTGCTTGAGGGTAGAGGGATACTGACCCTTCCTGCAGGCAGGGAGAATGACTGGGATACACTTACCTTTCAGATTCTCACATACTCCTTTCTAGGTCATTTGCATCTTCCTGTCATGATCTCTTGCCTTTCTTGGTTGGTTCATATTCTTGCAGTCTTGGCTTGAAAGTCACCTCCTCAAATCCTCTCTTATAATTACAATGCCCTTCTCCTTACATTCTCTGTTTCAGCTCTTTGTTTATTTTCCTGTATAGCACTCATCACAATTTGCAAATTGGGGGTTTCTTAAGGACCTTTTTTTCTCTTTATTCCATTAATATAAAATAGTTCCATGGCGTTGAAACTTTATATCTCATCTGTGTTACTCATTCATGTATCCACAACACCTGCACAGGAAACTAAGCCTGGGGAGACCAGCCGGGGAGCTGCTGCAGGCATTCAGGTGAGAAATGCCGGTAATCTGGAGTAGGATTACAGCAGTGAACTGATTCTAGTGATGTTTACGAGATGGACAAAACCAGTTTTATTAACTGGTTGACTGGTGGAAAATAAAAATATCAAGTGTGGTGCCCCCGTTTCAGGGCCTTTCAGAGTTCAAGGTGCCCAAAAGGATTTGAAAAAATATCAATGGTTACTAATGGGAATCATACAATAAACAATCTTTAAAAAATGGGTCCATAGCTATCTATTGGTTCTAAAACTATTATTATTATTAAACTGAAACAGTGGGTAGTAAGTGGGGAAAATAAGCATTGATTTACAGCCTGCAGAAGGATTTCAAAATGCTGTGATAAAAAGCAAGTAATAAATGTTTTTTAGAAGTATAGCAATCACTTATTTGACTGAGACTGATAAACTTAAATGAGAATCTTCAGTTACAAAATAGTGTAAAAGAAGGTTTAAGATTTAAGTAACTCTCAATCAGTAGAATTGAGTACGATTTTGGAATAATGCTAATAAATATGCTATATCTATATGTATCATTATAAATACCAACGAAAATATCTTCAATGATGCTTGCAAGGCTTGGAAAAAGGAAATAATAATAATAACCTTATAGGGTGGTGAACACACAATGTGATTTACAGAATTGAAATCTATGTAACTTTACTAACAATTGTCACCCCAATAAACTTTAATTAAAAAATAGAAAAACATAATAACCTTATAGATATATATGGTAATTATCAGTTTATAAGACACTTTCTACATATATTACCTATTTTGATTATTGTGTCCTCTTTGTGCAATGGGTTTTGTTGATCTTATTTTAAATTTGGGGAAACTGTGCTCCTAGAGGCCAAATGACTTGCCTGTGGTCATACAATGAATTAACCATTGCATAGGATCTCAGGCAGGGCAGATACTAAAATATCCATTTTACACATGAGAGGAAGTGCTCCAGAAACACTTGACCGAGGCCATGGGGATTGTGATGGTTCGAGGCAGACTAAGTAATAGCTTTTCCTTCGGCCAGCCCTTTCCTCTGTCGGTCAGTGCAGAGCCAAAAAGAACCACCTGTCACATTTGGATTTGCAAGGCTCTTTGGAGGCAGATCAGAGAGGAGCTTTACCTCCACTCTAGGGAGTCACTCTCTATTGCTCAGTAATCCTGGTGCCCTGCTTTCTCTCTGCTTTTTCTCAGGGGTCCCCCAATACTGTGGCCAGTGCTGCCAGGGACTGATGGGACATGGTGGAGAACAGTCCAAGCCATGCGCTAGCTGTGTGACTCTGCTGGTCTCCCCATCTCTCTCATGGTCCACATAGACTTTGACTCACGACCTTTACCTCATGGTGTCTACCCTATGACCTTTGAGCAATAGCAGCTCCTAACAAATGGCTCATTCTATGTTTATTTCTGAACATGAGAGAGAGAGAGAGAATCTAATGGGACTAGGCCTCGTTTGTCTTTTTCAACTAGGACACATCATGGATTACTGGCCTATGAGTGGGCTGCCCTTGCACCAGGAGCCGCTCCTGGCCCGTCAGGTGTGAGGCAGTCACAGGATCCACAAAGGGCTGACCTACACAGGGCAGAGCTGTGGGGAAGGCAGGTTCCCTGAAGTAGGATTTGGGCATGGCGGGTATTTTGAGGCTCGGTTTGTTTAAAACTGTTCAAAGGGGAGTAATTACCACCTGAGTTTACAGGGATGAGGTGGGGTCACCATGGCTGGGGGCTGGTTAGGAGACTTTACAGGGACAAAGGAGTTTTGAATTGGATTTTGAGGTATAGACTTGACTGGCCTAGTAAGGAGAAGGCTGAAAGGAGGATGTTACAGACAGAGGAAACAGAGTGTGCAAAGGCACAGAGGCTTGACTGGAGAAAGCACAGCATGCATGGAAAGAGCAGATTGTCCTATATGGCTGGAGTGCCAGGTCTGGCGTGGGGGAGTGTAGTGGGAGAGGAGGCTGGAAAGGCAGGCACGGTTCGGCTCACGACTCTTGGCTGGAGGCAGTACCTACCACCCCACAAGAAGCATTAGGAAATGGGAAAGATCTTTTTAATTTTTTTGGTTGTCATGGTGACTAGGGGTTGTTATTGGCATTTAGCAGGTGGGTCTAGGAAGAAGAAGGACATTCTGCACAGAGAAGAAAATTGTGCCCCAATTACCAATAGGGCCTTCACTGGAAAACAGTAGGTTAGACTGTGAAGGCCTTTCAGAATCATGCTGAAGAATTTGGATTTAAATCCCAATAAAGATGGTGGTGAGAATAAGGAATCTAGAGTGGCTCCCAGAGTTTGGGTTGGGCAATTGGGTGGGAGGTGGTTCCAATCATTGAGGTTGGGATTATGGAGAGTGGGGAGCCGAGGTGAAAGATTGTAGGAAAGATGACAAACTCACATTGCACATGTTACATATCCCAAGAGGCCATTAGGATGTGATGCACCGCTCAGGAGAGAGGTTGGAGGAGAGATACTGATTTGGAAGTCCTCAGAGCATCAGGGATAGAAGTCATGGGTGTGGATGAGGTCATCCATAGTGACTGAATTTTAGGTTATTCAAGGTCAACTTTTAGTCTCAGGGAGATTTTCCTGCTTCCTATTTGGTGTGTTCACAGGAAATACCAATTAAAATTAATTTAAACCTAAGTAAAACATAATTAGGAAGATAAATTTGCTGCCAAAAATATAATGAACTCCAGAATGGAATGTAAAATTGATTTTAGCTCACTTACCTGATATGTTTATATGATGTTTTATCTTTCTTGATTCTACAAAACCTGATAAATTAGGGCAGGAAATATTTTAGAGATTTTGAGGAGAACAGTAACAGTAAAAGAAACAAAAGTTTCTTCCTTCTTAGGGCTCTCTCTGATTTTGCCTGCGTGATTTGGACTGTGAGTATCTCTCGTTCCTCATTTAGCTGATGGTTTTCTGACACACTAGAGGGAGTCTTCACTTGGATAGAAGTAAGAAATATACCAGGACACAAACTTCATTTCTCCTCCTTTTTGCCATGGACAATATATTAATATTTACTCCCTATTGTTAGTCTAAAGCCATACCTTCCCTGATAGAAGGAGCAATGCAGTGTATGATTTTTTTTTTAATGATCTAGTGATTTAAATCTGAAGTTTCAGTGGAAAAAAAAAATGAAGCATCCTGAATTATTGGCACATTAACCTAGAGAGAGTAGTCATTGGTTAAGATAATCGATAGATGTTATTTTCAATAACATTAGCAGTTATTTTCAATAACACCCCAGCTAGAAGCACATAGTTCTTGGGAAGAATCTCATTACCGCAGTTCAGACTGACTTAGATTTTCAGATTGTTTTCCACTGAGTTGATTCAGATTGCATCACCAGGTTTAAATAGACTGGCGTCATGACTGTTTCCTAAGACAATATTTGGCCTGCCTTTGGGTCCTCCCTAGGGAGGGTGTGGGCACAAAGATTGATTATGCGTTTTTACTTTCTTTAGGTTACCTGCCTTTCAGTTGACTATCAAAGCAAAAGGTCCATTTGTAATTGACAGAATATCTGCACTCCAAATTCTTGCCAGAAGGAATGACTTGGAACACTCTGTGGATAATTTCTTATCAAGAACTTAGTTCTGAGAAACAACATTCACAGAGGGCCATCTGGAGATATGCAGTCTATAATTTCCTTAGATGATTGTTTCTCAAAATGTCACCTTTAGATTTCCCCGAAATGTAAATAGGTATTATATGATAAAAGGATCAAATTATTTTGGTAAAACTCTGGGTTAGACAAAGTTTCTTTACTGAAAGACTTCTTAGAGCATTTAATATGTGTTGATGTGCATGTAAATATCCAAAACGATCTAATATGAGTATGCAATATTTCCCAACTGTACTTGACCACAGAAATCTTTGTTTTAGATCATATCACAGGGATTAGTCATGTTGCTCAGAACATGCCTTGTTCTAGAGATGCTAAATTTTATCCTTGGATCAAGCCAGTTCCTCATGGTCCTGGGCATTTGGACACATTACTCTGGTCTTCCTGTCATAGAATTACTTTAAATTTAAGGGATGTAATTAGCCTATAGTGAAGGACATTGTGAAAAATAGCCCTAATAGCATTCACTATTATATCTAACATAGGGGTACCCTGGATCACATTGTCTACAGCCCAGCCAGTGACTCGTATGAGCGTCCATGCAGACAATTCCCTGAAGCCAACATAGGGATAGTTGTGTGGCATCTGAGCAACTTTTCTTTTTAAATCCTATAGGCACTATAAATTTTGTAACTGATTGTTTTTTCTTTGCCTTGACTGCTAGGAAGTTCAGAGTGAAGTTTGTAGCCCACCTCTAACAATTTTACATGACTTTACAGTATGCACTTTGTACAAATTTTATCTTGGTTTACATATGATTTCTTTTCCATAGTTTCTACTTATTTGATTTCCAAATTTAATAACCTGGTTTATTCACTATTTCGACAAATACTTATTGAGCCTCTTCTATGGGACAAGCACTGGTGTAGGTATTGGAAATATAATGATAAAAATATATATATGGTCTTTTCTCTCCAGATCTTACAGTCTACAGGTGGATATAGACTAGTAAATATACTATACACCATATACTATACACCAAATATACTATACACCATATTCAGTGTAATAAAGACTTGATGGGGATGGAATAATTACGACCTCCTACCCCTACCCCATGGAGAGATAAGGTACACTGTTCAAGCTGCTAGAAAAAGCGTCAGAAATAAACTTCTTCAGGCACATTGGCTTATAAACTGCTTTAGACTCTTCCTTTATCCTATAGTCAAGCACTTTGGTGTCCATCCTCCTATCCTAAGCTGCATCCAAGGATGGAACCCCCATGTTGCATTTCTACATTGGTTCCTCCTGCTTTGGTGCTTGGGCTTATACCTGCTCTCACTTCCTAGAAGGCGATTCTGCAAAGTCCCATGGCTAAACATGCTTAGCCTGGGATATTCTGTGTTTTCAACGTCCCACTGTCTGGAGGCCCTTCCATATCTAATAAATTAGACATAGTCAGGGAGAGGGTACAAGGAGGGAGGAAAGGGGCAAGAGGACCCACACTTTGGATATGCCTGCATTTAGGGGGAAGAATAGCTAAAGAAGGATCCAGAGGAGGAGATGTCAGAGAGACAGGAAGCCCAGAGTAGCTCAGGGTTATGGAAGTCTTTGGAAGAGAGGATTTTAAATGTACACAATACTACAGAGGATTCAGGAAGATTAAAGGTTGTTATTCAGTCATTGGATTTGCTGACATGATAATAACATCAGGTAATGACAACCTCCAAAGAGCAAATTTAGCTGGGTGGTGAGGATGCAAAGGGTTAAGGATTATACAACCCAGTGTGATTGTGGGTGGTGAGGCAGTGGAAACAAGTATGGACTAGCTTCTTGACAATTTGGGGAGTAGAGGGAAAGCGAGAGGTAGGGTGGTACCTTAAGGGAATCGCAGGGTCAGGAGAAGGTTGGTGCTTTTTTGAATGACCGAATGCTTCACCCATATACATTTCTCATCACAAAAGACTGACGAAATGTAGCTATGCCACGGTTGCTGGGCACTGGGATAATGCATACAGTCAACATTCTGAAATGCTTCTTAAAAGAGCACTTGAATCATAACCTAAATTTTTAGGAGGGGCAGTGATTTCTTATCCACCGTATCTTGATCAAACTTCAGATAGCCTTAACCTAATATTTGAAAAGTGAATAGTTTAAACTCATTTGTTGAGCTGTTCCTTTGCAGTGGGGTAATAGCCAAACAGTGACAACGAAACAGAGAATTTTGCAAGCAGAGCACCTCTGCTGACGGCAGCAGCCTAGGGTGGCAGCTGTTCTGGATGAAAGGCAGAGGCTTGGCATTGAGAAAACAGAGGGAAGGCTTGAAGGGTCAGGGTGAGGATGGTCCCCAAAGTCTTCTTAGATTGTAAGTATAGAATATAGGATCATAATTTAGGTAATAGGGCAATGGAGCCAAAAATTTCCTGGTAGCTTCTACACACACACACACACACACACACACACACACACACACACACACACCTGTATTATAGGTCTACCTCCATGTGTGCCACTGGGGCTCAAGCCTGTCCGCACTCTGAGATCATTCTGCTTGCAAAAGAGAAACAGACAAGAGGCTCCGAATCACTTCCCCAGATTCTTTGCTTGGCTGCCTCTAATGGTCTGCTGCCCAGATGGTTCCTGACCCCTTAGTGGCCTCTCATCTACTCCTTCACTGAGGAGTCGTGGCTTCCTCTCATTCCCTTTGTAGATGTTTGCCCTACAGAGGCTCGTTTCTTCCATTGCTTATCCTTAGAGCCCTCTCCCCACCCTGACATTTCACCCATCACCCTTGCCCTGCCTGTCTCTCCAATAACCAGTGCTGGCTCATTGGGCCAGGGATAAGCTTTTACGTCAGCTAACTTTAGTGTTTACTATGTGCCAGGCACTGCTATATATTGTTACATGGCCTCATCTATAAGCTTCGATGAAAAGGACCAGGAGCACAGATAATTTGTCTGTATCATTAGGAATCAGAAGCCCAGGCAGATGTTGGGTGTCAGAAGCGTTGAAATCCAGGCCTAGATTCTGAACAACAGGCCCAAGGCCTTAGTAGATAGAGGGAATAGCCACTGC
Source organism: Rhinolophus ferrumequinum (assembly GCF_004115265.2). NCBI lineage: Eukaryota > Metazoa > Chordata > Mammalia > Chiroptera > Rhinolophidae > Rhinolophus > Rhinolophus ferrumequinum. The sequence continues at coordinate 84,303,049 of NC_046289.1, read as the reverse complement.
ATCCTTTCCTTTGGGAAAGCCCATCCAGGGGACAGCTAGGCAGGGCTGGAGAATGAGGTGGCATCCAATCGGGTAGGAAAGGGGGGGATCAGGGCTGTATCTGCCCAGTCCAGTGGTTCCATTGTCTTCCTTAAACCTACATTAGAAGAAATGTTATGGGTTGAATTGCATCTCTCCCCAAAAAATGTTAAATCCCAGCCCCTAGCACCTTATTTGAAAATAGGGGCTTTGCATATGATCAAGTTACGATGAGATCATTAGAGTGGGCTTTAATCCAATATGACCGTATCCTTATAAAAAAGGGAAATTTGGACCCAGAGGCAGACACAGGGAGAACTCCATGTAAAGATAAAGGCAAAGATTGGGGTGATGCACCTACAAGTCAAAAAGAGCCAAAGATTGCCAGCAATCTACCAGAAGCTAGGAGAGATAGCCAGGGAGTAGGCTCTCCCTCAAATCCCCCAGAAGGAACTAATCCTGCGGACCCCTTAATACTGAACTTCTAGCCTCAAGAACTGTGATAACAATTAGTTTCTGTTTAAGCCACCCGGCATGTACTTTGTTATAGCAGCCATCGTCAGCTAATACAAAACCTAACGCCAAGCTCCCAACTCCATGCCCAACTCAGGTACGGCTAAAAGGTTCTGGGCTGTGGATCACACTCACAAGGCATAAAATTCTCTCAGCATCCCTCTTTTCCATGATGAAGAGACGCTGGAATAGCAAGAAGGAAAAGTAAAAGAAGGATATTTGTGAGGAACTGTGGTCTTTCAGAAGACGGATGCAAGTTAAAGCAGTCTTTTAGATGGCCTGATATTCATGATTGCCTCCACCTCCCAAACTGGACTTTACAAGACAAAGAGAGAACCATAGAGAACTGGGAAATACATTTACATCCCCAAGAATTAGCAGTCATGGAAAAGCCCTGTGAAAGAAAAGAACAGTTGGTGTTTTATTTTGAAGATCTCTACACCATTTGCAAGGCTATGCATATAAAGATGGAAGGTTTTTCTCATATAGTGACTTGCATTCTGACCTCTCCAGTTCTCATTTCCACTCTTCTAGGACATTGGCATAGTAGGGCCAGGTTTATAGGGTTAGTCTTAGCAGAACACAGTGATTAACTCTTTACAGGAAAATAATGTGTCCAAGTTGTCAGTCTACGAGTGAGTGCCGTTATGTGGGAATCTGAACAAAATGGAACGTGGCAGTCTAGAAGCGTACTGGTATCTATTAGTTGGCACTGTGATGTTAAAGCCAGAAATGCTGAAACTCCCAGCCTGTGCAGTCACATGTTGACTAGCTTTATCGGAGTCAAAGTTAAGTAATCAACTGTGCCTGAGGCTCAAATTAAGTTGGGGTTCACAGGCTCAAATCCATTTTTTTTCTGGGACATAAGAATCAATACTGAACCTGATCTTGTAAAAAGGCATCTAGGTCTTCTTTTTCTTTTAGTCAATAAAAATTTGCCTCTAAATATACATATAATATGAGTAACCCGAGCATATGTTTCTTCTACTGGAAAGACGACTGCCAGGGAATTAGGGACCCTGGATCCTTGTTCTAAATGTAAGACCCTGGGCAATTCTACCTCTCTGAGCCTCTTTCCTCATTTGTATCTAATAACCTCAAAAGTTGGACTCGGACCTAATAACTTCAAAGGTATCCTCTAATTCTAAAATTTCACCATTTTTGCCTCTAATCTCAAAATAATCATATGGTTGAACAAATATGTGATTTTTAGTATATTATCAAGTAATCATTTTAGAAAGCAGAAAGAACAAAATTATTGCTATCACACAAGGAAAACACTTTTTCCTATTACCACTTTGTGATCTAATTTAGATTATGAGCAATTTATTACAAATTACATATTACTATTAATATTGAACACAAATTCTAGTAATAGTAACACAGTGGTGCAATATTGTTCAATACCCATAATAACCAAATAAATATCTGTTTGGCAGGTATCAGTGGATGTGAATTGGGAGTGAATGAGGAAGGATGGCATGATTACCCAGGTTGTGGCCAATTCGTTGTTTCAATTGTTCTTATAATTTCAATGGAGCTTTCACAATATTCCTGCCCAGAACTGCTGTGTCATTTTCTTAGGTATTGTCAAAATGGCTGCTTTGCTCCATCCCAGAAGAGAAAATGTTTCACCACAGGTCAAAACATCCAATTTAATCTACAAAGTCGATGGCAGCATTTTCTTTTCGTATTAGTATTAGTATGATCATCTTCATCAGCAATGAAAATTAAAAGTGCAATAGTAAATATTTTCAGTGGTGGAATCTATAGAACTTTTACCTTTTTACAAAGCGGAGAATACAATATGGCTCTGATTACCCACTGCTTGCATGGGCCAGCCAAGGCTTTCAGTGAATGGACTTTCCGCTGACAAGCTTAAAAGGTTGTATGCTTGGCCCTTAGCCTTTAAGCATGGTGAACATTTGCCATGGTTAGCAGCCTTGAAAACCCTATGGTCCATGACAAAAGCATATTTCCCCCTTTTTACAGGGTCAGACATATGATGCCTCCTTCCCTGTCAGCGGTGGTACTGCAGACAAGCTCCTTTCATAGAATAGCATACATAAAGCCTGTAATTATCAGCTGCAGGTAGTGGCCACCTGCTCATGGAACACACAGAAAGGGAAAAAATGTGGAAGAATCTGTAGGAAGAATTCTCCTTTTGAAATGACCCTGAGAGGTCCTGCCTCTGAGGGTTTTAGAATAGATACGACTTTTAATCAGTTTCCTTTTCCTTCCTGAACTGGCAATTTCAGAGTCAGAAGGTAATCATACACAGACAATTATGGCTTCAAGAACTTTCCCAACGTATTCAGTCAGGGCACTGCTCCATCAAATTTTAAACTACCGTATTCTCTGGGCTAACTACATGCTACTTGCAGAGTTATGAGTCATTTGTTCGGTGTTCATTTTGGTGTTTGATTAGGTAGCAGATGCTTATGTGCATTGCCCAGATCCCCTTCGCGGACCGAGGTGCTTATTCTCTCAGCTACCAGGAGTGTTGCCTACTGAAGATCCATAGCTGAGTCTGTCCCCAGGAACTGCCATCAGCCTAGGAAGCTGCCTCACACAGGTTACAACCGCTCCCTGTGGTAGTCCATATCCAGTGAGTGGTCTATGCAGGGACAGAAGGCCCACCCCCTTATTTCAATTCTGGGAAGCTCTGAAGAGCTGCTCCAGTTTCAGCGCTCCCCAGGGGATCAACTGAGGTTTGTGTTGTAACTGAATTAAGTTCAACTTCTCTTTCTGTCTATCATGCCTCCCTCACTCTTTTGTTTTTTTAAAACTGTTTTGTTACTGACAGCATTCTCCAAATAAACTACTGTATGCATCCTAAACTAGATTCAGAAGTTTTTCTGTTTAATATGTTTTTAAAGAAAAACATAAAAATTCAGATTATTGATCAGACATTTCAACGACAATCTCAGATTTAGGCTCCTAGCATGGAAAGACCCCGCCATCCATTGTCAGCTCCTGTGTGACCCTACTTTGCAATAACTCGAGACTCACTGAATCCACTGGATTTTGTCTACAGCCTTAGGACGGGGGAAAGTTGAAAGTCAGCTTTCTAAACACATTCCTCCCATTGTTTTTAGTCACTTCAAGATTTCTAAAATAAGACCTAAAGCACTATCTGGATGAAATCCACTCTGCTATAAAAGTGACATGACAGAAACGAAGCTGCCATTTCGTCTGCTCCCAGGATGCCAAGGGGAGATGGACCTGAATGTAGAGAAAGCCTGAAGTCATATCCAGCCCATTCTGATCTCTGGGTGAGGGGCGGGGGTGTCAACCCTTGATCATCTCCAAGCCAAAGGAAACTGAGAAGGCCGATCACTCCTAGGGACGGCCTTGGGGATTTATTCGACTCTAGGATGTGCTCAAGACTATTTGGGAGGTACTAAATTAAAGCCAACCGAGTTCTTAGATTCCCTGAGAACCGATCCGAGCTTCCTCAAGTCGGGAACTTCCTCAAGGGTTGGGAACTATGCAGGACTGGGCTAGGGCAGGTCATCCGTTCTCCCAGACCAGGGTCAGGAATGTGAATCAGGGCACAGCAGTCTACTTGACTGCCCTCTATTTTATGCTGTTAAGTAGTGATTGAGTTGATGTTAACTTGACTGTGCCCCCAAAAGTTTCTGTTGTCTTTTTAGGACTCAATAAATCACACTGAAATGGCTTCTTGCTCCTCTTAGAGTGAAAGGGATTCTGTGTGACAATCGTTCCCGATTACTACTAAACATTTATTGGGTTCTAGCTGTACGAGAGAGAAAGCTCCTGACCCGAAGGCACGTGTAGTGCAAGAAACAGGACACATATAGCTGTATCAGTACTTTCCATTACCATCTGATTGCTTGCAGGCCATTGCCCAAGTGGCTCATAATGTTGGGTATTTGGGATTATCAGATTTATGTGAAATACTGACTTGAATGCTCTTCTGGAAGAGATTCTTTGTGTTCTTTCTCAAATTTTATTTATTTGTTTGTTTGTTTATGTTATTGTTTACCAAATTATTATAGCAAACCACCCTCTCCTTCCCATCGGGAAAGCAACTTGCATTTCTTAAAAACCAAACCAAACCAAACCAAACCAAACACAACAAGAAAACACTCATCTATTTTTAAAATTGGTAATATGTTCACATGGTTGAAACATCGAAAATTATGTAAGATATATAATGAAATCTCCTCCCATCCCTATTTCTCACCTGCCTAATAAAAATCTTCATTGCACCCTAAAACTATCAAAACCAGGTAGTTTTTCTATCCTTTTTACATGGTAGCATATCACATACATTTCTCTGCACTTTGCTCTTTTCATTTAATAATATGACTCAGAGATCTTTTCTTAGTTACTTAATATTCAATAAAAATTATTCTTTTTTCAAGAAACGTCCAGAACCATCTGTGCCAATGGCTAGGGTGGAAGACACACAGCCTGAGTGAAGAGCAAGATAGTTGACCAAGACATCGGTGGCCTGTCCGGCAAGGATAAGGTCATGAATTCTGAATCATCCTAGATCAACAGAAGATAGGAAAGGAGAAGGGAACGTTCAGGTTGCCCCAGTCCCCAGGATGGTATGCTGGAGCTACACTCAGAGAACCCTGGGTCAAAGTACACCCACAGGCTTTGGAATCAGAGCTGTGTTCAAACCCTGTGTGAGTGAAGCACCTGTAGGGAAAACATTTCAATTCCCTTAACCTAAATATACTTATCTGTGAAATGGGAATAATAATAGCCATTTAGAGGGGTTCTAGAGATAAAATGAGGTAATGTATAAAAAGTTCTCAGCACAGTGCCTGGCACATAACAGCAGATCAATAAATTTGCAGTTGCTTTATAATTATTAAGGTTAATAAGGGAGGGGATTTTCTAGAGGCCAGAGGGTGACACCAACCGTCAGGTGAGATGAGTTTCTGCCTCAGCTGGAGTGGTGCCCTCAAGGCCTTGGGTAAAGAGTCCTTCTTTTCCGAGGACTGGGAACCATGAAGCACCAAGAGGTGATGGAGTGAGCACAGCCTGAGGGCCAAGCAGGAAGGACCTTACCTGACCCATGAGATGGAGGTCACCAGCAAGGAATGACTAGTCGACTGTAGTGGTACAAGGTAACTTTCAAAATGGTATGCCTGGAAGAGGCATGGTTTTTGCTTACATTAAATTGCTAAAAGTTGTTTGGAAAATCAAATTTAAGTACTAATAACAGCAAACGCTGATGTAATAGGAAAAAATGTTATTTTTAACACACACATTCACTACCTATCTTCAAAAGGCACAAGTCTACTGTGAGCCCTGATAGGTACTGTATTGTTCTGTATAATAGAAATAGGAAGCTTTTGAGTTTAAAACACAATGGAAAGGACCTCAGGGAACAACTAGCTCTGATCAGGGACTGTTAAGAAGTCCACCCTTCCCTAATATGCCTACAAAATCTTCAGTGAAATCAACTTCGCTCACCAATGCTTGTAGTGTGAATCAATCCTTTCTGGGGGAGTGTAAAGAGGTGCTGAGCTGTGTGTTAATATTGGTGAACGGTGAAAACAGAGACTGCATCTGGGGAAAGCTGCCATCAAATTTCCTGACATTCTTTATGTTGTGACTGTACATCCATCCCTTAAATCAGGCCTCCTCGGGAGTTTGCTTCTTTTACTGAAGGTGCATCCAGCAGAAGGTTGAGGGGAAGGAATGTTCCTGAGGCTATTCATTCAAGCAACAAATATTTATTGAGCACTCATCGAGGACTGGGTGCTGTGCTATGAACCAAAGGCACAGAGACACCAGAGATACGGTCTTTGTTATTAAGAAACTCTCAGTCCAAGAGGAAGGGTGAGAAACAGTATGACAAGTGTTGTGGTGGGATGAGGGTTGCAGAGGGTGCTACGGGAACACATAAGAATGGTGCTACCGTTTTCCCCTGAAAATAAGACCTAACCGGAAACTAAGCCCTAGCATGATTTTTCAGGAAGACATCCACTGAACATAAGCCCTAATGCGTCTTTTGAAGCAAAAATTAATATAAGACCCAGTCTTATTTTTGGGGAAACATGGTAGGAAAGGCCCTAGAACAAAGGGAAAACCCAGTGCTGGTGAATAAATCCTATACAAGCAAAGCAATATGTTGGAAAACGTTAGTATTGCCTGTGAGTTAATGATTCAAAATGAAGTAATTGAAACACAACATTCAGCAGAAGAGGGAGAAGTATTTGAATACTGTTCTTCTGGCCTCCTGGTTTCCCCCTAATCCCTTTCTCTGTTCACCCAACTCATCTCATGGTTCCCGTATTTTGTTTCCAGAGGAGCCTGCCCCAGAAAGAAACCCTAAAAAACATTATAGAACTGGTGCATTTTCAAAAGCAGGTTGAAAGAAAAGAGGGGTTAACTAATAAGCAAAGAAGAGACTCTTTAGATGACATGTTAGTTGAATCCAAGTACAGTGAAGCATGTAGCCAAACTGACTTCGTAATGAGCTTGATTCTTTACTATTATTTTAAATACTAGAATTTGCATAAACCCAGAGTAGAAGGATTTCAGGACAAAAAAAATATGTACTTTGGATGCATTATTTCTGTAGACAGCACTGTTATTTAGTAAGAAAAGGGAGAGGTGACTAAATTAATGAGACACTTTATAGTTTAATTTATGTACTTCAGATGAGTAATGTCTTTGCTATATACAGGTTTGAGAAGATATATATTTATTTCAGCATTTCTGAAACTGATGAAAACATTTCTGAGATGTTTAGAGTCAATTTGAATTTAGAGTCAATTTGAATTGACTCTTTAGAGTCAATTTGAATTTAAACCAAGAAACCAGCAACGTGGTTTTATACAACTTAGTGGTGGCATAGTAGAAGAAATCAGAAAGATCTAGGTTCCAATCCTAGCTCTGCCATTTGCTAACCATGTAACCTTGGAAAAATTTAGCCTCTCTGTGTTGCAATCTCCTCATCACTAAAATGCAAATAATAATCTCAAAATATTCAGAATTTCTAGGAGTAATGAGATAATGGAAGTTTCTAGCACTGTGATAGGTACATCATAGCTGTTTGATAAATCTTCCTTCTCCTCCCCATTTATTGTCAAGGTTTATTTTGATCAAAAATTTTTTTCAGATAACTAATTATTCTTAAATAAAGCTTTGCCATCACTAAGGATCTGTAAAGAATATGCTATCATTAGACTTCTAGGAATTCATTCTCTAGAAATACTCAAACCAACAGGCAAACGAATATTTATAAGGATATTAATTTTAGCATTGTTCATAAGACTGAAAAATTGTAAAAACACTCCAGGGTTCATCAGTAGAAGATTGCATAAATAAATTATGGTACATCTATATAGTGAACGGCTATGCAGTCATTTAAATGAATGCTAAGTCAATACCAACATGAGATGATATCTAAGAGAACTACCCCTCAAGCAAGTTGTTGAATACACTGTATAATATGGTCCCATTCCTGTCAAAAAATATATGTAAACACATACATTTAAAAAACACTGGTAGGATATGCTCCAAACTTAGTATTTGGTGGTGGTGGGTATTGTGGGAGACTTTCATTTTTAAATTATGTATTTGTGTAATATTGAATTGTTTACCTTGAGTATACACATGTATTACATTGGTAATTACAAAACAAGAGAAAAAGAGAATTCAGGTTCTGCAGAAAATGCCAATAAAAGGGAATTATAAAATGTTTTAAGCAATGGCTATATTCAGAAGTAGTTATTCTGCATTGGGAGCGTGATGCTCATTTGGAGAGCATATGGATCTGGGCATATATATTGTGAAAGAGCAGGCCTGTCAATTTAGAGCCACCTAATATTCTGACTACTACACATACTCTAGCTTCATACTGTAACTATATATACACTACATACATACTGTATACATACTATAGGTACACCTTTCAGGTAAGACACAGCCAGCGCTGTGTGATTTTAGGACTCCTTGGGAAGCCCTCCCTGCTCATAGCTCCCTTACTAGCTTATTAGGATACCAGAAATTCCATCATTAAGGAGTTTAATTTCTTCAGATTAAGGGATTGTCTGTTATTAAAATTCTGCATTGAGGGTCCCTCTTATATGTTCCTACAGTATGCTGTTTACCTCTGTCGGACGGTTTATATGGATTTTAATTGTGTGTGTGTGTGTTTTCTATTTTCCCCACAAGACTCAGCTCCCCCCAGAAGGAGCTATGCTTTGAAAGCTCTGTTCCTCTGTGCATTCCACAAGGCCAAGCACACAGAAGGCTCTCAGTACGTTCATCAATTGAATGAATGCGCCTCTGAAAGACATCACATAAAGACTGAACCTGTTGTTTCTACAACCACTACAGCAGAGTTGAACTGAGGAAATATATGTGAAGGCATTTTGTAACCTATGAGCCAGTATACAAATGCTTGTTGTTGTTGTTGTCGTTGTTGTTATTGTTGTTGTTATTGAAATGCAAATTTATTTCTCAGATAATTTCCAAGGGGTATGTATAGTTTGATGGTGGAGGGGTGGTATTGAGTCTTCTCAACTTGACAAGGGCAAACATTTCTGACCTGTTCTCTATCTGCTTGCATTCTAAAGAGTTCAAATTCTTGCAGGAAGGAGGACTCTGCAAAAAAATTAACAAGGAAATGTTTTACTTCTGTAAAAACAGGCATTAGCGAATGGTGGGCGAACTTTACATGGGAGCAAGGTATAGGAAAATACCTAAAGCACGTCCTGAAAGCCTCAAATAGCACTTCTCATCTATTCCAGAGCCTTTGGTTAATGGCGCTTCTTTATAAGAGATGGAGTTCTTTGGCTCAGGGCTTTGTCCCTGTGAAAGGCATGGCTTTGCTCTCTAGGTTGCAAAGGAAATGTTTTAAAACTGGGATTTCTGTCATTAGTTTCCCAGGAAACCATTTTGGTTCTGATGCTAATTTGTGTACCTGACTGTTCTGATTGAAAATGGGGCCTAGGCAAGGGGAAGCAGAGGGAAATACTGCTTTGGGCTACTGCCCACCAAGAGGGTGCCAGGTTGGGAGTGCCAAGTCAACTCTCGGCTCCACCCTACCCTGGTGCCAGTTGGCACTAGGCTTCTCAATTGAGGTCACCAGAGTATGGGGCTGGGAGCTGGAGACTCATTTTCTTTTCTTAGTTCTGACACCAAGAGAGCAGAGGTTGGGCCCAGCAAACACTCATTGCGGTCTGAGTTAGAAGGAGCCAGCAGACAGGCCTGAGCAAGACAAACAGCTCACGTCTTAAAGTGTTCTAAGTTTCCTGCTTAAGACTTTATTTTTAATCTCCTCCCTCAGATGGAATGATGTCCCTAGAGGGTGTGGATACCCGGAGCTTACCTCTACCAAGGCATCTAAAACTGAACTGTATTTACATTTTTGTGGCTTTTTCTTTTGGTGACTAGAGCCCTGGTGATGATGGCATTGGAGGGTGTGGCTTTGCACGCCAAAGAATGCAGCATTCTCACTTAATGCCTTTCATGTTCCCTAGGGAGGTAGTAGTGTATCTGTGTATTTCGGCTCCAAATGACTGGTGCATGGGGAAAGGTCTCCTAAGGCTGTAGCGTGTGGCTGTTTCAATTATCAAGGTGAAAAGTGATGAAGGTCTGAAGTAGGGCGACGGAAAATTCCAATGGGAATGGGAGAGGACTGCCAGAGATGTTTAGATAGTCAAATTGTCAGGCCTATTGACTGACTTGGCTCTCGCTTGTCCCCTTGTTTCTTGCCCTAGTGACACATCTGAGCGCTGGTTTTGTTGTTTATTTTCCCCCAGTTTAGAACACAAAAGTCTTCTTAGTGAGACCTTCTAAAGCAAAGTTGATAGACGGTTCTGTTTCCGAGGGAGCCCTTCCTATTACAAAGGCATTTTTATGGGACCTAAAGTAAACCTTCATCTGCCACCTTTTCTAAGTTCTCTCTTGCATTCTTGATCACAGCTGCATAGAATGGGTAGAACTAGAGTGAAGGTGTCCTGCCCCCAGATTCCCCACCCCAGCCTTCCCAGAGCCTCTTGGCTGCTGTGACTCCTCACCAAGTGAAAAAAACACCTGACTTTCTTACCTTTTTAATAGAAGAGAAAATAAAGATATTTGTTCACTCTACAAATATAACAGCTTCTAATTTTTTTTTTTTTTTTTTTTTTTTTTTGTGTGTGTGTGTGTGTGTGTGTGTGTGTGTGTGGAAACTCTGGCTGCATAACCCAGTTACAGAAAGACACAAGTTTAGTAAGTACCGGCATATAATATAAACAGTAAATGGAAACATTAGCAAGATAATGATGACTTGAATTTCGAATAGGCTTCAACCAAGGATGGTTTTGTGATGGCCACATATATTTTATTTCCTTTGTTTACTTGGAAGTCCACTTTTTATTTACCATTTCCTGTTTTTAATCTTAATTTCTAAGATAGTTCATTTTTTCCAAGAAATTGGCTTTCAGACTAAGGAAAAGATCTGGAGTTTTGAAGCTTAACAGCTTTGGGGGAGTTAAACTATAGGTGGCTATCATAAATGATGCGTCATCTAAACCCATGATAAATGCGCACGGGTCTCAACCCCACTACCCGAGAGCCCCTTCTCTGGCCCCGCACCCAGTGTACTGGCAAAAGAATATTCTTGCCACTTTTTCTTATCTTTGGCTGCTACCATTGCTATCTGTATCTCTTGGGGTTCTTTTGCTTCAAACGGGGCTGTGGTTGCACAGATTTTCTCCATCCCTCCCAAGTGCGTGTACCTGCTAGTGTTCAGTTGGAGTACATGGACTTTCATAGTTGGGAGTTTCTATCTGGTAGGCATTTGAGAAAGACAGAAAGGTAATTATTTTCCCAAGGTAATGTTCAGTATACCTCTTCCCTCCGATGAGTGGCACTCTGCCAGCCCCCTTCAAGGTCAATAATTAATTTATTAATATCCCAATGGCAATTGACGAAATTCAATATTCATTCTTATTAAAACCCCTAATAAACTATAACTAGAAGGAAATGTTTATAAAATGCTGTAGAGCGTTTATCAGAAAGGAACCACAAATATCAAATTTAATGGAGAAAACATTACAGGCCTTTTAAAGTCAGGAAGAAAACAAAAGCAGCATTCTTCTGGAGGATCTAGTCAATGCAGAAGGAAAAAAATGTATAAATTTTGGAAAGAGAAGGATGTCATTTCTATTTAGTCTAAAAGAATCAGCTATAAGCAATTAGACCAATAAAATTCAGTAAGAGGAACAGATAAACAATGAAAACATAAAAATTGTTTTCTGATAAAATATCAAAAGATATAATAGAGAAAAACTCATGCATGACATCCCCCCACATAAGCACAAATGCACATCACAATCTATATGAAAAAAACTGTAAAACTTTACTGAAGTACATAACATAAAAATTGAATAATTAGAGAGAAATACCAGGGTCCTTGAGGAAAAAACTTCATGTTGTAAAGATATCAACACTTTCTGAAGTACCCTATAAATTTAATGCAACTCCAATAGACATCCAAATCATCATTTTTAGAGATTAGGGGATTTATAAGGTCATTTTAAGATTTATCTGGAAGAATAAATGGGTGATAGTAGTCAAGACATTTTGAGAAAATACTAACATTGAAAAAGAAAAATAACTTCATAATTTAAAAATAACAGGACATTGATTCCAAAATAGATACAAGGATCTTTAGAACTGAATGGGAAATCCAAAAAGGAGATTCATGTGTATATTGGAAATTATAGTATGATGAAAGGCATTTCAAATTAGCAAGGAAATGATGGTCTATTCAATTCAAAATATTAGACAATTAATTGTAATTTTAGAAGAAATGAAATTAGAGACCTACCTCATATCACACCCAAGATAAATTCCAAGTGGATTGAAGATTTAAGTACTAACACATCGAAATCTCACATTAGTTTAAATATATTTATTTTGCTCCAATGTTTATTTATTAATTGACTTAGTATAGCTCATGTGGTATACTGCCCAGATTCCTCCTTCAAGACTGTTCCCCAGGGCGGATGGCTCAGTTGGTTAGAGCACGAGCTCTGAACAACAGGGTTGCTAGTTCGATCCCCACATGGGCCAGTGAGCTGTACCCTCCACAACTACATTGAAGACAACGAGCTGCCTCTGAGCTGCCGGAGGGGCAGCTGGATGGCTCAGTTGGTTAGAGCGCGAGCTCTTAACAACAAGAGCTTGATGTGGGAATTGAACATTGCTGGCTCAATTCCCACATGAGATGGTGGGCTGCGCCCCTGCAACTAAAATCAAAAACATGACTGGACTTGGAGCTGAGCTGTGCCCTCCACAACTAAATTGAAGGACAATGACTTGGAGCTGATGGAGAAACACACTGTTCCCCAATATTCCCCAATTAAAAAAAAAAGACTGTTCCCCCAGTTTCCAAGGGTGTTGACTGCTAATGGCTCCCAGTGGCACTTCTTGTGTGACATGCCCTCAGCTCAGTGGCTCTCAATGAGGGGTAATTATGCCCCCAGGAGACATCTGGCAATATCAGGAGGCATCTTGATTAACGATGGGGTGGAGAGGAGAGTTCTACTAGAATTTAGTAGGTAGAGGCCAGAGATGCTGCTAAACATCCTATAATGTGCAGGACAGCTCCTTCCCCCAACAAGGAATTCTCCAGTCCAAAATGTCAATAGTGCCACTGTGGAGAAATCCTGACTTGGCCAGAGGAAGCTGTCTTGCCCAATGTTACATCCCCTCCCCAGGGTCAGTCCACATCCAGTGCACTGGTACAAAATCCTGGCCCCTTTGCCTCAGTTTGGGATAACTCAGAAGGGCCAACCTAGCACCGGCACCTCTTATAGGATTGGCTAAAGTCTCTATTGCAACTACATTGCAGTTCAATATATCCTTCTGCCCAATCCTGCTTCCCTCACATTCTTACAGGTGTTGTTTCAACAAATTCCCCAATAAACATCCAGCAAGCAAATCTCTGTCTCACCATTTATTTCTCAGAAACCTGACCTAAGACAGTTGGCATCAAGAATGGTCCTAGGAAACTGAATGTCAGATAGGATTTTGAGACTGTGCCATAGATAATCAGAACCCAATACCTGGTAGTAAGTGAAATACCGATAGGCCCTGACAAGCTATGTCAATGCAATTGTTAGAACTTCCACCGGTAGTGAACTAGATGAGCTGCCAGTAGAAGGGGATGTACTAACTGGTACAAAATCTCAAGTGTTTGACAGGAGCAGGAAAAGTACTCCTTACGAAGACCATGGGATTGGTTGACTATTGCTGGGCATTATCAATACATTGGAGATTGGAAGACACTGAAGGCAGAGAGATAATTAAGGAAACATGCTAAAGTCAGACGGCTTCCTGGGCTGTACGTAGTTTCCCATTTCCTACAGCTGGAGGACAGAAAATGCTGAGGACCACAACCAGGACTTCGTTTTAAGGATAGAAGGAGGAGGTGGACTTCATAACCCGAGCACATTTCCTATACCAAGATCAGGGACCAACTGAGAAGGAGTGGGACCCTAGGACTTGAGATGGGGATAGCTGCCTGGGTCATTGCACTAGGAATTTTAAGAACGCAGATGAGTCTGAACCCTCTAGACCTGCAGAAGTTACCCACTCCTCCTTGCTAAAGGTTAGTGCCCTCATGCCTCCCCTGAAGATGATGCAGAGGACTGATTGCTAGACCGCACAAGTCCAGTCAAAGGTCTACACCCATCTTCCTTCCTGCCATCCGACCAATAGTCCGGTCACAATATAACTCAGCCAGGGAAGTGCCGGGCATGTAAGGGAGGAAAGCGATTATAAGCTAAAGAATCTTTGGGATCTAGCCAAAATGTACTGAAGAAGCCAGGACAGTATTATTGGATTTGATCCTAAAGAGTCTGAATAAAAGGGGGTGGAATGTAAAGCTGGATACAGGAGAGTATATCAGTATGAGAACACTCGCCTAGAATACAGGATTTAGTTCCCGGCCAGGACCCCAGGAGACAGCAGTACTACTATGCTGTAGGAAGCGTGGAAAAAGTGATAGCCCACGTTAAATAAGAAGTCTGACAGATGGACTTAAAAGGCACAGAGAATGGGCATGTCGGGACAGATATACTACGGAAGCCTGGAAATAAGCACAGATGGAGGGCCTGGAGTACACGGTTTGCCAACATGGTAAGGGATGTGCTGCTGAGGAGACCACCAGCATTAAGCTCAGTGACGGCTGTCCTCTGTACGCTATGGCTCATGGTGGGAAAGTCATTACAAAACTGGTAATAGAAGAACGGGGCTGATAATATCCTAAAACTATAGCGGCTACATGGTAGCATTTAATTGTCAGAGCAAGATGAACACACTTCTTGTAATGAGCAGTCATGTCGGAGTGGCGGCCAGCGTGGTCTGACGTTCAGAGAGCTGTGGAGACGGTCAATAGAACACAGTGTTCCCAAGGGGCAGGACAGATAGGCAGCTGACAAGGGTGTCGCTTGATTTATACACTTAGATCAAGGATGAATGATCAAGAAGCTAAGAGCAGCCACCCCAGTAAATAAATTACAAAAATCCTTGATCCTCTGACTAGTTTTGGGACGCGACTCAGTTCTCAGACCCTGAATCCAGTCACTCAATGAGAAGCTATAACCGCACGGCATCATGGCTGGTATACACTGGGGGTGCCAAAAACACGTATACAAATGGATACTTTGGTCAACGTTTGCCATAATCAGAAGTGTCTGGATGCCGATGGTAACTACTTTAAGCATCTCTTGTAATTGCAGAAATCAAACATGACTTGTATTCATCTTTTGTTATTGGTATATATTGAGTATTACAATTTTAATACCGTTTTCCTTTCCTAAAATTTGTATACATGTTTTTGACACCCTCTCTATAGTAATGATTTCCTTAGCCCTTCCCCAGGGGCACCTATGGCCATTTACTCAAGTAATTGTGGAGTGCATAATGTAGAGTATCCAGATATTTTGATAACAGTTGGACACAGGGTTTGAGTTGACACTGATACCTGAAGACGTGAAGTGTTCGAACAGCCTTCTTATTATTGGGGAATGTATTAAGACCAGACAAAGAATGTAGCCCTGACAAGTTCATTCTAGGACCACTGGAACTGAGAACCAGCCAGCGGTCATTTTGCTAGTCTTTGAATGTTTATTTGTAAGGACCATATTTGGGAGTGGGAAGAACCTTCACTTTGGTTAATTCTTCTGTGTAGTAAGATCTGTCAGAATTGGAAAGGCCAATTGGAAGCCTCTGAACCTGCTTCCCCACCTGCCAAGCTATTAACCAACAGCATTATCACATCCTGGGGAGAATGTCAGAGATTAGTGCCACACTTTAAGACACAAAGGATGCAGGAGCAGTGGTCCCCATCACATCCCCATTTAATTGCCAAGGCTGTCTCAATACAGAAATTAGGTGAATTCTAGAAGATGACAGTGGACTATGGCAAACTCAATCAGATAGTCGTGTCAACTGCAGCTGCTATGTCAGATGTAGTGTCCTTGCGAGGGAGATGAACATAACCTTGGGTCCATGGCATGAAGCCAGTGATCTGGGTAGGGGGATCAAAGTGGCGTGCACTCACGTGGAGCAGGGAATGGTGTCCATGTACATCCAGAGCTGCGTTAACTCTCCCACCCTCTATCAATATATAGTCTAAGCCACCTAGAAAATAAGGATGTCCCACAGAACATCATGTTGGTTCACTATATTTCTAGCATCACATAAACCAGACCTTTGGAGTCAAAAGTGTCAAATCGCTAGAGGATTAGTTAAGATGAACGCAAATTTGACAGGCATATCCCTCCACAATTGATTTTGATCCATAATCAAGATTTATTTAAGTTTCTTCAAGGGCATGGTGTTGTGACGAGGGCTGTACTGAGCTAGTTAGACAAGTATAAATGTGGTTACAATGAAAACCCACGGGTAAAAACGCAGTTCATGAAAATACCCGCTCTTCCCTATTTGCTCACACCAGACTTGCCTCTAGGCTACAGTCTAGACTATCACCTCATCTTAGCCCTGCCAAACACCGGTGGCTGGCCCCACCGCTGCTCTCACCAAGTCTGCAAATAAGTGACAGGTGATCTCCACAGGCTTCTAACAGGCTATCAGGTCACACAGTACTTTGCTTGGAAAAACTCACTTATGTATCTCATCACTGATCAAATTCAAGTACTTCATATTTACAGTTTAAAAGCCTAAAATGGGTTAGTTTATCATAGCCCAGCTTCATGACACTGATGCATGTGCTTGTTCCGAGTGGCTATGAGCTTGGTGCTCTTTGATTTAAGTGCAGGAAGCTTTTATTTTTGAATTTCTACCTACTCGTGGCAATACATCAAACAATCAGTTTTAATATCTTTAGGGTTAAGTGCACTCATGTAATTTAGAATTAAATGATTTTTATTAAGCACTTTTACAGACTATCTACATGCTATACAACTCCACTGATTAAGGATCATGGTGACTGGTGAAACAGCAGCCCCCATGAATTAGGGAAGCATTAGTGAAATGCATTTTCTGAATACATCACAGAATGCATTCAGTACTAAGCAACTCAAATGTCACAAGAGTCCCAATGAAAATTTCCCTCCACAAAGCAAATATACAGCTACCTTTGTGGGCTATATTGGATACTAATAGTGACATACCCCTGGTTTGTGGTCTTTCTGCTTCTCCTGGACTATATTCTCATCCACTCCACTCTCATCTCAGCCCAACAACCTTCAACTTCTAAGTTTAGCCAGTTACTTCTCTTTGAGGCTGCTAGGAAATGGGGCTGGGAATGGGATAGAAGTCAACCTACCCATGCCCTGTTCCCCTTGTAAAAAATTTGCAGTAGAACTGCTCACCAGTAGAGGGCAGCATAAATCTGTTGCCTTGCACATGCTCAGAGAGGATTTGGGTTTCGCCCTTCTCTAAAAGGCAGATTGGAGCCCAGGGGTGTGTCTGGCAGGTGCCACTGGGATGCCATGTGATTCTGTGTGCTGTCAAATCTGATCATATCTTCAATTCCTGGCTACTTGATCAAAACTAAAGAAAACCTCTCTTGCTTACCATTTCAGCTGGGCATGATTGCAGAGTCCATGTGGAAACAACAGGCCTTACTCTAAGATTTTTTGGAGAATTATAGAGTTTTATTTTTAGCTCAGAGGTGGGTTTCCTTTCTTTCTTTGTTTCTTTCTTTGTTTGTTTCTTTCTTTTTTTCTCTTCCTTCCTTCTTTTCTTTCTTTCTTTGCTTTGTTTTTGTTTTGGGGTGTGTGTGTGTGTGTGTGTGTGTGTGTGTGTGTGTCTTTCCCCCCGGGAAAACGGCAAACCAAACTTAAATTCTTGAAAGAGAAATTATTCAACTTGTGGCCGTGTGAACTGGCAAAACTTTCTCTCTACCTCCATCAGAAGGATATCTAGCATCAAAAGGATCTTATTGGAACTAGCATCCATTCTTCCAACTAACTCAAGTGGTTGCTATTGTAAAGCTGTCAGGCCTCAGTTGTAAGAAGAAAATGTTTCTCAGCATAATGATAGCAGGGATTGATGGTAGTGGTGGTCCCTAAAAATCAAAGCCAAAGTCAGGTTAATAGGAGAAATATTCTTTCCTTTATGGTTAATTAGTCTAATAAAGTAAATAATTCTTATTACAAGTCGCACTGGCTTCACTGGTGACACATCTCTCACCAGTGGGGAAACTATCCTCTTATTAGATTTTCTTCAGGAAACAAAAATGTTACCCTGGATACTGTGGACTGAGTGGAGAACTTCAACTCACATCTGGGTCACACCTGAGGCCTTGCTTGAGCTTTTAAGTGCCATAGGAGCCAAGGAAGAAGGTTCTTCCCGAAAGGTGAGGGAGGATTGGTTCCAGAATGAGCTGGCGGGGGGGGGGGACTTGAAGAGAGGTTTGAGATGGGGGCGGGGGAGTGGGGTGACCAGAAGGAGGATAGAGAACTCGGGTGGGGAGAGCACCTCTAGCAGAAGGGGGCAGTCAGCAAGTTGCGGAGGCACTGTCCTTGGGTATTCCTAATTCTGTAAGGCCCCGTCCCTTGGTTGGTACAGGGAAACATCTAAATTGAACTTTTATTTCTCCCTGCAACACCATTTAGAAAATTGCCTGATTCTTCAGTAAAGAACTTTGTCTTTCTATATTCTCATCTGGAGGGCTCGGTTTCCTGGAGGCTGATAGGCTTGGGGCAGCAGGAAGACTACTTCCCTGAGAGCTTTCAGGGCTGAGGGCAGGAGGAACACTGGCTCCCTTCCGTGGATTACCTGTATCAGAAGCACAGGGACCCACTACCCAAGATGGTCACAGGAACGAGAGGCATCAAAATAATCTTTGTAAATTCTCTGCTGCTCGGTTTATAACTTTTTTTGTGTCGAAATTAAAAGCTGATTTTGTTTCCAACTTTCCTTCCAAGGCAACAATTTCTCCGCTGAGGGTTTGCCTTTTTGGGGTAGGTACCCACCTCTTCCACACTCTGCTCACACTTGCCATAGCATCTATCAACGGTATGAAAATTTCCTTTCTAGCCTGGGAGCTTAGGAGGACAGAGCTATTGTCAGTTTCTTTTCATGGTTCCAGCCCTAGTGCATATTATAGTGCCTGTACAAAATAGATGATCAAGAAGTATATGTTGGATAAATGCATGAGCAGAATTACTTGCCTTACCACATTTATTCCTTGTAATTTATATTATTACCTCCCATTTAATAGATGTGAAAACTGAGACTTAAGCAGTTACATCGGTTTCTCAAGATTACATAGCCAGTATATAATTCAGAAGGAGGCAGTATTTGAATTGGGCCTGGAAGGATAAGTAGAATTTCAACAGGTAACGATGGAAAAGGGAACTTCTAAGAGGAGGTAAGGACATGAATATAAGTAGCACATGAATATAGCAAAGCATAAGGCATATGTGGGGCTGGTTATTGTTCATTTTGGTATTGCAATGATGTAGTGGAAAATAAGGCCTGAAATGGAGTAACAGGGAGTAAAATAATAAGAGTAGATAACATTTATTGAGCATTTAATCCATACCAGCATAATTCTAAACACTTCAATGTAAAAAGTACATTTAAATAGCTAATATTTGCACATGATAAAAAAAGTTTAAAGAAACAGAAGGGCATACAGTGAAGAATAAGGCTCTCTCCCATGCTTATATCTTCCTCTACCTCATTTCTATTCTCCTGAGGCAACCACTGCTACTGGTTTTTTGTATATCCTTCTAGAGATTTCTATTGTATGGATTTGGAAGCATGTATGTACATTTGTTTTTACACAAACCTCATGTACTAATATACTGCTCTACTCCTTGTTTTTTAATTTTCAATGTATTAGACCTCAACTCATATTTTGGAGTAGCCTCATTTTTTTTACCTGCCTTTTAGTATTCCATTATATGGAAATGTTATAATCTATTTAACCATTTTCTTCCTAATAGACATTTAGAGTGGTGCAAATCTTTTGCTATTATAATCAACTATATTGAACATCTTTATATGTTTTGCTTTCAATTCATATGTGAGTATATCTGTAAGCTAATTCCTAGAAGTGGAATTGATGGGTTAAAAGGAATGTGAATTTTTACTTTTCTCAGATATTGTAAAATTGCTCTCCAAAGAAGTTATAGTTCTTTGTACTCTTTTCCACAATGTATTATCAAATGTTCTGGTCTTTACCTATTTGATAGGTCAAAAGATGAATTTTCACTGTTGTTTTAATTTGTATTTCTCCTATGATGAAAGAAATGAGCATTACTTGATATATTTTAAACATAATAAAATTTTATTTCACAAAAATATGAATAAAATTTACAATATTTATTGAAATTAATTAAAATGTAAAGTTTAAGTATAATTAAAAATAAATTATAAGATATTTTATAAAATAAAATAAACATTATTTGATATATTTTTCTTGTAATTCAGTGTGTTCATTTTCTATTTTTAAAACGTTGCTTTTCTGGTCTTTTTTTTATTATTGATTTGTATGGCCTCTTTATATATTAGGGGAATTAACCCCTTAGTATTATATGTTGTACAAGTATTTTTTCTTCCCTTAAATTGTCACATTCTTTTGATATTGTCTATGGTATATTTATGTTTTTATTTTTTAAAAATATTTCACCTCAGAAAATTTCAAACGTATGCAAAAACAGAATAATAGATTAACAAGCTTTTCTCGACTAAGTACCCAGCATTATCAATATGTAGACAAACTTAATTCATGTATTACCACTCCTCCCTGTATTACTTCTCTCCCTTTGCTCTGCTGGATGATTTTGAAATAAATATGTCATTTTATCTTCTATTTTTGTCTATAATTATAGTCCTGTAGTGACTTTAATTTTTGTGTAGTCAAATTTATTAGTCTTTCGTTTTACGGTTTCCCGTGTTTAGATCACCAGAAACTCCCTGAGAATATATAAAGTCACAACAAACTTTGGAGGTGAATAATATTTTAAAGATGAGTAAAATGAAGCCACAAGAAAGTTAGGGTACCTTGCCTTTCCCCAGCTTGTAAAGGGCAGGGGTTGGGACCAACCCCCAACAAGCTAACCCAGGGTTCCTTCTCCTGATCATCACATCATACTCCTGCCCAACGAGGCTGTCATGGCCACGCTGAGGAATCCTGAGCCCTCACGTTGGCACTCACATTGGTTCATGGCTACTGAGCAGGGCAATCACACATGAGTGGTCTGCTTCACAGTGGCTGCTTGCACATGAGCCTTTTAAGGTGGTGTGTGTCTGTCACAGATCCCCTTGAGAATCTCATGAAAGTTCCTGGACCCTGGTCATAATAAGGAAGCATTTGTATTTACACACACACACACACACACACACACACACACACACACACACACACATCCCAGCTTTAAGGACAGCCTCCAGGGACTTGCTTATCTTCATTCTGTCATCTCTGTATTAGGCAAGGGAATAGGCTTTCAGTGATCGTGAATCTGGATTGGATACTTATCAGGGTTTTTTGCCATTCAGTTCCCTAGAGAACAGTGCAGTTTGATTATATTTGTATTCGTAGGCAGGTGATGGTGACCTATTTAATCAATACATCTAAAGGCTAAGAGGTAAGTTATGTTATTCAGGCTCAGTAACAAAGCTTATGCTAATTTCACCTGACATGTCGCATGTTAGGTTAATATGATTTGGATTACATGTATCATTTCTAGAAATTGATGTTTTTGTTGCTGGTTTCTCCTGACATTTTTGAACTGTAATATGGAATGCAATACTTCTCCAACAAAGAAGGTAATTCTCACTAGTGAAGATAATTAATGGTTATTTGATCATATTACAGCATAGAAATGATGTTTTTCCTACACAATAGGTTTCCTAATTGGTGATCCAAGGATGACCATGTTCATTTTCTGCCGATAGAGATTTCCTACTGTGCGTGGCGTTATGTCTTCATACTGTGATGGCAGTATGGACATAGCCAATAAGAAAGTTAATTTACAATGCTTCAACAATCATTATAAAAGACCTAATAACGCTAATTTAGGTGTACGATGAGTCACCTAATTAGTTAATTAAATAGGACCTTGCTGCCAATCTCCTACAAAGGAGCGTGCTGTGTTGTAGGTGTCTGATAGAGGCGAACAATGCCGAGGGAAGGTTGAATACACACTGAACCCCACTGAGGCATGTGATGTTTACAGTCACGAAAGCACAAGCAAAAGCAATCGTTTTACTCAAAACCAGAACCAAACAACCAAATTTTAAATAATTGCCATTTTTCTCCCATTTTACGAGGGAAAAAATTGCCGGTTTATGTGTCAGCTTTACAACTCCCTAAAATGTCTTTAAATCTTGATTTGATTTCTCAGCTTCAAAATGCTCTCATAGATGTATTACTCCTGAGTTTTTCTTAAAGAAAACAATAAAATCGCTGCCATTGGGTTGAAAACTACCAATCTCTCCATTTATTTAACTACTCTTAGTTGTAATATTTATATCTAATTTATAAAACTCGTATGCACATGTAGGTCATAACCAAAAACGGGGTCGCTAATTTTAATTAGCTTGTCTAGCTGGTGGTCCCACATAGCTGGGGATTCAGAGGTCCCAGTTACTTCTCCCCTTTCAGCTTTTGTTATTTCACACTAATAGGTTTTTGTATTTTTAGTCTGTCTTCATGTGAGAAGTACTCTGTCCCTTCAGTGAGTTTAGCTGCTTTACCCTAGGCCTTGCCAGATGTCCTGATTCTTTTTCTTTCTTTCTTTTTCCTTTTTTTTTTTTTGATGGGGGTGGGGGGGGGGAAGGGCAAGCATTGGGACAACCAGAACATCACATATTTCTCATTTGAATGCAACATAATTGCTCAGAAAGAACATCTATCTTTCCCAATACTGTGAAATATTCCTTTTCTAACTGCCAGCCTGGAATAACGAATTTTTAAATGTTTTTGTATTATAAAGTAGGAAATGATTTCTTTTCTATAGAAAAGGTATTGAACATGATTACAATAAAAGCTATCTAATGACTGAATGGAAATTCAACATTTTCTTAAAGAGTTTACAAAAACCACAATAGGTTTTCTTTCTGTCAATTCAGATATTTATAGGTCATCCAGTCTGGCCTTCTGACACACCGCACCTATAATTCCTTATTTTAAAATATTAATTAACTTTTAAACATAAGTCCTTTAGCTCTGGATACAGTACTGCCTATATGAAGGAAATAACATGACTGCGGTGAAGAATGGTGTTTCTTGGAATAGGTATTGTTTGCCAAGCTGTATCTAAGAGCCCTACAGAAAGTAGAAAAAGACATTATAGAAGAGTGAGCAGACATTTTTACAAGGTCACTTCATTCAGACTGGAAAGTGGCCAGCACAATGTCATTATTTACAACAGGATCTGGGGACACTTGAGGAAATTACAGACCATTTAGTTTTGATTCCATTGTGGGGGGCAAAGTCTTAGGAAGTATTTTAGGAGATTAAATGGGGAACACTGAGAAAAGCACAGCTTGATTAAGGATAGCCAATGCAATTTCTGGAATGAAAAAGTCATGCTTCAACAATTTTTTGACTTCTTTAAGGAAGTAAATGCCAAGAAAAGCAAATGAATGCCTCAAAATTCTGTATTCTAAATTTCCAGGAGATATCTGTTAAAGTTTTGCGTGACAAATTAGCACACACAAGGAAGTGATTCTTAAAATTGGAGAAATGCAGAGACAAAGATTGATTGTGCATTAAATTGTTTTTTAAACTAGAAAGGAATCAGGCAAATATACTGTAGGATTAAAGAATTTTACTGAAACAAACACTATCGTAGCCTAAGTCAATTGATATACTCCATTGTATTTACCACCATCAGCATCATATTTTCGTGAATTTATTTTGTAATTGTGCAGACTTTTTCCATAAGACAATGGGAAAAAAATAAAAATCCCTGACTTTCACGAACATACATCTAATAGAGACAATACTGATTTGGATAAGCAGACAGAAAACTAGACAAACATGTATCAAAAATTTCATAAGGTTGACTCTTAGATCGCTAGTAGTGAGGAAAACATGTTGGTTTTTCAAATTCAGGACAAGCATTCATAGAGTTTCTCTTTGGGCAGGGAGAAGCAGCGCTGCCATGAAAAGATGTTTGATGGAGGGGCAAACTCTATAACTATCAAAGGAATAAGCAGAGCAGGGCATTTTCTGGGAGTGAAAAGGATCCTGGACCCATATAGGGTTGGCCAGTCTAAGTAGAAGGTAGGAGGGAGATGGCCCTAGAAGGGTCACCTGCAACTACACTTGAATAGGGAGTTAACTAAAAATGAATAAGGGATGGTCCAAAAATAAGCAAATGACATTAGAGTGTTGGATTATACACCTCTAAGTCCTTTCCAAATCTAAACATACTATGACCTCCTAGGAGACACATCACAGGTTTAGTAAGGATGGGACCTCAGAGAATCCCTGCTAATTAGACAGGAAAGATTTCCTGGATAAAGTGACCTAGGGTTGTAAAACATCTTCTAGAAGGCAAGACTGCCCATATAATAAAAGGGCAGAGTTCATTATATCGCTGACACTTACTGGAGTACTTATGTCTCAGACACTATGCTAAGCATTTAACATACATTATCTTTTACTTTAATTCTCTCTAAAATCCTAATAACAGGTAGATACTACAATTACCCCCATTTTACAGTTAAGGAAACTAAATTAGAGAGGGCAAGTAACTTGCTTAAGATTCACATAGCCAGTAAGTGAAAGCTACTAGAGCCAGTTATTGTAAGCCACTATATGAAAGTGTCCCACTTCACCTGATCATAAGATTTAATCTGTGGTAAAAAGCAGATATTCCAGGCCCCTGCCCTGACGCTTCTAGAAAGTCGTTTCTAGGATGGGGCCTGTGAATAAATGTTTTACAAGCACCCTACTTCAGTCTTAGGATCAGCCTTGCTTGAGAAACATTGCCCTAATACCACAATGCCTCTGGGGAAAACAAATTACTGTATCCCAAAGCCTAGAAAATTCTGGCAGCTGGAAGGCTATGTGTGGGTAGGCACGACCTTACAGAGGGCCGGGAGCCCAGGGACGCCACAGCAGCATCCGTCCACAACGCTGCAGCCACACATTTGCCTGCAAGACACCCTCACACTACTGGCTCCATCCTATGTAAGCAAACTCTCTGTGGCTTAAAACAAGTCCTCTTGATAAACTACAGTTCAGAGAACCAGACTCCAGAATGCTTTTAAAAATTCTTACGTGAAGTAAAAACAATAAGAAAAATAGAACCATGTGGAACTATCTAGGAAGGGATCCTTTCTGACCGAAAGGGGGGGAGAAAGGAATAGGAAATAGAACAGAGGTCTTAAAATATCTAATTTTAGGGAGACTGCAATTGCTTAATATTTTGAAGGTATTTGTCATCTTTGGTGTCTTTGTTAACTGAACACTTAAATTGAGGCATGGGCCTTTTTTGGAACGAACAATGAATACATTAAAATATGCAACCTATCTTCTTGGTACAAGAACTCTAAAAAGATTACACATTTAATTAAATGCACCAGAACTTCAAAGAGCTGCTAAGCTTTGAACACACTCTTCAAGGAATCCATGGGGAAACTACCAATTACACATTCAAATAAACATACCATAGCACACTAGGGCTTATTCGTGTCCATACTTCAATCAATTCAACGGACATTTGTTGAGGCCCCTACTATGTGCCAGGCAGTAGGACAATGCTCTAAGGGGAATACAGAAATGAATATAACAATAGCTTCCATCTTAAAGAAACTTATGATTGAATCAATGAGATAAGACATTGTGGGGACAGAGCCAGGAGTGCAGTTTCCAGGCTCTCAGCCTCACGTGGAAAGGTGCTGGCGTAGGTAGTAAATGGCCATCAACTGTGATTGGATGGCCATCAGCTGTGGCTAGTTGGCCGTCAGCTGTAACCAGTGAGCCATTGGCCACTAATATAACTGCTGTGGCTACGCTAGCAGCAAATGGGAGCTAGCAAGAAGATGGTGGCTGGCAAGCACGGATTGCAGTTAGCATGGGGTCGGTCAGTTGGCAGAAAAGCGGACAGCAGGTCGCACGTCGTGTGAATCCAGCCTCTAGTGAGACTATAGTGGTATGACTCCCCTACCTATGGCTCCGTGGGTGTTCCTTTTTGGCCTCACCATATCCTGTGTTCTTGTGTGGGGAGCAGGAGCTGAGACCCCGCCTGATACCCTGCACGACAGACATGTACACAAATGATTCTAATACAAGTTCTAAACATCATGAAAGACTAAGAACAAGTATTCAGGGAGTTCAGATTGCTTCTAGCCTCTGCAAAGTCTTCAGGGAAATGATAACATTCAAGTTTAGACTGGAAGGATGGACAGGATTGGTAAAGAGAGCTTATGAAATTTTCATTTTCGTACTCCGATGTTCTCATATACAAAATAGCGATAATAATAGTTTTCACAGGCTAGTCTGCAATAATGATTACAGTATCAATCCAACTTCATGGATAGTTCAAAAGTAATAGTTACTTCTCAAGGAACGTGTATACTGGCTACTACCCATTATAACTCCTCTTTTTTTTTTTTTTATGTTTCCAGGTCACCGTTCAAAGCCCTTCAGAGTGATGATAAAGCATAAGCCTTATACTAGAAAGGTTATATTTTGCAAACCCCACAGAAGTGTACCATAAGAATGAATGTACTGTCAAATATATGGTCATGGAAGGGGAACTGACTCTGGGTGGTGAACATACAATGTGGCATATAGATGATGTATTATAGAAGTGTACACTTGAAGTCTATGTAATTTTACTAACCATTGTCACCCCAATAAATTTAATTAAAAATTTTAAAAAATGAATGTACTGTCTAACTGCATACAAATCTGTTTTTTGTTTTTTGTTTCTTTTTTGTATATTGGTTGCTATGTATTGAGGTGAACCAGACAGGCAAGTTTTTTTCTATGAGTAAAGGACACATCACCCTCTTGACTTGTTCAACAAAATGCCTCTCACATCTGTCTTGACTGTTCTGGTCCTGCTTGCCCTACTTTGGTTCAGTCCTTTATCACTTCACCATTAGAATACTGCACATTTCTTCCAAATGGTATCTAAACTTTCCATCTGCTATTCTTTTACATAAACCATCATCAGATTAATTTTCCAAATAGGGTGCTAGGTTCACATCCCTTGCTCAAAGTCCTTCAGTGGCTCTCTCCTGCTCTCCAAAGAGATTCCAGACACCAGGGCCTGCCATTCTGGACTCTACAGTCTAGGCCCAATACACTTGTCTAGCCTTAAATCCCTCTACACTCCCATGTCTGTGCCTTTGCATATGCTCTTTCACTGAGTAAAAACATTCAAACCCCACTTTCATACATCAAAATAGTAACCGTCCCTCCATGCCTGCCCAGCCCAACTGCAAACCTCCACCAACATTCTGTACCTACTGCTTGGTCCTGTACATATTTGAGTACATGGTTATATATTTACTGGCTATTTGCTTATTTAGCTGGTTATTTGTTTATTGGCTAAAAACTCCCTCACAGACAGTGCCGTGTGAGCTGTCACATTGTCGTGATGCAAGAGTCATGAATTGTTGGAGAAAAGTTCAGGTTGTTTTCGTATAACTTTTTTTTTTTAAGTTTCAGGTGTACAAAATAATGTAATAGTTAGATATTTATCATTTATACCCCTCACAAAGTGATAACTCCCCTCCCCCAATCTCTGCCTCCCCCTCTGGCATTGCATACTCATCTAGCTTTTTCCTGCAGCCTTTTCAGCACTTCCAAATAGTAAACTTGGTTAACTGTTCACCCAGTTGGTACAAATTCATAATGAATAATCCTTCTGATATCCAAAAAAGTTAGCAACAACGTTTTAACTCTTGATTTGGACTGACAGAACTTTTTTGGTCGTGCACTTTGACGCTTTATTTCAGGGTCGCATTGGTACACCCATGTTTCATCACCAGTAATAACATGGCCCAAAACAGTGTCTTGCCTCTCCAAATGATTTTGGCAAACTTCGCCTCTCCTTTGCTTTTGTTCATCTGTAAGCTCCTTCTTTCGGGACCATTTTTGCACACACCTTTCTCATGCCAAGATTTTCAGTTAAGATTTTCCTTACTGTTTCTCTATCAATGTTTATTTGGTCTGCTATGCTTCTCACAGTCAGCCAACGATTTTGACGCACAATTCGACGAATTTTTGCAATGTTTTCACCAGTTCTGCTTGTTACTGGGCACCCTGACCTCTCTTCATCAGTGATGTATTCTCTCCCCTCAGAAAAACGTTTAATCCATTTGTACACTGCCGTTTTCTTCATGGCATTATCCCCGTAAACTTGAACTAACATGTCCCTTATTTCACATCACTCTTGCCAAGTTCAACAACAAATTCAATGTTTGTTTGTTGCTCTAATTCAAGCTCAGACATTCTCACGATGGCACACGAAAACATGCAACAACAATAATGAACCTGACTCAACAAGACACTGCCACACATTGACAGGAACACAGCTGTGAGACACTGATATACCAAGGTTATGAAACCTTACCGAGCTGTTTGTACAGTGCTGCCAATGTAAGTGCACGGTGGCAAGTTCACAAACTCATATAGTCTCATTTGAGTTGTCATTGTATAAAGTAATAAAGAGGATAGGTTTTTGACAAACCCATTAACTGAGAGTGTAAATTTGAGCCGGTGTATAAGTCAGCTATTCCTGCAATAAAGTTATATGACAAATAACCCCAAAATTTCAATGGCTTATGACAATAAGCATATATTTCTTGTATACCAAGTTTTGGGGCAGATTTGATTCTGATGGGTTCAGCCAGGATTGACTTGGCATGGCTTGACTTCAGGTTTTGAATTAGGTTCAAATCTACTTTATGTTTCTCGCTATTCTCCTCAGAATACTAGCTAGGCAGGCAGGTTCTTTTCATAGTGACTAGTAGAAGCACAAGAAAGAAACAATTCACACAAGCACATTTAATCTTTCGTTCATGTCACTTCTGCCCACATACCTTTGGTCAAAGGAAGTTGCATGACTGATCTCAACATCAATAGGGTGAAGAAATATACTCTACCTACTCTTGTAGGAGGCGTTGAAAGCAAGCAGTGAGGGATTGGGAATGACAATCCAATCTACCTGATCTATAAACTAGGGCTAATGATATTTACTTTAGCATGTGTTGTAAGGGATATATTAGATAATTCATGTGAGGTGGATAGTACAGTTGTGGCACACAGCAATTAATCAGCAAATATTAATTCCCTCTATTTTATCCCCTTTCTTAACCATTAGGAGAAAGATAGAAGGAAGCAATGCTTCCTTTCTTTAATTAAGTAGGAAAGTGGTCAATCTTGTTAGGCAAAGTGGAGAAAACAACACCTTTGTTAACAATTCTTTTTTTCATTCTTTAATGTTTATTTACTACCACATTTCCTCCTACTTAACTGCAAAATAAGCATCAAAATCAGGAAAATAGCTTTGATACACTGTACAGTCTAATTCTCAGATTCCATTCAAGTTTTCCCAATTGTCCAAACAATCCAGTTCAGAATCATGGCAATGCATTTAGTTGTCTACCATTTTACTTTCCTTTAATCTGGAACAGTTTCTCAGTCTTTAATTGACTTTCATAACTACTGTAGTTTTCTACACTGAATGAAATTGCCACAATTTATCAGCTTAAAGCAGTACATATTTATAATTCCAAGGTTTCTGTGGAACAGGAATCAAACCTGGCTTAACTGGGTTCTATGCTTCAGGGTCTCACCAGGCTGAATTCTACGTGTCAGCCAGTGCTGTGGTCTCATCAGAAGCTATACTAGGAAATATCTGCTTCCAAGCTCCCTCAGGTTGTTAGCAGATTTCATTTCTTTGCTGCTTCAGGATTGAGGCTTTCATTTCTTTTTGGAAGCCACCCTTAGCTCCTAGAGGCTGTCCACAGTTCCTTGCAATGTGAACTTCTACAACATGGCCACTTACTTCATGGCAGCTTACTTCAGGGACCATAAGGGCAGGGTGTCTCCTACTCTCTGGATATGGAAACTGAGGTACAGAGAAGTTGAATACGATCAGGCCATATTCAAGGGAGGATTTGAAACCAGGCCACTTGACTATTAAACTTCCATTCATTCTCATTCTCCTCACTCCTAGATACTTGTTTCCTTTCCAGAACAGTAGCCCACCTAACTCTGGTTAACATGCTAAAATGACATTGGTTGATACTAGTTAGGATTACTAAGATTCCATAATATTCACATTTTAATAATGAATTCTTAAAACTTAAATACCTTCAATTTTTAAAAAATATTTCCAACAGGAGGTAGAGATAATTATTTGTTGAAGAAAAGAAATTTGATTGGTGCTCATCAAATAAGGAGTGGCCTATTTGCCCTGCTTGTGGGTATCCAGCAACAGGCACTGAATTAAATGAGGTGTGATAGCTGTGAGGTGTACAATTAGTGCACACTCTTAGTTTACAGTAATTACGTTAATTCAGCTAGATATTACCTCAACCAATTTCAATGTACATGATCAAAAAAACCAATACTGAAAAGCTTACCTTTAAAGCTAAATTAGAATAGAAACTTTATAAGATGTATTAAAGTCAACATTTTCATACCTGGTGAAATAGAGAAATAGGACTTACTGGTATGATTGTCTTACCTAACAAAAATAAAAATTATAAGATTATACCATGAACTAAATAATAAATATTATCAATGGGTACATATTGATGCTGAAATTATGGATGATTTTTAAGATTTCCTACATTTTCTATATATTAAAAATAAATGTATCATTTTTGGAATCAGGAAAAAAGTGGTTAAATGTCAGAAAACACTACAGAAGTTTGTGTTCATGAGGAGACGCTTTAATTGCTAAACATGTAAATAAAGCTATTTATCTCCATGTTGTGTTTCTGCATATGTAAATACTTGAACAACTTATAGATTCATTTTATACAGGTATAATTAAGATCTGCTGCTTCTGAAACTTGCTATATAAAAAACTTAATTTGAATGGATGACTACACTTTACTTTCTTATATGAAGACTTCTTGTTATACTTTTAGTCTTTACTACCAGAGGAGTCAGCAGAGTAGAGATTAAGAGTCTGGGCTCAGATTCAAATCCCAGCTCTATCAACTAGCTGTGGGACAATAGACAAACTACTCAGAACCTTTGTGGTTCAATCTCCTCATTCATACAATGGAGGCAATAATAACTCCTGTTTCATAGGGTTGTGGTGAGGATTAAATGCATTGAACACTTAGAACAATGAATGCCCCAGATACATGAGTATTTGCTATCATGATTATTACCAAGTTGGAAGCCTCTTCAAGGTAGGGGGGCTATTTTATTTACTCCTCTACAGTACTTACTACTGTCCCTTGCATATAGGAAAACATCAACAAATGATTATAGAATAAATGACAGGATTAATTAACCTGAAAGCTGAAATTAAAATGAGAACTACATAGTCACTAAAACAAAAATTAGAAGGTTTTATGGACTGTCATGTGTGAACTCTCAAGTGTGAATTCTGTCGATATTTTTCTTTGGTTCTCTACTAAGAGCGCTGGGAGGAAGTACCCACTTTTAATTTTTCACTGTAAACGCTAGAGATTTTTCACTGAGGGTACACAAATAAGAAACAAATTTAAAGTGTCATTATCCAGGACTCTCTATGAAAGTAACAGAACCCCAATTCTAATTAGTTCATGTAAAAGAAAAAGAATGTAAGTGGCTTATATATACCCATAACACAAGAAGAGAGGTACTGAACTGGCCTTTGTGACACCTAGAATCCGATGGGTCAGTGTGCCTGGCCAGTTGTTTCCTGCATGCATTCTCTCTCTTGGTTTGCCATCTCACTCTTTGCCTCCTGTTCTATCCCTCTCTTCCATGCTAGCTTTGTTCCATGCTGCCCATTGCAGGCAGATTCTGTGTGGGGTAGGGGACATGGCTGCCAGCAGCCCTAAGCTCCCATCCTCAGATCTTCTCAAATAAAGAAGAGAGAAATCTTACCCAGGATCTCCCATTATAAAACATGCCAGGGAAGGCTTTCTTGGGCCCTGCTTGGGTATTTTGCCCACCCCTGGATCAATGATCATGTCTAGGGAGAAGGATTACATAAAACTAACCTCCCCCTCTGGGGTTTGTTTTTGTTATTTGTTTATTTGGACTGGTTGGATTACTTTAGTGAATTCTATATTCCCCCACAGTGTCAAGCCTCTGACGTGGCTCCTCAGGGAGCGTATCTCAGGGTACGTTACTCTTTCCATGAGCACACCAAGCTGTGAAAACTCCCTAACGTCTAGAGGTGGGGGAAGAAGTGGTTCCCCCAAAAGCAAGTAGACAGGTAGTCCAGACAAGGCTACAGTACGATGGCCAAATATCCGGCCACTATCTTAACATGTGTCTACTACATGAAATAACTTAAGGGATTTGAGAGACTATATTAAATTATGGAATACATTACTAACGTAGGACATCGATACTTAACTAAAAGTATTTCAAAGTAGGAATGTCTCAGCTCTCTGTGAGGGTTAGTTGCAGGATTAATACAATCAGCTAACCTCTCCCACGTCTTTCAGTTCAATGATTATAGTCGCAGTACTCTACTTGGAAAGAAGTTAAAGCCTAATATTACCAAAATCTCTCACTACCCCTAATTTTCTATTCAATCAAAATACACATTATTTTGCTATCAATGCAAAACATAGAAATTAGCGGCTTTAATCTTTCTCTGGTTCTTATGAATCTCTTGGATTAACCTGGGGAGAATGAAGAAGGCTCGGAATATAATTACGTGAAACATGGTAAGTATTGATGTTCCAAAGGATTTGTAAGCCACAGAGAAGGCCAGTTGAAACTGGATGGTTTAAAGTGGAGGAAGCCCAAGACTAATAGCCTTTTCACTCAATTTAAATATTAATGGCACAATACTAATTAACACATACATACATAATATTTCTTTGTGCATCAGAACTCCTTTACATATGGAATGTTTAAATACATACCTTTCCATATAAATAATGGTCACAGTACCTCAGATATTCACAGTGTGCTGCCAGGCACCGCATGTTTGCAGTTCATTGGATAGATCCTGTTTTACTGAAATCTCATGACTACAGAAGCCACCTGTTGACTAATAAGATAATACCTGATAAATTTCTAGTTAGACAGAAAAATCTTATTTATTCACAGTTTAGCATTTTTAAACTAAACTCTTGACTTTACTTTAAAATCTTTCAACAATTAAAATCTCACATCTAGATGGAAAGCCCTAAAAGAATTTCCTACTAAAGATATATTTCTTCTTTATGAAAAGTGTCTTAAAATCTGTAGCTTTAATTAAAAATTGCACATGCCCTTAGAGCCAACATTTCCACTAC
The DNA here is from genome assembly GCF_004115265.2 of Rhinolophus ferrumequinum. NCBI lineage: Eukaryota > Metazoa > Chordata > Mammalia > Chiroptera > Rhinolophidae > Rhinolophus > Rhinolophus ferrumequinum. The sequence goes on along the minus strand of NC_046289.1, from coordinate 84,269,650 downwards.
AAGTAATAAGCAAATTATTATGAACTTGAAGAAAACTCTAGCTACTAGAGTGTTCAGTACAGTGTGGTTTTCAAACAAACATTTGAAAATAAGCTAAATGTACAATAACAGTAAATTTAAAACCAAAATATGGCATATCCATGCACTATGTTATGTAATCAGTAAAATTATGTTGTGGAAGAATATATAAAAATATAAAATGATATTCTAAGTTTATAGGTTTGTTTTAAAAGATAGTTTACAAAATAGTATCATCCCATTATTTAAAATGTAAATATACATTTATATATATTTAGTGTATTACACACTAAATACACACACACACACACACACACATGAAAAAAAGAATAAACACTATACATACCAAAATATTAATAATGTCATCTGAGTCTCGGTAGTAAAATTATGGATTAGTTTTTTGTATCTTATATGTGTTTCCTAAATTTTCTATAATAAATAAACATTTCATTCATGTAATAAAAATAAGAAATAAAAATTATTATCCACAACTGAGTCTTTAAGTATTAAAACACTTGACATTATTGAGTACTCTAAGCAAGCAATTGTTATTAGATTACCTGTGTTCCTTTGTAGTAACTTCTCTGTGATTTTTCACACTATTCCACAATAAACCCTGGACTTTATCAAAATCCACAGACATATCTGATCTAGTGGAAATTACAGAAATCTTCAAAAAAGCTATGAGGGACGTTACTTTCGTGAATAGATAGTGAGCACACTGAAGACAAACATCACGTCTTCTTTCTCATCTGAGCGTTCACTGCTGGGCGTCACAGGGCTTTGCTCGTACCAGTGCTCAGTCAGGGTGAAATCAATGCTCAATGAATGTGAAAACTCCTTGAAGTCCTGCCTAATTGCTGACAGCACCCTACAGGGTTTGCTGTGAGATGTACATACACTTGTAACTTGCCAAATGAGAACCCAAAGCTGATTTGAGGGATTATAATTAAGGACAACTGCCTTTGCTTTGTTAGCTCTGAAGTAGATTTAAAATAAACAGTGTTGATGCGGAGTGGGATGTGTGTAAAGAGTTCACCATTTGTCATACCTCAGTTGGTATTTTGTAATAAGATTTTAATAGGTACTCCATTTTGATCTCATTTGCTATGATCCAATGTGACTACAATAGGCCTGGATAAACTGTAAATCTCCTAGAAGAATGGAGCAGTGCAGAACAATTGTCATGATTTTAAAGTGCCATGCCTTTTGCCTAGCCCATTGTCCAAATATATTTCAACTGCAGACATATTTTCTAAATTAAATTTATTTTTTATCTGTTGGATATGCACAGGAGTCATTATCTTCAGGCATGCTTTTGCCCTCTCTATCCACTTTAGTAATTTGAATCACCCAACAAGTTCAGAAAAGTACGAGTACAGTGAGCATAACAAGTCCTTACTTATCTAAGTCCAGTGTATTTTGTTCACCTAGTTTACTGCCTTACCATCTGCCCTTCACTTCTGGAGGACTTGCAAGAAAGCAGGAGCCAAAGTAAATGCAGATATCCCACTGCTATCTATTTAACTTTCATTAAGTGAGTTGGGGCAGTGCTCAGGCGCCTTCTCAAAACCAGCCCATCATCTAAGAGTATTTACATAAGACTCTTTGCATTATATTCCGACCTCTGCAACATTAGTATTAACTACTGACTCTGCCAAGTCTGACTGGTAAGTGCTTTACAGTATCAATTCATCCCAAGCAAAAAAGCAATTTCTGAGTGCTTGCAGTGCTCTTGTTAATGCCAGTGAGAAGTATCAAGGCTCATATGACACCTAGCAGAAATTAGTACCCACATTCAAAGAAAAGTCTTGTTATTTCCCAGAGTATTATGTGGACTTTATTGAGATGACTGCATCTGACACCTGCTGTAATATAAATGCAGCTATAATTAGCCAACTGATGCTCACTGCAGTTTAGGTCGAATCCCTTCTGTGGGGAATTATGCTTTAAAATATTCAGAACTCCAAGTGGCTCTCATTACATTTAATTTTAACTTAGAATTAGGTGGTCTAGAAAAAAAAAATTTAGGATTGTAATAGCCCCTGCTGAATGCCACACAGAAATGTGAAACCCATAGGGTTTTTTCCCCCCATCTAAATTAAAAAAAAAAAAAAATGAGAACAGCAGACTACACGAGAGCCTTCAATTGAAGTCTGGCTTTGCTTAATTGTACTTTTTGCACTCATCGGTCTCTCCTCTTCAGAGCAAGCTACAAAAATTGCCTGAATAGCCAAAGAAAAGTTTCCCACAGTCACTGGTCACAGAAAAACACTATTGTCCTTCCTCACAGTTTGATGGACAACATTTCTATAAATGGGTAGCCAGCCTGTCAATGGTACCCTTGCTGAAAAGGCAAAAGAAGAGAACAGATTCTGCCAATATCTGACAAGCGTGTTAACACATAATCAGGCATTCACTAGTCAGGCAGCTGCCCCTGGGACCTTCGTCACACAGGTGCCTTTAAGCCATTTCCTATTCACAGATAAAGGAAACAAGCACGAGATACCTGGGAAAGGAGCAGTCTATTATGGCTTGCCAAATGTCCATCTTCTGGGCTGTGTGTATAAAAGTAGAAAGAAGAAAAAGGAAAACTGTAGTTTCAACTGAAAAATTATAAAACAGCAGACATTTACAAAACCTATGATTTTAGCTGTGGTAATTTTTTCTTTCCCTTTGTCTTTATTTTTTCAGGGGGTGGATTTTGTTGTTTGTTTGTATGACATAACATCAGTCATGTGTAATAATAAAGGTCTTTTTTTTTTTTTTTCCTCAGTGACTTGTCAAATGTATTGGCCCCAAAGCCCCTTCATACACTAACTCTAAAATACTTACTTGGTCCAACTGAGCCATAAACAATTTACTTGGCCACCTCTGATTTTTTTTTACACACACACACACACACACACACACACACACACACACGCACGCACACACCCACGCACTCCATTTCAGGATTGGCGATCAATAATATCAAAGTGGTGATGGGGTGAATGATTCTCCAGTAGAGCTGAAACTCTGGACCATCTCTTGAGGAACCACCAAAATACTTCAGAAGCATAATTACCAGTGTTCATTTCTTCATATTTGCTTAGACTAAGAACATTGTACTGATCTACCCAGTCAGAGGAAATACCAGATCTCAATATTCCAGGAAGCCAATGGCCCATTAGCATATACACGGACATTTTCAAATTAAAATTAAATTAAAATTTAATAAGATATTTTCAAGCTAAAATTTCATGATTACTACCTTAAGGTTGTTAAATATAAATTTCCATATTATTTGTTCATTTCCATTTTACATATTACCATACTTTCAGATCCCTTATACTCAAAGTATGGAGCAGACATGAGGAAAGAACCAGGAACACAATTTTGGAAAGTGATTAAATCCTCAGGGACCTTAGATTGTCTAAATATGATCCATGAGATACAAATTTGAAGATTGTTGCACTCATAACTGTAACTTTTTCTCTACGAGACAAGGTGGATTGGGGAACAACAAAATCAACACAGTGTATAAACCAAATGCCATGAGTTAAAGTTCTACTTTTTCAACTAACTTCTTGAATGCTACTTATTTTGTATAGTTTTCTCATCTGTAAAATACAACCACATTGTTTACCACAAAGAGTTTTGGGAAGTAGTCACTCCTGAAAGTTTCAGCACTTGGGGTGGGAAAAGAGAACATCTGCTAAGTGGAACAAAACCAATCAAGGGTCATGAACACTTTAGAAGGATAACACTGCATTCTCTGACTTAAATGTTTTCTTCTTTATTACTTATTTTATTTATTTTTAGAATAAAAACAAAGTTTGAGGCTTACCTTAGTTAATAAATCTTTAGTAAATTAGGATTTATTCATTTATAATCCCTACAAATATAAAGACAGGAACCATTTCTTAAATTTGGTTCAACTTGATAATATTTAGTAATTGCTTACATATAATCATTGCCATTATTGATACCATGTCTATGATATGCTAGGTACTTTATATATGTTTTATTGTTTAATCTTCAGAACAACTCTCTGAGGTAGATACAATTATTATCACCATTTTACAGATAAGGAAACTGAGGTGCTGAAATATAGAGTAGTTTAACCTTCTCTACTCCTCTAAGTTGTAGAGGTTGGATTTGAACCAGATCTGTCTCCTAAAGACCATGCTTTTCCTATGAACAAAATAAATTTTCATTAATTCATGATTTGAAAACACAATATGCTCTTTTGTTAGATAGCATATGTACACATTTATATTTTATGATATATGCAGTGTTTTATCATTGTAACAGTTAAATCAACCTCTTATCTCCACGTAGAATAACCAAAACTTTTTTGGATAGTTGAATTAGAGTTCTATTTTTCATTACTATTTCTAGGAAAGAGTTTCACCAGTGACCTGTTTATACTTGAAAGTTTTGACCAAAGACTACTTATAGCTCAAAAGCGTAGTCTATCTCCCCAATCCGATTAAACCCCTTACGGTCTGAGAAGAATCCCGTCTTCAGCTTTCTCAAGATTTTTTGTGGCAACACATAATCTCTTAGGAATTTCTTCTTTAAGTGTATCCTAAAAACTCCTACAACTTAAAACGCTCTTTTATTCTGGCTTTGGTTGAATCCACAGTTTCTCACTGTTGCCCATCAGGTCTTGTGTTTTAGCCTTGTGTTCAAGTTCATAGAAAAGTGATCAGAATGTGCCACTTCAACCTCTAATCTCACCCTTTACACCAGCTGAGCAAATTTCATCTCTGCTTCTTCCTTGCTCATTCCATTTCTGGCCTCTTAGCTGTTTTGTTTTTTTACTAGAAATACTCTCTTTCCTTCTTTCTACCAATTAGATTTATAATCTAATATTTCATGTTCATCTAATGGTATACCTTTTTCAAGGAAATTTACTTAACTCACTCCATTCAACACTGACCTTTCACCTAATTTCCTCTGCCCTTATTACTTTGTTATGTGGCCTATCACCATTTACTTGAATGATATGATAGTCTGCCTCATCCTCCAGTTTATTTCATGAAGCCCAGACCTATAATCACAAATTATAGCCTCCATGGGGGCAATAGAAAACCACGAATCCATAAACAAATGAGTGAAGAATAGAACAGTTTATCCTAATGCTCCATATAATATTCTCTCACATTCAGTCTTTGAAGAAAGCTTTCATCCATTGATATCCTTCTAGTTCTACAACTAGAAAAGAAACACATACTCAAATATGGCTTGAACAGACAATGAATTAGAAGAGTTGCCATCTCCAATATTATTTAGGCAGCTGTGGAACTCATTAGTGCACTAAAGATTTCTGGTTTTTCTCTCCCTGAGCAAATAAGGGGATTGCCGTTCTTGACCCCATCTGAAGTTAGCACGGCCATCTGATTTGCTTTAGTCAATTAATGTGAGCAGAAGTGACAAATATCACTTCTAGGGAGAAGCTTTAATAGTTTTGCTATTTGCCATTTTACTTTTTCCTTTCTGCAGTAATTGTGGAAGAATGGAGGTGGAGCTCCTTCCTCAGCCAGGGTCTGTAAATGAGGATAGCAGAGTCCCCAGCAATTCAAGATGGACATGTAACAGGAGCAAGAAACAAACTTGTCTTGTTTTAAGACACTAAGATTTATTACTGCAACATAGCCTGTCCTAGTTGCCTGATATAATAGCTTACTAAGGTCAAGACAGGACTCAGAATATCAACATATCAAGAGAATATCAAGAGAAGACTGATCAACAGAATGACTGGCTAAATTAAAGCATCTTCAAATATGATCCAGAAGTATATAAGATTAGGCATTTCCTTTCTTGGTGAAGAATCAAACTCAATAGATCCTTCAAATTATCTTCTTGCTGTTTACAATTCCTTTTCTTCTCCTCTTTGGTATCCATCACACCTTCAAACTCTGCATATTATTTTGGAATTACACTGATCACAAACTCCACTAAAATCTTAACCACCACTAAGTTTAGGGGTAAATTTCCATAACTTTATATATATATGGTACCTTTATATATATATATATATATATATATATATATATATATATATATATATATATATAATATATATATATATTTATATATATATTTTAATGTTCAATTAGAAATATTATATATGTTCAATTAGAAATATTATATCTATAATATTAGAAATGTAATTTCTAATTGAATATTAAATTTAATTTCTAATTGAATATTAAAATATCATTGGTGTCCTTGTAGGTGCACCTGCTAAATGATATGCATATTTTTGGTATCATTTTGCTGTTGGTATTTTCCAGGGAGTCAGAATAAGAAATCGCAGATCTGACTTTACTAATCTACTTAAGCTTTTACCTAGTTATGGCATAAATATACATTATTTAAAATTTTATTTATTGTTTTATCTAGTGATGGCATAAATATACAGTTTTAAAATTTATTTTCCTTATACCGGTATTTGTTTAAAAAAATACTACATATCTAAAGTTTCAAATATGAGAACCTACTGAGTATGTTTATTTTGTTTTTACTTTTATTCATTTTTATATACCAATATGCTGACAGATACATTCCCCTATGACTACATTCTTCACCACACATAAGTATTATACAGTTATGGATAATGAAATGATTAAAAAGCATAATGAAAGAACAGCACAACTGTTTTTTATTTGTCACTCTTGAGGGCTCATTGCAATATTTCCTGCTCCATATTAAGTTTGAGAGCTTCTGAGAAGTATTCTTAGAATTCTAATCTTTTGGAAAGAATAATGATTCAATTAGAGTTTTTTTTTAATCATGATGATTACTTTATGATAATGATCTTATATGGCTAAGATTTGCACTTATATTGCACTTAGATGCAGCATTTCATTTAAGCAAATTCCAAGAACCATTCATGACTTTATTATTGTACCTGATTTTTGCAAGTTCTTTATCCAAGAACCTCTTCATTCTCGGTTGGATGGGGATGCTATTTGATAAAGTACAGTGATAACCAGTGCCATCTGAAAAACATGACAAATGAGGACTATCAGAACCATTTGAAAGCAAACCAGAAATCCCCATTTGTAGTCTTAAGTAATCCACTTTGGAATTGGTTCAGAAACCAGTCTTTCTGAAGTGACCTGCAATTCCCTTGAAATTTCATTGGAAAAACTGAGACTTTAATAACACATGTAATATTAAGGCATTAGTATCCTCCCACAATAGAGGGAGGGAACTAAGGTTATATTATCATCACTAATATCACCATTTCTAATAATATCCTCCTAGCTAAAGACAAAAGCTAGCCAAGTTGCTGATAATTTCATTCATTCTAGTAGCAAGACATGAACAGAAATAACATTTCAAATAAATTGTTTATTAGAGTGATTATAGAAAAAAGTTCATTTTGTAAAAAGATAACTTTAGCTTTTTTTTGCCATCCCCATTTAAGATATTAATTTATCAATGCTCGTTTAACCAATATTTATTGAACCCTGATTGTGTTATGAAAATGAAACCCATGGCGTTGCATAGAAGGCAGGTTAGGCTGTATGTCATAGGAGCAGCACAGACTATGCTGGTTCTCTCATAGAAGCTTCCAGTTACATGGGCCAGAGAAGTCTTGGTGGGATAGGTGACTCTTAAGCTGAGTCTTAAGAAATAGGTGAGATTTCAGTTGGTGTCGGTGAGAGTAATAAAACAGACAAAATGAATGCAAGGGGAGGGGGGCAATATGGGTACCAAAGAAATGAGTAGTGTAGTAATTTGCAGACCACTTATGCAAAAGGGAAGTATAAAAATAGGATGTTTATAGTCAGCAGAGTCAGGATTTAGTTGTTGATGATGATGATGGGTTTTCTTTGCGGGGAGCGTAGGTGTAGTGAAGTTTCCCTCCTTGGAGAGAATCAAATCAAATTCACAGAGGAAGCAGAAAGGAATGGTATGAGTTTAGCCTTGGAAATAAAAAGTACCTCTTCCTTAGAGATAGGAACCATCCTCTTTACTAAAAAAGAACATCTAACGTCACAATATATCTACTGTGTGTGTTTCCATGCTTTCTCCCTTCTCTCTCTAAAGTATCTCAGCCTCCAGACCTATCTTTTCATGAATACATACATTCATTTCAACATTTATTGAGCACCCACTGTGTGCCAGGGATTGTACTAGATGTGGCGCATGCGAAGATCAATCAGCTCTATCACTTTTGACACAAGCATGGTGCCTGGCACATGGTTGATACTTAATAAAAGTTTGCTGCTTTAAGGTAGAGAAAAGGAAAAATGAGAAAGCACAACTAGTCATCTTTGAATTTCTCAGTAAAGTAGGATGGTTATTATCTGGTGAGAATGGAAAGGGTAAGTAGTGAATTAGATGTGTAAGCAGAGAGACCTGAAGTACCTGTGAAGGGAAGTGTGTTAGGGAATAAATGGGAGATCAATAACAAGACTGTCAAGCAGGAATGAGAACCCAGGTGGAGTAGGATAGATTGATTTCGCAGTAGGCCACAGTACACATAGTGGTATGACTTTCTCCAAGAATATTATTTTAACAAAGTTCTCTATAGTATAGGAAAAGGATCAGGGAAACACATAAGGGTAGGGTAGTGATTGTCGGTAAGGATTGGCATGGCAGAAAGGTAGGGATTTAATAAACGCAAAATGAGGTTTCTCATTTTACTAAAGGTAAGCCATCTCTCCCCCATATAATGTGGTGTTTCATATTTCCCCCATATTCTTAACCCATAAAAATGAATTAGTATATTCATGTCCTTTTCTAAAATCGCATTCCAACATGACTTGTGAAATAGTTGTATCATTAATAACCTGTTTTAGAATTGTTTCATTTATATCAGAATATTCACAGAAGAGTCCTCTAATGATAAACTCCTATCACAAACTTTTATAAAACTATACAAGGTTAAATGCAATGTTATAAAATTAATATTAAATAAATAAGTTACTTTCTAATGTGAGATTTGAAAATCCCACAAACTCTGTAAATTCTTTTTTGAATAAATGGAAGACCCTTTCAGAGGACATTAAATCTACACAAATTAAAGAACAGTCTCCACTGATTGAGCTACTACGGTGTTCACTTATGCTGCTCATCTAGTCAGAATTTGCACAGCCCATGTATCTACCTATTTGAAATGACTATAAGAAAATATGGCAAACAGCATTAGCTTATTCAAAATGATATAATTGAATATATCACAATTCTAAAACTCTATGGCAGAATTAGTATCTTTTATTTTAAATCAATTTTCTGACACTTGGATTTTTCTCAGTTTAGATGGGTTCCTAGTCTTAGATGGAAAGAAACTGACAGACTCTGGTTGTTCTCAATTCCTTTCTTTAGGAAGCCAGGTTAAGTGGTCAATAGGAGCTGTTATGTAGTGGTCAGGAAAACACCATTGAAGAGGATAAGAACTCAAAAGCTCTTCAAGCATGTAGAATATCTTTTCCTTTGGGAACTCCAAATTTCTCAGGATAGGACGAGGTTCACTCTAGACACTCAAATACTTGTGTGGCTAGATTCCATACAACCCAAGGATGGGTCTGTATCTGGCCTGTTCATGGCTAGATCTCCATTGCCTTCCAAAGTGTCAGAGGAGGAAGCCAGGAGGTCCAGAAATAGTTATCGTCAATTGTAAGTCAATTAGGCAGTATCTTGAAAGGGTCATGCACTGAACAAAACACCTGCACTTTAACAACTGTCTTAATAATAGCACATGTTATTAAACACCAAAGAACTTTTGGAACTACTCACATTAAAAAAAATTTAGAAAATTGCATTCAAATTACAGGTAATCTACATATGAAATCACTTGCAGTTAATGTGTTGCTTAATAGGCATACATTTGTTCATGTAAATTGCAGTTTTTTTGTTTTTTTTGGTTTTTTTTTGGCCCATGATTTAACTCACCTTTTGGGAAAAGTTGTTGTAAAACTATATTTTAAATTCCAATATCTATTTATTTATTTATTTATTTGTTTGTTTGTTTGTTTAATTGATTTCTGAGGCAGATGTTGCTGCTGCCTGGGTCTAAGGACAGGAGGTAAACCCAGCTTGAAGCGTTTTGTTTATTATCATCACTGTAATAATTTAGAGTAATAACAAAATAGATAATACAGTTTATTATCTTCAGGGAGACTTACCAAGTGTTTTGGAACCCGATTTGTATTGACAAAAATAAATTAGATGAAATGGGCCCGAAAAGAGAGCTCCTCCATCTGAGAGTTCAAAAGATGAATTCTATGATCCTTCAGTTATTGATAATAACAATAATTTGTATTACTAATTCAGTTTATAAATTACAACATGATTTCACGTGATCTATCACAATTTATTTGAACAACTTGTAAGTTAAGTCATGCAGCTATACTAGCCCATGGATTTTTTTCTATTTCCTTAATTATTCAAGCATTCATGGTCATTGCAGAAAATTAAAATACAGGGAAATATACAAAGATCACTCTAAACCAATCACAGTTAATATTTTGCTGAATTTCCTTTCAGTCTTTTTTCTATTAATCTATTCAGTATTTGAATTAATACTCCATATACGTTTTATTATCCCATTTTTTTCTTCTAATATTAGAACAAGTATTTTCACACTTTAAATATCATTGAATAACTACATAAGATACTTATGGTTTTAACATGTATAACTAGGAAGACATTTTAGATATCTTCACGTTCAAAACGTTTTTGTGTGTATTTCAGAATTCTTTCTTCAGATAGATTAAGACTACATTTATGAAATACTAGAAGAAGGCACAGGATCAGAAAGGATTTTATTTCACATAGGTACTCTAATTACTTTTGAGAAAATCTTATTTTTACAGTCCTTAAAAATCTATACAAAGTTTTCCTTGCATCTCTCTTAAATTTTAAAGATAGAAGCCCTCAAATCAGTTTGCATTCTCTCTTATGTTTTCTGGTGAAGAAAGAAACATGTACGTAGTTGCTATCGTAGTATAATGAGATATTTAAAGAATATCATCAACTTTATCATTCTCTTCTCAAAAGATGAAGATATTAATAATAATAGTAGCAAACAACTTTACTGAGAACTCTCTATGTGCATGGGACAGCGTGCTAGCATTTTAGCTGCATTAACTCAATAAAGATATTGCATAATTGAGAAAAGAGATGAAGAGTAATCACCTGAACAACTAGGTGTAATGAGCCAGTTTATTAACACAGGATGTAGGTTTAGGCTTCCCTTAAATAAATGTAGAGTATAAGAAAAACTGCTGCTAGTTAACAAGGAGATACACCAAGAGACCCCTTCTGATCTTGAAGGATGTTGTGTAATCTCTAGTTAGAAACCATTAAAAATGGGAGAGGAAAACAATTGTGAAAAGGAATGAATGATACAAGATAGGAAAATTGAGTTCATGAAATCATCTTAGAAAAAGTGCTACATACCTCATTGCTGAATATCACTATAGTCACCTTCAAAGTACTCCCCTTGGGAAGCCATGCACTGATTCCAGTGCCTAGTTCATACTTCAAAGCAATTTTGGAACTCTTTCTGGAATGGCCATCAGAGCTGTCATCGTATTACCCTTGATGTCCTGAATGACATCAAAATGTCTTCCTTTCAATATTTCCTTCATCTTTGGGTAAAGAAAAAAGTGATTGAGGGCCAGATCAGGTAAATAGGGAAGGTGCTCCAACACAATTATTTGTTTACTGGCTAAAAATTCCCTCACAGACAGTGTCGTGTGAGCTTGTGCATTGTCATGATGCAGAGCCATGAATTATTGGTGACAAGTTCAGGTCGTCTTTTTTTTTTTTTAATTTATAGGAAGTTTATTTCACTGCATTACATTTTAAAGTCATATAAAATAATTATTTGGCTACATAAAAATTTATGCATTCTTCCTGCAAGAAAGAAAGTAAACGTCTATAGAGATAGTTATAGAAACGCATTTAGTATTAATTACTTGTGACACTGAATCAAATTTAGACTTTAGTGCCAGATATAAGGTGAGAACACGATTAGCTAGAGACTATACTTACCATTTGGTAATTTCTGGAATTTAAAGTGCAATAATTTCGCTAATTAAATTGGGTAAATAAATTATATGTATGCTCCAGACCTATGTGATAGTTACAAAAACAGTCTAAACGTGAATAGGAGAATTCGATACATTTTCTAAATGCCTTAAAAGAACTCTTCTCCTGTTCAGGTCGTCTTTTTAACGCAGCCTTTTCAGCATTTCCAAATAGTAAACTTGGTTAACTGTTTGTCCTGTTAGTACAAATTCATAATGAATAATCCCTCTGATATCAAAAACATTAGTACATCGTTGCAACAAGGTTTGCGAACCTAATTGTCAGATCTTGCATGTTCACTTTTCATTTCGTGCATTTTAAAGTAACAGACGGCTGAAAATAGAAGGGGTAAGGATGGGAATATCAATGAGAATCAAAGAAAGGAATATGATCAAATAACTTGAGAAATGTGGTTAAAAAGAATGGTAGGATTATTGTATGTTTAATCATTCTTCTGAGAAAAAAAGACTTTTTAAATGTAATTTCATATTCACAACTCTATGAAGTAGGTGGAATCATCCCCCCACAATCCAAGGGAGATATTGGCCAGTAAATGTCTGACAGAATATAGAAGTCTGGGTTACATTTTTCAAAGAGATAAAGGAGGAAATCAACAAGCAAACAAAAATAGGTGATAAAACATACACATTATCCTAATAGTTAAGAAAAAAACCAATTAAACATCTTAGAAATAAAAAACTATATTTAAAATAAAGAACTCAGAAGATAGGCAAGATATCAGAGAAAACACAGGTGAAAAGCAAATTCATGAGCAGGAAGATGGAACTGAGGAACGCTCCCAGCACCAAGATATAAAATGACAAAATATGAAAGAAATGTTAAGGGACATTTAGGACACATATTTTCAGGAGGAAGGAATAAAGAGAATGGTGCATGGGCAATATCTTAACAATTTGGCAGAAATTTTTTTTAAAAGACCTATCTTCAGATTTTAAACACTGATCAAATGCTAATCAAAATTAATTTTTAAATACCTCGCATCTAAGCTCATAAGGAAACTTGTGAAAAGTAAAGTAAATCATCAAGCTTCTGTAGAGAAAACACATACTATGTTAAGGAATGAGAAAAAATGTTGTCATTAAATTTTTCATCAGTAACACTAGAAAAAAAAAACAAAACAAAAAACTTCCAACTTATTCAGGTAAAATAACAAAACCTGAACCTTGAAATCTTTGACAAGTCTAACTATTACACAAGAGTGATGACAAAATCTTTTCAGACATAAAAGAATATAGAAAGCTTAACACCCACAGATCTTTTCTTTAAGATGTTTAGAGAAGTGAACTTGTCATTGTAGCTCTTGAAGCAAATTTGGTATCAGAACCACTCATTTAAATGGTATTAAATCAAAGTCAGGAGGTAAACTTTTCAGAATAGTAGAAAATTAAGAGGTAGAGACATTGTGAAGGACACCTGGGAACTGTCTGTGCCCTGCCCAACTCCCTTTCCCTACCCTTATGAAAATGTAGCCCTGCTGGTATAACACAAGTTTGGCTTTCCTGCTGGCTAAGCACAAATTTGGCTTTCTCAAATCTGGAGGATGTTACCTGTGGTAGTGTTAAAATCAATGCATGACCCATAAGGGAATCAAAAGGCCTAATAAAAGCAGTTATAGACCTCTACCTCTGACCAAGATGAAGTAACAGGGTCCAGATTTATCCTTCCACTTAAACAACTAGGGGAAAAAAAGCAAAAACAAAAAAAAAGGGCAACTGTTTTCATACGTTGGACAACAGGAAGCATAGGACTGAGATCCCTGAGAAAAAGAACAAAATAAGTTTAGCCCTACAATTGCACCAGTTTATTGCCTATAGACAGTTTCCAGTCTGCAACTCAGAGAGACAGAATGCAAATAAACCTGATCGTCTCACTGGGTTGAGGAAACAGGGATCAGAGTTTGAGAAGCCAAGGCAGCTAGAGTTTGTGGGACAGAGTATTAGAGAAAAGGGAGTTCTGCAGAGAAAATAAATTCTGAAGATTTGCAGCAGGGTCCTCCCAAGTCTGTGGTTGAGTACCGATCTAGGTATGTGTGAGAGAAAACTATCCAAGCCTGGAAAGTAATAGGCAGAACAATTCCCAGTGCTCACACAGAGATGAAAATTGTGTTCTCACCAACAACCATAGAAAGCTCTTGCAATGCAAGGGGCATTACATAGAACACTCAGAATGGGTATCACTTTAGTTGTGGGGCTAAATTAGCCCTGACCTAATTGCTCTGGAAATGCCAAGACAAAGCTTAAAAACAAGCCTCAAAAGCACCTAACTGATTATATGTAACTTAATTGCATATCAAAATAAAATCCTATTTAAATTAATGCTTCAAAATTCAAAAACAAATATTGTAAAATTTACAATATCTGGCAATCCAAAAAGTTAGGAAAATATGACTCATAAAAAATATAATTGTAAGAAAAATCATTCAGTAGAAACAGACCCAGAAATAAAAGATGAAGTGACTAACAGAGATATTAAAATAGTTAATATAAATATGCTATGTATGTTCAAGAAAACATGAGGAATCATGACCATGATGAGGATACGGAGGATATAATCAAGATTCAAATCTAGAGAAGTTCTTGCAATATAAGAAATAAAAAATGCACTGGATGAGAATTAGAACAAATTAAACACTTCAGAAGACAATGCCAGTGAACTTTAAGACATAGCAACAGAAACTATCCAAAATGAAGCACCGAGAGAAAAAGAATGGAAAAAAAATGACTAAACATCTGAGATAATATCAAGTAGATTACTTAACATATGTGTAATTGGAGTCCCCAAAGGTAAAGAGAGGAGGTGATAGAAAAAATATTTGAATAAAAGTTAAAACTTTCCAAAATTTATGAGAAGTACAAACCCAATCCAGGAAGCTCAATGTGCCCCAAGTGGAATAAAAATAAGAAAATTATGCCAAGGCACAACATAATCAAAATGGCTGAAAACAATAAAAAGAAAAATGTTAAAAGCAGCTAGAGGAATAAAGACACATAGAGGACAAAAGATAGGAATTACAGCAGACTTCTTGAGACACAATGCAAGCCAAAAGATAATGGAGACACGTTTCTAAAGTACTGAAAGAAAAAGATTGCAGTTTTCTTTGCCCAGAAAATATATTAAAATTAAAAGCAAAATAATTTTTCAGAAAAACAAAAAACAAAGGGAAGTAATTGCCAACAGATCTTCACTATAAGAAAAGTTTAAAAAGGCTCTTCAAGCAAAGGGGAAATGATACCAGATGGAAATTCCACACAAAGGAATGAAAAGCACCAGAAATGATGAATATGTGGATTAATAAAAAATACATTTTTTTCATTCTTTCTTTAAAAGAATTATACACGGCTAAATAATCATTTTGTGTGGGAGGATATAACATGTAGATTTTCTTAACTATTCTTGTTTATTTTTCCATATTAACTTTAAAATGAACTTTCCAGTTCCAGAAACAATATTTGTTGGTATTTTTATTGAAATTGCACTAACTTTATACACTAATATGGTGACAACTGTCAACTTCATATTTAATTCTTAGCCAAGAATGTGGAAGTTCTTTCAATTTGTTCAAGCCTACTTTGAGTGTCTCAGAAGTATTTTAGTTTTCTTCATATAGATTTTGTACATTTATTGAGAAACTTAAACATTAAATATTAGGAACTACTGACTTGTGAAAATGAATTGGAAATGAAGACAAAACTACCTCTGAAATTAAAATATAAGTCAGGAAAAGTGGGATTTAATTTGTAAAGCTTGATTTACATGATTTTCCAGAGAAAATGTATTTTTAATATAAGTAAGCATTTAAAAAATAAATAAGTTATTACTATAAAAAATACAAGAAGAAATGAAAAATGTGCCCTTATTCCTTTGGATGAGCCATTTTCTTTAGTTAGTCTATCTTCTACTAAAATTAGTAATTCACATAGTTTTTCTACTTCTTCTACCAACTGCTGAGAGAAGGGTGTTGAAGTCTCCAAATTGTAAATTTGTATCTTTCTTTCAGTTCTATCAGTTTTGCTTCGAATATTTTGAAGATCTGTTTTTGGTGCACAAACAGCATTGTTAAGTCTCCTAAGTGAATTGACCTTTTTAACATTACAAACTTCTCTTATGATATTTACATTGTCTGACATTAAAATAGTAGTTCTGGCTTTATTTTTATTGGTATTTGTATATTTTTCCATCGTTTAACTTTATCTCTGTCTTTATATTTAAAATGGGTTCCTTTAGTCAGCATATAGTTAGATCTTAATTTTTAATCAATCTGTCAAGCTGTGTTTAGATCATTCACCTTTAATGTAATTATTGATATGGTTGATTAAATCCTATTACCTTGATAGTTATTTTCTATTTGCCCCGTCTGTGTCTCTCTTCATCTTTTTCTGACACCTTTGAATTATTATGATTCCTTCATATCTCCATTATTAGCTTATTATTTATATTTCTTTTAAAATGTTTTAGTAGTTTCCTTAGGGCTTATAATTTTCATCTTTAATTTATCACCATCTATCTTCAAAAATATTATATTGCTTCATGTTCAAGTATACAGTATAACTGTATGCTTACAATTCCTCCCTCCCAATTTTTAGGCGATTGTTGTTACACATTCCTTTGTATATGCTATAAACCCAAAAATTTGCCACTATTTTTCCTTAAACAGGTAATATTTTTAGGACAAATAAAGAAAACATGTTTTCTATATATCACTTTATTTTAACCATTTCTTAAGATCTTCATTTCATTGTGTAGATATACATTTCTTTCTGGTATCACAGTCCTTTTGCCCGAAAAACTTCCTTTAACATTTCTTATAGTACAGGTTTGCTGGTAATGAATTATCTTCATTTTGGTTACTTAAAAATATCTTTATTTCTCCTTCACATCTGAAAGGGAGATGTGGAAACTAATTTTCCTTTCCTTGAGTGTGGGCCAGACACAGTAACTTGCTACTAACAAACAGAATCAGATGGAAGTGACAATGTGACTTGAGAGACTAAGGCAGAGTGGCTTCTGTCTTCCTGGATTTCTCCACAGTGGGTGATAGGACCGTGAAGCAAAGCTGCTCTAGAATTTCTGACTCACAGAACCTGGGAGATAAGAAATGTTTGTTGATTTAAGCCACTAAATTTTGGGGTAATTTGTTACACAGTGGTATACAACTAATATTGGAGTTGTCTGGGTTTCTTGGATCTGTGGTTTGATGCTTTCATTATTTTTGGAAATGTCTCTGCCCTCATCTCTTGAAATGTTTCTTCGGCCCCAAACCCTCTCTGTTCCCCTTTAGGGATTCCAATTACATGTATGTTAGACTGCGTGGTGTTGTCCTGTAGTGCTCGTATACGCTATCTGCAGTTTTAAACACCTGTTAACCAGCCTCATCATGTCCCCCTTAAAGACACCAATCCCAACTGAACAGCACCCCGTTTTTTGAGGGACTCCACGGAGATGTTCCTCAAAGGTCCTAAATTTTAATAACTCCAAACTCTTCCCTTTGTTCCCCCAGCCCTAGAGGGGTTAGCCGCTTCCTGAATTTGCTATTTCTGTGATATATTAGTGTTCCTTGCTATTTTTTCAGTTAACAACTTATCCTAATTAACAATTTGTACTAAAATTTTCTCTGTTAAAATAACAGGTATGGTTTCTGTCTCCTGAATAAACCTTGACGGATTTGGAAATTGGTACAGAGTCCCAGTAAACATCCTCAAAGATGGAATTTTGAGATTGGTTTAGCTGTGTCCTTGGACTTGACTGTAGTGCTGAGCGCCTTGCTAATAGAAAGTGGAACGTTGTGCATGACATGGCAATACCATTAGTCAATATTACTCCAACTTACTTAATCATGGAAATTTTTGTTGAAAGAAGCATCTTATAGGACTAGTATTCAGCACAACAAACTTTGGAAATGCTGGCTTAACCATAGTTCTCTATTGAATGTATCCTCCCTAAACACATCAATCACATTGCCGCTCATGTTTTATTTAAGCTGAGAATCTGTACTCATCATCTGAGCCTCAAGCCATATTTTACATCAAATGTTTAGAGCTTTTTCCTAATACTGAACACAAATACCTCCTCAAAGGAACTAATTAGTTCTATTACTTTATACATGTCTCTAATATGTCACATTATATCATAGTTGTTTGTTTACATACATGTCTAGCCCACTAGAATTGGAGCTCTTAGAGATAGAGACCTTGTCTGCTTCATCTTTGTACCTCCAATGCTGATCAGTGTCTGGCATATAGTAAGTATAATTAATTTGCATGCATATCATTCATGAGAATGGTTATGGAGGCTGGCTATATTCATTCATGAAGAAAAATTTGCGCACTTTGAATTTGTTATTCCAGAAGAATATAAATAGACATGCTTCATTATTTGAAATGAATTTGTTTATAGCATTCTTACTATGTGTTACAACTACCCCCTCAAGAGTAGAAACTTCTTTCTTTCTTTCTTTCTTTCTTTTTCTTTCTTTCTTCCTTCCTTTCTTTCTTTCTTTTTTTTTTTTCCATTTTACAAATCTGTTCATCTTAGATAGGCAAATAAGTTCAGCTCAACAAGCACATACTGAGCAATTACTCTGCCAGGAACTCTGAGAAGCCTTAAGTACACAAATATGATACACATAAATGCTCACAGTTCAATGGGGAGACAGATTCCCAGTCAAATAATTTCAGTATCAGTGTGATAAGTACAATAATGGAAGTATATATGAGTTGTAGGAGTCATTTAGTAAAGAAGATATGATCATGATGAGAAGGAATATGAGGCAAGACTTCCCAGGGATTTTTGAGCTGGAGTTTGAAGGAGGAACAGGAGTTCCCAAGCAGACAAAAGGCAGGGGCATAAATAACAACATAGAGGCAAAAAATAGTAAAGCTTTGAAGAAATAAAAACAATTCCAGGAGCATTAAGCACCAGATGGTTTGTGGAAAAAAATAAGGCTGGGAATTTAGGTAAAGGCCAGTCATGAGAAGAGCCTTAGTTGCCATAGTAAGGAACTTGGACTTATCCAATGGGCAATAGGGAGCCAGAAAAGGCAAATTTTCTGCATTAGGAAAAATTTGTATTACCATACATTAAACAAACATCTTTTGAGCACATATAATATCTCAGACATCTTTCTGGGCACTGGATTATTTAATAGAGTTGTGCCTTTAAACCTCTTCATAAAGGACATTTTTATTGATAAGGTACATAGCCTAGATTTCAATGACCGTTTCTATCCTCCCAATTGATTCTTAGCATAAACTTGCAAGACAGTATTTTTAATTCTGTTGCTAATGCCAAGACCAACACTTTGAATCATTTCTGCCAAGCAGCAGATTTTTGAGCAGCCCATTTTATAAACTGTAATTAGCCTTCTATAAAGGGCAAATTATTTCTTTTATTCTCTTTCTAAACTCCATAGCTTTCATCATATATTATTGTACATTATTATCTACATATTTCTATGTAAAGTTAGTCCAAGGAAATCCACATCTTTCCATCTTACAAACTCTTGTTTAAAATAAACAGAAGAAATTTAAAAATGTTTTCCAAAATGAAGGGAATGGGCATCAGGAAGGAGTAAGGAAGGTCCTTGGAAAGAAGAAATATGCACAAAAGAATTAAAATCCAAGTATTACCTATACTAAGTATTATTAATACTAAGATATAAGTGGATCTGGATAGCATAGCAAAACAATTATTTTGTGCATCTGTTAGCAAGATATGTCCTAAGGTATCAGAAAACCTAAGAGAGCTAGTAAGGGTGTTTTGCTTAGTATAAAACTGGATGTAATTAAGCATGTGTAGTATGATTTGGTTGGTTATTTTTTTGCCTCAAAAAAAATTCCAAATAAATTAATGGTAATTGCGTCTTCGCTTTTTTTTTTTTCATACTACTTCGGCTTATGAAAGGTGTCGCATTCTACTTTTGGATATCGGGGTAAACCTGTGTAGAAATCAAATGGCCATCAATTAATTCTATATTAATTAGAGGAAGTAAAACTTGAAATTTCAAACTCAGTGATGGCAAAGAAAGGAATGAGCAGTACCTTATTTATTAAAGATAGTATTCTTGTAATTTACAAAACATGTTCTCAAATGGATTTCAAACCAGTGTGCTGAATATTGGGGGGGGGGAACCACACAAAACTTTACACCTAGATGAAAACAAATGATCTGAAACTGATTGCTAATTTGTTATAAAACAAAAACTTCTTGTTAACCCATGTCAATTATTCTCCCCTAACTAAAGAGAAGCAAAGGCAAAGAAAATATACTAACTGTGCAAGGAATCATGACTTTAGGTTCGATTTGGGGATGGGTGGCTTGAATGATATAAGGTTGCTCAATTTGGGATTAGATAGTATTGTGAAATCTTTTTCTGGATGTCTCTAGACATAGGCTGGATTATAAACTGTCTATCTCCCTACAAACAAGGGAACAGACAAGATTTCTCAAGATCCTGTCAAGCCCAGGGATCTTTAGAAATGAAAGCCTAATTAAGAGGCTCCCTAGAGACAGGTCAAGGGAGTTCTTTTATCCCTACTGCCCTTATCCCAGTTCCTCTATGCCTTATTCCTCCCCTTTCATTCACCATACTCTAAAACTGAAGACTACACATTGTGCAAGTTTCCACCTTTGCTTCCTCTACTGTAAATTCATTAGACTATTAGAATTAAGAAATGTAAATGCCTCGTCCCTTATCTCTAAACTGTTCATGTTTAACTGTTTTTGAATACAGCTGAACACTAGAATTTCTTTTAAAACTTGTTTTTTTTTTTTTCAATTGGACAACTAAAGTAAAAAAATATGTTAGACTCTGATTATGGGATACAAAGTCCTTCAAATATCTTTTAATAAAGCTACCCAATAAAAAATACTTTGTCAAATTTCAATTCGGATTTGTCTTCCTTCTAATATCAAAGATTGTATTGCATGCAATTATTTGGGTTGAAATCCTGTTGGAATTATCTTGCCAGTGTTTCACTTCTTTGAAAGTTTTAGGGTGAACATCTCTACCGTAACAGCCAGAGAATAGCAACTGATGCACGTTTTAAAACTTTACATAATCATTGCGCAGATTTAAACTATCATTCCCTTGATAGTGAATGAGGCATAATAGAGCATTGTTTTTACATCCTCCTCTCACTCGCATGAAAAAGTAGTGACGTTAATTTGTGTAAGTTTTAAAAAATCTTGTAGTGATGAAAACGTTCTCTCAAAATACGCCAATTCTGTGTGAAAGTTTTTCAATGTTTAGAAATACGTGTGGGGCACCACTGCATCCCTGACCAGCGATCTTTCCCCCGACCACTCCACAGTGCCATGTTAAAATTTCAATTTATAATTTGGGACTAAAATTCTTCCATTTAACTGTAAGTTTCCTCTTACCAACACTCATAAGCAACATGTAAGAGTCAAGAAAGACTTCACGATGCACTCAACGGACCACGATTCCAATCACCATCCCCAAAGAGTGTGTCCATCCTTGCCTTGGCAGGTGGGCAATTAATTACCCGCTCCCAGTCCGCGGCATAAAGCTATAGCTGCATCTGATTGGTGCATGTACTTGTCAGTCACATAGAAAGGGTGGGACCTCAAAGTTCCGCTCTAAACTCGACGCAGTATTTTTACATCATCGCGGAGCGACCAAAGCAGAAGAGGGAGGGGGTGGGGTTTTGAGCTCAGCTCGGTGGCGGTGGTGGGGGCGGCCTGCGAAGGTGTCATGGCTGCTGCCACTGAGCTTAGTCGCCCGAGCATCGGTGATAGGAGCCTGGAACAGAGCTGCAGCCCCAACCTCTCCCAAGAGGTGCTTTGTGAAATCTTTCGCTCCCTGCATACCCTGGCTGGACAAGTGAGTGATGGCCTGTGGGAGTGGGGGTATGGGAACCATCCGGCCCTTCCCCCCTTCTTTTCTCTAGCGGAGGCGGGGGCAGTGGAGGCCTAGCTGAGACCCCGGCCCCAGTAGCTGAGGCCCGAGTAGCTGAGGCCGGGGGAGGAGCCCGCGCTCAGCCGCCTGCGTTCGGAGTGAGGATGGCCGCACGGATTTAGTTCAGGACCGGTTGCAGACTAGATTTCCTTGCAAATCTTCTCCCCAGGAGTAAGTGAGGATAGTGTAAGTCAAAATCTGGCTCCTAGAGGAGGAGGCTTGGAGAGAATGAATGCGGAAAAGCTTCTTTGAGGGTTTGGGAGACGCCTGGCGCCTAGGATCCCGTTTCCTCCAGTTCAGTCATTATCGAAATTCATAGGTTAGTACGGCCTGAGATTTCTGGAAAAGCTCTCTCCGCCTCTTTTGGGTAATTTGCTCTTATGAGTCACTTGATTTTGTTTATTTCTTTTTTCCTTTTGGCCGTTGTGTGCATCTTCTACCCTTCAAACGGGGAGGAAAATAAAATTAATCTAAAATACTTCTAGCAAAAAGTTTGATGAGTTATTCATGGTGGATACTGTTGACCTCAGAACTCTTGTTTAACTATTAACTAGTTTAACTGGCTGATAAGTCGCTTTTGCAGAAATGTGATAAAATTGAGTTTAAGTACTGCGTACACTATTCCAATCAAGTTACTGTTTCCTTTCATGATGTAAAATGCAAAAGAAATTTTAAATGAGAAACAACTTGAAAATAAATTTGCTTTTAAAAAGGAAATATTTTCTCCTATCTCAAACGAAATATTTTCTAGCTATAAATAGTTTGTTATGGGGCTGGTACTAGTGCATATAGAAGGTACAGCAGGCATTTGTGTCTAAGATAATGTTTACTTCCTTTATGAAAATAGAGTGTTTGTCTGATTTGTGAAAATTATTTTTAAAAGCCTTGGGTGGATGGGGAATCAATTTTTTAAAAATCCTGTTATTTTTATCATGACTTAACAAAGAGCATTACTCAAACTTTAGTGTAATGAGATGATTACCAATAGAATCAGCTAAAAGTTGTAACTCAGTTGTTTGCCATGGACCTAAAAAAAAATTATTTTTAAAGACTTGAGGACATTAATATTTCAGTCTTAAGACCCGAAACTATAAATGGTTTAAAAGTTAGAGAATGTTTTGTGGCATGGACATTGGAACTTACAGTCTAATGTCGAGATGAAAAAGTTTATGCTCACCTCTAATTTACAGGGGTTTTTGTTTTTTTTTAGTGATGAGATTTTTTTTTTAAATAATGTTAAGAAATAATTTAAACATTGCTTTTGAAATATTTTGCATACTAAATTTTTAAAAGTCATTTAAATTTTTTAAACATTCGAATTTTCTATATGTAGAAGTAAGGATGTGATTAAAATTTACTTATGTCAACTGTCAAAAGTGTTCAGAGTAAATATTTGGCAAGTTTACTTGACACAGTGAAGGGACCATCTATAAGGTATAAAAAAGAGTGTCTCATCAATTAAATGCTAACCATTTTGATAATATTCTTTATATCTTGATATGTATTGTTTAAAGATAAGAATGGAAACCAGAGGATGTCAGTTTCCTTTTGCAACAAGTTTTTAAAAATGTATGTTCTAATAGACCTAAGTTTATTCTGTATAGTAAGTATCATTGTAACAGACATAAAATTGAATGTTAAAAAGTATTTTCTATCCCGATTTCAAATGTACTGATGCTAACCTTTTTGCTTGCCTCTGGATGGATGGCCCATTTTACCAAGCTAAAGAATTATTTATTTTTAGCTTGGATTTTCATATTAATTTAATAAAGTTTTTACTGAAAGTGCATATTTAAATGGTACATGTTATTGGCAGACAAATACATTTTTGAGTGAGTGATTTACAATTACAAGTTCTATAGGGTAGAAATGCATAGAATTCGTATTACTAGTAGGGAATTTGTTGAATGAATAGTTGGATGTATTGGGATAGTTTTAAAGTTAATTTGTGACATTATTGTATGGTTTTCTTAAAAGACCAAGTATCTTTACTCGCACTTGAAAGCTTACATGATTCTCCTGAGTTGAATTGAGATTATGATCCAAACACAGATTTATTTTCCGTAAAGTACTGTTTTCTCCAGAAAATTTGATGCTTTGCTTTGCTTTGCTTTTGGATTTGCCTGTTTTATTCCCAAACCATATTCATAAATTTGTGTAATCCACTATAGATCTCTTTGAGGATTGTAAAAGTACAATAATAGTTTACTTCCATACATAACATAAATTGTCTTTCAAAGGCTTTATAGTCATTAAATAACATAAATTAAGATTAATGTGGCAATCTTAATGTAAAACCATAGTTACTATAAACTAATCTTTGCCAGTGCAGCCTACACAAAACTCCGTTTTTCTTTCACTCGTCTAATATGGACTTTAAATGTTTCTGGTCTCATGTTCAAAGAGTGGTAAATTTCTGTCATATAGTATTTATTCAGTTTAGTGCCATTTTTTTGGTAACTTGGGATCTTTTTGGTTCTTTGTACAGTTATTCATCTTTTTCTTTTAATATAATCACAACTCATAAGATCTGTATTTGAACTAATGTAACACTTTGTACAAAACATGACTAATTTTTAATAAATGATTTCTAAAAAAATAATATGTTTGTTAACTTGATCATACTATGCAGTATTTATCCTTATAGTATGTCATAAACACATGTCCCTAGAAAAGTTTATGGTGGTTCACTTTTATTCACTCGAAAGACTAGAGATAGAGGGATTCCTTCTAAAATTTTCATTGATTTTGACATTTTATATTCAGGTTCTTGATAGTTTATATGATTTTATTAAAATAGGTCACATATAGCTAACTTCTGAGAAATTTTCATATAATGAGCCCTCACACTTTACTAGAAAATACTATTTAGCAAAAGATCTGGCTATTTCATTCAGTCTCTGGCCTTTTATTTCACTATTGTGGAAAAATACTTGTTTGTTTTCCAATTTCAGATTTCCACAGCTAAATAATAGTTTAATAAACATGTTGCCACTTACCCCTAGACTTTATCATATATATGGTAATATTGATTTTTAAATTATTTTTAATTGACTAAAGTTGAAAACAATAAAATGTGATTCAGAACACATCAAAGTAATGATCTATTTCAGTTATATATCAATGTACATGTTAACAAAAAGAAATGTGTATATCACAACTTACATAAATGTGCCTGCCCCCTCTGTTTAATGCTCTGAGCTAAAAGTAGGATTCTGAATAGGGCAAGCCTATCTTGGCCTCCATGAAAGGTTTTTAGATATTGAAGTATCAGAAAATCCTCACCTTTTCATCTTTTGTGGGTGGTTTCATCTCTAAGATGGTCCCATTACACAGATCCAAGAATAGAATTAGAATGAGATGTCATTCTATTATTTTTTAATGAAAATCGCACCTTTCTTGGCCTTTTAAAATGGTAGCTAGGTAAACCATTTTAATATATCATTAAAAACGTGGTAAGTTTGAGCTAAATAGGCATGTTATTCTGTAGAAATATTTTTTTTTTTTGGTGACAATCCGATATATACGGCTTAATCGTGTAATTTTTGTGATGTTGCTGGTTTGCCCCTTTGAAGCTTAACCTCAGAGACGATGTGGTGAAAATTACAATCGATTGGAACAAGCTCCAGAGCTTCTCGGCATTCCAGCCTGCTTTGCTCTTTAGTGCACTTGAGCAACACGTTTTATATTTACAGGTAAATTCTTGTTAAAAATGTTAACTTGGTACTGAGAATAGTTATTAATTATAGTTGAAATTATAAGCTGGAGTATTTGTCAGTTCTATCTTAACACTATTAATAGTATTAATAGTATTAATAAAAGATTACTTCAGCCAGATTGGATCCAAATCTGTCAATTTGCATAGAGATCAGGACAGTTATGGGAATACAGGCCGATGAGAGTATGAAGATTGAATGAATGCAATTCTGTTCAATTCTCGACTTGCACTGAAAATTCAATACAGTTGCATCTATGGTGGGTTATAATTAAGCAATAAGACACGGCAGGTGTGTGTCATGCTATGATAATGATTCCATGCCTTGGGTGAGTTTGGAGGCTCATGGAGTGCTTTCAGTGGTTCAAGAAGTGGCATTATCCCAGCATGACACATCCTGGAGTGTCTATTGCAATTAAACAGTTTCAGCATAGTTTTTAAAAAGAAAGTAATTTCTGTGACATTAATGTCTCATCTTAGTAAGTAGCCAGTCACTATTTTATCTTTGTCTTAACAGTTTGAATAACTCATACTTTATATTAGAAGTTAACATTGAATTTTTATTCATAGTATTGCTATTTTTTAAGTATATCAGTTCAATAACTGAGCAGTATGACCTTCTTGTTTCCAATTGTCATGTCTAATTTGTTAGTTTGCAGTTTATCTCTAATTGAAATATAAAATATGACGTGTCAAAAAAGTAACTGGAAGAACTGTTTGGATTGGTCACTTTACTCCTATTAAGATGTAAGGTTTTTCAGAAGAGTGTTTGGTATAGCAAGCGATGGAAGCAAAATAGTAGGTATGAAAAATAATTGAAACATTGACAAGTGTTGGTGTGTTTTGACGAATGGAGTAGATACTAATTTTTAGCCCTCTGGTTCAGTGACTTTGGGAAATTTTAACGGTGTTTCATGTTAAAAGTGTACTTATCCCTAGTTTTAAAGGGCAGAAGTGGTGAGCTATGGAACTCAACTGAGGCCTAATTGTGATGGGGAAATGAGTGATACAATTCATATTATACCGCAGGGTTTCTTCCCCTCTAGTATAGTGATAGGCATCTCTCTCTTTTCAGCTATGGATCTTGATAGGTTTTTTTTTTCCTTATTCATTTTCTTTTTAAAATTTGGATTTCATAACCCAAGAAGATATCCTGCCATGTCAGGAAAAGCCTGAGTGTTCATTCAGCGTAACACCTATATATTTCATGTCTATGCTCTCTCATTCACTTTGGCCAACTGCAGTTTCAAGTGGAGATTCTCCGGTGATATAGTGATAATGCAGGGCTTTGCTGAGTGAGAGCACTGGCTCTCATGTTAAGGAGGAAAAATACTAAGCCTTAGTGTTCTGAGGAGGCATTTGAATGACATGTTAATTAAGTGGCATTGGTGCCAGAGGCTAAGGCTTTGATTTGGCACAAAATAAAAGATGAGTGACAGAATGACTCCCTCAAAGAAAATTTAAAATTTCCTCAGGTTTTCTTTCTCTTGCCTTTTTCTTTAAAAAAAAACACAGATTTATAACAAAAGATAATGGTCACAGTAGCAGAGAACAGCAAACACGTGTGGGCCGATCTATGCGTCCTGATATGCCAACTTTTTATATTTAGCTAATTGATATAAAATGTTGCATTTACTTAGCAGAAATTTATATAAATATGTTAAATGTGTAATCAATTTTGATCAGTTTGAACCCCAGCAGATGGAATTGTGTTCTTCTTAGCCTTTTTTAGCAAAACTTCAGCCTCTGATTAAAGAGGAGAATACAGCTGTTGTTGAAGACATAGGAAAAACAGAAACAGGGAACAAGAATGAAGTAAATGCCAAATTTCCAGTTGGAGACCTACAAGAGGAAGAAAAGCACAAAGATTGTGATTTAGGAGATGTGAAAAAGACACAGATCCATTTTGATCCAGAAGTAGTTCAAATAAAGGCTGGAAAAGCAGAAGTAAGAAGTTTTTTTTGGGGGGTGGGAGGGTTATTATTTTCAAAATATGTTTGAATTGTTTAAACATGCACTTAAACTTATTGTTTGTAGATTGACAGACGAATATCTGCATTTATTGAAAGAAAGCAAGCTGAAATCAATGAAAACAACGTCAGGGAATTTTGCAATGTTATTGATTGTAATCAAGGTAACTACTGAAGAAGTTAATTTCATAGGATTTTAATAAGAGTTTTTACAGTTGCTCTGAGCTTTCATTTGTTTTTAAAAATTAATAACATTAAGAACACAATTTATTTCACAGACTTATTTAGAAACTAAGGCAGCAGAATTTCCTGTTTAATAATAGACTGTATTGCAAAATGGTTTTCATTTTGGTTACACAGATATCAAATAAATGTTAACATAAAAGACTAATGTTTACCACAGGTGAAAAGATTGTTTTAAAGTTCTTTTAGGGAATGAAGTGTGGGGGTAAGGTTGTACGGTCTCACTAATAAAAAGGAACTAAACTATATTAATTCCATGCCTGTAAATGTACTTATAAAATTATGGTGTTAATACATAAAGTGAACTTAGTAAAGTTAGTACTCCTCAAGAGGGAGCAGTTTTCTCTCTACTTCTGAGCTGTTTGAAATGTTTTATGTCATGATAAAACCAATTTGTCACGAAGGCTATGGTGCTTATGGTTTTCCCTTTCTCTCAGAGTGCATACATTTGCTGTTTTTCACTAGATTCTTCTTTCCTCCCCACTTGATGCCATAGTATATTTACAGATCTGCAGATATGCTGCAGAATACGAACTATCACAAAGCACTGTTACCAATCACTCGGGCATTACAGTAATAATCAGACCAAGTAGTTTTATAAAAATTATGGAGAAGAGTTCCTAGTTAGCATGAACTAATATCTCGTGGCTAATTTTAATGAATATAAAATTGTCAGATGAACTTATAATTGACTCATCACATTGGTCCACTGATTCTTTTAATAAAGAAATAATACAGGCTCAAGTTGGGTGCTAGTCATCCTCTTTTACCATTAACATTATATATGCATAGCTCTACATTTGGTATATTTTCCTATCAGCTTCTCAAAACAGGTGCAACAGTGGCAAATCTCAGGTACTACAATCCAGCTGCACGCAGCCCATGAGAAAGGGTTTGTTGAGGGAGCAAGCACATGTGTCACTAATGTTATTCCTCTGCTCTCCCTGCTAACTCTATTATTATAAACCACCAGGGGATAGAAATTGACAAGAATTCAAATGCTCAGCAGGATTCCTTGGCCCCATTCAACTCCTTGGCGACTCAAAACAGTGCTAGCAAGAATTGCTGTAGAGAGTGACTAGCACTCATACATTCAGTGTCTTCATACCATGCTGAATGGGTCAGTTAATCTATATATTTGGAATAGAGCTCCAAAATGGATGATAGCTTCTTTTTTTAACCCTTAGCCCCATCAAATGGTATAAAGGGAATGGAGAAGTGATGGCCCTTTAAACGTATTTTGAGGTGTCTCAAAACAAAAAGAAAATGACTGTCTAGTATCTATATAAAAGATAAGTGAATTTGGCATTTTATTCACACAGTTTGATTTATCAGCAGAACTATTAAGGAAACTTAGGCTAAAAAAATGCAAATGTATTATTGTAATGTGTTAGTGTGTTCCTTTAAATGCTTCTCAATTTGATTTAAATATAAACAGTGGATTTTTAAAAAGTCAAATTCTATCAAGAAAAAGAATTTTCTTTTCAGTGTCTCTTTTACTATCCATTTTTTATTATAGGGAATTTTTCAGGAAATGTACTGCAATGCATGGTTTTACTTAATGTCATTTAAAATATTAATTTATAATATTTGAAATGTTATGTTAACATCTTTCCAATATTCCCCTTTCATTTTTAATTTATTTGTTGATACCTAATTTGTAAGAAACTATGCTTTTCAGCTTAAAAAAAATGGGAACAAATTTTCACAAGGTATCTTTCCTAAAATTGCATTTTTCGAAAGGGACAGTCTAAAAAGAAATAGATGCTCTTGTGATTAGGAATTTTTTTAAATGAGCATTGGAAATCTAGGTAAAGTGGAAAAGTATGTGTCATACTTGAGGTTTCAAGGTCTTGTGTGTAGAGTTCTGAAATAAATAGGTTTTAAATGTATAATCCTTTGTATTAGATGTTCATTAATTTGATCAGTAATATAAAAAATGCTGTATTTTTTTAAAAAGATGTTTCAGTAAAAATAATGAGTTCTATTTCTATGATGAAATAGTGAATAATGTCTCTGACTTAGAATTAAAATATTCTCTATACTATATAAATTTTTTCTCCAAAGGCCCAGACGGTTTTTAACAATATTGGTATTCTTTAAAAACTATATTAAATTTTGCCACTGAATGTTGACTTTTCTATGTATAAATCTGAAAATTAGATATTATTAATTTTAGAGGGTAAAGATCACTAAATTTTATTCTATATGTGATGCTAATTTAATTACTATTACTTAAAATTATATTCGCATTATGAGTAACATGTTAACTAATATGAATTATTGGAAGTTTATCAAAATCTCATACATTTGAAGTTAAGAATATACTTATACTCATCTAAATTCTCCTTAGAAAATAGTTGTGCAAGAACTGATGCCGTTTTTACCCCTTACCCCGGATTTAAAAGTCATGTAAAAGGTAAGTATCCACTGCATAATATCTTTATCACTGACAGTTTATTCTAAATTGTAAACAAAATGGAATAGAAATCATTTTCCTATCTAAATTTTGTTTATTTTAAAACAAAACGTCTCACCTTTCTTCATATTTGTGTTTGTAGTTAGACGGTCTTTATGAAAAATATATAAAGCACTGTTAGGGACAGAGAATTTCTGGTTTTAGAAAAAGTTTGATAGGCTCAAAAGTCTCTTAACTTAGTTTCTAGAGTTGTGAATACATATGGACCGCAGACTAGACCTGAAGGAATTCCAGGGTCTGCTCATAAAGCTAACAGCATGCTCCGAGATTGTGGTAATCAGGCCGTAGAAGAACGACTACAAAATATCGAGGCTCACTTGCGACTGCAGACAGGTAAGCTTGGCAGTGCCCCGTAATGTACCTTTGCAAGTGGTTAAAGAAATTCCCATTCATACCGTCGCCCAGTTGTCCTTGAGCACCTGTCATATACAAAACATTGTCCTGGTTGGTACAAAAGTGAAAAAATGTAGTCCCTGCTCTCAAGGAATTTATAGTTCATGTGTTTATGCTCTTCTTCCTTTTACACTTCTCACCAATTTGAGAGTGTTAGTTGAATGGGAACAGGTTCCAAATAGATCCTGACTCTCTCAGTTTATTTAAGTCAGAGCTGAAAACTAATATAGCCTTTTTCCTGCCATCAGTTTCATAATGTAACCATGACCATCTCTCATTCTTATCACCCACTGTGCCAGGTAACAGGTATTGATACATGGGATCATAGTCCTCAAGGATCTTGCAGTAAGGATAAGCTTATGTATAAATAAATGCCATAGGGGACGTGAACTAGCATTTACTGAATAACACTAAGTGTCAGTCACTCTGAAAGTATTATGCCTATGTCAGCTCCCTTAGTATTTAATAGTGCCCTTGTGAGGTGTTGGTGTTGTTATTGTTATAGAAAGAAACTGAAGTTCCGATAGCTGAAGCAGCATGCCCAAGGTAGTAAGTGACAACCAGAAATACACCTAAATCTTAACTGCATTGCAAAACCTGAGTTTCCTTCCCCATTTAGCCACCAGATCCTGTTGATTCTGTCTTCAAACTGTCTCTTAAATCTATCCACTTCTGTCTACCCGCAAGCTCCTACTCTAGTTTAAGTCACTGTTAACTGCCTTAGACTGATGCAAGGATGTTAACTGGTCACTTTGGCACTGGACTTCCTCCTTGAGACCAGTTCTCTCTCCTGCAGCTAAGTTGCTGTTTCTAAAGCTCATATTTGAGCTTGCTACTCCCCAGCTGAAAATTCATCAGTGGTTTTCTGTTGTCCTTATATGCATACGAAACTTAGTACTTATTCATGTCACAAATAGGTATTAAGTTCCTACTATAAGCCAGGTACTGTTCTAGGCACTGAGAATATCTGTGAACAAAAATTCTACTACATAAATTATATGCCACACCAGGAGAGAAGGGCTGTGGATAAAAGCAGCTTGATCAAAAGAGGGGAACCGATATTGGGATGGGAAAGGTTGTAATATTAAATAGCATGATCGTCATCTGTAGTTTCAGCCACATCTCCGGGCTTCCCACGCTTCCCACTCATTTTGCTGTCCTAGGGCCTTTTCCCAGGCTTTTTCTCCTGCCCATGCTTTCCTCCTGATCTCACACTGGTGTGGATTTCCCTTTTATATAGTCTCATGGCACCTGGTGCTTCCTGCTCTCCTCTAAGTTTGTTTAATATCTGTCTCCCCTGCTAGATAGCAAGGTCTAGGAGAGCAAACTGCCGTGTTCATTACTGTGTACCTAGTGCAGTACCTGGCACAAAACAGGCAGTCTCGTGTTCACTGAAGGAACGTTTGCTCATTTTCTTTTCAGACATGTGCAAAATACAGTTGGGGACACAAAGTTAGTGTTCAGCACGCTCAGGGGAGGTCAAGGGATGCCCTGGTGAATTGGAGCCCTTGAAGGGTTAGTGGGAATTTTTCAGTAGGCAGGAGCAAAGCATTCCAAAAAAAGGGAACAACATCTGCAAAAAGCACAGAGTCACAAAATAAATATAGTTCAGGGAATTTCTGAGTCCATTCTAGCTGGAGTATTTGTTGGATGGAGGTAGAAGAAAATAAGAGAAGGAGTAAATCTTTCAGAGGAGTAAGAGATTAGCATTAAAATTAATTCCCTTCCCAGAACTAGATGAATTTAAAATACAGCTGTATGAAAGGATCGACTGGTTTATTAACTCTAGTACTGTGTTTCCCCGAAAATAAGGCCTCGCCGGACCATCAGCTCTAATGCGTCTTTTGGAGCAAAAAATAATATAAGACCGGGTCTTATATAATGTGAGATAAGGATTTCATTCTAATTATAAGACCCGGTCTTATTTTACTATAATATAAGACCCGTTCTTAAATTAATTTTTGCTCCAAAAGATGCATTAGAGCTGATGGTCCAGCTAGGTCTTATTTTGGGGGAAACATGGTAGTATCAAGTAGTTAACTTTGAAAAATATCTGTTCAATGCCTGCTGTGTGCCAACACTGTTTTAGACACATGGGATACTGAGGAGATGTGGTCCTAGTCCCTGGCTTCAAGGACTTTATGATCCATTTGGGGGAAGACGGATTAATTGTTGATGGAATGTTAAAGACGCTGTAGAGGAAGGGCACGGTGGGGGCACAGGGAGCCTCCACGGGAAGGGATTCAGGCCATGCTTTATTGACCCAGTGAAACTTGAATTTGCTGTTGAAAAGTACAGTAGTGAAGCAGAGGACATTCTAGGTCAAGGGAGAGCAAGAGCAAAGTCAAATGAATAACACTCATTTTACCTTATTCAAGAGCAAGAACAACCAGGATCCTAAGATAACACCATTCTAAACTATACCTAGTCTTTATATTTAGCAGGTTAATACTTTTTATATGAAAATTTGCCATAGTCTTTAATTGCATAAATGATTGTCTAATCATGTGTTCATTAAGTCAGTAAATACCGAGCACCTGTGTAGTCGACGAAGCGCTGCTTCCCAGGCTTGTGCAGTACACAGGCTGCACAGCCAGACCCAGTGAATGAAACAGATTGTGCCCTTGGGAGCTTACAGGCAATAAATAAAATATACAGGATGTCGGGTGGTAAAAATACTGTGGAGAAAAATGCTTTGGAGCAAAATAAGAGCAAGAGGATGGAGAGTACCGGGTATCTGAAGGTGGTAGCACTGGTGTTTTTTAAAGGGTGGTTAGAAAAGGCCTTAAAGATAAGGTAACTTTTGAGCCGAGAACTGAAGTTGGTGAGAGCAGGCCTTGTGAATGTGGAGCTAGAGGGAGTCAGCAGTTGTAAAACTGACGGTATTTGGCCTTGTTGAGTAACAGAGGAAAGGAACGAGTGGCTGGAATGATGTGAGTGTGGGAAGAATGTCCAAATTGTGTAGGACCTTGGAGACAATGAGAAAGGCTTTGGGTTTGAGTCTGAGTCAGCTGTGAAGGTATTGGAAGGTTGTGAACAGAGAAGTGATGCCATCTGCCTTACATTTTAAAAGGATCACTGGCTGCTGTGTTGGGCATAGACTATGGGAGCAAGGCAGAAACGAGATGAGTTTGGAAGTTGAGATAATCCAGGGAGAGATGGTGATGGTCTGGGCCAGAATGAGCGCATTGGAGGTGCTGAGAAAGGGAAGGATTGGGGATATGATCATAACCTTGACATTTGAGTAACCTTAATGTCCCATCCCCTGCTCTAGAAAGTTTGTTAGCTAAGAAACATGGTCAAGTTCCTCTTTAATGTCCTAGGTTAAAGGAGAAAACATAGCATATAGGGAGAAATATAAATTGAAAATGATATGACATACTGTAACCACTGAATTGAACCGTCTGTTGTAACTGTATTTTTCTCCTCCTAAGTAACTGTTAAAGTCTGTCCAAATACAAATTATTCTATGCAGGAACTATTCAATATCTTGTGAAGTGAATTTAACTTAAAACTCCTAACAATATAGGAAGCGTAAATGGGGCTTGGGGAGAGATGTATAATAATATGTCCCATAGTGTATAATATGAAAATGTGAGGTAAGGATTTCATTCTAATGTACTCTTATTCATGTAATTTTTTAAGTTTAAATATTTCCCGCTCCTTTGCATAAGTATCTTTGCATTGGTATTTTAAGAATAAAAATTGTAAGAATTATTCAGTAGTATCTCAAAATGTTTTTAATTCGTTTAGGTGGTCCAGTGCCAAGAGACATTTATCAGAGGATTAAAAAACTGGAGGATAAAATCCTTGAATTGGAAGGCATCTCTCCTGAGTATTTTCAATCTGTAGTAAGTATAAGTATCTTTTAAAAATAAGTAAATGTTATTTTAAGATTCTTCATCATATAACAATTTACTCTTTAATCTGCTATATGCGAAACAATAAGTCAGATGAATGAACATATGTAGGGGCTTACCTAGTTCTTTAAAAATTGTAATTCTGAATATTGTACTATAGACTTATAATTTTTTAAAAAGTGATCCTTTTATTTTACGTTACCCAGATTCTCAAACTTAAGCCATTTTCATGGCATAATAAGTCAGTCTGGATAGTGGTCCATCCTGCCACTGACCTTGCTGTCCTGTGAAATAGGCTTCTTCTGGGACCTTGCTGTCAGTTTTCCCTCTGTCTCTCTAATCCGTTTGCTCACTCCTCATACATACATACTTTCCCTCAGTCTGTACACTTTTACATTTCTCCCCTATACAAACAAACAAACAAACAAACACCTCAGTCTGCCACCCTGCCTTTTCCTTTACCTCTTTACCTTAACCATCAGACTATTGGAAAGACTAGTCTATATTTATCTAATTACCCAACTCTAGCATTTATTTATTCACTCAATCATTCATTCTTATCTCTTTTCCCAGGAGAATAAGAAACAATATCGTGCTGATATGTATCTTCTTTGAAACATCAGCATGTTTTGGACAGGTGACCCTGAGTTCATTGTGTTATTTTCCTCAGTCTTCTGGGGTGATTATACATAACACCTGCCTTTTCTGAGGTCTGTTTTCTTGGTTGTTGTTGTTTTTTTTTTTTTTTTTAAGCAGTGCCATCTAAGAAACTAAAATAATGTAAAAGTGAACAAAAATTTTAAGTTCACTAAATTTTTAGTGAAATTTTTTCTAAAACTATTTCTGAAAAATTATATAAAATAGCTCATATTAGCATGGATCATTATAAGTCAGTGGTGAAAATAAAATTATTTTAGGTATAGCAGCAGTCTTTCTAACATCTTAAATTGGTATCAAAGTGTGAGATACAGAAAAGAAGTATTTCCAGATGAAGGCAGGTCACATAATAAAAGTGAGCAGTGAATCCTAAAGATCAGAAATTTAAAGGAAGAGTTTTAGTGATTTACTTCCCTCAGATGTAAAATGGGGTTTACTAAGGTACTAAGGGCTAACGCAAGGATTAAATGAGAGAACACCAGTCAAGCAAAGCGCCTAGCACCCACCCAGCCCATGGTAAAAGCTCAGTAAATGTCAGCAATCATTTCGTTTCAGAAACCATCTATGAAGTAGCTGTATAAATGTGGAAAAGTCACACAGTTCCTCTAGCTTTCATTTGTCTTAATTTGAGAAATTTGTTGGTTGAACTACAATTACAAAGGTCTTTCCACTTCTATGATTCATGTTTGAGTGTATCTTCCTAGAAAACTTCATAAAGGTGTTATGCCTTTTCACAATCTACCATAAGTTTTCCCCATTCAAGCTGCCTTCATTAAGTAATCCCTAGTCAGGTTATTTTTCTAATTCAGTTTCATACCTTGTTAATACAATTCTTGTTCACAATAGAACTGATCTTACAGGAGAGTGTGTCATAGTGTTAGATGTCTCCAGTGAGACTTTGCCCCATCATTTGTCTCTTCTCTCTGATTCTGATTTATAGAAGCTTAACGTATATCTGTTATTAAACTTGGTTAACAAACGAACAAGCCCTTCAATCATAATCTTGTTTGGGGGGATCTATTGTACACAGGATAGAATGTTTAGGATGTTAGGTTAAAGAGGTAGAAGTAATCAGATTATAGAGGACCTTAAATGCTATCCCCAGGACTTTAAAGTATCTAAAGTTTAAATGCTGTTGAAAGCATTTGAGCAATGAAGTGACTTGTGCAAGTGATATTTAGAAGATTTATCAGTACTGTCATGGGAAATGGATGAAAAGGGAGAGACTAAGAATAATGAAACTGTGTGATACTAGCTTAGATGTGAAGTGAGATCCTGAACTAAGGACATGTGCGTGAGACTGGAAAAGATAAATGCAAGAGACAGTAGGAAAGAAATTTGACATATTGATAATCGATTGTATGTGGAACGAGAGATGCAGAGCAAGAGTGAGTCCAGTTTCTGGTTGGAAAAATGATAACTATCATTGATAGAAATAAGAAAATGTGGAGGGAGAGAGATTTGGGGGGAAATCTGAATTTGAAGTCAAATACGGATAGAAATACGAGGTAAGCTTTTCAAGATGGACAATTGGGAGAGTGTGTGTAGAGGTGATAGTTAAAACAGAGTGGGTAAAAACACTGAGACTGTCAATAGGCCTGAGATCTGAAACTTGCTGACTACCTAACTGCAGGGGTAGGAAGCATTACAAATGTAAACAGGATGGGCCTGCATGTGTCAGGTTGCCATTCCTGTGATAAATCAAGTGCTTTTAAAAAATATTCTCAAATCTATTAAACATATGTTTGACTAGAAGCATCACTTGTGGAGTAGTATTGGAAATGACATATCCAAATTAATAGTGAGCTACAAGGAAGCGCAAAACACTGAAAAGGTTTAGACATTCAGATTGACTCTACCTCAAGGCCTGTGAATATATATGGCACAGGCCCAGAGAGAAAAATTTCATACCCACGCTTCTTCTATAATAGAATGAATGTGCCATCTTTAGGAGCCCGACTCCTCGCTTGGAATCGAACCAGCTCTAGGATTGTCCTCGCACGTGAGAGGAATTGAACACACTCTTGCAAAAGACATAGCACATTATTCATGACTCTCAGCACTCTTGTGCTGGGAGCACACACATGGCGATTGCATACTTTTACGTATCTGTCAACAGTGAACAGAAAAGACTACATATGTAGCACAGTCGAGCTTCCAAAGTTTAGAAAATAAGGAATAGTTGAGCCCATTACATTTCTTAAGGATTGAACTTTCATTAGAAATGGTTCTGTATTCTGAAAAGATTTTAGTTGAAATGTGTTTAATCCAGAGTCACATAATGGATTCTAAACACAGAAACCTCTTACAGTTGGATAGAGATTGATTATTGTGGGTAACACTGAAACACAGAACATGAAAAGGAAAACATAATAGGAAAAAAAGATGTAAACTGTATTTTGTTCATGAAACAAAACCAGATTATGTAAAGTTCTTTTCATTTATGAAACAGACATAAGACTAAAAATAGTTAATGTATGTAAAGCAGGAATTACAAGAAAGATTCGTATTTGTTGCACTAATAGTTCTAAAGATCTTTACCTTGCATATTCAACATGGAAAGCTTGAGTAGTAATGTTTTTAAAATTTTAAGGGCACCGCTTAACAGGCCATTTAAAAGATACAGTCCTTATGTGTACTTCCAAAGAATTACTGATTTTAAATTATGACCCTTGAAAACAGTAAGTATAACGTTTCACAAGTGTATTTCCACAGCACTTTGTTCATTTTATAGCAGTTATCATTTATAATATGTTTACACATCTAGTTTTCACACCGTATTTTTTGATCCTCTGAAGGGCAGGAACTGTCTCGTTCATGTTTGAACACATAGAATGTAGTATTGCGAATGAAGGGACAGGACTTGGCTGATAGTTAATTATTGGACTTTTGAAGGCATATTAACTTTGTTCCAAACACAGACTAGGGGGAGTCTTAACTGGTCTGTAATGGCAACTAGTTTTAAAGGGAAGTATCGGGAGAGGAGAGTACTGAAGGCTAAATCAGCTGCATGCCACAGCCATGCACAATTGGCCGAAAACGTGAGGTGAGCAGCTGGATGCAGCTGGAAAATTAAATTGCAAACACATTCTGGAGGGCTTGGGAGGTCACAGTAACCAGTTTGCAATTCCAGTGTGCTTGGAGCACAATTAAGTTATTGAGAAAGAAACCTGTAATTTAGGTTCCTATCTGGTGGCGTTATGAAGTGTGAGTTGGAGAGAGAATGGAGTCAAGAAAAGTAGTTTAGGAAATACATCATTGTCCATACCAGGTAGAAATGAAGGTGTGAATCAGGCCAGTGGGAGTAGAAGAGAAGAAGCTTTTAAGACACTGCACCTGTAAAATCAGTAGCCCTTTCCAGCAGGAGGCCACTTACCGCTGAATTTCCTTAGAGCATGGGTTTTCTGGATGTGTGTGTTTAATCATCTTTTCATCAGGACATGAGTATTATAAATGCACCTGCTAAGGTAAAATAATAGGAGAGAAGACACAATTTTAAAATTATCTCTGTCCATCTGTACACTGTGCTCTCAAATATTTTCTCTCTGGTACTAAAACTTGTTAAAATTTCCATGTTTTATACTGAGATTTCCTTATGCCTAAAAAAAAATAAATTTTAAAGCTAGTCCAATGTATCCACAATAGATGTGTAAGTGTTCTACTTGTGGAGTATTCTGCTCAGATCTAAAATAAGCCCACAAAGACCACGTTTTACTGTTTCTAAGTCGTTGAACCCCTGCTGTCCTTATTCTTCTCATTCTGATACTTCTCACTTTCGTTTCATGATACAATAAAATCTGATTGCTCAATGACATGGAAGCCATCAATATATTGTAGATTAAACTATTTGGAAAGGAAGGGGAAGCATATTTTCATTTGGTGTTTGAAAAGCCACCTCTTGGGGAAGGTAAGAGACTGAGCAGTGACCAAATTAAACGTTAAGCCCTTACCTGTCCTGGGGCCCCATCACAGGTATCCAGCTCAGTGTGGCAAAGGAAGGAGTCTGTTTATTTATATAAGCAGTTTTCCCCCCATATTTAATAATTTCAACATTTGGATGATTTCCTGCTACTGATAAGAGGCATACCTCAATATTCTTTGAAATAGCTTTGACATAAAGGAAAAGGGGAATTTTCACTTTCTCTTCTAAATCTCAGTCATCAGAAATGTTCATGAGAAAATTTTGACTCCTATGTTGACAGTTTCTTTGTCAAATGTACTAAATTCACTCATTTGCCTTTTGAAAGCTTGTGGTTCTGTGAAACCAAGAACAAAATCTAGAAAGAATTCACTGGGTCAAGGTTTAAAAGGTTCAGCAGCGTGTCAGTGAGAATGTTGTCAGCTTCACGTAGTGGGAATTTAAACTCAACGTGGCTTAAATAGTATGGAATTATCTTATAAAAGAGGACGTTCAGTGGTAGTGCAGCCGTCAAGGTTAATTGATTCATCGGCTAAATCATGATTGTCAAGGAATCTGGCTCTTTCCCCTCTCGGCTCTGCTTGGTGTTGGCTTTTTCCTCAGGTAGATGGCAGGACGACGGTAGTACTTTCAGGTGTCCTATCCAGATACAGCAGAGTCCAGAGGAACTGCCTCCTTGGAGGGTTTTCTCTTAGGAGTGGGGAAGTGTTTTCAGCAGCTCCGCCCCTAACTTCAGCATACCTCGCCTTACTCATTGACCAGAACGGGGTCCATGCCCTTTCCAGTCACTGATAAGACCAGTGGGGTGGGCGCTGCATTCCCGAGGGACACAGTGGGGCAGTACATAGGTGTTCGCACAACCAGTGTCCAGTGTAGTCAGGCAACGGTGTGTATGTCTGTGTTTTCACCCCTTCGCCTGCTGTTCCAAATGCTGTTTTCATTTGTTCTGTATCCTGGGATGGAAAGAGTATAAAAAAAGAAACTAAGAAAACCCCCAGAGCACCTCTTTCCAAAAACACTCAGCCTCTTTAGAAGCTGAGACTTACTGGGCAAATGTGTATAGCGAGGGACCAGCATGTTGCTGTGATGTTACTACATTGTTAATCTCGTCGGTGGAGGGTAACTTCCAAAATACTAGAAGGTGCACGTTGGTTTCCGACAGTGCTCGGTGAGTTTGTAGGCTTTGTTTCTGCCAGGGTTCTTTATATTGTATTCAGTATTCTATAAAGGAAAACTGTTTAGATTTGCTAAGCATTGAATACTTAACTTTTTTTTTTTTTTTTTTTTACTTTTAATCTAGAATTTTTCTGGAAAGAGAAGAAAAGTTCAACCGCCTCAAGTAAGTTACTGTATTTTCATTTTAGCTTCTGAAATAATTTGATCAGTTTTATATCTTAATAAAAGTTTCTCCTGTGGTAGTCTTTTAAGTCATACCCTCGGATTTAAGACTAAAAAAAGGGCAGCATAAATGAAATGTACTTGAATTAGAGAAATAATTTTATATCAGGGGCCTGGGATGACTCAGATGGACCTAATAAATATAAAAGTCTGTATTCAAAGTTAATAATAGAAGGATATATCAGTTGCAACATGCTGAAAAATAATAAATGCCTAAGTAATTTAAATCTCACCCCCTCCCCCTTTTGCAGACACCACTAATTAGCAGTGTCAAAGTCAGAACCGACTGTTTGGCAAAGGCTGACTTCAGCCCACTCTTATCCCCGGTCCTACTACCTTAGTTAGTTGGATCATAATTAATAAGGTTTTGCTAGCCTTCAGTGGTGGTAATATAAACTCCAAGTTGGGAAGAACTTTAAAAATATTTTGGTTTGTCTGTTTTTTTAAGAGTAGCATGATACTTATTTTTTTATTGTAAATTTTTGAGAGTATCCATTCTTTCCAGGAAAGGTAGTTGGTTGCAGTTGATACAACAAAGGAGAATTTCCAGGTATTTTAAGCACTTAAGCCAATCCTAAAGTTTAATTTTTTTTAAACTATAAATTATGAGAATAGTCAGTTTTTTAAAAAATTTTTTACAATCCTTTCAAAGTATAAAAGTTCCAGGAAGAGCTTAGTCATTAGGAAAGAGAAAGAAAGACATATTTAAACCTTGCTATTTTATACCTTTAAATTTGTGATATAGTCAACGTACATAGTTCAGTTTTTAAATTATTTGCATGAGGAAAAAAGATACCATGCTTTCGGATATTTTAAATATTTATAGTTCATTGAGCACTTTATCTATATTAAGATACTTGAGAATCTTATTCGGCAATTTGCTTATTGTTTGCTTATTGTTCTTATTGTTTACAGCAGAACTATTCACTAGCTGAACTTGATGAGAAAATCAGTGCTCTCAAGCAAGCCCTGCTCCGAAAATCAAGAGAAGCAGAATCCATGTCAACTCACCACCTCCCATGAAAAACTCCTCTCCTCCTTGTCATTTTCCTTTTTATATATACATGTGTGTAACTTAGGCTGCAGTTAATTACATGGATATATATTTATCAACGTAGACTTCCCTCTGAGGTCAAGGTTTATTTTCACGTGAGTCCAGCTTGCAGCAAGTAATCTTCAGATATTCATTCCAGTGAATTTTGAAATAGTTAATGCATTGAAAATAGCATTGTCATAATTTATTTCCTTCTGTTTTAAAGGAGGTGTTTTGGAAATTAAAAAACTTGAAAGTACGTCTGTGTGTGTATGTGTGTACCACAGAAGGAAGATTTGTTTTGAGTAGTGATATTTAAAAGGACTTTATATTTGTAACAACGATGTTAACCTGTTTATTAGTTTAAATCAGTCCTTTGTACATTATAGGCATTCAACAAAAATTTATTGATTGAAATGAATGCATACACTTTTTTCAAATGTCAATTTTAATGTAAATAAACAGATTCCACCTTTATAACCTTATTGACTATGTGACCTTGAGCAAGTTATTTATGAATCTCTCTTTGCCTTAATTTCCTTATCTGTAAAATGGGAATGATAATAATAGAACCTACGGTTGTCATGAAGAATAGGGGAGATCACAGCTTTTGGAAGTGGCCCAGTGAAAGTGCTCAGTAAATGTTAGCTATTACTGTATAAAGTCCAGTCTCTCTTTGGAAAGTATAGTTAAGATGTTACAAGCCAATTACAGCCCCTCTCCCTTGAGAGCCTCACCATTTTACAATGCCCAGTTATGTTAGGCAGTACATACATTTCCAGAGTTGCAATTTAAACATTTAAAAGATACAGCTATAGTCAAGGAGCAGATGTTTAGGTCCAGAATTGTTTGGTTGCGAGAATCAAGTCAACCTAAAGTAGTTTGTAAAAGAGGAGTTGTTAAAAAGAATCAGAAATCGAATTGAATTGCATAGCTGGACATTGTGGTATCTAAAAAGTCATTAGCGGTTCATTTCTCTGTGTCTCGCTGCATCTGGCTCTGTTTCTCTTTATGTCTAGTTGTCTCTGCCCTCTATTCTCTGTTTTCTGCTGTCCTCCTGTCTCTTTCCCTCTCTCCTTCCTCATTCTTTTTCACGTAATCATCTATGTATCGGCTTTATTCTCTTTCTGAACTGGTTTCTCTGAAGGCCTCTTCATTTCTGCTTCCCCACAGAGGGCGACATGTTAGCCCTGTCTCCATAGCCTTGGCTTGTTCCTGCCTTGGAGCTGCCATGGTACAAACTGAACCCCACTCTGTAGAACCAACTTCACAAGTCCGTTGAACACTGCTGCTTACCTTTCTTTGTATGTCTTATTTCAAGTACATCAGAGACTGAATGCCACTCAGTGTGATCAGGGGTCTCAGTCAGCTGTGGCCAGGGTGATGAGGCAGGAACATCTTCATCGGGCTATGCGTGTACACACACCTTGCACAACCATTTGCGGAAGCCTTGCAAATGGATTCACCTGGTGAAAAATGGCCTTGGAATCATTCGCAAGAAGTGGATGTGGACTACGTCGATTCCACTGACAGCACTGTTTCTTTAGAAGAAACATCCTTCAAGATAGTCTTGCCTAACACGCTCCAGTATTTTAGGTAGAGCGACAAATACCTGCCACTGTCTGGTCCTTGTAATCACCACCCTGCCAGAATGACCCCGTCTGGATTTATTGACACACTTGACTACCATCACGCCAGCAATACAATAGGAAAAACATCAATTAAAATGATCACTTAGAAAAAGAGGATGACAGTGAGGTAGGCAAGAAACCTAGGAAATAGGATTATACACAGGTCACGTGTCTGTCCCTAAATAAATGCCATGATCTGTTTTTTGCCTCACTTGGCAGTAGACAAGTTCTAAGTCATTTCTAGTCCTAGGATCTGGCCTTAGAAGGATTTCCTTTTTCCATTATCTTTCAAGCCTGCTCTTCCAAAGGATATCAGCATCCTCTCTCCAATGAATATTGTCTGGTGCCAGCATCCTTTCCTACTTGAGTCAGAGCCTCCCAAAGAGGCTGGGACTCGACACCATGTTGGTATGAGTTTGTACAAGTACTTGTTCAAGAATAAGTTTCTTCTGGTGATTATTACTCCAGAACTTTAGTGGGCTTTCAATCACTCTTTCTGGAGTACATCATTGACTGAAAGGCATGCCAGGAATTTCTGTGGGGATAAGCTTGCTCCCTTAATCACCAGGCTGCCTAATCACCATTCCTTTAGGATTCTTGTTACTCAGCTCTCTCAAATGTAAGCCCATTGTAAACCCATTGTTCTTAATGGCCTGTCCAACAGAAAATAGAGAAGGGAAAGGGACTGGAAAGAGGTTAGCAGGACAGGAAGCACTTCTTTCCTGGTCTGCCCCTAAAAATCCCTCCTTTCCACAGGTTACATTCCAATCTAGGGATGAGTGTGACTAGAGCTTGGGAGTTGGGGGAGGGGGGCTGGGGGGAGTGGCGGCGGGAGTGATGGGCATCAATGTGTTTATGGAAAAAGGTTGGGCTTCCCAAACGATTTGGGCTATTGCTAGATACCTTCTTTCCCTTCGTTCCCTTGCTAGGCTCCTGAGCCCCGAGATTTGCCAAATTCACGAATACT
Organism: Rhinolophus ferrumequinum; assembly: GCF_004115265.2. Taxonomy (NCBI): domain Eukaryota; kingdom Metazoa; phylum Chordata; class Mammalia; order Chiroptera; family Rhinolophidae; genus Rhinolophus; species Rhinolophus ferrumequinum. Next base: position 84,225,391 of record NC_046289.1, on the reverse strand, counting down.
CTCTGGACCCAACCTTTAAAAATCTCAACAGAAAAGATTTCCCTTTATGAAACAAATCTGTAATTTCCTGTTTTTCCCTAGCTGCTTTTAGCCAGACAACCTGGTATAGAAAACTCTCTTTGTCACACTGAATTATGTTCAACACATTCCTAGGTTTCAATATTGGACAAGTTTTAAATCTGAAGCTTTGCCTTCAGTGACGTGTGGTTTGGGTCCCAAGAGATTTTAGACGGTTGTTTAGCTATTTTGCCATCCCTTACCTCCATACTACCCGTTTTCCACGGACTAAGGGATCCTGTCTCTCACCCCTGCCTTTATTCTATCCCTGGGCCTTGACTCCACAGCTAGTTTTACGTTTTCACTCAGAGCCTGTTACTCTCTGTCCCATTCCTGGCACTAGTTTCTGTTTTAGGGATTTGTCGTTTTCAAGAAACAGAAACCCAATTCTAATTTAAGTAAAGGGGTGCTGTTACAAAGAATGTGAATATTTCAAATGGCGGGCAGTTCAGTCAGGTTTTGTCCCCCTTTCCCCATCCCCGAACGATGTTGTCTGGATTCTACACATCTACCATTTGTAGCTTGGCTTCTCTGACCATGTCTTCTGTTCTTGCTTCTTTGCAACTTAGTCCTTCTCTAGGCTTCAGGCTCCATTGTGCTGCCAGCTCTGACCTAGCTCTGGCTCCAGTCTTCCGTACTGTGTTTCCCCAAAAATGAGACCTAGCCAGACCATCAGCTCTAATGCGTCTTTTGGAGCAAAAATTAATATAAGTCCTGGTCTTATTTTAATATACTATAAGACCAGGTCTTTATAATTTAATAATAATATAATAATACCGGGTCTTATATTAATTTTTGCTCCAAAAGACGCATTAGAACTGATGGTCCGACTAGGTCTTATTTTCAGGGAAACATGGTATTTGTTTCTTATGGTTCAAAATCTGGAAAAGTGGAGATTTGTATTCTCAACTTAGGTCCACTGTCCACCCCTGGACCAATGATCTGTGGCTTAAGTGTTCAGATCTCCAAGAACACTCACTGAGCCCTTTGTGGAATGAGGGGCACTCCCAAAAACACATGGATTGGGAACTCTGACCCTGTGATCTAGACTGATGAACAGTTGGCCTTTATGAAGTTTTTAGTTCTATAAGAAATACTTTTATTTTTTCCATGACTCTAACTGAAAACATCTTATGATCCTTTAACCCTAGAGATACCATCTGGGTCAAATAGACAAGATTTTCATTTTGGGTTTCTTTTCTGAGCAGTTCTAGGCTGTAAGAATTGCTATTTCGTGACTTTTAGTCTTTCCTAACATTCTCTAAGAAGTAAACAGAAAATTTACTTTTTAAAAATAGAATAAAACTCTTATCTTTCAATTGCCACATAGGTCCATTAGACCCTTTTATAACTCTTAAGATACATTATGGGATCTCAGTGATTTAATTTTTCCTACATCTTCTGAAATATTTTGCTATTTCATCATCCCAGGAATTATTTATCCATCCCTAATCAATTATTCCCAGCTATGCTTTAAAAGACTAAAATAAGGAAATGGAACAATGACAGAATCACCCAGAAGAAGAAAGTAATAGTAAAAAAAATGATCTCTATTACATAGTCCTTTAGTTTTCATACAGCATTGCCCAAAGTATTGCATCATCTTTCAAGAAGGTATAAAAGTCTGGAAAGACACCACTGATAAGAGTCTTTTGTTTTAGGCTTTCAGTGAACACAATTGAGCGTGTAGAAACTCATTTTAACTGTAATGGAAAGTAGAAGAAAATTGCCACAAGAATTTTTACAAGTATGAAAGGAATCAATTTTTACAATTATTAAAAGTGAATGCAAAGAGACAGAAGACAATACTCTAGATCTTAATGATGTTGATGAAATAGGCCATGTAACCAAAATGTGAGTCTTCAGATGCATACCTAACTGCGCTTTCTCAAACTTAAGAACGGATAAGTGAACCATATATTTCAGTATTCTCATCCACTTACTCAATAGGAAGGGGTTCATCATACAGTATTTTATGACAAGCAGCTTGATCATCTAATTATGCTAAATGGAAGGTGTGGCTGTATTCATTCACTATTTATGATTGTTTAGCCACCAAAATTGACTTGATATAGTTCCTAAGTTGAAAAAATCTGAAAACAGCTATGTATACAAAGGTGAATGAAAGGAAATAAATGATGTAGAAATGATAAAAAAATATATTGGACTGGTCATTCTAATTGGTGCTTATAAATCAAAAAATTAAAATGTTTTCCAATAATTGCCACCCATTTTAACAAAATTATGTCACCAAAGTATTTTTAAAATATTACATTTTGGTGATGCAAGTACAAGAAGAACCAGAAATAATGATAAGCTAGAACCTAATAGAAATGTATTTGAAATCGGGTGTCACTGTTTATAAGATGAATATGTTCCAGGTTCTTTCCTAACAAGTGATGAGCAGTTAGTTACATTCAACTGACACTGCCCATTTCAAGGATATGTAACTTCAAAGTCTGAAAAATGTGAAATAAAAAAATTGTTTACTATGCTTAAATTCTTATTAAAGTTTCTAATTAAACTATCCCTTTATACTTCTGTAAATTATCCATAAATTACTTAATATATATGCATATTTTAAAATTTTAAGATTCATTGGACCCAGATGGTAAATGATGATGACTGTTTTTCCTGTTATATTGAGAGTTGATATATTTTATATTTTAAATATAAAGTCACTTTCAAAGGTTTCTTTTTTAAATGGTTCCAAGAAATTTAGACATGTGAGATCACTTCCCCACACACTTCCTCTAGGAAACTTCAGTCAAGACAAATGGATAAAACTGTGAGAAAATCCTTGAATTACAAAATGTTCACATTTCTGCTTTTTGCAAAACATAGTTTAAGTAGCTGGCAAACTGCTTTCTCTGTGTAAAAAGTTGGGATAGTTTCAAACACAACTCATCCTTATAGGACAAAATGCTTCAAATGTTACTTATTTCTTATAATTTGCCTGAGAAATTTAATTCATTATAAGTACTAATTTCTTGTCTTTAAATGGCCTTGTTAGGATGACCTTTACGTACACTACTATAAATCACTAGGAAATAGAATTTTTTTCCAAGCTATCTTAAAATGGAATTTGAATATTGATATAAGTAAAGACTATCAAATAGAAAGGGGTAAGTAATAATAGATTTTTGCCATTCTAGGATTGTGAAATTAGCCCCCCTGTTATTTATTTATTTTTTAACTGGGGAATGTTGGGGAACAGTGTGTTTTTCCAGGACCCATCAGCTCCAAGTCAAGTAGTTGTCCTTCAGTCTAGTTGTGAAGGGCGCAGCTCAGCTCCAAGTCCAGTCGCTGTTTCAATCTTAGTTGCAGGGGGCACAGCCCACCATCCCATGTGGGAATTGAACCGGCAAACTTGTTGTTGAGAGCTCGCGCTCTAACCAACTGAGCCATCTAGTCACCCCAACCCCACCTTTAAAAAAAAAAGTATAACTATTTCAAAAACACAGAAAAGTACAGACAATGTATATGAGACAACCGTGTCTCACCATCCAGCTTTAACAAATGTTAACATTTGCCATATTTACTCCAAATTTTTATTTTTAAAGAAACAAGCCAAGTATAGATACAGTGAAAATCAATTTTCCCCACCGGTCCCCTCTCTTCTCCTCTCCCTCTCCCCCCCAAAAAGGGAACCACAATCCTGAAGTTGGTATGCATCATTCTCATGCATTTTTAAATATTGTTTTGTGTTTAACATGTTACATTAATTGTATCACACTTGAAACTTGCTCCTTTTCACCGAACATTTGTTTTTGAGTTTTAACCATATTGATTTATGTAGCTCTACTTTATACATTTTAACTGCTATTTAATATTTCAAATGTATGGATGAACTAGATTTTATGTGTTTATTCCCCAAATGAGGGACACCTAAGTTGTTTCCACTCTGTATCTTGGATGATACACTGAACTGTGTGTGGTAGCCTCGGGAGTGGGTAGTTTCCAAGCATATAGGTTCCAATCTTGGCAAAGAAGCTACCCCAGAGAGTTACTGAAATGTAATTTGAAAACAGAGATGCAAATTAACAAGTTATTTATTTATTATAGATATATATTTAACCAGATATAGCAAGTGGTAGACAGAAAAGTATAACCTACCCTAAAATATATGTTCATTTATTTACTGTGACGATTCTGTTTCTTTCCTCATCTCAGTTGTATCATCTCAGTTGATTTAAACATTTAGGACTTAAAAGCATGGGAAGTGTGCTCTGAAATTCACGGTTGTAAGAGAACTTCACTTTCATGTGGCAGCCTATTAAATAGGTGCTATTCACTGCCTTTTTTCCCTTTGCTCTTGGAATCCTATTTCATTTTTCTGTCTCAACAGAAGGATAAGCACAGATGAATTCTCATGCCAATAAACAAATCTGGAGGGAAAAACATGGCTGATGCTTGAAAAGTCATGGCCTTTGACCTTTATAAAGTATTGGAAAAAGGGAATTGAAAGGGCATTCTGTTAACCTTAGTCTGTTGACTGAGGCTATGAGCCCCATATACCATTACGATAAAAAAAAAATTATGGAAAACGAATTTATCCATTTGACATTTATTGAACATTAAGCACTATGATGGGGCTACGTGTACACTGATATATACATAAAACAGAATCTCTGCACTCAGAATGCTTAATCAGTGTACGCCTTTATCCTCAGCATTGACAATAGCCCCAGTTGCTTCTTTTCAAGAAAACTAGGGGGATTTGGAAATGCCCAAGAAGCATAACTAACATGATCAAGAGAACATATGTATAAAAATAACCTGAAGAGCTAAACATTATTAGAGTTTGTGTATCAAATTGTATAAAAATCCCAGAAAAATCCTACTCAACTGGCTTAAACATGAGAAGGTTTACTATTACATATTAGGAGAAGTCCAAGTTTGGTTAATTAATTAGTTCAGTAATATTATTGCTGAAGATCCAGGTTCAGCCCATCTTTTTGCTGTCACTTTAGGCCTTTATGGTGGCAAAATCACTGCCACACTTCCAAGTGTCACATCCAGATAAAACAATGTAGGACAGCATAAAAAGCAGTATTTTCTTTCAGCTGTCTCATTTTTTAGGAGACATCCTCTTACATCTCATTGGCTAGAACTGCATCACATGTACCTTCTTAAACCAATCACTGGCAAGGGAATTACATTTCCATGATTGGCTTAGACTACTTTAGCTCAATTAAAAATATTGAGCACCCACATGCCAAATGTTCTCTACTTTCACAAAACACAAATGAGAACAAACTGGATAGAGAACAAGTATTGTGCAAAGCTCAGGGATATACAGACAATGACATAGATGGGCAATTAAAATATGTGTTAAATAAATTGATCGACTGATTTGTTTTTAATGTTTCCATCTGACTACACTAGCTCTCTGCTGTACGGAGACAAGATCAACATTGGGAGGTGCCTATTCCCCCATAAAGTTTCCCTGATAATTTCTTGCTGTCAGCAAAATAATTACAAATCTGAAACTTCAAATGGGAAATATAATAGAAATCAAGACTTACTCAACATTTAAATTATTGTTCATTTCAGCAATGAAACACCATTACTGAAAGAACATTCTTCTTTCAAGAAATAAAAGTATGTCCCTGACTCTGTTTTATATTTTGCTCATAAGCCAAATTGTATGTTTTATGTTAATGACTCGAAGAAATTCTTCATGGATTCAACAATACTGCTGACAATAGGGAAATAATCCCTTGAATTTGTAGAGTACTTTATGTGTTCAAAGTGATTTCTCATACATTAATCTGAATTATATCTCATTCTTACTCTACAAAGGGGTAAACAGCTACATCAATTCCTCATTTTTTAGATGTCAGAATTGGGACATATCAAAAGTTAAAAGATTTGGGTGGACAGCTGGCTCAGTTGGTTAGAGCATGAGCTCTGGGTAACGGGACTGCTGGTTTGATTCCCACATGGGCCAGCGAGCTGCGCCCTCCACAACTAGAATGAAGTCACTGAGCTGTTGCTCAGCTCCCTGGTGGCCAGATGGCTCAGTTGGTTGGAGCGCGGGCTCTCAACTACAAGGTTGCAGGTTCCACTCCTACAAGGGATGGTGGGCTGCGCCCCCTGCAACTAACAACTAACAACAGTAACTGGATCTGAAGCTGAGCTATGCCCTCCACAACTAAGACTGAAAAGGACAACAACTTGACTTGGAAAAGTCCCGGAAGTACACATTGTTCCCCAATAAAGCCCTGTTCCCCTTCCCCAATACAATCCTCAAAAAAAAAAAAAAAAAAAAAGCTAAAAGATTTACCCAAAGACTTCATGGCTAAGTAGTTAATGAATCAGGATTAAAACCAAATTACTTCATTCCTAATCCAATGCTTTTAGAGTTATTTAACAAAGTTTCATGTAACTTAAAATTATTTGACACTGCAAAATACTGTAAAATAAAATCAGAATCTCCCTTGTGAATAAATTAAAATATGATGTCTTCTTTTAGATCTTACCTTTTCCAATCTTGCCCTAGATTTTAGGTCTCTGACATGTAAGAATCTTAGATATATTAGTTTCAAAATTTTTGTTTCCCAAATGTCCCGACCATAATCCACTCTTAAGAATGGCTGCATATTCCATATAAACTCAGAATCCAGCAAGCTTTGGCCTAGACACTTACGTGCCTTTAAATCCTATTTACGTCCTGATTGTGAAAGAGCCAAAAGTCAAATTTAAAAGAAACAAGATTACCTAAAATGGGATCCTCAAAGACAAATTTGAGATAAATCTCTCTAGCAGGGGGCCTTGCGTAGAGAAAACGACTCTTCCCACTTTCCTGAATTTCAGAGGGTAAAAAGTGAAGAAATGTTTTAAATGTCACTCTTCATCTCTATCTTTCAAGAGTGTTGGAAGGGTAATAGGAAATAAAACAAAACAACAGGTTCGTAGGAAGATATTTTCTAACTAGAACTAAAAGGATGGAGCAAAACTTTCCTTAAGAGGATTGTGGCAAGCCATTTCTCTTGGGGAATGCTGATCTAAATGGAGATTATAGAGAGCACAAAATTTCCATCTCCTGCCAGCACCAGACTCCTATATCAAGTGGACACTCAAAGTCACTGCTTAGATGTCTTGAGTCGTATCAAACTCAGCACTTCTGAAACTAAACTCCTGACCTTTTCTATGACATGCTCCAGTCACATCTTTCTCATCTCAGTGGGTGGCACCTCCCTTGTTTCCAGGCCCTCAGATGAAAAAAAACAAACAAAAACAAACAAACAAAACCACTTTTAATTTCTATATTTAACTCCTGTCTTTCACACCCTACATTCGATTTGTCAGAAAAATCTGTGTCTCTTAAAAATACATTCAAAATTGAACCATTTCTCTTGGCTTCACTGCTACCACCCCAATTTAAGCCACCATCACACTAACCCCCTGGATTACCACAAGATCCTCCTGGGGTCCCCCTGCCTCTGCTCTTGTCCGTCTGTTCTCTATTTTCAATACAGCAGCCAGAGTGATCCCTTAAAATCGGAAGTCAGTTCACGTCACTTCTTTGCTCACAACCCTACAGTGAATTCTTAGTTTGCACAAGAGGAAAACAAAATCCCTCCAAAGGCCTACAGGGCCCTACATGATCTACCCCCGTCCTTCTCTGGGAATCTCTTTACTCTTCAGCCCCAGCCATACCGGCCTCCTTGCTGTCTGGAAGGCACTTGCCACGCTTCACCTCTCAGCCTGGAATACTCTCCCCCTAGATTACTGTCATACATCCCCTTCCTATCTTTGCTCAGATCTCACTCTCAGAGCCATTAGAGGTGGCACCAGTTCAATTGGATTTCAGATAAGCAATGCATAGCACTTAGTGTAAGTATGTACCAAGTACTGCACGGAACACACGTATATACTAAAAAAATTATTCATTGTTTATCTGAAATTCACATTGTACTGGGCATCCTGTTGTTTTGTTTTCTAAATCTGGCAACACTACAGTGGGTTCTACCCCTGTGCAAGTACATTCTACTTTCCTTCAACCCCCAGATTCTGATTCCTCTCCCTTGCTCTATCTTTTTTTCGTTCCTCATAACATCCAGTTTCTTCTAACAAACTACACAACTTACTTAAATATTTTTTAATTCTTAAATTAAATTCTTTAAATTAAAATATTTTTTAATTCTTAAATTAAATTCTTAAATTAAATTCTTTAAATTAAAATATTTTTTAATTCTTAAAACTTACTTACATTTATTGCCGGTCTACCTCGTCTGAAAATCATCTCCATGTGAGCAATTCCAGCATAAAAGCATGATTTATTTTGAGGCTAAAGAATTTTATTTTTCAGCACATTTCTTTTCCACTGGTTTGAAGGGTTTGGAAGGTTTTCATGAAAACAGCTGGGGAAACGTAGGCACTCGTATCTCTCCACGCTTGCTGTTCTTACACATTTAACACACAGGCACGTATGTTAATATAACTGATTTCCATTCAAAGCTAACCATTTACTGTAAACTACAGGAAAGAAGTTTGTCTTCCCAAAAATACACCAGACACATAACTCACAAAATAGAAAATTCCCATGGGAGGAAGAATTACCTTAAAAAAAAATCCAAACACTGTGATTCAATTTCCCAATTATGACCTTTCTTTGATAGCAGCCAAACACAAATGTATGTTGTAAATTAATAAATGAACTTTTCTGCAGCAGCAACAAGGCCATCTGTGGATTTCTAGAGTCCAATTCAAGGTACGGAATATGTAACCACCTTGTTCTATGTTGATTGATTCGTCTACTTATCATTCAACACATAGGCCCTCTGTCAAGTACTGGGGAGGAGAGAGTGGGAGAGAGACACCCTTGAGAGGGAAGAAGGGCCCAGGTCCGAAGGAACCTGTAAATCAGGTTAAGGAGTAGGTTGGAGGAGAAGGGGATGTTTCGATCAGACTTGCCAGGTAGAAAAATTACTCTGGCTTCTGGCTACAGTGTGAATAGATTACTATGCTCAAGTACATTTCACTTTATTAAGAAGTTCTTATTACAAACAGGGTCTTATCTTTAAACTCTAGGTCTCAAAGTAAATATTTCAGAAAAGGGCCCTTTTGAAGAAACCACAGTAAATCTGTTTTAAACACCTTATTATGGTCTGTTTAAATGTAGTTTTTAAAGTTATATGTAGAGCAAACATCTGCAATTTTATTCAATTCTGTGAATTTCCACGAACTCTAATTCTAAACGTAACCTTAACTTTTTAACCATCACCTTAACTCTAATCGTAAACGTATCCCTATCCCTCACCCTAACTCAATACCTAACCTAACATGTAACCCTAACTCTATCACAAACCTAAACCAAACAGTAAACTCCCACACTAACCCTAATACTAACCCTGTACTTGACCTCAACCTTAACCTGGATGTGAGAGTTTAATGGAGAAAAAGAAAGAAAGCACTGGCAGGAACTAATAATTGGGAATACTCTCACTCAAACCAGATAACGGTGAAGGTCTTCTCATGCATTATCTCTTTTAATCCTTACAGTAAACAGAGAGGTTATATATTATTATTCCTATTTGCAGATAAAAGATTTCAGATTCAGAAAGGCGAGTCCTGTCCTCTCTGAGGGGCAGGGTTGGTTACCCTGCCTTCACCACCTTCTCTGAAGCCCATGTTCTCACCAGGACAAAATCCTATAAATACATTTATAGTACAAGCTAAGTTAGGCAGCAGATGAGAAGGGGAAATGCTGGGATAACAGTGAATAAAAACAGAATAAAGGGGGAAATGGTCAGCTAAAGGAAAAGGGAAAAATTAATTAGAAAAATAAAATTAAGAGGAATTACCCTTCTGATAGGAGCAAAAGAGACAATTTGCTTCTCAAATGAAGAGAGATGGAAGTTGGAGATGAAAAACTTTGAATTTTTTGAAATACAAGTACAGCCATAAACATAGCTTCTATTAACTACAGAATTCAAGAGATGGCCTTCTTGCTGAAGTACTAATATGAAAGATAAAATGTTACAGGAAAAAGTCCACTTATTAATTGATTTAACACAACCCCTTTCACATAGCCTGGTCTTTGTCATTGGCCAAGGAGATTTGATCAATATTCAGATCCTCTGAATTCCAGCTGCTTTTAGTAGAGTTGGCTGCCTGCCAGGTAACATTGCTTGCTACAGGGAACAGTGGTGTCGTGCGGGGCGGCCTGAGGGGTCTGTGGGGTCTCTGCTCCCGCTCCCCACACAAGAACGCAGGACATGGTGAGGCCAAAAAGGAACACCCACGGAGTCATAGGTAGGGGAGTCATACCATTATACTCTCACTGGCGGCTGGGTTGGAGACACAGGAACCAGGAGCAACACAATTATCAACCCTCACTGTGCCGCTTGCAGACTCAGCCACCATCGTCTTGCTAGCTCCCCCTTTTTTGCTAGTGTAGCCACGGCAGTTATATTCGTGGCCAATGGCTCATTGGTTACAGCTGACGGCCAACTAGCCACAGCTGATGGCCATTTGATCACAGTCGACAGCCATTTACTACCTGAGCCAGCACCTTTCTATGTGAGGCCGAGAGCCTGGAAACTGCTTTTTGGGGCTCTGTCCCCACAAGTGGGTCTCTCCTCCCCCAAAGAAACTTTCATCCAAGTTTCTGCCCATAATTCTAGCATACAGACTCTCTCTGGAGGAAGATCCAGTCACTCAGAAGGATTACTTCAAGCCCTTTCAAAGATACAGGTTAATCCAGGGCCAGTTAATGGTCACCCACATACTGAGATTTGAGGGGCACAGGAAATATCTTCATCCTGAAACCAACTTCCTTACTACCCGGCAGAGAGATTTTAGACTAATATGAGTGGTGGCATTACCTGACACAACTCATTAAACGACCCAGCAGCTACCAAAAACTTCACGAAACGGAACACAGATTTGGAAGGGTGTGAGGGAAGAATGCTGGCCCAGGTTAATCTGCCTCAGGGAGAAGGCCAGCTAGCAAGAAGCAGGTGAATCTATTTAGGTAAAGAAAACAAGGGCTGTATATCCAACATTCCACAAAGTATTGTGTACGTGCTCAGTGTGTTTTGAATAATTGTTGAGGTGTTATGAAAACTAGGGGTCAGCCTCCAAACTAATGCTTATTGAACAGGTTTTTCACTGACTATATACGAGCAGGCAAGCAAACAAACAAAAACCCCCGGCTTAGTTGAGCAGTGATGGTGAAGTGAAAGCATATATATTCTCTCTATGGGACATGGTGGAAGCCACGTATGCACCTTTCTCTTTGTGGGGCCAGAGCCCCAGAGAGCAGTTTCCAGGCTCTCGGCCTCACATGTAAAGGTGCTGGCTCGGGTAGTAGACAGCCATCAGCTGTGACCAGTTGGCCATCAGCTGTAACCCGTTAGCCATTAGCCACTAATATAACTGTCGTGGCTACGCTAACAAGTGTGGATTGCAGCTAGCAAGTTGGTTGGTTGGGTGGCAGAGAAGTGGACTGCGGATTGCCGATTGTGTAGCTCCTGCTTCCTGAATCTCCAACCCAGCCGCCAGCGAGAATATAGTGGTATGAACCCCATATCTATGGCTCCATTGGTGTTCCTCTTTGGCCTAACCATATCCTGCATTCTTATGTGGGGAGCGGGACCAGAGACCCCGCATGACACTCTTCTAACTATGGGTGGCTTTCTACTTGTTAAAGCAGCAAAGAAAAAAGATGGACGAGAAGGAAGGGGAGAGAGGCAAAACCAAACTTAGTACATAATTCTCTTAGCTCCTGTCTGGCCACTTTGGGCTTTCAGACAGCATCACTTAGGCAGGCAGATCAACTATAAATCAGTACACCTTTGTCTCCAAGGTGGCCTTTATGGAGGAATATATTTTTACTGAGGGACTTAAAGCCTAGCTGACATTAGCTTCCCGGAAATGGGAGTGGGGGCAGTCTTTGAAAATTCTGATGCAATAAACCAGCAGCCACTAAATGAGAACAGGAGGGAAGAGAAACATTCCTGCTGCCAGAGCATTTTGCAGATAATTAAAGCAAAGACTTGGATTCACAGCAGGATGATTTTAACATATCTGACACAGGGCTTGACTAGAGCTCTCTCATGTCTCTCCCAGTGCAGTTATGTTATTAGCTTTCAGAATATCCTATATGAGGGAAAACACTTTTCTTCAAGCTATTCCATTTTTCAATTACTAAAGAGCTTTGAGTTTAAAAGTTCACCAAAAAACCCATCATGCTCCCATCTTGGACATACCCCTTGTCTAATGAGTAGTAACGAGATCACTCTTTCAGACACTACAGTCCACATTACTTAAATATCCAGCTGTCCTATTTCACACTTGGCATAGGCTACTCAATAAACCTATTTGATCTTTTCTTTATTGTCTGTCTCAGGAATGTGTGCAGGATTTTCTTTGCTATAGGAACAGATTTCTTCTTTGCAGTGTAGGAAGTGATTCACCTCTAGGAGGCTAATTTCTTATAGTTGAGTGCAGGATCTTAATAAATAAACCAAAAAGTGAAGTGCTATTTTGAACAGCCCTCACACCAGCAGGAAGAATCGGTGAATGAGGAACCGTGGAAGACTGTTCACTACATACCCATTTACTCCAAAAATGTTATTTGGAGCAGCATTGGATATTTTTTAATAAATTATAAGTGATTCTTCTTTCTGTATTAATTAAGGACGTACACTACTCTTCAAGTGTTTTAACTCCCCCAGTGCCAAGCTTAAGTCCTCTGGATTAATCCTAATGCATGAAGAGCTTTGGAAACATAACAATGGTAAGCAACAACCCAGAGTGATTAAGAAATCAAGATGTGTGCAGGTGCTAGTAAAAAAATATGCAGAAAGATGGAAAATGGAAATTAGAAAGATTGCCCAGACATACTGTCAGAACAAGCTAACACTTCAAGGCTTCCAATATGCTAGATTTATGTCATCTCTCTCTGTAGAAGAAACTGTGGGAGGGTATGAAGAATATGAAAGACACAAAGCTGTTAGCAGAGGGCCTAGCACAGAGTAAGTACTCAAAATTAACATGAGACAAACAAAAAACAGTGAAAAAAGATAGGGATAGAAAGAAAATAATTTTTCTGTGGTCCTTTTAAGTAGATTTGCAGCACAGAAAGGGGACTAAGGCATCTTTTGTCCAAGCTAGCAACATCTGATGAGCTATCCTAGGTATGAGATTGGACAATTAAGTTCACGAACTTTGTTGCAACGATGTTGCTAACATTTTTGATATCAGAGGGATTATTCATTAGTACCAACTGGACAAACAATTAACCAAGTTTACTATTTGGAAGTGCTGAAAAAGCTGTGTGAAAAAGTTAGACAACCTGAACTTTTTGCCAATTCATTGCTCTTGCATCACGACAATGCACCAGCTCACAGGGCACTGTCTGTAAGGGAGCTTTTAGCCATTAAACAAATAACTGTATTGGAACACCCTCCCTACTCACCTGATCTGGCCCCCAATGACTTCTTTCTTTACCTGAAGATAAGGGAAATACTGAAAGGAAGACATTTTGATGACATTCAGGACATCAGGGGTAATATGACAACAACTCTGACAGCCATTCCAGAAAAAGAGTTCCAAAATTGCTTTGAAGGGTGGACTAGATGCTGGTGTCTGGTGCATAGCTTCCCAAGGGGAGTACTTCAAAGGGAACCATAGTGATATTCAGCAACGAGGTATGTAGTACTTTTGCTAGGATGAGTTCGTGAACTTAATTTTTAGTCCGAGTATGTGCATTAGTCAGGGTGCTCCAGAGAAACAGAGCCAGTAGGATACATGGATGGATGGATGGATGGATGGATGGATGGATGGATAAGAGACAGATGACGATGATAGATAGATAGATAGATAGATAGATAGATAGATAGATAGATAGATAGATAGATAGATAGATATAGAGATAGAGAGAGATACATTATGAGATTGGCTCACATAATTGTGGACACTGAAGTCCACTGAGTGATCTGCCATCTGTAAGCTAGAGGCCAGGAAAGGCAGTGGTGTAGCTCCAGTTCAAACCCCAAAATCTTAGAACTACGAGCACCAAAATCCAAGAGCAAGAGAAAATGGATGTCCCAGCTCAACAGAGAACAAATTTGCCCTCCCTCCACCTATTTGTTCTATTCAGATTCTCAACAGATTGGATGATGCCAACCCACAATGGTAAATAAAGGTGATCTTCTTTACTCAGTCTACCTATTCAAATGCTAATCTTTTCTGGAAACACCCTCACAGACACACCCAGAAATGTTTTACCAGCTATTTGGGCATCCCTTAGCTCAGTCAAATTGATGCATAAAATTAACCATCACAGTATAACTATCAACTTACAAAGCCAATTTCAGTTCAATCAATCAAGCAACCAAATCATTCTTTCTATGCCAACATAATACTGTCATTCTGTGATATAAGCCTGTTTCTTCGTGCATAGCTTTTTCTCAGTTTGGAGAAATGGTGGCCAATGGTTTTCTCCAAAGCCATTCTGAGAGGATGGCCACTGGAATTTCCCACCCAGATCCTGTAAATTGGAGGCTTCCCCGACAGGGGAGGAAGCAACCAACATGTAGTGATACTGAAGTGCCTCAATTTACCAGAAACAGTGAACCAGGATCCAAAACCCATCCCTCAGGGCTTCCCAGTAATGATCTCCCTGACTGTCTCAGGGCTAGAAAAGAAATCTCAATAAGTCTTACTTTTATGGAAGAAGAACAGCGTCAGAAAAGCTAACTGTTTCAGATTTTGATTAACTTTATTCCAACGTACAAGTTTTCTTCATTGATAGGTTTTTCACGTCAGTGATAAATAATTTAAGACTTTCTTGACAAATGCCCAATAGAAATCTTAAATAGTGTTTCATTTGGCTTCCATCAAGGTAAGCTCTTGCCCACAGGTTCAGTACTGATTTCTTTAATCAGTACTGAAGGATGGTCAGTGTTCATTTTTACCTGAGCATAACTGAGCAATTGGATTTTATAGACTGACTTACAGAGTGGAAAACAAATACAAGCTAATTTTATGGAATATTCTCTAGGAAGGAACAACCATATCAAAACAATTCCCTTTGTAGATCTTCAATTAAACTATGCTGTGTGATGGACAAAATACTCATCATAACCAGGAATTGAAAGGTATTGTTTCAAACCTATTATGTACAAATCATCTAATTTTTCAAGGTTAATGAGTGTAATTTACCCATCTTTGGTAACTAAAGGGGTGATATATGATGAACAAAACTTAAGAGATCATCCATTTCATTTCTGTTGTTGATTCACCCACATTCGTTTGGCTTTTATGCTCATGTAATTGATTTGTATAATTCTGTCCAACGCAGATGGGCAACTGCTCATGACCACTTGCAAGCCATTTAGATTATTATTGTACTGATGTTTATTCAAGGACAAATGGAGAGAACATAAAAGGTGTGATGTTCAACTTAGCATAACAATATCATGAAAAATCTATTTGGTCTCAGCAGTAAAATAGATTCCCTCTACCAATCAGTTTCATAAGTGCAAGTGAATTGCTTCTGTCCGTGTGGCTGGACTAGCTACCCAAATTAATTACGGTACAGTTTTCTAGTTCCACAATACACTGCAAACTCTCCAAGAGCATAATAAAAGAACAGTCATCTCCGATGCTACTTGATGTTACTTTCACATTGAAGACTTATACTTCTCCTCACACTTTTGAACCAGAGGATAAAAAATTATAATCATCTGTTAAAAATAAGTGAAGAGATATATGTTTGACAATCCAGAGAGCCATAGTCTACTCAAATAATTCACAGATAGCACTGATCCTATTTTTTTCAATGAATGGCTTTTTTCTACTTTAGTAATATGCTATGTTAAATATCACACCTTTATAGACTTGCTTTGAATTATAATTAGTACCACTGAATAACACAATGTCTATACAGAACCTTTCAGCTTTCTTTTCTGGAAATTTCCTATACAAATTTATAATTTTTTTTCTATGTTTAAATTTGACATTTGGCTGAATATAAACAAGTTTAAGGGCCAGTGTTTATTAGGCAAATAGCAGGGAACTTTTTCTTTATGCCACCAGAAGCTAATTAAAGCTATTTCCCTAAAATGTAGATCAGTTAAAAATGCTTTGGAAGGACTGGCAGGGTGTTTCAATTTTTCTCCTCAAGTGCTAATGATCAACTCAGTCTACAAAGCAAATCGGAGATGTCAAGAAGATACTTAAGATGTGTGCAGAAGAAGGCCATGTGTATGGAAATGTGTACACCTCAGTAACTGAGAGGAAAAGCAAATGATCTCTAATCTTTTGCTAAAGATCATTGTGGCTGAGATCTGTGAGAGATTTGCTAACACCATTTCCTTTGGATGGAAGTGATATAAGTCACAGACATGATATAAGCCATTTTCTGGCTTGGCCATAACGCCTCCCTGGTCTCTTCATACCAGAATTTCTTTGAGTTCAGTCCAAATTTACAAGGGGAAACTGAAGTCTACTTTTTTTTTTTTTAACATACTCAGTTTTATGGACATTTTTAAAACTTTTTTTTTTAATTGGGGAATATTGGGGAATGGTATGTTTTTCCAGGAACCATCGCTCCAAGTCAAGCTCTCGTTGTTGTTTTTTTATTTTTCAATCTCGTTGTGGAGGGCGCAGCTCACTGGCTCATGTGTGAATCGAACTGGCGACCTTGGTGTTATGAACACTGCGCTCTAACCAACTGAGCCAACAGGCCCCTCCCTGAAGTCTACTTTAACAATCAGATAGAAATTTAGATGACTAGGCTGAAATTCTCTAAACCAGAAAGCTTTGGAATCCTTGAAGAATGAAAGTTGTTTAGGCCAGTCTAATAAAAGCTTTGAGCATTGCAATATATTCCGTTTTATGAAGACTGAGTGTCTTGGAAACTGGAAGTGTCGCTTATAGTACATACATCAGTGAGTGTGAAGAATTAAGATACAATAATATAGAGAGGTTTCTAAAAACTCCACCAGATGTAATGCAATCTTGTTTTGATGATTGTGCAGACAAATTAGAATTCCAAAAGCTTCAGGTTCATCATTCTGAGTATCAGTGTTCCTTGAACAGTAGAGTTGATGCAGAAGGTAAGGGTGACTTGGCTGAATCCAGAGTAGCCCATGACATTCCCTAGGTTATATTTTTAAATAAAATCCTAAAATGCAAGATTTTTTGATTGTTTTTTCTTTCTGCGACACTACCCAGACAAAAACACTTCAGTGACTTTAACTTGCCTATTTGTTTATTGCTGAGGAATGGGAATTTATTATTCATACATTAATTCAATTTATTCATGTCATAAGATGTACATTTATGTCCTTCTCACAAACACCTACCACTGGCCTCTTTCTCTAAGTGAAGGGTTATTTAGCTTTATAGAAATATAAGAAATGGCATGCGTTGTACATATTACTATTTAAAATCTCAGTTTAAAAGGCTACATATTTTACAGTGAATGCTAAGACATTAAACAACTCACTCTAATGTGAACTTTAAGTCTTGCATTTAGGCATAAAAGATATTTTCTTCTCTTATTCATTTGAGTGTTTATAAATTCAAATCCTTTGTAATGTTTTCCTTCTTGTATTTAATGTAGCCTGATCTTTTATTTAGAAAAATATATTGTCAAATTTATTAATTTTCTGAGAAGTCCCTTAAACAGCTTTACCTTATAAAATGCTAGTGCCACCGTGTAATGGTAAGTCTACAATGAAATTATATATTTTTTGTAATCCTTCTTCCTTAAGTGAATAATTATTGGTTAAAGAATAGTTTCTTCCTAA
Source organism: Rhinolophus ferrumequinum (assembly GCF_004115265.2). Classification (NCBI taxonomy): domain Eukaryota; kingdom Metazoa; phylum Chordata; class Mammalia; order Chiroptera; family Rhinolophidae; genus Rhinolophus; species Rhinolophus ferrumequinum. The sequence goes on along the minus strand of NC_046289.1, from coordinate 84,207,560 downwards.
GAAGGCTTTTGAATGGTAGGGTCCGTAATGCCACCCGATAACCTCAGCGAATGAATGAGCTTGTCACTAGGGCATATAATCCTCCAGGCAAAGAAGAAAATATGTTAAGACATAATTAAATACTTACTTTTGGGGAAAATATAGGAAAAGAAACTTCATCTTTTGTTAAACACACTTTTGTTAACCCAGACTTTGCCAGATTTGCAGCATGTCAAAACTGGTCTTTTCCTTAGCCATTTAAGTTCCAAGAATGCACACTCATTGTTCACAACTAGTTTCCGCTTGCGTGTGACAAAACAGCTAGTTGGAGAGTCAGCCTCGGTCAGTGTCTATTTAGGGCAAAATGTCAAAAAAGAATGTCCTGCATTTGGGGCTTAACAATAATGAACATGGCGAAATCTGAAAATTAACAAAAGAAAGTGAACAGCCTTTTAAATTCTGAAGAACATTAGATTCTGGTGTCCTTTTTGTTCTGATTGTTGTGGTTTAACACTCTGAAAAGACCACCTGTTGGGCAACCATTTTGTGATTGTATTAAATGCAGTGATTGCATAAAAGAACACTTTCCAAAATAACCTGGCATGATTATTCACTTATTTTATAGTACATCTCATTCAAAACCTGCATTAAAATATAAGGCTTTTCTCCCACGTGAAATTTAAAGCTGTAAGTTTGATATAAATGCATACTCAACAGCAAATGCATGATTTTATGGTCAAATGCATTATACTTAAAAATGAATTCAACCAAACCTTTGATATGGCAATTAGAGAGTATGTTGAATGAAGTGAAACAGTCAAAAGTGGTGCATAGTAGACAGGGAATCCCCGAGGAAATGACACAAACGGATAGCATATAATTAGACTGACACAGAGACAAAATGTAGTAGGAGAAAATGACTGTTGCCTATTAAAAGAATATGATATCCTCAGCAATCCTGAAAGCATATTTTACTGGAATAATACCTCCAAATTCATGAATAAAAGAAATGTCATGTCCCAAATTCACAGACTTTGCAATTCACTTATGCTAAAAATTCCTCCTAGAAGACAGTGGAAATTAAAATATTATTGTTTAAGTCCAACTGCTGAAAATGAAAGTTTATGATGACTAAGAAAATACAGGAAGAGAATACTAAAATAAAAAGAAAAACTGTTCCTAAGATAAAAAAATAATTTGTCATAACTATCTTTCTACTAAGTTTTTTAAATATGCATTTTGACATTAAATACAATGTGTATCAAAGAATCATCTGTGGTACATGGATAAATATTTTGGATGTTTGATTCTATTTTTAACGTTGTGGCTACTTTAGAATAGCATGGTGCAGATCAGTTCTGTATTCCATGATTTTTAGGGATACATGAGCCTAATACATTTTCTGAATTTGGAAAGCATAACTTTCAAACATTTTTAAATATTTCATTGGTTTCTAAGATTTCCTAAATATTTCCTATTTCAGTTTAATTCTGATTATAGTCTTTCCCTCAAGATGATTTATTTCATTTCTTTAAAATTTGCTCTACTTAATGACATAAAGTAAATTGGGTGAAATGAATGATTATATTGTAACAAAAATAACACTCTTGTGTCACTGAGATACATCCAAAAAGTTTTTTCCCTAAGCTTTTTAAAGTTTCCATTCACTTAAGGCTTTACTTCTATAAATGTTTTAATTTTAAAAAGTAAAGCTTTAGTTCTGTTATATTAAAAGTGAACTTCTCACAAAAACTCAGACACAGACAATAGTTTAGTGGTTACCAGAGGGTAAGGGGCGCAGGAGGTGGGAGATGAGGGTAAGGGGGATCAAATATATGGTGATGGAAGGAGAACTGACTCTGGGTGGTGAGCACACAATGGGATTTATAGATGATGTAATATAGAAATATACACCTGAAATCTATGTAATTTTACTAACAATTGTCACCCCAATAAATTTTTTAAAAAATCCTTTGAGGAATTTGATATTAAAAAAAGAAAATGAACTTCTCCTTGGAAGAGAAAAAAATAAAAGTGCTTTCTTTAAGCCTATTTCTGAAGTAGAAAAGACCACCAAAAACATTTCCAATTTGATTAAGTTTGTAAAAATAATCTATTTCATTGTTGATGAATGCAAAATATATTGCCACATTCGTCAATTTTCCAGTAACTTCCCTAACTTACAGAGACTCTGTATGGTATAAATTTTGAATATTTAGTCAATTTTTAAAAATCCCTCTCTGGTTAGATTTAAAGGAAGACTTTTTTCTAACAAATAAGCATATTTGGATTTTATATCTTCTCTGACTTTATTTTATATTATTTAAAGAAAGGCTTACAACTTCCATATCTACAAGCAAACATAACCTCAGTTCTTCAAGAATATTATTTTTTCCTTATGTTTAAGAGTATTATATAGCGAAATACAACATCAAAATATAAACTTGTGAAAGAATAGAGCAAAAAGCAAATATTCACAAACAGGGACGGTAAATGAAATAACTCTTCTTCATAAATTTGGGTTTTCATGATGAAAAATTATGTGTGCACCCAAATATCATGGCCATGTAGTGTCTGGAAAAAGTTTAAGATACTGAAATTATCTGGCAATTTTAAATTTTAGTTCATCTCTCATAAGTTCAGCTTCACAAAGATATTTGTGCCACTCAGTGGAATATTCATCACCCTTCTGTAAGAAAAACCATATGAAAATTTGACAAAGGAATTCATGTCATGTCAAATCATGTCATAAACTAGTGTTAGAGACCATCGGAAGTCAGTGACTTTAAAAATCTAAAGCTGTTTGTAGAGTTGTTCTATACCTAGGCTAAAATATACTTTATTCTACTAAGGAAAATAGCATCTTACAAACACTCTCAAAACAAGGCAAAATTATATAATATATAATAAATTAATATACGAGTTTCCTGTTTGCTAAAAAGACTGAGTCCATGAATTTAGTTAGATAGAATCATGGATAGAAACTTGAGTTCGTATAAAAAAAAAATAGGTTAGGCTTAAAAAAAAGAAAAGTGTATCTTTATGAGAGTCACAATGTACCTGGAACTGTAAAGGTTAATAACAGGTAAGGAGGATGTAAGGGAAAGGAGAGATGAAGTAAATAAGAGAAACTGAGCAGAAGAATGAATGGATTCAATGAAAGGTATTGTTGGTTACAGCCAGGTGTCAGAAACAAAACTAGAAAAATGGGAACTGCTTCAACATTGGAAGGGAGATTTAAAAAAAAAATGTATACCACATAGTAAAAGGAAAAAGAAAATAAGAAATAATAAAAAAGGCTTTTAGGCATTCCACAGAACATATCTGTGAAAAAAAAAATAAAGCAAGCAGGAAAGAAAAGAAACAGTGAAATTGAAATTTTCTCCAAAGGTATCTCATCTAGACGGCTTCATTGTACCTCCCTTTCACATCAAGAATTTAATTTTGCATTCCCTTTGTCTGTCTTGAGGCACATTTCTAGTTTATTCCATGGATTTCTTTTTCTTTAAAGTTCTCCTTATTGGCTAAAAGAAAGGAATAAAAATCAGATCCTTGCCTACTCTCTTGTCCCAAGGTTAGGAAAGAGAGGAATATCTTATTCATCAACGTTTGGGGGATTTGCTCATTTTCTCTACTGTACCTGTAACAGCCACCATTTTCATTGTCTTTAAGACACTCGTTATAATGACCAACTAACAGACTCTATACTACAAATTTATCATTAGTCAATAAAGCTCCTTCTATATGTTCATGGAAGGGAATATAATAAGTTGAATTGCTCTTTACAATCCCAGTGTTGCAGTTCTAACCTGAGGACACATTTTCCTTCTGGTCCTTTGGGGTCTGTCCAGGCTTCTGTGGGAAGTCCCAGCCATCAGGAGGAGTGATTCCAAAACTTAATAAACTCAAATTCCAGATTTAACTCTGGAAGGAACTAAGTAATTTCTTGACTCTTTTGCTGTTATGGCCCAGGGCCACATAAGCTAACCAAATTCTGTTCGTCTTTGCAGTTTGGGATTAACTCTGACCTGAGCTAACCTGCAATCCGGAAGAACACCTGTCCAGTGACTTCCTTAAGCTATAGCACACGGGAATAAGACTAGGACCCAGCAACTGCATCAGGTCACCAACTGATTCTCACATTACCTGGGCAAGGAACCTCAGTTTCTCTCTCTATAAATACAAGGGTATCAGTTACCTCTCACTTCACCAGCATAGCACAAGGGTATAGACCCGTTCTCTTCCACTGAACACGACATTTGTTGAGTCCCCACGAAACGAAGACACTACCGTTCAGCTGATGATGCCAGGCCCCCATATACTGTGTCTCGGCTTATGCCCATCCCCCATAACCGCAGGCAGCAGTCCTTATCCTGAGCTGCTCTCTGGTGCCCATGGCAACCCCATCTATTAATGCTGAAATGTTACTGCAGGTTGTTTTGTGTGTGTGTGTGTGTGTGTGTGTGTTTTTCCTGGAACCTTTTTGAAATGAACTGTTGATGCTGCAGTTTTTGCACATCCTTCAACTTGTGCAGAATTCACAGCCGGAACTTACCAGCCTGAATCCAATCAAGTTTGCTAAGACACACCATCTAAAAGCTGACTTATGCATTCTTACTGATTAAACCTGCCATTTAACAAAAGCTTTTTGCATTTCAGAATTCATTTTCCTCCTTTCACTATTTTCTCTTAATTACTACAGTAGAAAACTACTTTTGGGAGCAAAAGTAGTTTTGCAAACCCTTACTTTAGATTTACACGAACAATTTACACATACATGTGTGTGTGCGTGTGTGTGTGTGTATGCATGCAACACTTGAAGGACTATGCATTTAAAAACTTATACATATTCTATATCTATAAAGTTCTATGTAGTTTCTTTTCAATTTACTACTTCTCTGGGCTATCATATTTACTGGATTGATATTAGGGGTAGAACCTGAAATACTCCCTTGCACCAAAATGTTTTATCAATCATTTATTTTTTGCTTATTTACAAATTCTTTATAATCAGTTTCTGAAAACAAAAATGACATTAACATCAGTTTCTGCAAAGAAACTTGTTAGTGTCCAGGTAACATTTGAATGTTTGATAACGTTTCCTGGTTTAACTTCTTCCCTTCCCAATTTATATTACTCTCACTTTCCCTGGAAATTGTACATTACTCAGTTTATCCATTCTTGCTTCTCCAATACAATTTTTTTAGCTTTTTTAAAACTCTATTTTGGGGTCAAATATATGGTAATGGAAGGAAACTAGATTTCGAGTGGTGGGCATGCAATAGAGTATACAGATGTCTAATTATAATGTTGTACACTTGAAATTTATATAATGTTATTAACTGTTAAATTAAATAAATTTAATTTAAAAATAAACAAAAACTCTGTTTAGAAACTTTATTTATTTAATATGTCTGTCTATAAGAGATTAAAAATCCTAACGCTCCTTCATTTGTATTATCACCTGTTAAGGTAACATCTTTTATAAACTGCAATAGAATGCCCAAGTAATTAGAAGAGCCAGAACTCTATCCTGGAATCACCCACTGCTAAAATTTAACCACTTATTACATAAAAAGTAACAGTTGTGCGTAAGCATAACACCGCTAACATTGCACACCCTGGTAAGGCAGGAAATAAATGGAAAGACATTCTCGACCTGAATGGTGGTGGGGGAGAATGTTTAAAAGCTGGAATGTAAGACCCCACATGGGAATTTGAACCAAAAAACTCAGGGTTAAATCTTGCCTTGTAATAAAAGATGGATAAGGCCATTATCAAAGAGAGGGTCTGCTCAGCACCAAGCTAGGGCATGTCCTTGGGGTGGGGACAAAGGCTGCCTCCTATAACATTATTGAAGGGACCAGTCACTGGGTAATTTCATTCTTTTCTGTGTCGGCCCAAGCTGAACCTACCAGGAATGTAGGCAAGACCTGGTGGGCTACAGCCCTTGTAGGGGAGTGTTTTATGTGTCACTCCCTAGAAGAGGAACTTTCTGGCTGCTTTTAGAAAGGACTGGCACAAGCAGAATAAGTGATACCTGACAGGCTTGCTAAGCAAGGGCCAGGTTCTTACAGTAAGAGATGGTCTTTTCCTGTGAAGTGCTCTATTAATTATCCATGTGGGCAGGAATTGTTTCTCTTGAGCAGTTACTGATACAGATATTCAAACAGTTAATGAAACTCCATCTGTATAGGGGCTTCCAAGTGGGAGTGCAGGCTGAATTCATTAGTTTCAGATGTGAGGCTTTTTCTTTTCTTTCTTTTCTTTTCTTTTTTTTTTTTTAAGCAAGGAGAAAACCCACTGTCCAAACAAACAGCATTTGTAAAGTTCTGAAAAGACACTGCTATTGGAAATGGGGAGTGAAGAAAAGGATAAATGCTTTTGAGCAAACCCTACTTTCTTTAAAATGAAAAACAATGGTAAAGGTTTCCATATGTAATTAAAATCTCATTCTGAAGTTACCATTGCTACTGGCTTCCAAAGGACTCAATTAACAGGAAACTGCAAAGAATATGGTATTTTCTTTGAGATGCTTTAAGAAATGCTCCTAAGTAGACAATAGGTTGGATAGTAGCTTTTACCTCCAAATGATAAGCAATTATGGTTGATTCCAGGGTAGAAGAAAGGGAGGTAAGGCTAAGAAAAGTAGGTTTATAATATTGAAATTAGATTTTCAAGTGTGCATATTTATCATTAGAACCTATACTGAAATTCAAACAGAAAATGATACGTTTGCACAAAGTCTAACTTAACTAAGAAAATTACCTTATTTCTTTAAAAATAAACTACAATCCCTCCCCTACCCATTGAGAATATTTCACTCCCTCCATGCACCAAGGTCTCATTTCTCAGACAGAAGTTTCCTTACAATTGAAGACTAAATGCACAGTTCTGGGGGTCACCTCACCAGCCCCCCTTGTTGGTTTCCCAGGTGCCCTCCACACTATCAGTTTTAATTTCAAAGTACTGAGTGAGGCCTCCATAGGTGTGTGGAGATGATAGAAAGCACAGAAGAGACAACTTATGTCACCCTGCGCGGTAGTGAAGTTGACAACCACGCCAGTCAGCCCTGGGTGATTTGATTAAGTACTGCGTCAGGTGTCTGCCTCTTTGAGTTACTGAAAACTGGGTCTTAAAATTCAGTTTCTGGAACAGCCCACCGCACAGCCAGGGGCACTGACAGATGGGCTCTCGCCTACCCTGAAGGAAGTGGACCGCCACCCACACCTGGGGAAGGCAACAGCGGTGCACGCTATTAGAGCTAATGAGCAAAGGCAGGGACACCTGGGATGTAAAAAAAAAAATTAAATTATAAATAAATGAATACCAGCCAACTACCTGTCAGTGGTTGGCCCTCACTACCTGTGAGGGCCTAGGAAGGCTACATCACATCCCTGCACTTTCCCTTTGATCACAGAAGCAGGCTCTGGGAAATTTTTTTTTTTTTTCCGATTCCTTCTTTTTTTACAGGCTTTTTTTTTTTTTTTTTTTTGGTCCTTAATGGAGATCTTGAACTGCAGAGCCGCCGTGTCAGAACTCAGATGGTTAACATTCCCTTCTTGCTGTTTTATTGCATATTACTGTGCGCGCCTGAGCAGCGGGAGCAGATTCGGGCAATTACAATCAAGTCAGGGCACACGCCGCGGCGGAGCAACACGAGCATGATGAGGATACTGATGAGGCACTTATGGAAAACCCCACCTCATCCACACTCATCAGCCACAACATGTCACCCCAAATGAGGCATCAGCTGCCTTCAAAAGGCTCATTGCACAGTGTTTACCGCTTCCCTCGGACCCACTTTTGATTTTACGGTCAGAGCTGGGTTCAAACAGCAGCTGTCTGGCAAAGGCAGGTCTGCGGCTTCTAGCAGCTTCCCCCTCGGAGTCCTGGGGCTTTGTCTGGGGAGCTCTGGGCAGCGGGGCCTGGCGGGGCAAGGGGACGCGGGATGGCAGAGAAGGGTCCAGTTCCGTTTCTCTCCGAGAGGAATCCCTTTCCCAGAAGGGGCCCTTGATTAATTTCAAGCACTAGCACACTGTGGTGGCATAACGGGGGGAGGGGGACGAGAGGGAGCCTTTCACAGTTTTCCTTAAAATAGTAACAGGGTGGGTGGGACCTCTCACGCAGACGGAAGTGCTAGAAAGGTCAATCCCTTTGGAAAAGACAGATCCAACCCGGAGAGCCATTCAAGTGATAATTTTTAATTCTTTCATCATCAACTCATTCCTGGATGGAGGCCTTATTTCCAAAACCATTTTTCTGCTGTAGAAGGAAGTAGGTATGTTCCCAGTAATACTCCTTAAAACCATTCTTTGTGTTTTACTCCTTAAAAGTATACTTGATTGTTTTGGGTTCATGCAACTTGCAGGTAAATACTTGGGAGACTCTATTTGTTTACATTGAAAAAAATAATATGAAAAAACATTGCCGTATGTTTTCCAAATTATGTCATTCCTGGTAGGGAAAGGGCATCAGGCTGACTATTTTTTTGCGTGTTATTTTATGGTTGGATTAATCAATGTCATTTATTTTAAAGCTAAGTGCTCTTAATTTTGTAAAACTCATCCTACGGTAAAATATTTTCCAGTTAGATCTAGACCAGTTGAACAAATACCAATAAAAGCCATGCAGACTTCCAGTTTTTCAATCTTTTGGAGACTTTTCAGCTCTCCCTCACCCGAGTGAGTGTCATCGCAACCATCCAAATACCAAAGTGAGAACGAGTGGTAGCATGTGGCATCGAGCCTGGCATGAGGCAGGTAGGGAAGGTGAGCTTCCTCTCCCCACCCCCAAAAATGATCTGTCCTGCAGACAGTGCCATGTGCAAACATTGTTCAGCAAGGGGCTTGATGGACATTAGGTAGGTGCAGTGAGACTGTGGGCATGTGGCACGCCACCAGACAGCCACAGATGCTGATGAAGGACCAGGATCCTGGGACCTGGAAACAACCCTGATGCATCTGTCACAGGACTGAAGTGCTGCTTTCCATACTGGGTACTGAAAAGGAACTCTTGTCCTTTTCAGCTTAATCGCAGCCACTGCTACTTTATTTTCACTATTTTTGTATGTGATTCTAAAGCAGTTTGGCATTAGGGTTTTAATGGGATTTTAACATCTTTATAAAAAGTGGGAACCAAACTAAATACTTTGGTAGACCTCTGGATTTGAAGAACTCTGATAATTATGAGAAATTAATTTACTTTTTCTAGTTAAGTCATTTTACGCACTCTTCGATACCAAAGAGTTTCCAGAAATGTCAGGAAAGGGGCTCCTTGACTGCCATTCTGTCTCAGAGGTTGTGCTGCTTTTCTTTCCTTCTAGGTCCTTTTTCTTCTCTAAACCTTCTAAAACTCCTCTTATGTTCCTTACCTGGTATTCCAGGTTGACCCTTTCTACCCAAACTCTTCTATAGTTTCTGGGGGTCTTTTCTAAGTTTAAGCCCACAGGTTGGTATTACATACTTGGATTCAAGGGGAAACCTCGTGACATGGTCTAGGGTGGTGAGTGCAAAGCTCAGAGCAGGCTCGGTTTTGTTAGCTCCACAGGAGCCAAGGCAGAAGGAGGCAAACATGAGCTTATGTTTCCCTTTATCACCTTAGCCCTCTCCGTCTCCAGCAGGAAAGAGAAGGCTTGATGCCTCAGGAACCTGTGATTATTATATTATGGTAAGTGAATACTAAACGAACACCAACTATGAAAGCAGGAAAGAAAATGGGTGGATACCATGGGATAGTAGAGAATTTTGGAAGGTTCAATGAAAAATTAACTCAAGAATCTCAGATTCATCTTGGTCTTCCCAAGTTTTGCCTATGACTGATTTTCCACTGTCGTGTCTTATCAACCTTTCACTTAGTATTTCTTTTTAGAGCTCTTCTAGTAGGTGGCATCTATGAATGATATAAAAAAGAGAGAGAATGAGCATTTAAGGTCAGTAGTAGATTATGGAGAGGATTCGTTAAACAATCAGATGCATTTATACGGACTTTAGCAACTTTCTAACCATCAGCAATGCCTGTCTTGGTTATTGGTTCTAGGGGTCGTAAATGTTACTTACAATCCTGTAGGAAATTTTAATATCATTGGTTGTATGTGTGTGTTTTAAATTTTTGAATATCGGATACCTTTTAACGTCTTGCTCCTGATGGAAGGCCCTGGGGGAGGCAGAAGAAGGGCTGCACGTTAAAATGCAGCAGGATAAATTGTAGGCAATGATCCAAACCAAATGAAAAGGAATTATTCATGTAGAGTATCCAGAGGAACTCTGGTCAGATGGCCATCGAGCCTCCTAGTTTTCAACCTCTGGCTTAGGAATCTGGAGAAAAACAATCCTGCAGTATCCTTGCTGGAAGCTTCAAAGAAGATCCAGGCAAGAAAGAGGTAGTTTGCACGTGTATACGGATGCAGCATGCACGTCTGGTGTGTGTGTGCGTGTGTGTGTGTGTGTGTGTGTGTGTGTGTGAGAGAGAGAGAGAGAGAGAGAGAGAGAGAGAGAGAGAGAGAGATCTTTGTGGGGTCATCATCTAACGCTCTTTGTGATGCACATTCTAAATTAGGCAAGAGGGATGCATCTTTCAAATGCAGATCATGTTTGCATTAGAAGAGCAATGAGAACACTTGTCAGTTTCAGAACATTTATGTGCTAGAAGTACTGTTAGCAGAAGAGCAGTTTAGATAAATTCAAGACTTTTTTTGCTGATCACAAACATTAAGCTTCACACCTGAAGCCCTCAACCCCCCGCTGTGCTCTAATCCTAGCACCATTCACCCTTAGAGACTCAGAGTGCTGTGCCTCAGCTCTCAAACCTTTGATTGCCCTTACTTTGAATGCCACCACCTGCAAAAATGCCTTTTTATTCCCTTTGAGCCTCTTGAGAAGGAAGTAAAAATGATAATTCATGACAAACATTAATTAATTGTTTACAAGATGATCTTTTCTTTTTCCAACTTCTGTTCAGCAGACATGTTGAACTGCAAGATTCCACTCGCGACGCCAGAATTCGTCAAGAGGCCTGCATTGTTGTTTCTCACTGAGGCATAGGACCGACTGCAGGCCATTGTTTCTCCAGCTCAAGTGGGCTTGTCTGGTTCGTGTTGGAAGAATGGGGGTGACATGCGTGAGTTCCCGAGTATAAAAGAACTACCGGTTCTAGGAAGGAACGGGAGTTTAGCCACTAATGCAGAGTAAATAAACATTTTTCACCACCTCTTGCTCCGTGTGATTTTTTTTTTAAAGGTCAAGAGCTGCCATTACAGTATTTTAAAAGCTTCAAATTATGTTTAAAGAATGTATCCCTGAACTCACAGAAACCTTATCAGAATTTAGGAACCTACTGTGATTGTTTGGATCTTGAGTTGATCATCACTGGGAGATGGATTGCAAAAAGAATGCAGGTGCCCCGTGGTTTCTGACATCCTGCAATTTGCTCAAAGTGAATGTTGTTCAAGTTCTTCCAAATTTTCTTAAAAATATGGAGAGTGTTGAGACACTTCAATTTCAAAATGTCATCTGATCCACATCGGAGGTCACTCATTCTGGACAAACAAGAGTAAGGTTCTGGGGACCTTTCATGACAAGCATGTTCAAAATGCAAAGGATGGGCCATGTTCCTGGGAAACCTCCAAATCTGTGCGTGAAAGAGAAGTAAAAGGCAGTGGGAGATTTCTCTTTTTAAATTAAAGAATAAAAAGCTTACTTCAAGGAAGTGTAGAATAACACAGAAAGACTTCCTCAGCAACTGAGGTTTTCAGATTTCAAATTAGGAGCCCTTAGATCACTGCTGCTAGGCTAAAAATCAATTCTATATTTTCTGAGTTAATACTAAGGATTGCACTTAACAGACACGGAGACTAATAAGGTATGCAGAGGGAGTAAAAGCAGCACACACACACACACAAATTCAGGCCTTAGTTTTGGCCACGATCCAGCACAATGATGTTTCAACCAGATTTGAAAAAAAATCAATAACATCTGTGGTATAATGGTTAATTAAAGCAGCTCTTCAGCAGAGCTCAGGAGGAGAGGCTCGGCCTGAAATTCAGACAGCTGAAGCTTGATTATCAGGAAAGAATGCTTTTTTAGCTATAAGTGGATAGGCCAAAAGCTGCAATGTGCCGAAATGAGGAGAAAAAATTGCTTTTATTTTAACTTTCTTTAAGTAATCAATACATGCTTTTCACCTGTATTAGGACCCTGCTCAGCTCCAAAGCCTGTTACTCCACTTCAGCATAAATTCTAGCTACTGTCTTTTGAAACTTAGGTTTTAAAAGGAACCCCCATTCCCTTTAAAGCAAAAGGAAAGAATATGCAGGTGTGAATGCATGTCCTTGAGACCGGTTAAAGCTCAGGCTCTAGCATGGTCCAAAGGGTTTAATCCATAAGCTATGCGCAATGCTGACCTGACGTAGGAGTATACAGAGGCGACAAAACTACTAAAAATTCTCAAGGAAACTGAAGAGGAGGGTAAAATTTCCCCCTTCCTTTTGTCTTCCTATTATTTTGAGGACTGTGCTGGGGATGTCTTCTTTTACCTTTTTAAGCACAAAGTTCAAAGAATCAACCATGACGTCTCCTGGCCATAGATGGCAAGGTCAGCAGGTGACTTCTCTAAAGGAAAAACAATTGGTAACAACACCCCATCCGACTATTTTCTTGGCATCTTGCTTGGCTTCTACCTTGAGTAGACGTGATCTCTAGGGCTACAAATTTCAAAACTCCCTCCAGTCAACTGCACTCAGAAAACGGCAGAGTGAGGGTTCCAGAGCTTCACGGAGGATTGACTGTGGAGCAGAATCTTGGAGAAAGAGTTTCCAGGCAGACATGGGAGAAAGGCAGAGAAAGCATTCATAACATATACTTATGTGAATTATAAGGATTAGCTCAGAAGAATATATATACATATATGGAAGAAGTGATACAAAGGTTTGATAAAATCTTCATAATCTATCATTTTACATCAGCTACCCTCATTTTAAGAACTATCAGGATCAGAGATTCCAACACCTTCTTTATAGCTATCACAATCAGCTAGCTTTTTCTTTCATCTGACCATACTCTCTCACAGGAGGTTGGAAAATTCATCAGTATGGTTTCTTCTCTAAATTGTGTTCAACATTTTGGCTTTTCCTCAGGGGTCCAGCTTCTCATCCTATCACTTTCCTTTTTAACATTTCTCTGAGCCCTTTCCAGATTCCCTTTTTTTCCTCCACAATTTCAAAATATAAACTAGATTAAAGGTGCCAAGAAGCTGGTCTGCCCACCAGTACACTCCTAAGTATGCCTTAGAAGAATAAACAATAATGCCTACCACTTGTCATCTTAAAAATGTTGGTGTCTGGGTGAAATCCTGTTCCTCCATTTATTGTGTAATCTTGGGCAAGAAACATAAACTCTCTGTACTTGTTTCCCCATCTGAAAAATGGACATATAACAATAACTACCTCAAATGGTTGTTATGTAGATTTAATGATTTAACGTTTGTAAAGTGTTTAGAATAGTGCCTGGCACTGAAGAATTGCCAAATCAGGTATTGTTAAATAAATCAGTTACCAGCATATGGTTTTCTGACCGAGCTTATTTTTGTCCTAATTTCGCTTGTTCATTTAATTGCCTCAAACGCAACTTACTAGTTATGCCATTCAACCTTTCTCTGCTTTGATATGGATCAATTCTCCACTATCACTTCGAATTTGATTTTTGTCCTTTCATGTATTAGCAACTCATACTTAGAGTCAATTATTTACTGCTACTTTTTTTTATTTCATTATCCATATTTTAAAATAATTTAAAAATTATGTTGCTAGATAGTCTTCCCAGCAAAAGAATGACATTTGCCTTTACATTCCTCCGGATAATTTCTATGATTTTATATCTTGAATTTGTTTCCCTGAGTTGGCCTTTATGCTCTCCCTTGATAAACTGGTGTAATTTCAGTTTTTGTAGCCGTTTATTTAGCACCCCATCTTTAATTATTTCTGGAATAAGGCAGGTATAAGTAATTAAATAAAACTTCAAGTGCATATATCTTGAGCAACTATCAATTTAGGTATCATGCTCTCTATTGTGAATACAAAAATATGATGAGTATTGCTTAGAATTTGTTTCAGAAATTAACAGACTTAATTATTATGAATAGAAATTTAACTATGGGGCTTAAGTCTTATGTTGGTGCAAAAGTGATTGAGGTTTAAAAGATTACAAATAATTGCAAAAACCACAACTACTTTTGCACCAACCTAATACATTCAGATCTATTTTCTCGTATAAAGTAAGATGGGAGTTAAGCAGCCCAGAGGACAGGAGCTCCAAAAATTCAACAAGGATCCAGAGTCCTTCTTTCTTTCCTATTTTGGTTTTCACCCTCAAGGTCATCTCATGGTTCAAGACAGTTGCTGAAATGTCAGCTACTACATCTGTATTCCAGGCAGTAGGAAGACAGATGGAAGCAAAGGCAGAGAAGGTATATACTTCTTCCCCTTAAGGAGTCTTCCCAGAACTCCCACTTTACAATTAGTCTCACATCTTATTTGCCAGAATTTAGTCATATAGCAAGCTGCATGGAAGGCTGGGAGATGTAGACTTTATTCTGGTGTCACTCATTCAGCTAAAAAATCTTGTTAAAGTAACCGGATTAAGTCTAAGATGGAGTTACTCATGCTAAGCCACATTTCAGCAAACCAAAACTTATATGCTTGGTTCTTCCAAGAAAGGAAGACATATGTCAACTGACTGCTTAGCACATGTTACCTGACCCAGCTCCAAGACTTCCCTTTGCTTCATATAACCTTCAATAACCAATTAACTTATTCTCGTATGACTTCCCTGTTCCTATTCCCTCCTGTCTATAAAAACCTTTTATTTTGTGCGGCTCCTCAGAGCTCCTTTCTGCTAGATTGGATGATTCCCAATTCATGAATCACTGAATATAGCCAATAAGATCTTCAAAATTTACTCCGTTGAATTTTGTTCTTTAACAGTCAGGATTCTAATGCTAAGGAAGAAGGGAAAAATGAATGTTAGTTCTCAACTAGTAGTCTCTGCCACAAAATGGGTTATGGCAAAGAGGAGCTCAGAGTTCAGTGGCAATGATAAATATGCAAATAAATAATTATAGTGAAATGAGTGTTAATCAATTTTATGTAAAGTCGGTATCTTTTTATTTTCATTCATTGATATGATTTACTCCTCTGTAGTTTTTTTTTTTTTTTTTTTTTACTCCTTTCCACTGCTTGCTTTTCCCCAGCTCCTGCCATCCTCCAGGCTGAACCACGCAGAGTGAAATGTGGCCTTAGTTGATCTCCCAAAGTACAGCCGTCAGTGATTTTCAGGGGCTTATGCAAGTGTACGTCTCACATACAAGTCACAAAGCAACTTGAGCATAGGGACTAGGCCTTGGTTATCTTTACAAAGAGAGTGTGTTTAGCTTGGGAGGTGCTCAACAGTTGCTGGTTGGATGATTTCCTGTGCTTGAAAAAGTGTTGTTTAAAGGCCATCCAGCTCCTCCAGGCATCTTTGCCACTAAAGGAGAATGTCCACCTCAGATCATTTCTATCAATGTAGAATGGCTTTCCCAAAGTTCTGGTCTCACACCATTGACCAAATAGCATATAACTTCAGGCATATCCTTTAGCTTCTCTGGCCTGCGTTCTCCAAATATTCCCACCTTAAAGTTTTGAGCACGAACAGAAGTGAAAGTGGTAAGATATGAATGAAAGATTAATGTTATGAAAATATTAATTTTATGTTTTTCTGAAGACTTTATAAATCATGAATTGACTGTAGGATTTCTTTTCCATTTGGCAAGAAAAAGTGATAGAAATGTGTATGATGCAAGCATTTTATAGGAAAAATACACACATACCCCAATGAAGATCAAATGAATAGATATGAAAAATGCTTTGAAAATGTTAAGTATTATGAACATAAACACAAAGAGTTGTATTATGTTCATTATATTAATAACATTTTCATTAGGATTTTCAAAGAAAGTAAAGGAGATAGTTTATGTTGTTGTAGTTAGGGAGGAAATATATACACATATGAAACCACTGGAGACATTTTCAATGCAGAATATAAGGACTAGTATGTTAAAGGGGTTTCTATTGTGCAGAGAGGCAGCTCATAAACGCTGAGGAAGCATTTTAGTTGAAAATCAAGCAATACATATTATGTAGTATAATTCATTCATTCAACAATGGTTAGCTGTAGGAAATAATGGGAAAATAGTAAGAAGGAGTATTAAGCTAAAATGAATAGAATAATACAGCAAAAGTGACACTAATGTGACACAAAATCTTCCTGCTTAAATATTCAAAGCCTGCAGGTCAATTAAACTCTGTCACTAAATTCAGTTCACTTCTAAGTGAAACTCATTTAGTTTTTATTTTCTAGATATTTTTTTCACTTGGGAGAATACTAAAATAGACTCATAATGATTTAGCTTGCAATGTCAGCAGCTAAATGCTACCTATTACAGAGAATTTCAGCTTTTTATCAGTGTTTTGTTTGTTAGGGCTTTTTTTTTCTTTTTGAGATTTAACCATTGTGCACTAAATGTGTGATTAGAAGAACTCATATTAATGCCTAGCACTTTTTATCTTAAAAAGCCTTTTATGCACAACAAATTAATTCAAGTAACATTTAGCAAGGCAGGTACTATATGAAAGTATTCCCATTGTACAGATAGGAGAATAAAGCAAAATTGCTTAACTCAAGGCAATATCCATAAAAAGGTGGGGGTTGAGATGGTTATAGCTACAATGAGATGAAAGAAATTCTTGTATAGAGTTGCCAGATAAAATAAAGAATGTCCCATGCAATATTTGGGACATACTTATATCAAAAAAAAAAAAAGATTTGTTGTTTATCTGAGATCTAGATTGAATTATTTGTCTTGTATTTTCACTTGATAACTATGGCAACCCTACTCAAGAGGTCACACTTTTCCATTTGAACCACAACTTGCTTTGAAAGACAAGAGCTGACAATAGCATTCTAAGAAACATGAAACTCCAAAGTACTTTATCATGTCCTTTTTCACTTGTGTTTCTCTACTTGGACTGAGAATGATGACATAAAAGGAAAGAGAACGATCAGGCAACCTAGAGTTTCTCTTCCTTTCAGTCCTTCCTTACTCATCAGTAGGCCTGAAGTAGAGAGTTACTAGAGTATGCATGTATCAATAAGTGAAATAAAAACAGTTCAGTTAGTTTTGTGCAGTGTTTCCACTGTTTTCATAAGCGCTAAATAAATACATGAGCTATGAAATCCACCTCCCACCCCCATCCCAAAGAAATTCTTGGATTCCCAAAATGTGTTCTGTGCAGAGTATTTTTTTATTTCTGAAATGCTCTTTTACCATTAGACTAAATAGTGGAATCAAGCTCAATAAAAATTAATTGTGTCTGGCCTGGACTAAGGACTTGTTGTGCTGTGTCTAGCTCATTGTTAGTTATCCTTGAGCGTCATAAATATGTCCTGATTTCTTTTAGTCTCTAGCTCTTAATGTCATCATATGTAAAATTTGCAGCATAGTTTCATACTTATTTATTAACCATATTTACTTACTTACCTCACATGCTTATATGACATAAAGGATGTGGATGTTTGAAAACTCATATAACTCCATTTCAATTGTCTCCTGCATTGTACACTCTGATGTAGTCACCCTGAACTCCCTGAAAGACAGAGAAAAAACAACTCACACTGAAAAATTAACAACTCATTACCAGCATCTTAGAGGAAATTTTTACAAACTATAAGATTGAGGAAGCTGTAATGAGAAAAAATAATAATCAGCTATGATATATCTCAACAAAGAGAAGAGCCCCTTCTCACCCACAACCAGCATTTCTGGTTGGCATATACAACAGTACATTCCCAAGTCCTTTCTCCCTCACCCCAGAAAGACTTGCTTTTCAGACATGCCGATGCAGCCCCCTCCTCCTTCCCTGAATGTGAAAGTGGGAGAGCTGCCATCTTAAGACCACATGGGGACACGCATGTGGATGAAAAGCCAATGCTCTAAGGATGGCAAAGCAGAAAGAAAGTTAATAACAGTTGAATCGCCAAGACAATCCTGCAATTGCTTACCTCTGGACATAATGGGTAAATACATGTTGTTACAGTCTATTCAGCTGTTAGATTTTCTGTTACTTGGAGCTGAAATACCACACACACTGAAAATGGTGAAAAGGTAGATGGTCTCATCATGGTTGTCTTTTCTCTGGCGTGGGACAAAGACAGAACTGGGTAGCTTTCCATTACTGTGCAGATGCTGCATTTTAAAACAAATCATTTTTATTTCTTTGGTTACAAAGTAATTAGTGTATATTGTAGAAAATATATAAAGTCCAGAAATGCACAAAGGAAAGATGAAATTACCCATAATCTCACCATCTAGCGATAATCATTTATATTTTTACTGTATATACTTCTATTTTTAATTGTTAAAAATTAGAAGCATATGCTTCTAGCTCGTTTCTGTGAAATTACAGGTGTGTAAGCCATGCACAAATATGCACACATTATTTTGTAGAATGGAATCATTACAATATAATCCACACAACTCTATTTTTTCTTTTACTATATGTTGAATATATTTCCATGCTAATAAACATCTGTTTGCATGGATATACATTTTGCTGTATAGAGTTTCATTGTATGGTGATACCAAAAATGTATTTTATCATTTTAAAATGTCATCCTTCATTCAAAATAGTGGCCCTATTTTGGCCATGATGCACTTGCATGGGACCTTCTACCACCCTGCAGCCTGATTTGCTGACACTCCAAACCTGTGAAACCCACAAACATCTACACTCTCCAGAAGGTTCTGCTACCCCCACTTTCCCCACTCTGCTGCAGCTTAGACTGCTTATTGGTAGGGAGTGCCCTTGCCGGGACCCCGTGTGCCACTGGGGTCCTTTCTAACACCTTCATTTTGAGAGTCATAATACAGCTCTGCCTGGCTGGAGAAACAAGCCCTGGTCAGCCGGGCAAAAGCTGCAGCTCCTCGGTTTCAGCCTGGTGCCCAACCTTAGCAATCCTTCTCTTCCATTTAACAGGAACCCCTGCTAGACAGCTGCAGATCCAGCCCTACTCCTATTTCAAAGATCAACCCCTCTTCCAGCAACAGGGAGGGCTGGGCCCTGAGAGAGAGGGCTCTAAGGAGGAAGAACTTACGGATATTGAAAACTCACCCCTCAGCTACCCAGTGAAGTGCCTGACTATTCCAAATAAATGCCAAATTCTTTCAAGAGGAGGAGGCACTGCTATATATATAGCACTGGTATTAGGTCTTGGGAATTTTTAGAATTCCATATACTATATATTTGATAAATATTAGATAACTTGGTGGCTGGTTGACTGGCGGGATATGTGGCTAGATGGATGAATGGATGGACGGATGGACAGATGGACAGATGGACAGATGGAAAGGCTAATGATCAGAGACCATCTTCAGATGCCTGAATTCTTAAAAACCTAAGGCAGAGGTCAGCAAAATTTTTCTGAGTCACATAGTAAGTATTTTACCACATAGAAAATATTTTAGGGTTTGTGGGTCATATTATGTATTGTAACTACTCAAATCTGCTGTTGTAGCTCAAAAGCAATCAGTCAATATGTAAATGAATAGATGGGCTGTGTTGAATGTCATATACTTTTCATGTGTCACGGAATATGATTATTATTTTGATTTTTTTTCTCCAACCACTTAAAAATGGGAGAAGCATTTTTAGCTAACAGGCTATACAGAAACAGCCAACAGGTCAGAATTGACCCAAGGGCTGTAATTTGCGGACCTTTGACCTGATCTATAGAATGGGGTTGACCATGAAAGATTTGCTCCAAATGCAAAGGCCATAGTCTCAACTGAGGAAACAGTCATTGGAGCTGCACTGCTTGCCACTCTTACCGGGCTCTGGCATGTCACCCAAGCCTCCATACTGCTTAGACCACCGAATCAAGCTTTAAACTTTCTTCATTACCAAGGTTAAAGCTTGTGTTGTCTATCACATTCAGCAGATTCCTGCCCTTTTCATGAAGCTTCATGAACCTTTATTAGTCTAAGAATCCTGACCCAACCAGGCCAGATTGATTTGATGTTTTGTCACCATTTCAAACTCAGCATGTTTAAAATGAAACCCATTACTTTTTCTTCAACATGAGTTCCCTTATTTTTTAAGCCACCTTCGTTCAAACCCTTAGACATCTTTGAATCTTCCTCTTTGATCCCCCAGATCTGGTTTTCCCTCCAAGCTACAAATTTAACCATCCCTACCCCTGGACGAAGGCAGGGAAAGAGAATCGTCCTGGGTTGTAAGTCCAACTCTTCCATGAACTTGCCTGATGATCTGGGGTCTCTGAGTCCAGGCTCACTTTAAAGATGCTTTAGGAATTCAGAGAAGAACTATAACCTTGTGACCTAAGAGTATTCAGGAAACATGACATGCACTTGCACAAACCTTGAAGAAACTAGAATCCAAATTGATAGCTGCTGAATGGCATGTATCTAGCAGATAATCAGCTAATTATTTGATTAATTGCCCGTACTCTTCCTCCGTGCCTTTTGTCAAGAAGTCGTCTTCCTGCGTTAAATCTTGACATTATCTATGTATTCTAAGCAAGAAGAGACTTTAAAAATGAACCCATGGCTTTTAGCACCAGTTTATTCACTAAGTACTAGAGTTTAAGAATTTCTCCTTTTCATTGAAAAGAAACATACAATTCTCTTGATACTTTAGCCTGTGTGAAATAAAGGAGAATGGGCTGGCAGCAAAAAGAGGTAATTTAGCCAGAATTCCTGTGCTCTGTACTTGAGCTATAAACAGGTCTTCATGAGGGCCTGGTGCACTTTTAGACTTTAATAACTTGGCTTGTGCGTGTTAGAGAAACAATCTGTAAACGGTACTCAAAAGTAAATGTATTAAAGTTTAGGACAACTACATTACACGATTGCACACAATATATACTCATTTCAGACCTGTGCCAAATGAAATATGGCCAGCAGAATTGAAGTTCATGACAGCTCTAAGAAGAAAATTGAATTTGCCTTTAAATTCCATTTACAGTTTACTGTCATGTCTACCTTGTATGCTTTTGAAGTTAAAAATTTAATAATGGCCCAGAGACTTTATAAAGATCCTGTACTTGAATTCAGTGATAAGTGTAGTTAGGGAGAAGATCACACCATCTGTTAGCAAAGATAATATACCTACTTACATTGGTGGTTTTAAAACAGCTTCAGAAATAGAAAGTTTAGAGTCTCCACAGTTAGCACAACTTGGTAAACAAGAATAAAAGAGAATATGTCTAACAGGAATCTAGTTCTAAGCGTGGCTGAATGATGCAGGAAAATCAGTTCTCTCTCCTGTCCTTCAGGTTTTCTTCATCCTACGCTAAAAATAAGAGTACATATGTCACCAATTCACAGTCACGTGGTTTTTATAAGTGTGTGTATGTGTGTATGTGTGTGTGTGTGTGTACAAGGAAAGAAGGTACCCTCTATATTTTCCAAATGTATCTTAATATGAGGACAAATACTAGGAAAAAACACAACACAAATGAACTGTTACTATTTTCTGCTTGTTTCCAAAACTAGAGGTTGCAAAATCAAAGCCCACAGTCACCCCAAAAATCTGGGCGTGTGCATTTGAGAGGGAGAACAAGAATGAGGTTTCTCTTGAAGTCCTCGCTGAATACATAGAGCTGAGAGCTGGGACCGAGTTACACAACTTGCAGATTGCTTTGGCTGGTCTCCGTGTGCTTTGCGAAGTTATTCATTTCCTGTATTTGGTCAAGATAGAGAAAAATTGGGCACACACAAATTTGACGTGGCTTTTGATTGCAATAGTTTATCAGATAAGTAGGTAAGATTTCATGATAAGGATGGAGAGCATTTTAACACTGAAGACCAAGGGCAGTCAAAGAAAATGGTGCAATCCAAAGGTATCCATATCCCAGCCTCCCCTTTGGGAAACCTTTTCTCCTCCTCATAGCTTTCCTGATTTCCTGGGGTGGCACCAAGTGTTGTTCTGCTCAATCACAGCCTTCTTCATAAGGGAATCTGATAAACATCTTCATGCTGAGATGAAAGTTGCTATTAACTCCCTTAGTGGTATTGCATTTTAACAGAAGACAAGTTCAAAAAATAAGCCTCTAATTGAATGATTTTAGGCAACCCTAGAGTTGGAGAAGTATTTAGGGGAAGTGAACGCGAAGAAGCAGAAAGGCTTCCAAAGGCCCTGATGCTCTGGAGAGGGCAGTCCTTTTCCCAGTCAATTCTGCCCTCCTCAGTCAGGCTTTACCTGAAGTCAGCCAAGGGTTGAATGCAGAGTTTTGGAAATAGTCTGCAAATGAAGATCTTTTGGGTGACCTGATGGACTTCAGTATTTGGAAAAATGGGGATGACTCCTCTGTAGTTTTTTCTTAGATAAGGCAGCACTTAGGTAAGGCTGTGGAGCCTGAAATTGTGGAGAAGCCATTAATAATATTCGAATTGCTATTGAATGAAGAACAGGCAGTGGGCTTGGCCTCTTAGTTCCAGGGCTGCAATAGGGAGGGATTTGGGCTCAGTAAAGAGAAGATTTACTCCACTTAATCGAGCTTTGTCAAACACAGAAGTATTCTTTATTGGCCTGTGTTTTTTTGCAACTTTGAAGGCATGAATTGGAAAAAGTCGTGTATGCTAGTCCTGGTTTTAAAAGATTTTATTAAAGGTTCTCCAACCTTTGGTGTAGAATTCCCTTCAAAGTACAGATTCTAAACTAATGAAATATGCTTTTGCCTTCACCCCATGCTGGTTTTTCATTAGGAGCTTTCCAAAAACTGTGATGTTATTTATTGTATTGTGATTTGTGTTAATGGATTTGCACAATCTCTCTAAACTCTCTTGCTTGGTCTATCTTAGGTGCAATTGCCTCTCTATATCAACAGGGCAGATAGCCAGAGTGTCTCAGACAAGAAAAGAAAAAGAAAAAAAATCCCAGTTTTAAAGGAGCATGAATCAAAAGTGCAAAAGCCAAAGCTCTTTCTTCAAGTTCTCCATTGTCACTGGGGAGAAAGAGGACACCTAATATATCATCTCGGATGCATGTGGTCTTGCCCTGACAGGAAAAAGCTTTTAGAATGCTCAGGGCAGCACTGAAAATTTTGTTAAACTTTAAATAAATTCAAGGTACTAATTAATTCTCTTTTGGTTTGTTTCTTATATCTGCTGGCAAATCTAAAGGATTTTGTAGGTTTGACTGGGGACTCATTTGAAAAATGCTTGGAAAATTTTGCTTTCATCTATGCTCCACCAACAGCCCTGAAGTCACACATTCGAGTTCTGGTTCTTTTACCTCATCTCTCTGAACTTCGGTTTCCACGTCTAAAAGAAATGAAGGAAGGAAGGAAGGAAGGAAGGAAGGAAGGAAGGAAGGAAGGAAGGAAGGAAGGAAGGAAGGAAGGAAGGAAGAAGGGAGGGCGGGAGGGAAGGAGGTAGGAAGGAAGACAGAAAGAAAGACAACAGTATCGACGTGCATCATGGCTGATAAATTCCTAATCAATTAGAAAAAGACCCTATACACAAACACACATGGCTGCTACCACAAAGCCATGGATGAGAGACTCTCACACAGCAGGAGTGAGAGCAGTGCACCTCTGCTCAGCTTTTCCTTTATCCCTGGTTCCTCATGGGGCATTCAGCTGACATTCACAGTCCCTTCAGATAGAGTGCTGAAGGGGTTGAAGAAGAAACCAAATTTTTATTATATCACTAAGCCAGAAAAATGTACTTGAACTAACTTTGTGCATCGCTTTAAGGCAATGTTTACAAATACCAGGCTCTCTCAGTTCTTGAACCAAAGGTAGCACCAACAAGAACCACCCACATGTGAGGGAAGAAAGCAGAGTCAGTGCCCAGGTGTCTCTGGACAATCGTGCCGCCTTCCACTTTGAAAAGCCCATCTCCCCTAACTTGTCTCATGCTTGCCACAGACTTACATGAGATAATGGATGCTGAAGTGCTCTGCTCAGTCTCAAACACTTTATGTTTATGCAATACTGTCATTACTCCACCATACCTATAACACAGCTAAAATGTTAAAACAACTCTGATTTGGTGCCTACGATGACTTTCCTATTATATATTGAACTAGTTTGTGTGAATGCTGGAGCAAGAAATCTTGGATTAGCATTTTTATTTTCACAGAGTAGTGCTGAGTTTAATAGATTAGGGAAACTCAAGAGGTCTTTTCATTTCTATTATACTTTCTTTTTCACATATAGGTCTCAGAATTTGAGAATACCCTACAATTCCCCATACCTTGTTAAATCCTCTCTAAAATATTTCTATCTGTGGTCTTCGGGCCTGGACCGTGGTCCTTGGGAGATGGGAAAACTTACCATCTCAATGGTCCATTCCATCTACATGTAGTTCTGTAGAAAGTGTTGCTCTAAGTTAAAATCTGTCTGTTTGAAACTCATTTTAAGAATGTTAAGTGATATATGCACTCCTATGTTTACTGCAGCACTATTCACCATAGCCAAGATGTGGAAACAACAGAAATGCCCTTCAATAGACAATTGGATAAAGAAATTGTGGTACATTTATCCAATGGAGTATTACTCTGACATAAAAAGAATAAAATCTTACCATTTGCAATAACATGGATGGACCTAGAGGATATTATGCTAAGTGAAATAAGTCAGAGTGAGAAAGACAAATACCATATGATCTCACTTACATGCAGAATCTAAAGAACAGAATAAACAAATCGTAAGTCAACTCATAGACACAGAGAACAAACTGATCATTGCTAGATGGGAGGGGGGTTGGGGAACAGGGTGAGAAAGGTGAAGGAATTAGGAAGCGCAAATTGGTAGTTACAAAATAGTCATGGGGATGTGAAGTGCACTATGGGGAATACAGTCAACAATGTTGTAAAACTGTGTAAGGTGTCAGGTAGGTGCTGGACTTAATGGGGGATCACTTCATAACTTGTATGGATTCCTGGCTGTACACCTGAAACTAATATAATATAGCATTGAATGTCAATTATAATTTAAAGTGTATATATATATGGTCACAGGATGTAAAGTACAGCATAGGGGGTATAGTCGATGCTATTATAATTGCAATGTACAGCAGTTGATGGGTAGTACATTTATTGGGGCTATCTCTTTGTGAGGGGTGTAAATATCTAATCATTATGTTGTTTTGTACACCTGAAACTAATAATAATAATAAAAAAGAATGTTAAGTGGTGAAACTTTTTTTCTGATAATAGTCATTCACACTTACTGTAGAAAGTTCAGAAAAACGTAAAGAAAATATAAAAATTACCCATTATCACCTCACCCCACCATAGCCACTTTGTTTTTCTCTACTTGAGTGCTCTCTTTCACACCCTCTCTAAACTACATCATATTACACATGCAACATTCTGTCCTACTTTTTAAAAATTTGACAAGTTATCTGAAGTAATTTCCTTGAAAACATAATTTTCTCAACATGTTACTAAAACGTTTCAAACTTATAGAAAAGTTGAAAGAATTTTATGGCAAACAGCCATATACACACCACGGAGATTCTACTATTAACACTTTACTATGTTTGCCTTATCACATGTTTAGTTATCTACTCATGTCTCTATCCATCTATTAACCCATCTTATCTTTTTTGATGCTTTTCAAACATTGCAAACATCACACTTCCTTCTAAATACTTCAGTATTCATATTTTTAACTGGAGTTTAAAATTAGTTAACACTTCTATTTTAAGGTAAAATTTACACACAATAAAATACACAAATCTCCAAGTGTTCATGCATTGACTTCTGACAAATGCAACACTTGTGTAACCCAAACACTTATCAAGATATTGAGCATAATTCTTGCCCCCAGAAAGTTCCCTAATGTTCCTTTCCAGTCAATCCCTGCCTGCACCCCCCCAATAGATTCGTTTTGCCTACTCTTGAACTTCATATCATTGCCTAATCTTGAACTTTATATTGTAGCACACAGTGTGTGCACATATGTCTAAGGCTTATTTTTTCAGCATAATATTTTTTAGATTTATCCATTTTGCTGTGTGTAAACACACATGAACAAACAAGCAGTTGTTTGTTCCTTTCTACTGATAGTTACTATTGCATTGTATAAATATGCCAATTTATCCATTTTCCTATGGATACACCTGGGCTGAGACCATTATGAATAAAGCCACAATAAACATTCTTTTTACAAGTCACTTTGTGAATACAAGTTTTTATTTCTCATAAGTAAATATCTAAGAGTGGAATTTCTGGATCTAGGGTGGGTATGTGTTTAGGTTTTAAGGAACTGCCAAACTTTGCCCAAACTTGTTGTATCATTTTACATTTCCAGTGGCAATGTGTGAGAACTCCAATTGTTATACATCCTTATGTTGTAGTCTTTTAAATTACAAACATACTAGTAGTAAGTATACATGGTATTTCCTCATGATTTTAATTTTAATTTACACTGCTCTGATCACTAATGATGATGAACATCTTTTCATATGCTTATTGGCTGTTCACATATTTCTTTTGCGAAGTGTCTTCTGAAGTCTTTTGCCTATTTTAATTGGGTTGTCTGTCTTTTTATTGTTGAGGTTAGGAGTTCTTTGTATATCTTGGTTACCAGTCCTTTGATATAACGTTTCGCGAATATTTTCTCCTAGTCTGTGGCTTAGTTTTCTTAATGGAGTAAAAAATATAATTGTTGAATAGTTGCAGAAAATTAAATTCTATAAATTTGTATAATTCATTTCACTATTTCTCTACTGTTGGATACTTTTTCCGTTTTATTTTATAAATAACATTGTGATGAACATTTTTACATTCTTATATATTTTAAACACTAACCTTTTGTCATGCTTGTTGAAACCCTTTTCCAATAATTTGCCAACGATACTTCAAATTTTTTGGAGTACTCTGAACTTTGAAAACACTTGTGAACAGGCAAGTCTTGTGTATTTAGACAGGTCTAAACTCAATAAATAAGCTACAGACTTGAGAAAAAGAACTTTTCTGAACCTCAATTTTCTCATCTTCATGGGATTGTTGGGAAAATAAAATTAGTTATAACATTGTAGTGCTTGACATAATGTGTAGTATATAGTATATGCTTAATAAACATTAGACATCTTTATGATGATTTCTACTATTGCTTTTATATTTTAAATGTTTTTGTTTTACCAATTCCAGTATCAATGAAATGTACTCTTATATTAATATCTTCTAGTTTTTGGCTTCTTAACAATTTTAACTCATCAATACACTTCATATAATCTTAAAAAATTATTGTTTTTGTCTGTCCCATTTCCATAGTCATAGCTTATTTTATGAATCATTGAATTGATTTGATATTGATTGACTAGGACTTTCTGAACAGGGTATATTAGTTAAACATTGCTATGTAACAAACTACCCCAAAACTTGCAACTTAAAACAACAAATTTATTGTCTTACAGTGTTTGAAGGTCAGGAATCCAGGAGCAGATTAGGCAGGTAGTTCTGACTCAGGTATCTCATGAGGTTGCAGTTGAGATGTCAGCTGGGGAGCTATAAGTCTTCGGAAGGCTTGACTGGACTAGAGAATCTGCTTCCAAGATGAGCCTCAAAGAATTTGTGGACATATATAAAGTCATCAAAAATGGTGAATAATGTTAATACCGTATTTCCCTGAAAATAAGACCTAACTGGAAAATAAGCCCTGACTTTTCAGGATGACATCTCCTGAACATAAGCCCTAATGTGTCTGTTGGAGCAAAAATTAATATAAGACCGGTCTTATTTTCGGGAAAACACGGTAGTAGACATTCTTTCTGACCCTATCTTTTATAAAAATACCTCTAGAATTTTTATCATTACTCTTAGTTTGACAGAGACATTCTTTATCGTGTCTAGCACAAAATCTTTAATTTCTATTATTTCTAATAATTTCTTTTTTGAATGGGTAGTTAATTTTGTCAAGTCCCTTTTGACACAATTATATTATTTTCTTCCTTTAACCTGTTCATGTGACAAATAGCACTGGTTAATTTTCTTGTATGAGATCATTCTTGTATTCCCAAAATAAACAGTTCCTGATGAAGCAATTCATAAATATGTTGCTGGCTTTGATTTGCTGATATTTTAGTCAAGGTTTCTGTTTTGATATTTATATGTGAATTCATCCTCTTATGGGTTACCTATTATGTTTTACATACATATCTTTTAAGTAGCATATAGTTAGAATTTGATATCTAACAGTCAGCACAATATACGAGGTCTGACAATTAAGTTCGCGAACTTGTCGCAACGATGTTGCTAACCTTTTTTGATATCGGAGGGATTATTCATTATGAATTTCTACCAACTGGACAGTTAACCACATTTACTACTATTTAGAAGTGCTGAAAAAGCTACATGAAAAAGTTAGATGAAAACAACCTGAACTTTTTGTCAACAATCGTGGCTCTTGCATCACGACAATGCACCAGCTCACAGAGCACTGTCTGTGAGTTTTTATCCAGTAAACAAATAATTGTATTGGAACACCC
This sequence comes from Rhinolophus ferrumequinum, assembly GCF_004115265.2. NCBI lineage: Eukaryota > Metazoa > Chordata > Mammalia > Chiroptera > Rhinolophidae > Rhinolophus > Rhinolophus ferrumequinum. Next base: position 84,179,030 of record NC_046289.1, on the reverse strand, counting down.
TCCCTACTCACCTGATCTGGCCCCCAATGACTTCTTTTTTTACCTGAAGATAAAGAAAATATTGAAAGTTCTTTTCAATATTTTTGATGACATTCAGGACATCAAGGGTAATTCGATGAGAGCTCTGATGGCCATTCCAGAAAAAGAGTTCCAAAATTGCTTTGAAGGGTGGAATAGGCACTGGCATCGGTGCATAGCTTCCCAAGGGGAGTACTTCGAAGGGGACCATAGTGATATTCAGCAATGAGGCATGTAGCACTTTTCCTAGGATGGTTCACGAACTTAATTGTCAAACCTTGTATGCTCAAAACCAAACTTTTGATCTCTCCCTTCACCCTCACCCATACTTGTTCCTCACACAGTCTTCCCCATTGCAGTGAATGTCTATTGTATTCTTCCAGTTACTCTGAGTTTACCACAGGATAAAGGGGGGGGGGTAAGTAAAAAAGGGTAAAAGGGATCAAATATATGGTGACTGAAGGAGATTTGACTTTGGGTGGTGAACACACAATGTGATCTATAGATGATGTATGACAGAAATGTACACTTGAAACCTAAATAATTTTATTAACCAATGTCACCTCAATAAATTTAATAAAAAAATTAAAAAAAAATTTGAAGTCATCCTTGACTTCTCTCTTTCTCTTGTATCATATTCTCTTGTATTAATCTGTTAGTAATTGGCTCTATCTTCAAGATTTATTCAGAATCCTGTCACTTTTTATGACTTCCATTGCTACTTTCTTGGTCCAAGCCGCCATTATCTTTTGACTTGACTATTTCAATAGTCCCCTAACTGATCTCTGCGTCTGCCCTTGCTTTCTCCCTCCAAAGTCTTTCCTGAATAAAACAGCTAGAGTGATCCTTTTAAAATATATCAAGTCACTCCTCTGTCCTAAACCTTTCAATGGCTTTCCGTACCTCAGTAAAAGCCAAAATTCTTTGAACGGTCCACAAGGTCCACGTGGTCTTATCCTCCATTACACCACTAATCTCATTTCTGAAGGTCCCCTCCCTACACTCTGCTCCAGTCCCTGCCTCCTGGCTGATCCTGGGACATACCAGGCATGCTTGAACTTGCTGCGTCTTCTGCCTGGAACTCTTGCCTCAGATAGCTTCATAAATATTTCTTAGCTTAATATCACCTTATCAGTGAGGCTTTCCCTGGTCATCTTTTAAGAAAGCGACCTCCCTCCGCCCTTTCCAAGCACTCTTCATCCTTCATCTCCATTTTTCTTTGCTGTTCTTGCCACCATCTAAAATAGTACAGTTTTGTTTATATGTCTATTCTAAGTCTCCCCAATCTAAAATGTCAGCTCAAGACAGCAAGGATCTCTATTTCATTGACTGCTTTAACTTGACTGTTTAGAACAGTGCTTGACACATCATAAGTACTTAATAAATGTTTGTTTTAAAGCTGGCTTTAACACACATATCTGCAAGAAGCTTGGATTTTAGAAAATAAAACCTCCAACCCCCACTCTAACCTGTGTCACTTAGCTCCCTTTTCTCTTCAGCTTGCTAGACAACATAACTTTATCAACACATGCAGACTAGTCCCTGATTTCAGCTAAGAACAGGTGCCTAGCCTCTGCACCGCCTGGTCTCAGTGACAAGGATGCACTTAGTAGATAGCTTTAAGATCAGTACGATTTTGTTTATATTTTTCTACATCTATACACATAATCATTCCCTCACGTTCACTGGCATAATTTCCTACTTTTTGTATAACGCTTTAAAATAACTTAAAAAAATAAACTAATAACCGTTTATTTTAGATAATTTTGAAAACCAAAGAAAAATATAAGAAAAAATAAAAATCACTGAGTCTCCCTATGCAAGTATAAACAACCATTGTTAGTATTTTATATTTCGTCATAGTCCTTCATCTATCCAAAGGATTTTTTTGCTCAATCAGAACTATATTGATTCCTACATTTTTTTATCTGACTATATCACAGGTGAATATATAGTGATTCCTACATGTTTTATTTGAATATAGGTGAATACATACCATAATAGCAAAAATGACGTGGGGAGACTAACACACTGGATTGGCAAACATTTAGCTACCCATCCTTTTGGAGGAAATCTGGATTGAGCAAATTGCTTTCCCAGAGGCCATCTCTCTAGGACAGCTGCCTAAGCCAAAGAGGCTAATAATTACATCGAAATCTTTCCTGGATGGTCTCGTAAAATGGTGTCTGGTTTACCGTTAAAAATTATAATTGCATTAACCTCATGTTTCTGAGAGTGGGAGAACTAAGGCTGACCTTTCCCTGTTCCTTACTCATACCTACCCATAGCGATGACTTTGCAGGAATGGGGCCTACCTCTTGGAGGTGAGTGAAGTGGGGACTCTCCAGCTATCATGAGTGGAATTACTACTTTAATTTAATTATGCAGGTTGTCTTCAATGGGCCGGATGTTGTTAAAGTGATTTTATCTGTCATTTCGCCTGAAAGTTTGTGATCAGTTCAGTTAGTCCTTAGAACATTGATAGTCTCTTTCTTGATTCTCATTTTAAGTTACTAGTACCTAAGCAAAATAGCCATTAAGAGCTATGGAAATGTAATTGCTCCACCAACTGGTCAGCTATAATATTTTATTACAGCAATAGAAATGAAAACAATACTGTTTACCTATGAGAGAATTATAAAAAAGTAATTACACGTAAACATGGGAGCAGGTTTTTTAAAAACTAAGTTATTCATTGAAACCCATAATTGTGAAATCCATTGCTTTTTTTCTTCATGCTGAAGAATATATTTTTTAAAACTTATTTTCCTTTCTAAGTTGCATTCCAAATTCCAATGTGTATTACATCCATGTCCTTGTTTCTTGCTTGAGTTAATGACTGAGGTAGACTTCAGGTGGGACATTTCCTAGAGTATTTAATATTAGAAGGAAATCCTTAATTAAACCCATAGCATACCCAATTAATTAATTAATCTAAAAAACAAAACACAAAACCACCTAACTGTTCAGATATGTGAAGTCTTCACAGATATTGCTCATGGCAAATATCCTTGATTTACAATTTAAATGAAAGAATGTTTCTGATAATTGTCTTTTAATCTTTTTATTGTTTTCCCCCCAACTCTTCAAGTCACTAAACCTTCTTGTGTGAAAAGAAAATAGTCTGTAATGTTTTTGCTGCTTGCAGCTCTTCCCAAGATGACTGCTCGTAGCGCGATGACAATCCCCATAAAGGATGAGCTATTCAAAGATGGCTGGACTGGAAGGCAGAAAGTGGGAGTCTGCTTTCTCCTTTCCCATCAGCCTCTGTGTAGATTTGGGAGCCCAGGGAGCTTTTCTGGGCCTGAGTTTTCTCATCCATAACTTGAGGCCCTACTACAGATCATCCTATTTCTAGCACTAAACAATCCATGACTTCATTTTGTCTATGAGCTGCAATTACATTTACGAATGAAAAAATATTCAATTCTTCAAAATATGGATGGTTTCGAGCCATATATCAAGTATTTACTATAAACTAATTTATGTCAATTATCATAGTAATGTGTGGAATGGTTAGATTTACGTGTATGTCTATCATGGTATAAACACACACATACACACCCACACACACCATCGTTTTCCCTTAACTCATTTTCTAAGACGCCGACAGTGGATTACAGTATCACTTTTTAAAAAGTTCTCTGCATACATGTCTTTAAATGTTCAAAGCTTAGCAACTAAAGGGTGTTTAGAAAGTCGTCTATCTCCATGGCTCTAGAAAGCATAGTGGTAAGCCACCTTGGAAACATTTGTATTATCAAGTGACCATTCACTTATTCATTCATGACATATCTGTTGAGTACTTACCGTCTGCCAGCCTCTGTACAAGGAACAATACCACTAAAGAAGAAGGGACAGAATGAGGAAGAGGGGAATTCTCTAGGAAAGGGTGACAGGAATAGGGAAAGTTATTTTGGAGTTCATCTACTAAAATGCTGGTGTTTAAATTAAATGCTGAAACCGCGAAGGAAAAAACTGAGTATGAGAATGACTTTTGTAAACTTTTGGTTACAAGAGGAAGTTGGGGGTAAACAGGAGGTAACGGCGTTGTTTCAAGTTATCTAGGAGTCCATGATATGTGTCTGGAGAATACGTCATAAGATGCCACTTAAACATGAGGCACTAAGTGATTGCTATGTTTGACAAGTCAGATAGGAAACAGTCACTAAGGAGAATAAACCAGGATAAACCCAAAATCAGAATAAATGTAAGTGCCCTAACACAAGGCAATAAGACCCTGAAAAATGTTATTTCCTAACAGTGGAGTGTCTTAGATAGCAGGGGAGAATTCATGAGGGCTCAAGGCCCCTGATTTCCTCCTATTCTTTTGTTACCCAACTTATTATGCACAGAATATGAGTTCCACCTCTTCCCACCCACACTATACCTCACACACTCTTGTATTTTCAATGTGCTGGCCGTGACTCATCCTATACCCTATTTTGCTGTCAAGCCTCCCTGCATAATACACTTGCCACTACTTCAGGCTCCAGTTTAGCACACATGGATCAGGCTGCTTCCATTTTCCACATCTACATTTCACCACCTGAAGACGGACCATCACCTGCCTGCTCTTCTGCTTAGCAGGGCCATGGGGTGAATGATTGCTTTTTCTTTCTTGCTAAATTCCGGGGCATTTCTAATGTTGCCACTAAGCTCGGCTTGCCTCCCCTCAGTGCTTTTCCACAAAGCAAATTGTTAAGAAGCCACATATCAAGAACTGCTTTTGTAGAAAAAAAGCACTGAGGAAGGCATGAAACCCATTGCAAACTGCCATAGAAGCCTGTGCTTTCCTGGGGATAGTGGGGTTGTAGGTTTGCTTACCACTGTTTCTCTCTGAGCCCATGTTGCCTAGTGGGGAGGTGTGCATATGCTTATGCTGTTAGGTGTGACTATATTTTTATCTAAGTGTCACCCTTCAAAGTAGTTACCGCAGGAGGTTACTCCTGTGTTGTGTTATGATGTGTTATGATGTGTAACATATGTGTTATGATGTGAAATATATTTTTGAAATTCTTCTTTGGTAATTTGGAGAACAAATTTGTATGAGCAAAATCAGGATCAGTTTACAGATGCACCCCTTTCCAAAACTAGTCCTCTTCACCTCAGCTGCCCTTTGCCTGAATTTCTTATGTCAGAAATCAAATCTATTTTCTCTGAAGATATTCAAAAGAAAGTATAGACTTTGAATACCATTCAAAGAAGAGGGTTCCAAAAGTTTGCTGAGAATTATAGCACCTAGGTCTCCCAGGAATACCACTTTAATTTATTTGGATGGATTAAATGTGGAATATTTATTTTAAGAAAATCAAGCAAATCACAATATTTGGTTTCCTGGTAGAGGGTCTCATTTCTCCAAGGAGGGTCCCACATCTCGGAAAACCCAAGTTTTTTCATTTTCTCAGAATTCTTTACACTGAAATTTGGTCACCAAGTAAAATGACCATTTATTTCTAATCAGGTCGGTTCATTTCCAATTTGTTCAGGAACTTGATCTTTGAACATTTGCAACTTGAATTAAATATTTATCTAGTATTCACTCTGCTAGGTACTATGAGAAATAAATAAATGAAACTGGCCATTCTCCTTCATTATTTCTTCATGAAATTTTTGCTCCAATAAGCAAATCTGTTCTTCCTAAATCTTTAAACATTTTATCCCTGCTTTTTCTGCTCACCAATTGCTATAATTCTCTACCTTCGAATCCAACTCAAAATCCCCTTCCCCTAGGCAATCTTTCAGGATTAACTTCACCTAACTCTGGTTTTGTTCATTGGCCTTCCTGGGCCAAGGAGTTACTAAATTAGTTTAGACGTGTTAAAAATTTATTCTGTATAAGTATTCTTCAGCCATTCGATTAGCATTTTTTCTCTCTCCACATGGACATGCTGCCTCTCAAATGCCTTGGCCTGGAAATAACAAATTTCCACTTACGTTTCAGTGGCAAGGGTACTCACATGACTCTACCTAACTACATGTGAATTGTCAGTAGAGTCTACCAGTGTGGGTTGGGGAGGTTTTCCTGAGGAACTGAGTTAGAGTTGAAATCTATGATAAGCGGAATTCTAAGATGGCCCCACGATCTTGGTTCCCTGGTGTTGTGCCTTTACAATCTCCCCGCTTCGGCATAGGCAGGACCTGTGACTTGCTTCTAACCAACAGAATATGGCAAAGGTGATGGGACCTTACTCCTGTGATTAGGTTGTAACATATTAGAGAGGTGGCAGTGCAAATGAAGAGAAACAGATACATTTGAGGAAAAAATCAGAAGGTAAAATTTATAGGATTCTGCGATGCTTTAGAGATGAGGGTATCAGAGAAGGAGGTACCAAAGATAACTTCTTGGTTTCTGTCTTGGTCTCATTCTTGGGCATGGGGAACATTAAAATATGGTCAGATCTGAGGGCAGGGGCGAAGGATAATGAGTTTCGTTTGGGCATGTTGAATGTGAGGTACCCTTGAGACATATGAGAAATAACAAGAAGTTCTATGTAGCAGTTCAGAGCTCAGAGAAAAGCTCTGGGCAGAAGATATATACTTGGGGATCTTGTTAGTAATTGAAGATTAGTGAATATGGACTGTTTTGCCTTTGGAAGGGAGATAAAGGGAGAATAAAAGAGGCCTCTGATCAAACCTATGGAACTGTTCCAATTAATGGCTGGTAGAGAAGGTAGAGGCCTGGTAAATCAACCAAGAAGGAGCTGCCAGAAAAAAAGGAAAACCAACAGGGCATAGTGACACTTGCTTGGGTGTCTCTCTTGGATAGTGCTTGTGTCTTTGACACAAGGATCACTAATCCATTCTCCCTCTTTGATTAACCTGGAAGCACTTGTAGTCTTTGTCTTTCATTTTTGTTGTAACCCACCTAGCTCTAATAGTATCTAGGGCACATAGTAGGCACTGGCCAAATATTTCTTGAATTGAATCATTTCCTTGTTGTTCAAGAAAAGGTGGAATGAATAGATGTAGAAGCCTGGCTCCTTCAAGCACATAAACAAATGAGCAGAGTACAGGATATTGTTTCATTGCATAGAAGGTAAATATACAGCTACGTGACTAAAATAGTTCAAAAGCCATTTCAGTAGTTTCTGTTGCTGAAATATGTTTAATCAAATGTTTAATCTCTTAGAGATCAGAGAACTGATAACAAAACAGGACTTTTTGGCTGTATATTACACTCAGGAGTTAATTATTGTTCATGTCTTTGGTGTTCCTTGTCTCAGTTTCTTTAAGGAGGTGAACGCCCAGTGGAAAAGGTGTTAGGAACTATTTGTTTACATATTTAAAAATGCATAAAAAACTTACTGCATTCATAATCAGTCCTTTACCAAAAACTGCCAACTGTGTACTGGATTTTGAGTTCTTTTCCAAAGTGAGTTAAAACATACTGATGCTTCATCAGGTGCCAACAGAATATGATATAACCCTAACAAACCAACTAAATCCAGACTCTTCAGAAAACGATGCTAGGTAATACACACTCAGAAACCATTCTGCCCTCCTTTAGAGCACTTGTGGTCTTGGACCTCAAAGAATGTGCTTGTATTAGTTTCCCAGGGCTGCCATAACAAGTTACCACAAACTGCATGGCTTAAAACAATAGAAATTTATTTACTCAACAATCCTGGAGGCCAGAAGTCTGAAATATTGGTATGAGCAGGACCAAGCTTCCCCTGAAGGAACCCGGGAAGGATCCTTTCTTGCCTTTTCTAGCTTCTAGTGGCTCTAGGAGTTCCTTGGCTTGTGTCAGTAAAACTCCAATCTCTGTTTCTGTGTTCACATGGCATTCTCCTGTGTCTCTATGTCTTCTTTTCTTTTATAAGAAGACTTATAATTCAACTAAGGACCCACCTGGGTAATCCAGGATGATCTCCTCTTACCTGATCTCATCTCTACTTTAATAACATACGCAAAAACCTTTATTAGCAGTAATAAACCAGTAATAATATACGCAAAGACCTTTATTGCCAGTCACATTCTGAGGTTCTGGGTGAACATAACCTTGCGAGGGTTACCGTTCAACTCACTACACCACTAAAATCTCCCAAGTGCCCATGAAGTAAGCAAATTCAATTATTCCCATATTAAAAGAAAAAAACAACACAGACTTTCCAAAATGTATTTTAAATTTGCCTAAAGCAAGAGGGAGCTCGACTGGACTTTCTGAAAAGCCTGCCTGAAGAGATGATGTCCTGATGTCAGGTAAGGAGCTATATTAGGAAGTCCTTTCTGGAATGGGATTTAGTGCCTCCTAAAGTGCCTTCTGACCAAAGATATCTTCAGGGACTTGCAAGCCCCCCATTAGCGTCACTCTTTGAGGGTCTCTTAGAAGCAGGCACAAGCTAACTAAGTGAAAGCCTGTGCCTAGGAAAGATGATACATTAGTTGGCTAATGCATTAGTAAAGCTTAATTTAGTTGATTAATTTATCGCCCAAATCACAAAACTTACTACCAGATAATAAATAATATATTTGGGAGAATCTAGTTCATGCTATCACAATTTTTTTTAAAAGGGATATTACTTCTAGTCAAGACTAACTCAGTTTATGAATTCCTCATGCCTGTGAGACCCACTCACTTCTTCCTAATTTGTGGTGCTGACTTCCCAACAATTAGTTCTGGCCAGAGAAACGACCTTGTGGTGGCCTGTGGAGGTGAGGCCGTGACTGTGATCCCCAAGAAGCCAAATAACCTACCCTACGAGCCTGCCACTGAACCTGCGCTAGGAGGCCGTCATCTTGTGGAGACCCCAATGACAGTATGATAATTCGGCATGCATTTCCAAGATAACCTGTGGGGTCAAAGGGAGAAGGATTGTCCTTAACTTGGTCTTCAGTGACTCATACCTTTATAGCAATGTCATGGCCCAGTTTGGAAGCAACAGAGCTCAGAGTCTACAGAGCACACCTTCATGTCCCATCCAATTGTGAAGAAGAGACAAGAGTATGTAGATCATTGTTGAAAAGAACCAGTTATGAGTCAGTTACAGCAGAAGAAAGGACAAAGAATGAAACTTCTCAAGCCGTTAAAAATGACATTGCTTGTAAACGAAACATAATTGCGCGTCCTGGTCCCTGCTGATTGCTCATATCAGTAAGCATTAGCACTGAGGGGGTGTGGGGGGGTAAATCACCATTCTGAACTGTGGTATAGAAGCTTAGATTATAGGAGCGCAGAGTGTGGGACCTTCAACTTGGGTCAAAGGCGTAATATTTCTGATCCCTGTCCAATGGGATTGGTCATGTCAGCTCCCTAATGGGAAGGCTAAATACAAAAATGGCTTCAAAGAGCTGAGAGCTCCATGAAAGAGTGACATGGTTTCAACTACAAAGGCATATTAGCCGTGGTCTGCTCAGTGCCTGGTGAGAGTACGGCGAGAACAATGCTGTCCTCCACCATCACCCTGAATTTACAGAGGCTCCAGCCCTCATCAGGCTACTCTTTGGTCTAGAAATACCCAGCTCTTCCAGCCCACAAATAAAGTCCGAAGATCTTTTCTTGATTCCATCAATTGCCGTTAATGTTATTAATCCACAAAATTCTAAAGCACAGAGTAAAAATATCACCTCCAAATCCCAGCCCCCCAGAGAAAACCATTGTTCCACATTACATTTTGGCATGTTTTTCTAGCCCTTTTGCAAAACAGCAGTGTATCCATTTTAAAGCAACAAACAAATAAACGGAAATTTGGGGGACACTTTCCATTCTTTTATTCATTTCACAATATTTAATGAGTACTCACTGTATGCTAAGCTCCATGATAGACACCAAGATGAGAAGGAGGAGTAAGGCCATGTCATTTCCCTGATGCACATATTCCCCAGTCTATAGAGAAAGACAGACGTATGGACAGAAGGTGGTAATTCACTCCTGTGTGAATCTCAGGAATCAGAGATGCTAAAACTCAACTCTCAGAGTCCTTCTCTTGGGGCTTCTCATCCTGATAATATGATATAAGATCACACATGTGCTCCCGAGCACAAGGACATCTCTCCATCTTTATTCCTGTAGACCCCTAGTGTGTACGGCAATATCATGACAAGTGTCCCCTTAGGTCAGAGCAAAAACTGACAGGTCATGGGGCAAAGCCAATCAGGAAAGGAACAGAAGAGACTTAATTTATTTCTAGATGAAAGCAAACAGCCCCAGAGATCCCACTGTGTAAGGGAGAGCCATAGTGAAGAAGATGATAATCAGATTTACTGAGCATTTGTTATGTGCCGGGCACCGTGCTAAAGGCTGTAGACACACAATCTCACTTAAGCCTCAGAATATAATTATGGGGTTGGTATTAGAATTCTCGTTTTACAGGTAAAATCGTTGAGGCCAGAGAGATTAAATAATTTCCCCAAGATCATCCAGCTAAAATGTGGCAAACTTTGCCTTGAGCCCCAAATCAATGCTCTGAACCTCAGGAAACTCACAATTCAGAAGATGCAAGCCAATCAAGAGAACAGCACAGCGTGGAGGAAATGGCATGAGCTTCAGAATTATACAAATGGCTTCACATTCTGGTTCTACTCCTCCTTTGGTGAGGTCCCTTAATTTTTCTTCTGGTTAGTTTTCCCATTCATGTACAGGGAGCCATGTCTCATTTATCACTGGGTCGTTAACATCTACAACTATGGCTGCCAGCCTGTAGCATCGGTCCTCCAAAACCGTGTTGAATGAATGCCAGATTAATACCTGAATTCAGGCAGGACCAGAATACTTACTTTTCTAGGACTACAGTGAGGGTTGGCAATAATGTGAGTGAAGTGACTCACCTGGTACCTGCACAATGTAAACACCCCCTACAAGTGCTGGTTGGCCTCATTATCCTACAAGGAAGGCACGGCATGGGGGAAAGTGAACAAACCCAGTGGGCTGCTTCTTCCTTTGGTCTGAAACCTCAGTGAATTTCGCCACTTAAGACATATTCCAGAATGTGTGAAGACACTGAAGAGAAATAAAAGAGGGGGAACTAGACAAGAATGAATTCCATTTGGGAGCCCTGCACAAATTGTCATACTGTGATGAATTTCCTAGAATATAAAGACTCTTGCCTTGATGCATGTGCACGGCGCCACCGGGTCCCTAAAGCATTTTCAGAACTTAATGCAATGCCAGGCTCTGTTTGCATGCCTGTATTGTTCTCCTGAGGAAGCGCGAAAGTCCTTTTTGATTCCTGCTTCATCCATAAGAAAAAAAAATACATACTAGAGAAGTCTTCAGTGGAAACGGCATTGTCACCAAGCATAATAGAAACATTTTAAAGATAAATTTCTTCCGATTGCTACGTACTTTTATCTGGCAACTCAGACGAGGGTGTTAAGACTGATAAGCAGATTTTCTTTACAGTACAGCAAAATACCGGAGACTGTATAGAAAGAATGATCACACTTATGTTGTCTAAAATAAGATCTGGCTTTTGTAAAGTGTGGTCTACTCAAGATATCACTGTTTATCTCCTACAAAGCTGATTTAGTTGTTTTCTCACCTTTTCACAATAATCTCATAGGAAACCCTCACATTTCATTTGAATTTGGCATGAAATCTGACAGCAGCTCAACTGGCCTTCTTCAGGGAGGAGGCCCACACTGCAAATGATAAGCCCCTTGCGAATACCAAGTCATTGGCTGCTTTATCTTTAAAGCAAGAAGGTCTTTGATAAAACCAACTGCTTTGTCCAAAAAAGTCCTCTACATGATAGATTCCAAATAAGCTGGTGTAACTCGCTTTTAGGGGATGTGGATCTTTATGTCCAGAACAGTGTTCTTTTCCCCTTTCCTCTTTTCTTACCCCTCGCTGATCACAGAGAGGAAAAGAATGACTCTGCTTTGCTCCTGGCTCAGAATAGGTTATCAGCCAAAGTCAGAAGGACAAATCCTCCTCCAGGGGGCTGTCCCCAACTCTGCTGAAAGCAAACTTCTTTTGGCAATTCATTGGCTGCCTCTCACACACCACTTCCCAGGACAAATCCCACCTGGAGGAGTTCGGGGACAGAAAAGGGTTGTTTCTCTTAAAGAACCTATTTGATTTTTGTGATTAGCCAGGAAGGCTCTGTAATTCATAAGGTTTCTCTCTTTTCCTGGTTGCTGGAAATCTCAGAGCTGGAAATTTTTCTCTATTTTGCCAAGATTTCTTGATATGTTTTTTTTCTTCAACAATAACTTCCTGGTTGTTTGTTGTCTTTTAGCTTCTATTAACGAGTCTCTGTTTTATTAGAAATCCATTCCTTGTGTAACTTGCCCCAATTTCTTTTGGAGAAGTAAATGAGAAGTAGAAGAATAAATGAACATTTTAAAAGTGGCTATCATCATGCTGTTCTTCTCAGCTGAACAGTAGGAAAATTAACCCAAGAAAGCCCAGGAATCATCTTCCAAAGGAACACCAATTTCTACGTGGAAGCTTTTGACCTCACCAAGACCAAAATAAAGAGAGTATCTCATTTATTCATATAGAAAAGTTCTCATCATTAATAAATGTTTTCTTATAGGCTCAAAGTAAACTCACTATGTTGCCTCCTCTCCTTCCCTGCCCCCGCCCACTTAAAAAGATAGCATAGAGTAAAAGAGCAGCACATTTTAGATGGGTAAACTGAGTCACAGAAGTCAAAATAATCAGAATAAGCAAATATACCAAGTTATAGAACAGGTAACAACTGGAGACGTTGTGGTTTATGAAGTCTGCGGTGAAAGAACGAGCTGAACATCTGTAGACTGATGCCTTACAACCCCACCCCAACACAAATAATTTAAACTGTAAAACTTAAAAAGTTAGGTCTCATTCCTCCTCTATGAGGAATTTCCCTAAGAAAATGACATTTTTCTCTATGAAAATGACAGTATTTCAAAACTTTTACTTTTTGTTTGAGAGGAGGTTTTCATTCGTGTTTATAATTTAATAAAATAATCCTAATTACAGATTCAGTGCAATCCCTATCAAAATCCCAATGGCATTTTTCATAGAACTAGAGCAAACAATTCTAAATTTTGTATGGAATCACAAAAGACCCCAAATAGCTAAAGCAATCTTGAGAAAGAAGAATAAAGCTGGAGGAATCACACTCCCTGATTTCAAACTCTACTACAAAGCTACAGTAATCAAAAGAGTATGGTAGTGACATAAAAATAGACACATAGATCAACAGAATAGAACAGAGAGCTCAGAAATAAACCCACACATATATGGTCAATTAATTTATGACAAAGGAGACAAGAACATACAGTGGGAAAATGTCAGTCTTTTCAATAAATGGTGTTAAGAAAACTGGACAGCCACATGCAAAATAATGAAATTAGACCACCATCTTACACCATAGACAAAAATTAACTGAAAATGAATCAAAGATTAGAATTAAGACTTGAAACCATAAAAGTCCTAGAAGAAAACATAAGGAGTAAGTTCCTTGACATTGGTCTTGGTGTTTAATTTTTGGATATGACTCCAAAAATAAAGGCAACAAAAGCAAAAATAAATTAGTGGAACTACATCTAATTAAAAAGCTTCTGCACAGCAAAGGAAATCATCAACAAAATAAAAAGACAACCTACTTAATGGGAGAAAATATTTGCAAATCATATATCCAATTAAAGGTTAACATGCAAAATATAAAAAGAACTCCAACAACTCAACAGCAAACAAACAAACAAACAGAAAAAAACCCTAAACAATTCAATTAAAAATGGGCAGATAGCCTAAGGCAATATACATATTCAATGCAATTCCTATCAAACTGCCAACGTCGTTTTTCACAGAAATAGAACATATAATCCTAAAATTTATATGGGACCATAAAAGACCCCGAATAGCAAAGGCAATCTTGAGAAATAAGAACAAAGTGGGAGGTATAACAATACCTGACTTCAAATTATACTACAAGGCTACAGTAATCAAAACAGCATGGTACTGGCATAAAAACAGACACATAGATCAATGGAACAGAATAGAGAGTCCAGAAATAAATCCACGCCTATATGGCCATTTCATCTACGACAATGGAAGCAAGAATGTACGATGGAGTAATGACAGTCTATTCAATAAATGGTGCTGGGAAACCTGGACAGACACATGCAAAAAAATGAAGTTGGACCACCTCCTTACACCATATACAAAAATAAATTCAAAATGGCTTAAAGACTTAAATGTAAGATCTGAAACCATAAAATACCTAGAAGAAAATATAGGAAGAAACTTCTCAGACATTACTCGGAGTAAGATTTTTACTGATATATACCCTCACTCGAGGGAACTAAGAGAAAAAATAAACATGTGGGATTATATCAAACTAAAAAGTTTTTTCACAGCAAAGGAAACCATCAATAAAACAAGAAGGTATCCTACTGAATGGGAAAAGATATTTGCCAATGATATATCTGATAAGGGATTAATATCACAAATCTATGAAAAACTCGTTCAACTCAACTCCAAAAAAACAAACGATCCAATTAAAAAATGGGCAGAGGACTTGAAGAGACATTTTTCTAAAAAGGACATACAGATGGCAAACAGACATATGAAGAAATGCTCAACCTCACTAACCATCAGAAAAATGCAAATAAAAACCACAATGAGATACCACCTCACCCCAGTCAAAATGGCTATCATCAATAAATCAACAAACAACAAGTGCTGGCGTGGATGTGGAGAAAAGGGAACGCTTGTGCACTGTTGGTGGGATTGCAGATTGGTGCAGCCACTATGGAAAACAGTATGGAGGTATCTCAAAAATCTGAAAATGGAACTACCCTATGATCCAGTAATTCCACTCCTAGGTATCTATCCGGAGAAATCCAAAACTTCAATTCAAAAATCTTTATGCACTCCTATGTTTATTGCAGCACTATACACAATAGCTAAGACATGGAAACAACCAAAATGCCCATCGGTAGATGACTGGATTAAGAAACTGTGGTACATTTATACAATGGAGTATTATGCAGCCATAAAGAAGAAAGAAATCTTACCATTTGCAACAACATGGATGGACCTAGAGAACATTATGTTAAGTGAAATAAGTCAGACAGAGAAAGATAAGTACCATTTGATCTCACTTATTTGCGGATTCTAAAGAAAAGAATAAGTGAATGAACTAATCAGAAACAGTTTTGGAGACAAAAAGGAAAAACTGAGGGTTGCTAGATGGGCAGGAGGGGTGGGGGGTGAGGGGGAGGGTGAGGGGATTGGAGGGCAGTTGGTGACCACAGGATGGCCACGGGTTTGAAAATTAATCTGGGGAACGTAATTTGGTGGTTACCAGAGGGTAAGGGGGTTGGGGGGTGGGGGATGAGGGTGAGGGGGATCAAATGTATGGTGATGGAAGGGGAGCTGACTCTGGGTGGTGAACACGCAGTGTGATTTATGGATGATGTGATACAGAATTGAACACCTGAAATCTATGTAATTTTACTAACAATTGTCACCCCAATAAATTAAAAAAAAAATCAACACAGACCATCAAACTGTACTAGCAATCACTGTACTATCTATCATCATTAAATCTGTAAGAAGTCAGTCTCACTTAAAAAAAAAAAAAAAAAGGGCAGATACCTAAATGGACATTTTCCCAAAGAAGACATACAGATGGCTAACAGGCACATGAAAAAATAAGCAGCATCATTAATTATCAGGGAAATGCAAATCAAAACCACAATGAGATATCACTTCACACCTGTTACAATGGTTATTATCTAAAAAACAAGAAATATCAAGTGGTGGTGAGGATGTGAAGAAAAGGGGACCCTCATACACTATTGGTGGGAATGTAAATTGGTGCAGCCACTATGGAAAACAGTATGAAGGTTCCTCAAAAAATTAATAATAGACATACCGTATTATCCAGCTATTCTACTCTGGGTATTTATCCAAAGAGAACAAAACCACAAATTCAAAAAGATATATGTACCCCCATATTCATTACAGCATTATTTACAATAACTAAGATACAGAAATAACCTAAGTGTCCACTGAGGGATGAATGGAAAAAGAATATGTGAGATATATGCTGATTCTCAGGGCTGTGCTACTTTAACCTCATGTTCTATTTAACCCAGAGACAGCATGTTTGAAGTTAGAACTGAAGCAGAATTAAGAATTGGGCAAATTTTCTTTTGGTGGTTTAGGTAACACAGGAGGCAACACAAGTGAAGTGCGTGAACCTCTTTTGCTCTGCATATATTATATACATAATACGTATGTATATATGTATATATAAAGTACACAGAGGATGCCAAAAAATGTATAAACATGTTAAGAAAGGAAGAAACTATTAAAATTATGCTGATGGTAACCACTTTGAGCACCTCTTGTGATTGCAGAAGTCAAACGTGACTTGTATTCATCATTTGTTATCAGTATATATTGAGTATTACAATTTTAATACAGTTTTTTTCCTTTCTTAAAATGTGTATACATTTTTTGGCATCCTCTGTATATATATGTAAAATGGACTACTTCTCAGCCAGAAAAAGAAATAAAATTTTTGCTATTTGCAACAACATGGATGGACTTTGCGTGAAAGTCAAGTATTTCATACTAAGTGAAATAAGTGAGACAGAAAAACAAATAGCAATTATTTCACTTATATGTAGAATCAACAAAAAAAATGAACAAACAAAATTCATAGATACAGAGAACAAATTACTGGTTATGAGAGGGGAAGGTGAAAGGGAGGAAGGCAAAATGGGTGAATGGGGTCAATCATACGATGGATGTAAAACTAGATCTATTTTTTAGTGATCATTTTGTAGTGTATACAAACCTGAAACTAATATAATGTTATATGCCAAGTTTACCTCAATTAAAAAAAAATCCGAATTAGAACATTTCTGTTAATGGAAGGGGAAGATAAATTGCCTTTGATAAATCAAAGCCAGATAATATGATTCACTTAAAACATCCACCAACATAATTAAGCACAGCACATAAAGAAGCACAAAAATTATGAAAAAAAATTAACCAGAGAAATTGAGGCAGAGGTCATTGTATGAAAAAATCTATTTACAACCCAACGAGTATATCTGCAATCAAAAAGTAATGTAAATATAAATGCCATTTACAAAATATATACAGACATTATACTAACTTCCTCAGGATGGAGAGAATTCTTAAGGAGGTAAACTGAGGCAGTTGTGGAGGCAGGAGATGAGGAAGATGTGCACCTTAACTCATACTCCTGTTAACGGACCCACAGAACCATCCTGTCCCTTTCAATCTAACTTTATTCAGACATTAGAACTGACACGGTTAAAACTGTGGGGCTTGATTTTGTCAATAGGAATCTATATACCCCAGAAACATGTTAATAGAGGTGAATCATGTATGTTCCTAATGTGAAGCTGGATTTAAGATAGGGGTGAGGCCACTAACCCAGCAGCACTCTCCCTGTATTCGTACCTACATATTTGAAAAAAAGTGGGGGAGGGGCATACCTAAGTTTACTTTTTTAAAACTAAATAACGTTGCCTTGTGGCACTCATATTGTATCTATTACACATTTCACTTCAAAACCTCATCTCCCCTAAACCCTCTTCAATGTGCTTGAAGTAGCACAGCCAAAGGAAAGGAATTTTCTATTTAACTAGAGCACTGACATTCTGTTACACAATTCGATCTTGTCTATTTACCTGCTCTCAAAAACACAAGACACTAAACACAAAGTGCTGAATGCGTTCAGTCTGTGGTGCCATAGGTGTCTGAATGCATCTGTAGCTTCCCTCTCACTCATCAGTGTAATTGTTGCCATGTTATTCCATTTTTTGATTAGTCTAGTCCCTCAAGCTCAATGCTTTTTTCTAGCCCCACGTTCTTCTGCTGGTTGTCATGGTGACTGAATTGTTAGAGAGGAGAAAGGCTCTGTTGTCTGTCATTGTTCTGTTGTGGTTTAGGTAACGCAGGAGGCAACACAAGTGAAGTGGATGGACCTTTTTTGCTCTGCATCATTTCGTAGTATTGAAAAATCTCACATAAAAAAGGAGCAAATGGGCCCAACCAAAGAAATAACCAAGCTCTTTCTAAAGGAAAGTGCACATTATTATAAAGAGGCAAAATGGCACTAATGATGAACTGAGTAATCTATGAAAAATGCTGCTGAATATTACATTTATTACTAGAACAATTGCTGCAACTTAAACATCACATATAATACCTACTATTTTGCAATTTAGAGTAAATATAGTTTTTAACTATACAATTGTAGCATCAACTCGTTGATTCTCAAGGCTCTGCTACTTTAACCTTATGTTCTGTTTAAGCCAAAGACAGCATGTTTAAAGTTAAGACTGAAGCAGAATTAAGAGTTGGGCAAATTTTCTTTTGGTGGTAAGATAGTGTTAGGGTCAGTTTCTACTTAGGGAATGTGGAAATAATTTTTTAAAGGTTAGAGCTGACTACAAGAAAAACTTTTTATTCAAACGGTTAAAAATGTTTTTGAAGCTAACCAAAATAAATATAATTGTTCCTCAATTTAACTTTCAATTTTCCAGATTTTTAAACCAGAAAATGGAGAGATATAGTATAAATATATGATAAATGAAGGGATATCTCTTAGACAAGGACCAAATTAATAATAGTTCCTATAAAAAAACCTGCTCTTAATCTTCTTTCATCACTGCATTGGTAGACGTATACCTGTTCTCATCAACAATTACTTTCATTAGTATTAATGTAATTTTTTTCACTATAAACTTTATCATTTGTTTGTTTTATTTGCTTTTGGGATTATTTAATTTAATTTTTATTTAACTGTTTAATTATTTTAATGATACAAAGTTTTAAGTTGGTACCACTTGGTAAACTATGATTTAAAATTTGTAAAAAGATGAAGAGCTTTACTATCAAAAGTTTCCCTCCCACCCCTGAAATCTATCTGGTTCTTTGGTTCTTTCTTAATCCTCCACATATAAGCATTGTTGTTAGATTTGTTTGTAGTTTTCCAGAATTTATTAAGGCAAATATCAGAAAATAGTAATAGAGATTCTTATTTTACCTCTTGCATTATGCAAATGGTAACGTGCACTTGTTCTGCACTTGTCACTTAACACTATATTTGACTGTCTTTCCGTATCAGACTAGATCTTACCCCTTCTTCTTTTTCTTCTTTTTCCAATAGCATAGTATTCCATTGTATAAATGTACTATAATTTATTTAATCAATCTCTATTGGTGGACATTTAGGTTGTTCTCAATCTTTTGCTTTTATAACAAATAACGTTGTGTATTTGTCATCTTTATATATGCAAATATATGTGAAAGATAGAATCCCAGAAGTGAACTTTCTAGGTTAAAGAGTGTATTTGCATCTGTGAATTTGATGAAAATTGTCATCTTGCCCTCTGTAGCAGTTGTTCCAATTTAAACACTCCCATCAACAGGGTGCAAAAGTACCTGTTTCCCCAAAACTTGCCAACAAAATGTAACATTAAACTTTTGAAATTCTGCCAAACTGATAGGTAAAAAGATAGTACCACTCTGCGGTTTTAATTTAAATTCTGTTATTAGTGAGGTGAGTTAACTTTTCATACATTTTAGAGCCAATAGTATTTCTTTTCCTATAATCTTCCCTTTAGATATTTTGCCCATATTTCTTTTAGGGCATTGATATTTTTCTTATTGATTTCTAGGAGCTCTTCATGTGTTTAAGAAAATTGAAAACTGCCCTTTTGTGTTACAACTTGCAAATATTTTCCCAACTTGTAATTTGTCTTTTGACTTTGCATGTGGAATTTTTCCATGCAGAAGTTCTGATTTTTATGTAGTCATACAAATATTTCATGGTTTCTGTCTTTATTCTTTCATCCTTACTCCAAGGATATAAAGAAATCCTCCCATGTATTTTTGTAGTACTCGTATGATTTCTTTTACTTTCTTTCTTTTATTTTTTACATTTAATATTAATATTTAAACTTTGTTCTTGAGCAGGGTATGAGATACAAATCCACTTTAGATTTTTGCAGATGGCTATCCTGTTATCTCATTGCCAATTATGGAATAATCCACCTTTTCTCCCACTGATTTGAGGTGCTCCCTTTAGAGATACTAAAGTCTATTATGTTTTTGGTCTATTTCTGGACTTCTCATTCTGTTACCCTGGCCTATGTGTCTGTTCATACAGGGACTACTAGTACATTTAACATAGCAAATACAAACACAATCAACAGTATACTACAAGCACTGTACTTAGTCTATATATGCTCTTAACTATGTCTGTATTTTCACATCGCAAGTATTTTTGTTTCATTTAGCCACTGCTCGCTCTAATTCACCATCCAAACATATATTCCTTCTTTGATTGCCTCAGGAAGTATATCCATTATTATGTTGAACCAGACATTGATTGTCACTCAGGTTCTGGGAAAACACAGCTGAGACATCACCAATTTTTCAATTAAAACTAGAAATTCAAGAATATATGTGTCAGAGGACTCTTTCTGAATATGCCTTTCAGGGCACCGAGTGTGGGGTGTTCACAAATCTCAGAGCACATTCATTCAGCATCTCAGGGTGGTTTGCAGCCACAGAAGTCTGTGAAACACGCTGCTCTAGCTTTTTCTGAGGGTGTTCCACGGTGACTTTGAAGCCTAGCCATTAAATAGCGTTTGAAAGGGCACTTACTATTTAGTATCCCATAAACATATATTTTGATTTTCTTTCATACTGTTTAATGGCATAATGTTCAGCCAGGATCGGTGGAAACCAGCTAGCAACCACCACAGACACGCTCCCAGGAGGAGTAGCAGCCCTCCTTGGTCGTGCTTCTCTCCCTCTCCACAGCGGAAGGGCCGCGGCTCATTTCATCATCATGCCAAATATTCACAAGCTTGTTGTCTGTTATTGGTTTAATGTAGTACGTTCAACACAGATTGAAGCTGATTTTCAGTAAAGGTCTATAAATAATGCTCTTCAGCTGTGATCTTGAGGCTTTTGAGATCAGGCTTCCCGCTTCCACTCCTCCTTCTTACCAAGCATTTCAACACTGGGGAGAAGATTAATGTCGTCACAACAAAAGATGACTTTTGGAGCGAACCTACCCAATAATCAGAAGTGGCAAGTAAAAGAGGGAAGGTGGTGACCTCTCTCAGTGACACGAACAAGGAGAAACTGGAGGAGCCTTTCCTTTTGCTTAGAAAGTGCCCAAAGCACTCATTGCAGGAAGCGTTTGGCTGCAGATCACTTCTCTGAGACCCATTATAAAAGGTGAGCAAATCTGAAAGCTCTCCCCACCCTTTCCCAATTAGTTCAGATTGCAGTCGACCTTCAAAGATATCCATTGCAGGGGTGTTTTTCTGGTGATGATGTTGTGAAAATAATTTTCTTTTTGAAGGGCTTTCTTTCTGTTCTCTCCCCATGGCAACTTTTGAAAATTTGTTAAAACGCACACACATGTACACACACACACAAACCTCTCAGGCTATCCACAAGCTCTCTAGGTGAGTGGGAACAAATGGCAGTCTATCAAAGAAGTGCACCCAGGACAATTGCACAGTTTTGATCATTTGGGGATCTCACACAGACTCCCCTGCAGCCCCCACTGCACTGTTAAGATTTTTTCTTTCTTTCTTTTTTTTTTTTCTGGTACAGAACAAGACAAGGTAGGTTGAGACCAAGTTGTTTGTTTATTTAAGCAAAAAGTAGTTCAGCCTGACTGCTTTTCCAAATTGACAAGAGAGGTTTCTTACTATGCCCATGTTTGCAGAGCAATGGAAGAAAGAAAACTAGGATATTATATCTTCAGGGTGTCCGTGTGTTTGCTATATGGCTGAATTGAATAGCTGATACTAGAAATCAATGGGAGGGGGAAATCTGTGGAGAAGATAGTTTTGAGGGTTTGAGGGAACCATGGATAGATGATTCAAGACGGTTGGGACATGTAGGTATTAATCAGAGTACCCAAGTCATGGTAAGACTCTTTGTATCAACAGAAATGTCTCCCAGATAGACACATATTTAATTGACCCCACGTGGTGAAAGAAATCCTGCATACCTCAGGTTTTGGTAAGCACTTGCCTGTTTCAAGCATCCTAACTTCCCACTGAGATCTCTTTTCTGGGTATCCTTTATTTAAAAATGCTCTTTGAATTAGGTCTAACTAAAGAAGGTAAAAGAGACAGCGCACTTTAGTGTAGTATCATTTCTGAGAGAGGAGAAAAATGGCTGTTTCCATTTTCTCTTTTCTGCCACTCCACGAGTGTCATGCCAAGAATTAGGCTGGGGCTAGGATTTAATGGCCATGCCAGGAATTGCAAGCGGCACCTGTGGGCCAGAATTTAAATCCCGTGGACAGTTTTTCTTGATGCTTTTATAGAGCATGAATGAGGATGTAATTTAAAAATAAGCCCGGCATCCTATTTAAAAAGATAAGAATGAGCTGGATGTGTAAATGTTTGGATTAAATATGACCAAAGATTGCACCGCATTTAAATGGCTTGGCACTTTGAAAATGATAGAATCACGCTTCATAATGGTGCAGGCATCTACCTAATGGAACTAAATTTGCAATATAGGTGCATAGTGGAAAAGAAGCGCAGACGAGTGGCACTGAGATTCTAAGAGAGACGGCACCAAAGAATGAAACATATTGAGTTTAATGATTGACCTGATCGGAGGCTTTCTGCTCTGACAATGAAGATGTGAATTATCCTATTATTATAAGCAGATGGATCATCTTATTAATGCACCCTAGCCTTTCACATTTTTATTTAATGTTAAATGAAGTCGACCAATTTCAGTAACATTCTCTCATCCCTTAAAGGAAACAGAAGCTGATGCCCAGAAATATTTTCTGTGTAGCTTTATGCATTTTCTTTTTCCCCGGAGAAACGCTTTCAGCTCCGCCACACTAGAATGCTTTGGCTTTCATTTGGAGATAGCCGAGGTGACTCCGGAAGTTTCTCTATAAATTCCTTGAAATCCAGAGGAGCTGAAGGAGATTTTAGGAGGCTGTGCTCCTCTTAATGACTCCACATGGAACAGCATCTTTGGAATTCTGATTGTGACACCGTCAGCCACTTGATAACCACTGCTCCAAGGAACAGCAGATGAGCCACAGCAAATGTTTTCTGAATTCATCCCTAGTACAACGCTCCCCTTAAACCAAAATTAGGCAGTGAGTAATATTTGTTTAGAAACACTTACCAGGCACCTGCTTAATACTATAAATGCTATCCCGGCAAAGTCTTCACACACAAAGGAAGCATTTCACTGGAAGGTCAATATCTGTGCCTACTGAGAGGAATGGAGCTGTTTCAACTCACCGACAAAGGCTTCTGTCTCAGCCCCATTCCACTCTTTTTCTGGGGGCAGGGGGGTTTGTTTCCTTTCAGCATATTTTAGGAACTAATCAGCTTTATAAAAGGTACCACTGTTAATCTACTGTTTGTCTTGGTCTTCATTGCAGCTCCTTAAAAGATAGAGTGCAAACAAAGCAAGAATTAAGGTCATTCCATTTAAATCCTTCAGCGAGGGAGACAAGGGCTGAGTTATAGCTGAGAACTACAGAGAGGAAGGCTGGAGGAATCCGGTGTGAGTGGGGGGGGAACCCTCGTTGTTTATTATTTGCCAGCCTCAGAGCAGCCCCCATTCCCATATTTGTGAAGGGATTACCCTTCCATCTTCAGAGATTAATGGGAGCCCAGGCAGACAAGTCCTTGGCCCACAGTCAACCCTGCTCCAAAGTGCATTCTCCAGGAAGGTGGACATCAGAGTGCATCACTCGAGGGACACGGAGTGTGACAGGGCTCTCACCCCAGCCTGGTGTGACTCTTCTTCCAGCTGTTACAGGTACACCAGCAAACATAACTGTCAAGGGGACTCCATGCTCATACTGAAGGAAAACCTCATCTTAAAAGGTGGTGGCTAGGCACGTGAAAATCTTAGCATGTATCAGGGAGGAAAGGGGAAGGGGATCGAAAATAAAATAATCCACGAAAAGCATTGCAGAGGCATGTAACACTGGCCTCTTTCTTCTACAACGCTGATTGCAACCCTACTACCCATATTTTATTTGCGACGTTGTCAGTTGAAGTGTAAGTGAATTTATGTGTTGCTGATGTAATCGTTCATTGAACGTCACTAAAATACATTAGTCTTGGAGTTTTTTAAATGTGGCAATGAGTTGATCTGTTTGAGTGATACACTGTAAAGTTTGTCTTGAAAGAAAGGTCAAAAAGCAGAAATGACCATCTGTAGTCAACAGGGGTGCAGATTCTTAATTCCTAGTACTCAGCAAGGTTTGACAGTAAATGTACAATAAGTGTTTGTTGGTTGAAGAAAAGTTTTAGTATTTTGACTGCTTTCATAATAATATAATAACTGTTAATGTTTAGTGAGCATTGAAAATGTGCCATGCAATGTGCTAAACACTTTGCTTATATTATCTCACTTCATCCTAACATCAACATCATGAGGCTATTATCCCCATTTTACAGATGAGAAAAACCAGCGCACATGAGATTGGGTCATTCATAACTTGACTTAAACCCAAGGTTACGTATGTAATCAGTAGCAAAGCCAGCTTATAGGGCTAGATTGTCTTACTCTGGGCCCTCTGTTCTTCATGCTATGCTGCTGCCCCTTCAAAGCAAACTTTCTTAGCTTGAGTTTAGAAAATACTCAATGATTGCTCCAGATTCAATACTATTTTATTAGATGATTATCCTCAGCATAAGAATGTCATCTTTAGCCAAGGTATGAGATGAGAAGAGGCTGTCTTCACAGGGGCTTCAAATTTTGTCCTCAGCTACCAGCATAATTTAGCTACTCACAAAATACAATGACAACTTTGGTGGTGCTTTGTTGAAAGTCACATGAACAAATTTCCTGAAAGCACTAATTCTCCTTCCTTAAGGAATGTCTTACATCCCCCAGTTCTTACACACACACACACACACACACA
Source organism: Rhinolophus ferrumequinum (assembly GCF_004115265.2). Taxonomy (NCBI): domain Eukaryota; kingdom Metazoa; phylum Chordata; class Mammalia; order Chiroptera; family Rhinolophidae; genus Rhinolophus; species Rhinolophus ferrumequinum. The sequence goes on along the minus strand of NC_046289.1, from coordinate 84,154,137 downwards.
CACACACACACACACACACACTGTCAAGTTTTCCCAGGCAGGATGAGATCTGTTTGCAAAACCCTTGGCATATGGTGGGTCTGCCTGGCTTTCTGCAGTGTTTGATTATGATTGGCCTAGTTAATTCATTTCATTGTATGTTCACCCCTCTTTGGAAACTGAACAGGATTAAATTGCATTTTTAAAGCCTTAGCAAATCACCGTGTGATTTAAATTAGAATAAAGACAAACAATGAGATTTTTTTTTTTCTTTTTAGGAAATTCTGACAGCATTTCTGGCCCTGCAGGAGTGTTTGTCCAGAGACTCTTACTCTCTTGGCCATTGGGATGCTCAGGTCTAGGTAGATTGACTGACTACTCGGTAATAAATGTGGAATCCATAATCAAAGACTAAACAGGGTAAAAAGTCATACATGAAATTATTGTTTCCTCTTAAATAATCCTAAAACCCCATTTTAGCAAAGAGTCCAATTTATTCTCCCTCCATACTCTATTAACTTACAAACAAGTCCAAATTGGACTGAGTTATATCCATGTATGTCATTAAAGTCCCTTCTTCCGAGGAAAGTGCTAGAAATATTATTTCTAAGTCAGTAATAGTAAACTAATAGTTCCTGGAATGAAAAGCTAAGGGATACTTGCTATTATTTTCAAGTATATTTTACTGAGCTATTCAATAATTTCTCACGTGATTATTTCCTCAGTCTCATCTGCACCATCGGTTGTATACTACGCTACCTTCCAAGTAAAATAAGGAGATAAGTAAAATAAGTAGAAAGAATTAAGAAGGCATTCTCATTTGCTTAATCTTCGGCAGCGCTATGCTAGAAAAGCTTTGAATTATAGGTGCCATTTAACTTTACTAATTTCAGGGCATGCCATTTTGTTTAGAATCTTTGGATGCTTGTTTCATGTGGCACAATTTTTGTAGCATTTTAATATAATGAGAATCATGTTTTTAAGGATGAGAAACCAGAGCCCACCATCGAAACAAGTCTGTTTCATCCCTTTTCATTTTCAAATATAACTCTATAGATTCTGCCATGAGGTTATGATGATGACAACTTGGTCTTACATTCCACAGTCAGCAAGGAGGTTATTCTCCATTTTGCAGTGAAATGTATCAATCTAGTCATTTGATGAGCTTCCAGGGCTTTCCTGCTAGACAAGCAGTCACTCCTAGAGATGAGTTACATAGAAAATAAAATATATTGACATAGTAATATAATCGTTTCCTTTAGTGGACAATTTCATTTTGAAAAAAAAACACAAACAAACAGAAAAGATTCTTCTACCCTCTTCCTCCATCCCAAAGAAAAGGGAAAAAAAGAACAACAAAATATAGTTGTTGTTCTGCTTATGATTTCCAGGCATCAATGTTATTTAAACATCACATTTAGGACAATTTGTATTGTCAGAAAATGCCTAGTTAAAAAATTTTTTTCTTTAAAGAAAGATGAGACAAGTACACAGAATGCAGACAAACACCAATTTGGCTGGTGGAGGAATACTTTGAGAGATACTGAATCAGTACTTTAAGATATGAACATTTATTTCTTCAGAAGAAAGCCTAAAAATGTATCATTATACATCAAACTGACAGTGTATTTATTATTGAAAGATTTCCAGAGCACAGAATGGTTACTTAACAATTAATCACCACACAGCTGTATTTTGTTTGATTTGTGAAGGACAACCAATTGGCCACATGTAAATGATTGTATAAGTATCCCTCCAGGGAAGTATGGATCAAGATAGCAGACCAAACACAAGCATCTACTCCCGGCTACAACCCCAGAAATATCCAAAATATCTGAAAAAAAACAGATATTTTAACAGAATAGATTCATGAGCATACTGAAAAAAATAAAAGAAATTTTCATCAGCAGACAAGAAATTCTAAAGAAGCCTAGTAGATAAAAAAAGGCGAGGTAGGGTGGTATTGACTGAGAATAAGATCAGAGGGAAGGAAACACAGCCCAAAACAGGAGAGATGGACATATTCAGAGAATTCTCACTCTTAGAGCAGGCTCTGGAAGGGACTAGAGGGTTCACTAAAGAACTGCCCTTGGAAAAGCAAAGGCTGGCAGGTATCCCCTTTTCCCTTGTTTGTGCAGAGCTGCTGGCAGGAGCTGCTTTTAATCCCTGGCTAAACCGTCAGAAATCTCTCTCTTGCAATAAATATCCTGCCTGTGGGCTCCCTGTGTGGGTGTAAGGCCCTGAAAAAAGAGGAAGGTAGCATGTAAGGAACTTGGGACCTTTAGGACAGACTTGAAAGGGGAAAGTGCAATGGGGAAGTACCTCTGCCCAGGAGGCAAATGCACTAGTTGCCTCAGCCTCAGAATTAAACCCTCCTTATTTTGGCAGTGGGGAGTGGTTGAAGGGACCAGTCCATAGCTTACTGCTCCAAGCCCATGCACCTCAGATGGAGCCTATCAGGCTCAGTCAACCCTCCCAGACGGGGAAACAGGTGAATGCTGCTTCAGAAGAGACCTGTATTTGGCTGCCTATATTCATGAACCTAGTCTTTCCATCATTATTTATGTTAAATAACCAACTGAGGTTTGCCAGATATTGAAGAAAAACTAACAGCATTTAACAACAACAGGAATAATAACGAAAAGCTTCCCTGAAGATTAAAAATAATTAAAGGAATGAAAGAAAACTGAAAAAAGAAATTCTGATTAATATCTTCAAAAAGACTTAAGAGGCTATTGCATCCATAAGACAAAACTAGGATCTAGTGCAAAAGAATATTATCTAGTGCAAAAGAAAAATATTTTTTTAAAAATGATGTACTTGTTCTTGAAAGAAAGAGACAGATTGTCATTATTTGTAGACATACAATCTTCTACACAGAAAATGCAACTGAAACATTATTAAAATGAGTGTTTTGTAAGGCAGCTGAGAGAAGATTTGTATACACAAGCCATGTGGGAGATATTACTGTTGGACTGACCTAACTCTCATTCTTACCCCCTTGGCCCTTGCACCTCCTTTACTACTTGGAAGTAGCGGTGTGACAGTTCTGGCTAAGAAGTGGGCCAAGTCTCCTGAGGAGCTTTTTGCATTCCTGATAACATGCATCAAAACTTTCCCTTTTCCTTCTCTGTCTTGTCAGAATGCTGACATGGGGCTAGAGCTGCACTGGGTATATTTTCAAGATAAGGCCACAAGAGGCAAAAGAGACACATTCCCTGCTATCATTGAGCTGCTAAATTAACACTGGCAGCTGCTTACCTTTGGCCCTTTTATTAGCTGAGTTAAATAAACTCCTGTTTCTTTAAGCCACAGTTGGCATTTCTGTTTGTGGCCAAACACATACCTAACTAGTATATATTCACAACAATCAATGCAATGGGAAAAGAATTTTATGCACAAAAGAAGCAAAACTATAACATTAGAAATAAATAAAACAAAAAATATGCAAGACCCATATGAAGAAAACTATTTTTAAAAAGGCTTCAAGAAAATGAATGGACCAGTTTCTGATTGGGAAGACTTCCTAAGATAAAGATTTTCATCTATGAGCTAATGTAATAACAATTGAAATTCTAAAAGGATCTTTAATGGAACTTGGCCAGCTGATTCTAAAACTCATCTGAAGAAGAAAATGAGCCAGAATACAACTTCAAAATTTTTGAAAAAAGAGGAAAACTGAAGAATATTCTATTGGATATCATACATAGTGTGAAGTTTTATTATCTAAAACAGTATAAACTTGGTGCAGGAATATACTAATGAAACAAATAGAAAATCTGTTACTGTGTTTCCTTGAAAAGAAGACCTAGCTGGACAATCAGCTCTAATGCGTCTTGTGGAGCAAAAATTAATATAAGACCCGGTCTTATTTTACTATAAGACTGGTCTTACATAATATAATAATATGATATAATATAATATAATATAATACCAGGTCTTATATTAACTTTTGCTCCAAAAGATACATTAGCGCTGATTGTCCAGCTAGGTCTTATTTTTGAGGAAACACAGTAACAGACTCATAAATGTGGAATTTGGTATAATAAAGGTGACATTTCAAGCCATCAGGGAAAAATAGATATTTAATTTATGGTGTTGGAAAAGTAAAGTATCCATTTTACAAGAATAAAGTTTGTGTACTACATTATGTCACACATATAAATAAATTCCAGGTGGAATAAAGAGCCATATGTAATAAAAAAAACCTTTAAAACATTGGAATAAGATAAATGAGAATATTTTTAAATTTTTATAAAGACTGACATATAATTATCATAAACACACCATAAACAAAGTTAAAACATAAACTACAGCCTGGAAGATAATGTTTTCAACATATACAGCAGAAAAAGGATCAATATCTATAATTATAAAGAATTCTTGCAAATCAACGAAAAGACAAACTGAACAGGAGAATGGACAAAGATTATAAACAAGCAAGACAAGAATAAAGAAATATAAATAGCTAAAAAAATTACATATGAAAAGATGTTTAACTACATTAATAAACAGGAAATTGCAAATTAGGAGTTAGATTTTGCCATCAGATGTGCAATTTAGTTAGAAAGCATGTTAATACACAATTGTGAAGGAGTAGAAAATTGTATACTGTCACACAAATTGTACAAGTGAATGAATAGAATCTCTTTTGGGAAAAACAATCAACTATTATCTCTCTATATTGAAAATGCACAGGCATTTTGACCAAGAAATGCCATAAATTCTCTTTTAGCTCTATCACTCGTCTTACCCTCACAGTCAATGTCTTTGAAGGAATATTCTATAGCTACTTTCTCATCTCCCATTCACTTGGACTTCCAGTAATGTGGCTTATTACCTTCACTTATCCCCAATTCCATAGAAACTCTTCTGGTGGGAGTCATAAACAACTACCTAATTGTCATATACAACAAAATCTTCTAAGTATGTGTCCTATTTGTCTTGCAAATATTTGATGTTGCAAACCATTCTTGATATTATTTCTTCCTTTGGTTTCTAAGACTCTTCACTCTTGTTTTTCCTTAAACCTCTCTATCTCCTTTGCTATCTCCTCTTTCTTTGATTTTTCCTTCAAAGTTGGTGTTCCCCAAGGATTGTTGCATGGCCTTCTCTTTCTCATTCTACATGTTCTCCTTGGGTGAGCTCAACCTATGGGCTTAATTTCTATTTATACCTATTTCAATATTCCAAAATAATCAATATCTTTAGACCAAAGCACCTATTGAACTCTAGATTCTTATTTATACCTTCTTTCTAACATCTCTACCAGAATAGTCCACAGTTATTCCAACAATCTCAAAATCATGTTTCTCTCTCTCTCTTTTCTTTGTCTTGATAAAAGTTCTACTATCTACCCAGTCACCAAAGCTAGAATCCTGGGAGCCATCTCTTACTCTCATATTCAATTTGTGAAAGGAGTCCTACAAATTCATAGTTCTACTTCTCATATCTACCTGTTACTCTCTACCCTCATTACTACTGCATTAGTTTATTCCCTCATCATCTATTCAAGAAGTTCTTACCCTGGAATTCATAGACTCACATGAATACATGGATGGACTTCAAGAGATCTGTGAGCCACCTGAGAGTATATGTAAAGTGTGCATGTGTATGCATGTATGATTCTGAAAAGAGATCTGAGGACACCACAAAGGTTAAGAGCAATGAGCTTAGTCTAACTGTTGTTGAAGTCTCCTAGTTATTCTGCCTGTTTCTAGTCTCACCCTTCTGACCCATCCTCCATCCTGCTGCCATGGTGTCTTTCCAAAATATAATATAAATCTGATCATGGCCCTGCTATCAAAATGCTATAATATCTTACCACTTTAAGATAAAACCCAAACTCATTTGTAAGGCCCTCTGTGATCTGGCTCCTGCTGACTTCTACTGCCTTTTGTATATCAACTTTCTTTCCTCCTTACATCGCAACTTCCAGCCCATGATAAATTTTTAATACTTAATTGTCCCTAGTGTCTTGGTTGTTCCCTACTGCTTTACCTTTGCTCATATTGCTTTCTTTGCCTGGACGTTTTTCTTCACAACTCCTTTGCTGTGCTCCCTTTGCCTCTAAGCCTATCAGACCATTCAGCCCAGGTAGAATTGACCATGTCTGCCTCTATTCCCAGAGTAGACATTACATAGAGCTTTAGCATAATTCCTATATTCCTTCATGCTACTTACTTGAGGTTACAGGTCAACTCATGTCCTGAACTGTACACTCTCTAAGGGCAGGGACAGTGTCTTATATATGTCCCCTCCTTGGACCATCAGGTTACTCCATAAATGTTGATTGAATAACTTAAAGAGGATACCAGTGTGATTGTTTTATCACCATTAACTCCCTTTCACTTGCTAAAAGAAAAGAAGTGAACAGAGGCATGGAAAAAGAAAGAGCATCTCAGATAATAGAATGTGATTGGAAAAATTTGCTAGGTATAAACAGAATTTTATGACTATCAAATCCTCATTGCAAAGGCCAAGAATTCTAAAATAATGTGAAAAAAGGAAGATAAAGGAGAAATTTTTAACTTGCTGGGGAGATTAACATAGTTTTCTATTGCCTTCATTCAAATATTATTTTATAAGATTTATTTCTCATAACCTTTGCATAATGTTAAAAGATGAGCGAACCTGAGGTCTATATTAGAAAGTAGAATCAAGGCATCAGAGTTTTGAATTTAAAAATCAACTGACTGAAGATTAGAGAATAGAAAAGAGGCACAACAGAAGCGGATTTTATATTTAAGGTATAAAAATAAAGCTGCCAATTCTGATTCTAAGACTTTGTCATATTGTAGGCAAGATCATAACTTTATGAAAATTCTTTTACATATAAATCTTGAAAAATAATGTGGACTCCTCAAGACTATGTATCATGTTGCATTTGTATATGGTCAAATGTTGAAGGCAGGAAGGGAAATGAAGAGAGATGAAAGAAAATATGCCATATAGGTAGGGGGGTGTGTGTGGAGAATTTCTAAAAACTACACCAAGTTCTTGAAAAGGAAGTTTCCTACTTGCTTCAGTGAAATAACAATCTAACATAAAGAAGGCATTATCATTGCATTATGCAAATATTGACTGACTTAGCTAATCATGGCTGTATATCCACAGCCTCTTTTCTCCCTGGAGTCTGCAGCGACAGCTTTGTGTACTCTGCAGTCTCTTGTGCCTGAGCCAACAACTGATAGAGTATTAGATCAAAGCCTTGATACACAGATGCCAGGCAATTTGGTATTAAACAAGCGATAAGAGTACAAAAGAAGTCTCAGTGTACTTTCACCACAATTTGAACGGCAAATAGTTAATTAGGTTGATAATAGATGTCAACATTTCATATGATGTCATGGTTCTAGAAGGTGTAAACTTCTCCCGCCGTGAGATGGAAAACTACATTATTTTATTTTTAAAAGAAACGAAGATGAATACCATTTCATTATTTATGATTTTTCCCCTCTAAAGCATTTGGCTAAACAGAGTTTTAATTATTTTTTAAGGTGGTTTTTTTATGTATAAAGGAACAGAATATAATTTTTATCTGCATAATTTAAGTGAGGTGTTTAAAAGGTGATATGATGAGCCAGTGAAGTTTGCATTCAATGCAAATAATCAAGACCTGAATTCATTAAGGATTATGGAGATGCTGCTATTTCCAGATTATTTCTAGGTTTCTTATATGTGTGATTTATAAAATATCTTACCCACTCATTCCGAAAAAAACCCCAAAAATGATGTCATGAAATATGAAGCATTTATATCTTCATGATATTTTTATCTAAATGAAAATAATCAACAATTATTTTAAACAACTAAATCAAACATCAGGAAAATTGAATACATTAAAAAAAATTTTCTATGTAAGCATTATATAAACAGGTCAAAGGTATGAAATGTTCTAAATATATTTCTTTAGCTAAGAAATATATAAAGGTTATGAGAGAGGCCATATATCTTCCCAAGTCTCTGAGGTAAATAATAAATGCCTTCCCAATGCTCAATGAAGTACCAAATTCTTGGAGCAAAATTTACAAATTGTATTATTTGTATGTGCCAAAAAACAAAAAAAAACCCCACAAAAACAAACAAAACAAAACAACACTTCACAGCCAGATGAGATGGTATTAGGGAAGATGAAAATAAACATCATAGAGATTATACCATTGGACTTTATCAAATAAGTGAAGTGTCACTAACACTAGTTGGAACAACCACATAGTAAATCTCTGGAATACTACTTCCCTTTTCCAGATTTTATAATAAAATCAGTGTATATTAACAGTGCCATCTACTGCTTAGCAGTAACACTACAGTGCCCCAAAGTGGCCCCAAATGAATCCAAGGTGGTGACTTTTATTTTATCTTTTAGGGGCATCATCATTGAAACTGGTCCATGGTGCTCTCCTCAGGGCACGATGAAATATGTTAAATGTATATGGTCAATGATTAACTGCTTTCTTTACAAAAAAGAAAAAAAAAGCCAGATTTGATTCCATATAGTGACTCATGGGAATAACAATGTAGTGAAAGTGTTGGAGTAAAGGTCAGGAGAGTTGTGTTCTTGTTCTTTTTTTGTTCTACCATCGTTTGACCTCATTTTCTGTTTAGCCTTCACTATTCTTTCTGGCGTAATGTTAGCAAGGCGATTTTTAGGTATTTTTTCTTTCAGGGAAAACAAACAGACATCATGTAGTCTCCAGAATGAAGGCATTTGTATCCTCTTCAAATCCCTTTCCAAAGAGTTTTCAAACTTACTGAGATTTCTTTAGTTGAAAGTAGGAATAGTTATTTTAAGGTTCTCTACCGTGCAATAAAATTATTTAGTTGAAAACTAAAACATACAGGCAATCAGCTTTTTAAAGGAAGGAATCCCAGTATCTGGGTAATTTAGTGAATATTTCCCTTTGTTTATAGTATTATAGAGCCCAAATCCAATGAGAATGGAAAAAATCTCCCTTTCCCCACAAAATTCATATCTTAAAAAAAATTTTAACATCATGGTGTCTTGTACCTCCTGATGTGATACACTAAGAAGAACATAGTATTACTTAATGCAGTATTCCTGCCAAAAATACATAACTCAAATCTAATCAAGAAGAAACATCAGACAACCCCAAATTAAGACACTTTCTACTAAAAAAAAAAAATACTGTAATTTTGGAAAATGTCAAAGTCATGCAAAACAAAAGAAAGACTAAGTACTGTTCCAGATTTGAGAAAATTAAAGAGACAACTAAATGCAATGTGTAATATTGGATTGGGTCTTGGAGCAGGGGAAAAGTTGACATAAAAAATATTGTGACAATAGCAAAATTTAAGTATGGGTGACATATTAGATAATAGTATTGAATCAATGTTAACTTTCTTGAATTTGATAAATATATCATTTCAGTAAGAAAAGCTCATTGTACTTGAGAAATACATTCCAAAGTATATGGAGTAAAGGGAGTACACAGTCTACAACTAACCCTCAAATGTTTCAGAATAAAGAACAGTAAAGCAAATAAGGCAAAATGTTAACAACTGGTGAGTGGATCTGAGTGAAGGGTAAACAGTAGTAGTTTTGTACTGTTCTTGCAACTTTTTTGTAATTTTGAAATCATTTCCAAATGAAAAAGTTAAAAACTGGTAAATATATTTTCTTCAATTTTAAAACATAAATTTTAAAGCTAGAAGACTGAAGAAAACCATTTAGCCCAAGCATTTTGCTTTACGTATGAGCAAATTGTAACCTAAAGTGCTTTGGAGAACTTCTTGAGGTTGCAAAAGTAACGAAAGAACGCATATCTCCTGACTCCCTATCTCATATCTCCTGACTTCCCATCTCATATCATTTCCAGCAAATCACACTAACGCTATAAAACGATGACACATCACAGGTGCCAAAGTGCCATTTCAATTAGATAAGACATTGTTGTGAAAACCTCCCCAGTTTCTCACAGTACAAACAATTCATCCTTGAATACTCTGTGCCAGCCTCTTGCTGTGCGTGAGAAGATGACAATGAAAAGATCTGGTGCTTTCCTTTGGGAACTCACAGGCTATGGGGGAGGTCACAGCGCGTACATAACCCAAATTGTGGCCTTTGATCTTGGCTGAAACCTGAAATTACATGTAAAGGGGTCAACTCTTGGGTTAACAAAACAGTTATAGGTATTTCTATAGACAGTACATTTTGTTGGTTTTTATGTCTTTTGATACATGATAAAAGATGATAGAGTCGAAAGCACAAATACTGGGGCTCTTAGAATCCAACATTAACACTCCTCTCCAGACTATAGGTTTCCTTACACTGTACAATCAAAGCTCGTTAGAAGATAAGATGAATGAGCCTATTTTCTACATTAAAGTGCCAGCAGTTACAGAGAAAGAAAAGAGAGAGAGGAGAAAGAAAAGGAAAAAACAAAAACAAAACAAAACTCAAGAAATAAGGGAGAAGTAAGAGAGTGCCTTTAAGTAATCCACATACTTTATTTTTTTAAAAAAAACTTACTGATTAAAGAGTGAGTTATAAAAAAATTCATAAAATACTTTTTATGTGTAAGTCAGCCATTCTTTTTACCTGTACCATAATAACATATTTATTCACAGTCTCTAGTGTGGTCACATTCCTTTAATATTAGTTTATCTATACAAAAGGCAACAATTGGGTGTTAAAGGAAAATGACTATTTTCATAACAGTCAAATGTCTGATTAATTTAGTTAAAATTTTGTCAAGCAAAGTTGCATCTGTATTTCCTTCAGCAGCATTCAAGTTCAAAGCCATCTAATACCAAACAATTTAAATGATAATCCCCCACCCCCAAGATATTTTTTTCCTCTTAAATTGGCTAAAACTTTAATCAACATCAAAGAATGTGAAAGTTTTAGACTGCATCAGACCCATGTTTCAACCTGCCAGGGGTCAGCCTACAACCAGAAAGCATGTAACGTGCTCGGTGATGCCTGTGGGTCCCCCTCAAGTACCCTCATCCCAACTTTTTTTAACATTTACTGAGGACTGTCCATTTATGACTGTATTTAAACCTGAATAATAACAGAGATGACAGTGCTAGGTGAAATTACCAGACGCATCAAGTCTTCACTTCTGGAGTATCTACTGAAAGCCAAGTAGTATTGGGAGAGGCAGGATAATGTGTGGTCAAGAGAGTAGACAGTGAGTCAAACAACACTGCACAGAGTCCTGGCTCTGCTATTTACTGTTCTCTCTGTGTCTCAGTTTCCTCGTTGGAAAATTGGGTAATAAGGTGACCTAGATCATGAGTTTGTGGCACAGAAGCTGGTGACTGTCAGCTAGTACTATGCAAAATTTATTAATGATTTAAAATTTTCTTTTGCACATGTTTTACAAGACACTTTCATGCACCAATGCTTCTTAAAGATTAGTGCACCATCTACACGAGGTGCTTGGATTTATTAAAAATGCAGATTGCTGGGCCATAACCCCAGACTGACTAAGAATGGGAGGGGAGGAATAGGGCCCTGGGCACTGCATTGAACACTTTACCCAGACGTTTGAGAACCAGAATGTTATTCACTTAGACATACCTCACTTATTTTGCTCATTTCTAACTTCAGTTTACTGCCTCACAAACCCTAATGTATAATGATAAGAACTTAAAATGTAAATAAACATTCCTTGTCAAGGAATATGTGTAATGTACCCAAACCTAAAATGGTGCCCTGGCTGGCGAACATTTAGATGGTAGACTGATTGAAAGAACATCCATTAAATTTGTACCCTAGGTTTCTGAGGAGCTCTGCATTGGCCTTTATGAAGAGCCATGTTTACTGCCCCAAATGGCACTCCTCTCCTCCTCAAGTAAGTCACGTGCTGCCCACAAAACAGCAAAACTAGTCCAAGAAACCCAGGCTGCCAGTCCCCACCAGAAAGTAACAGAGTAACATGAGCTACAGGAACCCAGAAGTCCAGTCTCTGGCTCCTCTGGGGCACTTTTCATGTATCTTGCAAACAGGATTCATTCTTTTAATAAGTATTTCTTGAGCACCTCCTGTATGCGAGGCACTGGTCTTGTGGGTGGCAGACGCCCTAAATTTGTTGGTCCAGCCCTTCTGCTACCACGTTTCTAAATTCAACTTCCGTTCTATATGAGAAGTTTGTGGGAGTAGGGAGTGGTGGGTGGAAAAGTAGAATATTTAAAAAGAAAATATTTGCAGAACTGAAATAAACTGACATTAAGATCTGTTGTAATATGTACTCTCTGCTGGGTTCTCATCCTCTCTCCCGAATCGTAAAAGAAGAGAACAGAGATACCTGGTGCTGCACGGAGGGTACACACCTGCGTCTTCGGAAACTATGGTAGAACTCTGCTGACAGCATCCTCAGACAGGAATAAAACGGAGAGAGCCCAATGGGTAAATGCCATTATGCCTGTCCTTTCCCAATTTTCATAGTATTCTCCTCCTGGATTTACATCGTTTAGAAAAACAAGAACTCATGAGCCCTGTCTTATTAGTCAGAAACAATAGCCTATCCAGCCCCAAATTCTGACTCCGACAGTGGCACCAAGGGATGTTTGCAGGGACCCTGATGTTGACCTCAAAGGTAAGGAATAGACCCCAACTGCCCTAACTAAATTCTTGGTAAGGGCAAGTTTAACTTGTTTTTAGAGAACAGTTTGCTCAGTCTACAAGAAATAAACAATATCAGGCTTTTTGCTGTTTGCTTGTGATTTTCCCTAGGTAAACTCATTTGTCTGAACTTAAAGCCCTTTGTGTTTGTTCCTTCAAAAACATGAAATTGTGGTGGTTTAATTGAAAGGATGATTTGGATTCCATTTACCACAAACATTAAGTACTTTTCCTATTTACTTTTTTCAGCTGTATTTTAGCTGCCACCGCAAATCACCAGTGTTGCCAAAGAGACTGACTATGCCTTGCATTAAAAAACAGAAACCACAGTCCGGGTAACTTAAGGTTCTACGAATTTCAGAAAACACATCGGAGAGGCCCCATTTCCCTCCTACCTCAATTTCTGAACTCTTCTGACAAAATTGTTCTGAAATTTAATAGCAAAATTCCAGAAGGGCATGCTGTACTAACTCTTGTTGGACATAAGAGGGTTAAAGATTATGTAAGAAAAGCTGGTCTCAGTACTTGTTCCCAAATAATAATATGTCAGGTGATATTTGTAATCCAGACCACCCTTGTGCTCTGATTTGAGCCCATAGTTTTTCACCTCTTCCAAATTCAGAGATCAGTGTCTATCTGACATCAATTTCATGTTTTCCTCTGTAAAAATTGGCGGTCAGTGCTTACTATATCACTGTGGTATATCACTGATCATTTCTCAGCATAAGGCAGCTTCAGCTATATTTGTTCCCCTTGCTTCATTATCTTTCTTTAGGGAATATATTGCACCTTCACACCATTTCAGTTTGCTCATTTCTTTATTAATGGCTCTAAAGTATTTCGTGGGATGTCATTCGTCCATAGTCCATAGACTATCTGGTTTTGTGAGGAGAGTATAAGAGAAAGCACAGGATTTATTAGATAAGCCAATATAATTGTAGAATTGTATTTCCACATTTAGAAAGTGTTTTTCTATTCATATTAACAAAATGTGATTTTCTAAAAAGTATATTTGAAAAATAAAATAAGTTGTTAATATAATTAACTTACGAGTATAAAAGATATGATTGAGACCCTTCACCGGCAAACTCTGGCAGAGTCTTCACATACATAACTGGGAAGATCATTGCCAGTGTGGAGAATACAATTGACTTGCTCATGCAAGTCCACCATCTTCCCCAGTGTTCACCAGTCAAATTGTACTCATTTGCTTAGAGTCCAACTCAAATCCCCCTTTTCCACAAAACTTTTCTTGGTTAGCCTAAGCAACGTGCTTTCTCCCTCCTAAGCAGTCAGTTATATTGGTACCTATTTGTAAAACGTGTATGTACTTAGGCGAGACCGACAGGAGACCAACATCAAAGAATTTGTGAGGAATCATGCCAGGAAGACAGCTATATAGAGGTCTCCACTCTCAGCCAAACTGCCTCAGAATATACGATCATTTTCTGTCTTAGGAGTCAAGCCTCCACTATGGAGAATAAACAACTGTGGTAATGGACATGTTTAAAAGGATAAGATTCTGAACCCAAAGTAATCATAGTCTGACTATGGATCGACATAGCTTACTTGGCTCCTCCCCACTCCTGCCCCTGTCCTGTCAAAGATAGCTTTTTCTGGTCTACCTGGAAATCTTACTTTCTTCCTTATCTTGTTCTTCTCCCAATTCGTCTCAAAGAAAGAAGACAGAGAAGAGACTACTGTCACCTATTCTTCCTCTCCTCATCCATAAAGAGTTCCAGATTATTCTGTCATGTCCTCATGGAGCACTGATAGAAGGAACCTGGCTCTTCATACCTCCATGTGTTTTTCAATATTCCAGAACAAATTTGTCAAAAGAATTCAGAAATAGACCAAGGAGGGAAATGGGGATCCTCTGCGGTGTTTTCTGGAATTCACGGACTGGATACAATAGAGACTGGATGCCCCACGAACTGTGAAAGCAACGGGGGTGGGGGGAAGGGAAATGAGAAAAGGCCAAAAATAGAAACTGAGATTTCTTAACCTGGGATATGGAAGATCAAAGTGTAATTTAATAATAAAATGTAAATATAAAAATGTCCATTCAGAGTATTAGTCTCCATTCATGTTAAAGCTAGACCAAAAAGAAATAAACTGAAAAAGTGGAATAAGAAATAAAAGTTAGATTAAAAGGTAATTTTCATAGCTGAAATAGAAATAAATTACCCAAGAAGAGAGAACATTCCTCATTGTTGGTATTCAACAGGGTAGGCTTTCATCTGCTAGAAATTGTTTAAATAGTGCAGAGTAATGTGTAAGACAAAATTTTAACATTAAAATCTATGATTCTCTCATGACAGACTAATCAGAACTTTAATATCTAGTTCACTATGTCATGATCACAACCTTAATTCTAAAGCTGAGATTAGGAATAAAAGCATAATTACTTCTCTCTCAAATGGACTTAGTCTGTATATAAAGGTTATGGCTTTGATATAATAGGGAGTGTCAACTGAGTGTCTTTATCAAGTTGAACTCTAGTAATTTCTGTTATCTATTACCTAGTGCATCTATTTTTTATTCTTCATACAAGATAGCAAAGAATAATGCTTTTAAATATATTGTTGTGAAATTCTTTGGATATCAACCAAATAACCATTGTCATATAACAATGAAATGTATTGTAGCATGGTCTTAGTAGGCACGTTTTTGTGAAATACAAGGGGTCAATAAATATAGAAAAGAGATGATGTGCTATGAGACTGATGTACAAAAGTTCCAATTAATGGCTTTTGAATAAGTCAGGACAACAATTGTATTCAACATTTTAAAAATTTATGTCATTGTGAGTTAGCAAATAGTTTGTCTTCAAAAGTCCATGTCACTGATTATTTTTATTTCCTTCTAGTTACATAAGTTATAAGGAGAATAAAGTTGGAGAATAAAAGAAAGCATAACAAATAAAATAAAAATCACTCATATTCCTACTACCCAGAGGTAACTACTGTTAACATTTTGGAGTCAATTTCCTCTGAGTCTTTAAGATCATGTTTTATCGGCAGGTATTTTTTTTTTTCCTTTCTAAATCTCTCTCCTCTTCCCCACCCCATGAAATAAACATCCATATCATTCCATTTTGTATCAAAACATTATTTTTAATGTCTGCACGATGTTCCATCAAAGGGATGCATTACAAGGTATTTAATCTTTCATTATTACTGGAGATTTTAGGCAATCCTAATCAAGAGACAAGAGACAGAAGACTCTCTACCTATGTTAGGCAGAGCAGCATTTAATACAGGGAATTAGGAGCTTATGAAATTACACAAGGTTTGAAAGAGCGGACTCTAAGCTGGGTCCCAGGAATGATTCTTAGAACACCACTACAGAACTGATGCTTGTGGGGACTCAGGAAACTCCTGCTTGAAGAATAACCTGGGATCTAAGAAGCAGGACCACTGCCACCACTGCCATAGCATCTCTTGATACCCCCCAAATGAGTGATGGACACTGCAATGATTTTCAAGAAAACCCAATGTTTCTACCACCATATTTGCCGACAGAAACCCAAAAACAAAACCTTGGTTCAACAGCAAGATGTACTCTGCTTCACTTTCACTCTCTATACATCGTGCCGGTACATCTACTTGGTGGAAGCTAATTTGCTTAAGGATCCTATCTGTAAGGGATATTGGGCTGTGTGTGTTTTAGCTTTCCAGTCTCTGCAGAGCAGGGTGCGGGTGGGGCAACAAAAACAAGGTTGGACGGATTCTGAGCTTTAACCTACCATATCTACCGTAACTATTGTCAATAAGGTTGTGAGAAATGTCTTTGACATGGATCTTTGGGTGCAACACTGTTTACTTCCTTATGGTAGATTCCTGGAAGTATAGTTACTAAGCCAAGAAATAGAAACATTTTAGACTTTTATGCCAAATTGCTTTCCAGAAAACCATAAAAGCTCATATGACCATATAAGCAAGATGTGAAAGTACCCAGCTCACCCTATACTTACCAGTGTTGACTATTGAATCTCTTTTAAAAATCTACAAGATCACCATCAATGGTGGAACTCTGATCATAATGATCTGGTTATCCTGTGTTAGTAAGAAAAACCAATCTCCCTTTCTTGAATATCCAAGGGACTTATTAGATGATATATATGTCCCTAAAGATGCATTACAAATGAAGCCATCACAACAGCACAGCTAATCATATTGCTTGCCTTCAGAAGACTCATGTTACAGAGAGCCTGTGTAGGGCCTCTGAGATAAAAGGATCCTGGTGTGAGATGGACACAGAAACAAGGGTTGGGACATGAGTGATGCTATTTCTCCGACTAGAAACCAACGGCAGTGTCAAGTTGTCAACTGTGGTTTCTTTATCCATCAACCTATAATTTCCATCAGCACTCTAAATCACACCTATTAGACAAACAATCTAAATAAAAACAGTCTCTTGCTAGGCAAATACAATTTTACAGCAAATCCCTCTGGTTGTCCAAGTTCAATAGCCTTGAAAGCCCTTTCTACATCTGTACAAATCCTGTAGCTGCACTCTGAGAACCTTCTACCACTTCTACCTCTTTCATGGGAAGAGTTGAAGTGAAAAAGAGTCCTTAAAGTCTTTAAAGTCATTCCAACTATATGCAGCACATAGAACTAACTAACATCACTGCCCTGAAAAATGACCACAATTATCATTTGTATGTAAGGTGGGTTCATCTCATTCCATGGAAACCCCTCAGGTGTGTTCTCTCTCTCTCTCTCTCTCTCTCTCTCTCTCTCTCTCTCTCTCTCTCTCTCTCTCTCTCTCTCTCTCTCTCTCCTATTCTCTTGGTTGCTATACTCTATTCTCTTGTTAATAATAGACTAATCCCTTCTATCAGATGTCCACCTCTGGATCAATCAGAGGCCACATTTCTCAAAGAAATGTCGACCGTTGCTTCTGAGCTGGGCTTATGTTGGGAGGCTGTGTAGGTAGAACAGTGGTTTTCAAAGTCTGGACCACCAGCAGCAGCATCTGGGAACTTATTTGAAAAGCAAATTCTCAGGCCCCACAACAGACCTACCTACCTAATTGTGGCCCAGCTATCTGTTTTAACAAGCCACCCACGTGATTCCTGTGCATTCTGAAGTCTGAGGACTGCTGGGCTAGAAGATACTGTTGTGGGTGGCACTGTGACAGGGATACGTGGTATAGTATCCCCGGGGAAACGGATTATATGATCAGGGAAGTGGGCCCAGGCAAGGTCATTTTATAAGGGAGAACAACATGGAGCAAACTATATAACTTAATGTATTTCTTGTCAATACATTCTTCTCACTAAAAAAAGAAAAGAAGATTTGACATTCGAGAGCCAACATCAGTAGCAATGCAAAAAGGGGAGCAGTGTTCAGAGTAAAATGTTAGTATGCAGTTCCATTTTGGAAATTTGGAAAAGGAGATGGTACTGGGATTTTTCACAGGAAGATAGCAGCTGTCTTTACTGCTTTAACTACAGTCTCATGTGGTAGAGAGAGCCCCAGACTGGGAGTCAGAAGACCTGGGTTCTAAACTCAGCTGTTTGTTCTGTTCAGTTATTTTATGATCTTGGGCAAATCAGGGCCTCAGTTTCCTCATCTGTAAAATGAGCATTAACTACATTTTCTCTAAGGTCACATTCAGTTCTAGAATTGCTCTATCCTATGGGATTCTTTGAGATAGACCTTAAACTACTCTGATGGTTTCCTCTACCCTTAAGAATTTGTGGTTTTGAACAGGGGATGGAGCCCTCCAAGTGGACTTCAGGGCATGGATTATAGGGTTCCTTTTGTGTGAAACCATGACTATCAGAAAGAAGTCTTTTTAGAAAGCAGGGCAAGCTGGTATCAGGAAAGACTAAGGCTAATCTGAGTTGTTAAAAAAATCTGAGTAGGGCCCAGAGAAAAGAGAAAAAGGAGGTTGCAGACATAAAGAATCCTAGTCTAGGCTTTATAGGTAGAACTTCAACTCACTAGTGAATAAGCCTGGTTAAAGATTCTCTTGGGCAAAGCCTGGAGGCACCAACAGAAGATGGAGGGAGCAGAAGAGGAGCAACACAAATCACACACACACACACATACACACACACACACACACACACACACACAAAGTCACGCATTGATTATTTCAGTTCTACCAAAGCAAATGGCTTTCTTCTAAGGAACTCCAAACAATTGACATGTTCTCTGAGCCTGTGTTTCTTCCTCTCACAAAACAGGAAGGAGATAATGCAAGTGAAGTTTCTAGCATGATTCCTGGCACGTGGTACCCCTTTCTCTGACTCCTAGCCAATCCCACAAAAAAGTGACATGTCCAAGGCCACATGGCAGATCCAGGAACCAATGCCAGCCTCAGGACTCAGAACTCCTTTGCAACAGAACCAGCCTACACCCATTTTACATTCCTTCCTATTATCCACTTGACTCAAAACATCGACCTTATCTGATCCCTGTTTTGGTTTAAAAACACACATATAAATTCAACCTTATTGTTATCCTAGAGAGCAGTGATTCATGCATTGGCTTCTCTCAGCACCAACCTGGCTTCCTAAGGAAAAAAAAATCATATGTCTATCTCACTTTCATCATTGTTCATTACAGGAAGAAGTTAATTTTATTAGTGCTCATTGTTTATGTCAAGGTTTGAGATGACTTTTTCAAAGGCTGAATTTTCTCAGAAAGGTTTTCCTAGATTAACAATTCTGAAAAGTTGTAATACATTTATTTTAATCTCTTGCCTCAGAGAACAATTTCTGTACAGATAAAAGCATAAGTGAAAAGCAGCTATTGTATATGCACAGTAGCATATTTTTAAACCCTGTCCTATTACGAAAGAGAGGATAACAACAAAATGTGCCCTAAGAATCAAGGTCCATATTTTATGTTACTGGGAGCTATGCCATTGAATCAATGCATGCTGCGTGGAAACTTTTTTCCCAATGTGTGTACAATTTTATAGGTTCCTCTACTGCAGAGCAAAATGCACAGGTACTGTGAGGCTTCTTAAGTCTATAATTCTTTAATAGCTTTTGCTTCTAATGTTCCCCTCCCCATTTGTTCAGTAAATGGTTAGTTTTATACTGAAAGTCAAAGTTAATTGTGCACAAAAGCACTGACTTGGTACTCTTTCATAAAGGGTTAATGACTAATAAGCAGCGAGTTGAAATTAAAGTAGGTGAGATGAAGGACAAGGAGGGGCTAGGCTGCACCTTAAAAATATTTTCCATTTGGGGTGAGATTAAATGACTTGTGACTGGTGATCTCTGAACCAAAATCAAAGCTACGATGTGATGTTTGAAACCATGCCCTGAGAAGAGAGGTGTAAACTCTTTCTAGTCTCTGTCTTCTGGGGTTCATGGGAAACTGGGAGAGGCTCAATACTGAGCAACAAATTAAATTAAAGGACGGGAAGAAAGAGCTCCGAAAGGCTTTATAATGAAGATGGAGATCTAATGTTCCTATTTCTACTTAGGAAAGGAAATAGCATGGCTCTGAGCTAACATGATTATTTCCTAAACTTGGTTGGAAAAAGTGGCCAAATTAAAAGAATAGAGAGGTATAAATTTGAGGCAAGAAAAGGAAAGAGTAGTTAAGGTAGCAAAAATTATGGAGATGAGGTAGGAAAAAAAGAGCTAGAGATTCCTACTGGAAGAAGGGGAGCTGCCAAGGTTTTCAAATGGAAGAGAACATGTTCATCTTTAAACTGCACGCACTTGCCCACCTGCCAAATGAAATTTGCAAAATCACGGCAAACATTTCCACAGATGCCTGCAAATACGGCAGATCTGGAAAGTGACATCATGTCTAAACCAAACACCTAAAGGGGTTTCTCTTTTCTGAGCTCCAGAGATAATTCTTCTCAGTGGAATGTCTGGTTATAACCAGTTCAGAGCTGCAGATGTCTGAGAGCTGAAGAGCTCCACGAAGCAGGCTGAGTGCCTTAGCAAAGGCAGCTGTGATGACATTCAGCTTTCAGTGGCCGGGTTACTCACCAGGCCAGGCAAATCCTTAAAAAGACACACACATGTTCATTGTGGGAGGAAGGGGAAGAAATCACTCAAGGCAGAAATGTGTAGTTTGAGCTTTGTGTTTAATCAAAATATTTATCTGTAAAGCCCTGAAAACTGAAATGAGATTGCTTTTGCTTTACTCTCCTTAAATAGTATTCTTTACTCTTTAGTCAGAGTTTATTTAAAGAAAAAAAGAAATACTATGACCTAGATAATTCAAGAGTGGAATTCTGCCTGTCAACGTTCTTCAAATGCAGACCCGTGCTACCATTCACCTATGCCCAGCTGAATGTAAGATTCCCATCTGTGTGTTCAACGTAGTACACATTTTGCAACCCAACATATGTTCTGGGACTGAATGAATTCTTCAAGCAGGACTTGGGAAATGGAACACACACAAGGAAATTGGAGCCCTGGGGCCATCTTTTGTTCTATGCTTATCTTTGGTTCCATCTTTTATACCTTTCCTTGTTAAAGGTTCTATCCTGTAGTTTCTCCACTGGGGAAAAAAGTATATGGTGTAATTCCCTCCCCTGCCTAACTTGCAGAGATGCTATGAGATTTAATGAGGCTTCACTCATGAAAGGCTTTGAAATCTTGATTAAAAGGTACTGGATATGTTCAATATTACTATTATTATTATTTTTATTATTTACATCTTTTCTTTGGCTGAGGCCTATGTATAACATGTTATTACTGTCTCTTTTTGGAGGGTTAATAGCAGCTTTGCCCTCCCTCCCCACCCCCACCCCCATTCTTAGCACCCAATGCAGTAATAATAAATTTCCTGTGTAGTTCCAACATTTTTCCTACCAATTGCCATCACACTATTTCAGGACTATATTTTGTTCACTAGAGTACATACAACAGTATTAGTGTAACATAGCTAGCAAATACATCAATCCACTAATGAAAATAAAATTATGCTACTCATTTTCTCCATCTCTGATCCATAGGGTAATTGTTGAGAATAATATGTTGACTATAGACACCTGAAAATATGGGTTTTTTCCCCCCCCTCTTTTTTAGCACATTTTCTCAAAGCATCTTTCTTTGGAATTTGGTTCAGATAATCTACATTCTCTTGTAGTACATGACACAATGTATTCATCACCGAACCTTTAATTTTTTTGTTTAAAATTTTAATAACCAGAATAAAAGTGCCCAAACACTTCCATTGGAAAAAAATTAAATCAATTCTAGTCGCTAGGGAGAAGTGAATACCCACTGATATCAGATTCCAAATATCAGTTTTGCAATCCGAGAGCCAGTTTCTCAGCACTGGTATATGAACCACCTTCATTAGGAGCTCCAGGGAGCTTGTTAAGAGGCAGATACCTGCACCGCACCTCAGACCTACTGAACTCAAAACTGTGTTAGGGCTTGGGTGGCCAGATTTAAAACATAAAAATACAAATTAAAACATAATAAATAAATACAAAAATATACAAATAAAAGTGCCCTAGTTGGGACCCAGGCATTCCAGATGTTTCCTAAGCACACCAATGTTTGAAAACCACTGGCCTAGGAAATGCAGATTAGAAATCACAATGACATTATCACTACATGACCTCCAGAGTGGCTAAAATAAAAAAGGACTGACACCATGAAATGTTGCTGAGGATGTAGAGCAACTGGAATTCTCATATAGTGGTTGTGAGAGTATAAGATGGTAGAAGCATTTTATGAAAAAGAATAACAGTTTCTTATAAAATTAAACATATACGAAGGTCTGACAATTAAGTTTGCAAACTTGTTGTTACAATGTTGCTAACCTTTTTTTTTATATCAGTATATTCTTTTGTATAAGGCTTCTTTCTCTTAACATGTTTTTGAGATTCATCCCTGCTGTTGCATACGACTCTTACATCAACTTCATTCCCTTTCATTGCTAAGTTATATTGGCCATTGAATAAATACATGACAGTTTGTTGGTTCATTCTGCTAATGACAAATACCTGGGCTATTTTCAATTTGGGCTATCATAATTAAAGTTGCTATAAATATTCTTGTACAAGTCTTTGTGTGAACATATATTTTCACTTCTCTTGGGTGAATAATTCATTATGAATTTGTACAACTGGACAAACAGTTAACCGAGTTGACTATTTGGAAGTGCTGAAAGGCTATGTGAAAAAGTTAGACGACCTGAACTTTTCGCCAATTCATGGCTCTTGCATCGTGGCAATGCACCAGTTCACATAGCAATGTCTGTAAGGGAGTTTTTAGCCAGTAAACAAATAACTATTGGAACACCCTCCCTATTCACCTGACCTGGCCCCCAATGACTTCTTTCTTTACCCGAAGATACAGGAAATACTGAAAGGGAGACATTTTGATGACATTCAGGACATTGAGGGTAATATGACCACGGCTCTGCTGGACATTCCAGAAAAAAAGTTCCAACATTGCTTTGAAGGGTGGACTAGGCGCTGGCATTGGTGCACAGCTTCCCAAAGGGAGTACTTTGAAGGTAACCGAAGTGATATTCAGCAATGAGGTATGTTGCATTTTTTTCTAGGATGAGTTCGCAAACTTAATTGTCTGGTCTTTGTACGTACATACTTCATTACTCAGCAATTCCACTCCTAAGTATTCACCCAAGAGAAGTGAAAATATATGTTCACACAAAGACTTGTACAAGAATGTTTATAGCAACTTTAATTATGATAGCCCAAACTGAAAATAGCCCAGGTATTTGTCACTAGCAGAATGAACCAACAAACTGTCGTGTATTTATTCAATGGCAATATAACTTGGCAATGAAAGGGAATGAAGTTGATGTAAGAGTCGTATGCAACAGCAGGGATGAATCTCAAAAACATGCTAAGAGAAAGAAGCTTTATACAAGAGCATGTGCTGATATATAAATTATTTAATTTTTATATATGAGTATACAAATGATTTTATTTATATATAAGTTTATGATTTCATTTCATTTATTTTATCTATGAGCATATCAATGATTTCATTTATTTAAAGTTCTAGAACTTCAGAACTTTTTTATGGTGAAACAAATTAAAACAGTGGTTTCCTCTGGTGGAGAGGAGGTGGGGGGTAACTGGGAAGGGGTATGAGAGAACTTTGTGGGGTGAAAGTAATATTTTATATCTTGCTAAGCATTTGACTCACAAAGATGTATGCAGTTGTCAAAATTCATTGAATAGTACAATTAAGAGTTGTGCATTTCATTCTTTGTAAACTTTACCTTAGGAAAAAAGTAAACCAATATTCAATTCTAGTTTATGATGTATAAGCTGAAGTATTTAAGGAAAAGTATACGGATGTCTGAAACATACTTTGAATGCATGCAAAAAAATAAGATGAACAGAAGGTTGGATACACACACATACACGATAAAACAAACATAGTAAAATGTTAATGGTAGCATGACAGACATATGAATGTTTACTATAAAATTCTTTTACCTTCTGTATGTTTGAAATTTTTCAAAATTAAATAGTGGAGAAAAAAATTCACTGTCCTAGAGAAACCACAGTTTTCTGACTGGGAACATCAATTTTAAAGAGGCTTCTTCTATCTTCATCTATAGGCCTTTCTCACCAAGACTACACAAGAAAAAGGAATCATTCTGATTTCTCTCAGCACCCCAAGTCATCTACACAGATCAGGAAGCTCAGACTCACCCTCCTTGGGAAGAACTTGTCCTCTTTATCACAATCTTCCCTTCATCCTCTTCTGAATACTAAGTTAGTTTGATTCTCCTTTTCCTTGTTGCCTTAAACTTTCTCCACTTCTTTTTTTTCTACTGAGAAACTCTTATTTTCATGTATCTAAGCCATAACATAGAAAAGTGTTTTTCAAACTCTGAACCTTCACCTTTAGCATGGTGACCACCTTGTGAATGGTGACCACTTAGCCACATATGAATGGGGCTTTATTTATGAGAGACAACAATGAGTTTACACTGCAGCTTTTGGCTCCTATTTTTCCCCTTAAATTACAATAGCTTATTATATAGCTTTAAAATGTGTACATTTTATAAATTTATGCCTATAACAATAAAAAATACCATGCATTAATACCATGCAATACAATTGTTCTACTCATAAGATCAGCACACAAATTATAAAACATTAAATCAGAATGGACTCTTGGTGGTGTAGAATGGACTCTTGGTGGTGTACAAGGTGTGATCAATAAATATGGTGAATATTTAAATTAAAAAATCATTACTGTAAAAGACCCATTGCCATTAATGCCCCTCAAAATACACTCCTCACTTCAAACACACTTATCCCATCGTTCTTGCCACTTTCTGAAGCAGTTCTGGGTCTTCTTTCCTGAGTGTCTTTAGTTGCACTGTCATGGCTGCCTTGATGTCCTGAATTGATTCAAAATGTTTAACTTTCATGGTCATTTTGACTTTGGGGAAGAACCAGAAGTTGCACAATGGCAGATCCAGTGAATAAGGTGGATGAAGACACACCATAATATTTATTTGACAGAAATTGCCATACCAGAAGCAATGTGTGACACAGAGCCTTTTCATTGTGATCATAAAATATGGTGAATGCTGCTGCTGAGTGCCATCCAATGAAAAGGAAGGGATCTTCAATACAGGAAGCAGTACATGGAACCTTAGTAACAGTGTGTGACAAGTTTCAACTTGTTCAGTGCAGTCAGTCAGGTGTGAGCTATGGTTGAGGGTAGGTATGTTTTAAAGTGTGCCCTAAATCATCCTCCGTTATGACAACACTCCACGTTACACATCGCTTTGGGTATACAGCAATTTCTGTCAAATAAAACCATTACGGTGCGTTCTCGTCCATCTTATTGGCCGGATCTGGCTCTTCCCCAAAGTCAAAATGATTCAGGACATCGAGGCAGCCATGACAGTGCAACTAAAGATACTCATGAAAGAGGATTTCCAGAACTGCTTCAGAAAGTGGCAAGAACTCATGATCAGTGTATTTGAGAGAAATTAATGGCAATGTGTATTTTACTGTAATAAAAATTTTTATTTAAACATTCACTGTATTGCTTGATCACACCTCATATGATTTATAGTGAATGTTTCACTTCAGTTCTGTCATAGTCCCTGCCTATATCACTTCATTGGAAGATAACAGTTTAGGATCCTTTTTGAAAGTAGGGCCATGTCCAAATGGTCCTCCTCATTCTCCATTCCACCATCACTCCAAGATAGACCTGCAAAATCTCAAAGGAAGGAAGCTCAGAGTTAGCTGTGCGATGCCCAGAATCAGAGAGCACATCTTTTGTGTATGTGTGGGTGGGACAGCAAAGCTGACCCTCTCCTGCTTGCCTTTGTCTGCCTGCTGCCCTTGGTCTCCCCAAATCAGCTCCCATTACTCTTAACTCTGGATTCTTAAGTAGAGTCATAGTCTTGGAGCTGGCTCCCTAGCTCTCTCGGGTAATTATTCAGGGAATTGCTTTTGTGAACCATCCTTTGTACTGGCCATACTCTGATAAACAGGTGATGAAAGTTTGCTTTTTAAGTTCGGTTTGTGGTTTGTCTTACCTGGTTCCTCTTTTTCAGATCGAGGATCACCTGCTATCTTCTCACTCTGTAACAGCCACACTATGGTGATCTATTAAGCAAAGAAGATTCCTGAATTCTTAAAATAATCACTTTTTCCTGAATCAAGACTTAGCTAGGTCTGTTCATGTACTTGAGGCTCTGACCTATCATTGTGAGCCAAAATATTATTTTAGTGGGTAGGAGCTTTAAAAAAGTGTGACTGTACAAGAACTGTTCAAGGTCAAGTTAATGCTTTTATATCTTTGGAAGATGCAGTCCTGGTTTAAGAGAAGTTAGCACAAAGAGGAGGGTAGTCTTATTTGAAAGCTTTCTCATTTTCAGCTTACATTTGCAACATTTACACTTCAGGATTCTACCTAATTACAAAAATACTACATGCTCAATGCAGAATATTTGTAAAGCACAAAGCAAAAATAATAAAACTTATCATTTCACAACTCAAGATAAACACTACTGTCCTTTTTGATACATGTCATTTTTTTTATTTGTTTTGTTTCAATTACTGCTATCCAATATCCACTTCTACACATAAGAATTATTAACTATTTGCTTTTATTATTGACTACTTTAGGAAGTATTCAAGGCAATTTAAGTCCCCAAACTATGTGCATGATTTTTATTGAATATTATTTTTATTGATGATAAAATTGATAAATCTGTAAAATATTCAAATAATTGAAAAATATATTTGCAGGAAAAGCATACCTCCTGCAGTCCCACTCTACAGGGTAATATCATTAGCAGATTGACATATATCTTCTCAATATCTCTTTCTGCTTATAAATCTATACATATAAAATTTTTATAAAAAATGAGATTATGCTATACATATTGTTCTATAATTGACTTATTCATGAACATTTAGATTATTTTTAATTCCTGTCTATTACAAATAATGCTGCAATGACTAGCTTTCAACAGAATTAAATTGCAAGTATATCAACCTGAGTAGAACATGTTATAAATGATCAACCTCAACATCTCAGCTTCTTAAAACAAAATAATTCATTGCTTGTTCACATCGTAGTCTAATACAGGTTGGTGAGCAATGGTGGTGATGGGCACTGCTCCACACAGTCGTTCAGGGACTCACATCTTATGACTCCACTCTTTTGGTCTTTGATCTCTTCTGCATTCTGCCCATAGTTGGGGAAATCAAGAGAGCATAGAGAAGGCCCACACATTCACTCACAATCACCTCAGTATGGAGGTGATGTTTCTCACCTCCATTCATATTCCATTGGAATAACTAGCCACATGGCTCTATCTACATGCAAGTCCATGTGCATACTGGGAAGGAAATAAGATCACAGGTATTGGACGGCACTAATAGCTCTCATGATATGTTTACAAATTTTCACCATAGGATACATTTATAAACATGGAATCCCTGAGTCAAAGATTATGAACACTTTAGTTCTGATAACGTCAAACTATTCTCTGTGGAATCAAACCAATTTATCGTCTACCAATAGCGTTAAGAGTGTCTCTTACCCTACATTTTGTTAACACAAGGCATTTTCATTGTTGTAATTATTTGTCGATTTGAAAGAAGAAAAGCATTATCTTGGAGTTTTATTTTGCATTTATTTGTTTATCAGTGAGGGTATGTATCTTTTCATAGGTTTTAAGACATGTGCATTTCTTTTGCTAAATACCTATTCTGTCCTATGACATTTTTCTTTTGGGTTGTTCATCTTATTTACTGATTTATGGTAACTATTTATGAGTTATACTAACTTGTCATATACTGCAAATATTTCTACAGTAGTTATTATTTTATGTTAATATTATGGAATCATTTGTCATTTACTACTGCACATATAGTCTAATACATGAGTCTTTCCATTTGTGGTTTCGGACTTTATTGACATACTTAGAAAGACCTTCCCAAACAAAAGATTATAAAAATACTCACTAATATTTTCTGGTAGTACTTTTATGGCTTTATTTTCTACACTTGAACCTTAATCAATGGTCAACATATATAAAACTTGGAAAACAATACAAAGAAAAATGGAAAAAAGAAAAATCACTGGGTGGCAATCTACCACCCAAAAATAATCACTGTAAACATCTGGTATATACATGTCCCTTTTTACCTCTATGCATGACCACCCAGCTGAAAAGACAATATCCATACACCATTTTACATTCTGATATGTTCCAGAAAAGTCTTAAGGCAACTAGTCTAAGTATGTGCTGTGAATAGAACTTTTGAAAAAATTTAAGAGTTCTGCTTGGCTTTTTTAAAACCTAAAAAAAAAAAAATATATTTGTCACATTTTTAAAATACACAGAAAAATAGCTGTAAATGTGTTTGAAAGTGAAATTATAATTAGAAAATTTTGTTATCTGTGATGTAAGAAGTGGGAGAACGTAAATTCAAAACAAGAACTGTGCATATCACTTTACTTTTATCGCACAGTTTATCCTCACTAGAACAAAAGTTTTTCTATTCTTATTCCAAAAACCTTTTTACAAATCTTTTATTGTGAAGTACTATTTCATATCTATTTATAAATTAGATAACAAAGTAAATAGTTACTAAGGCAATGTTGGAATTTGTTAGGAGATTACACCTAAGAGCAATTATACGTTCTTTACACATCTGTGACAATTATATGTCTTGTGTAAGTATCCTTGCAAATTTTCATAAATTTCTCCAGGTAATTTATTTAATGGAACATTGCCGTAGGATATATTTCCCTTTCTCAACATTCCCAGGAATCCCTGAAATACAGAAGATCTTAACATTTATTTTAATCAATATAAGAAACAGGATTTAGTCTCTCACACAATAACACTGAGGATGTAGATGACATGCAACCAAACCTCAGCCTGTAAACCCGTGTCCCTAGTCCACCCCCCCAACCCCCAACCCCCCCAACCCCCACCCCCCACACCCCCACACCCCCGCTTAAGATCATCATTGTCCTCAGTGGAGTCTTAAGGTGACACCTGGACACCTGGAGTGCGCTTGGCTCTGAGGGCAGCCTTCCCTAGGTCTCAGCTGCATTCCTGGAATATGAAAAGTCACCAGAAATTCCTTCTCTCCCTCCCTAGCCTCAGTTGAAGCTTCATCTCTTCTTTGCAGACACTGATTCCACAGTGAATTGACTTTGAGATCACTTTACTTTCTAGGTTGTGAGAAGTCACACACAGGTTCAACAACTGTCACTGCCCATCTAACTTACTGTCTTCCACAAATGGCTGAGGTTACTGGAGAAAAGAGAGGGAAATCACAAACTCTTTCTCTTCTACCTACGATGTTTTCTGGCTCAGCTTGTATCACCTTATTTGACAACTGGGCCCTCCATCCTTATCTACCACTTTATTAAATCTTCTGTCAAATCACTTTATTCAAAATATTATGTAAACTTATTTTTAGAGAAATAATGGCTATAAATAAATAAATTTTTTTTTTAAGATGACAATTTTCATTGTTTGCTCTGGGAGAGTAACAGAATTCCTCTTGAAGAGAAAACTGCTCTTTTGTTTGGGAAACCATCCAATGGGCTTTTTTAACTGAGTGAGGATAGAGCCCAGGAGAGTCTGAATAGGAGAGGGTGAGCCTAAAGGACAGCCAAATTTCTCTGCATCATAAAGTTACAGGAATTTTGGAGTGGGTTCCTCCCACCACTACAAAGCTGAGGAGGGTTAGACCATGAAAAGAGGGATTGAAAACAAAAAGCTTTCTTAGAATCTAGAGAGCAGGCCCCAGAAATGCATAGTGAGAGGACTGTCAATAATGACTCCTCGAGGTGGAGATTTCAGATAACTTTAGCAATTGTGCTGTTGTCGTTCCCTGTTTTGTGATATAATTCCTCTGTTTTATGCATATAGAACAATAAAATATAAGAAACACTGCTACCCACGACAGCTTTGTCATGAAGAAGAGAATGATGAGTACGAATTTTAAAGCAAAGCAGACTAGGATGACCAGGGGCGGCGTGTAGGAGCCATGGACAGATGGAGAGGAGAAATGGAGAAAAGACAGAAACAAGATTTGGAGCAAGGAAAAATGGGAAGAACTAATTCTCAATGCTAGAATCTGCAGAGGAATCGAAGAACATGTTGAACTTTCTGTATTATGTAGAATGAATTTTTTTTTTTTAAAGTGACCTCAGAAGGATAGAGGAGTTAAGGACCTTAGGCTATATGGATAATCCTCATATAAAATATTATATTTCTCACTCCTTAAAAAACAATAGGCTTGAACATTTACTGGCAATGACCTAAAGAAATGAGCACAGGAAGTGAGGAAGGGTTATGTCTCTGCAGTTTGTCCCATTATGAAAGTGAAGGCAGGAAGTCTCACATATAATTGCATATAATAATAAGAAAAACTTCAATAGATACTAATTATGCAACATCCAGACTTTATGTAACCCCAAAGCTGTTATTGCATTGTTTCATTTTTATTGTCATTTGTTCCTTTATTTCTTTGCAGAGTGCTTGTACTCATAGCCACCCATACACCATTCCACATTAATTTAGAACAGCTTTGCAGACAATACAAGGCCCAGTTCTAGAAATTCTTCTGGCAAAACCTGTAACGTCTGAGGTCTGACAATTAAGTTCGCGAATTCATCCTAGAAAAAGTGCTACATACCTCATTGCTGAATATCACTAGTATGGTCACCTTTGAAGTATTTCCCTTGGGAAGGTATGCACTGACGCCAGCACCTAGTCCATCCTTCAAAGCAATTTTGGAACTTTTTCTGAAATGGTCATCAGAGCTGTCATCATATTTCCTTTGATGTACTGAATGTCATCAAAATGTTTTCCTTTCAGTATTTCCTTTATCTTCACATAAAGAAATAAGTCATTGGGCGCCAAATCAGGTGAGTAGGGAGGGTGTTCCAGTATAGTAATTTATTTACTGGCTAAAAACTCCCTCACAGACAGTGTTGTGTGAGCTGGTGCATTGTTGTGATGCAAGAGCCATGAATTGTTGGCAAAAAGTTCAGGTCATTTTTGTCTAACTTTTTCACGCAGCCTTTTCAGCACTTCCAAATAGTCAACTTGGTTAACTGTTTGTCCAGTTGGTACAAATTCATAATGAATAATCACTCTGATATCAAAAAAGTTTAGCAATATCGTTTTGAATCTTGTTTTGGATTGACAGAATTTTTGGTCGTGGAGAATTGGCTGACTTTCATTGTGCACTTTGACGCTTTGTTTCAGGGTCGTATCAGTACACCCATGTTTCATCACCAGTGATAACATGGCCCAAAACAACATCTTGCCTCTCCAAAAGGTCTTGGTAAACTTCGACTTTCCTTTGCTTTTGTTTGTTGGTAAGCTCCTTCGGAACCATTTTTGCACACACCTTTCTCATGCCAAGATTTTCAGTTAAGGTTTTCCTAACTGTTTCTCTATCAATGTTTACTTGGTCTGCTATACTTCTCACAATGAGCCGACGATTTTGACACATAATTCTATGAATTTTTCCAATGTTTTTCTCAGTTCTGCTCATAACTGGACGCCCTGACCTCTCTTCATCAGTGATGCATTCTCTCCCCTCAGAAAAACATTTAATCCATTTGTACACTGCCATTTTCTTCATGGCATTATCCCCATAAACTTGGACTAACATGTCCCTGATTTCATTTCCACTCTTACCAAGCTTAAGAAGAAATTTAATGTTTGTTCGTTGCTCTAATTCAAGCTCAGACATTCTTGCAGCAGCACACAAAAACACACAACAATAATAATGAACACCATTCTGCAAGACACCGCCACAAGTCAATACGAACACAGCTGTGAGATACTGATATACCAAGGTTATGAAACTTTACTGAGCAATTTGTATAATGCTGCCAATGTAAGTGTACTGTGGCCAGTTCGTGAACTTAATTGCCAGAACTTGTACATTCACCATCAAGCATAAAGGAATGGTTTTTTCCAGTAGAAATAAGGCCAGGGCTCCAATTCAAATTCCCTCTTCAGGCTTCCCAGTACACAAAACATCATAAATTTTTCAAACTCTGAAGTATAAAATATAGGGGGCAGGATGAATTGGTGATGGCTCGGGGAAAAAAACAAGGGGATTGCATTTTTCCCCCCTCCAGTGGATTCATAACTGAAAGAGGAACGAGGAAAGAGAAAAGAAGTGATCTAAGATTGATGTATTTAATTTCATCCTAATACTACTCTGTCTGTGAGAGCTGATTGTTTTGGAAAAGTAAACCGGAGGCACTAGATCAAAACAGGTGTCAGGCTTAATACTTTGCACTAAGAGGGAATACTCAACCATGTTGGTAAGCGCTCCCTTTTAATCTGTTTGGTTCTCTTTAGTTAATAACATTTCAGCTTGTGTTGTGGCCTCCTTAGCTCATAGTCATTGCATCTTTGATGTTTCACCCAAAGGTATAATTATATTACATCAGTATATCATTTTGGCCTGTTGAGACCTTAATATTGTTCTCCAGCAAAGGACAATCTAATCACTCATGTGACCATATATATATATATATATATATATATATATATATATATATATATATATATATTTTTTATGTGTGTGTATATATGTGTGTGTGTGTGTGTATATATATATATATACCTTTTTGTATATTGCCAAAAAAATGTATACAAGTGGACACTTTGGTCAATGCTGCTCAAGCAGTAGTTCACCATAACCAGAAGTGTCCAGACGCTGATGGTAACCACTTTGAGCACCTCTGGTAATTTCAGAAGTTAAACGTGACTCATATTTATCTTTCGTTATCAGAATATATTAAGTATTTTTAATGGAGTTTTTGTATTTTTAATAGAATTTTAATAGTTTTCCTTTCTTAAAATGTGTATACATTTTTTTTGGCAACACACACACACACACAATTAATAATTAAGTTTGCGAACTTGTTGTACCAATGTTGCTAAACTTTTTTGATATCAGAGGGATTATTCATTATGAATTTGTACCAACTGGACTAACAGTTAACCAAGTTTACTATTTGGAAGTGCTGAAAAGGCTGAGTAAAAAAGTTAGATCACCTGAACTTTTTGCCAACAATTCATGGCTCTTGCATCATCACAATGCACCAGCTCACAGGGCACTGTCTATGAGGGAGTTTTAGCCAGTAAACAAATAACTGCATTGGAACACCCTCCCTACTCACATGATCTGGCCCCCAATGACTTCTTTCTTGACCCAAAGATAAAGGAAATATTGAAGACATTTTGATGACATTCAGGACATCAAGGGTAATACAATGACAGCTCTGATGGCTATTCCAGAAAGAGTTCCAAAACTGCATTGAATGGTGGACTAGGCACTGGCATTGGCGCATAGCTTCCCAAGGGGAGTACTTGGAAGGTGGCTGTAGTGATATTCAGCAGTGGTATGTAGCACTTTTCTAGGATGAGTTCCTAACTTAATTGTCCTACCTCGTGTGTGTGTGTGTGTGTGTGTGTGTGTTATGTGTGTGTGTGTGTTCGAGGTATGATCAAACAATACAGTGAATGTTTAAATTAAAAAAATTTATTACAGTAAAAGACACATTGCCATTAATCCCCCTCAAAATATTCCCTCTCGCTTCAAAAACACTTATCCCATCATTCTTGCCACTTTCTGAAGAAGTTCTGGAAGTCCTCTTTCTTGAGTGTCTTTAGTTGCAATGCCGTGGCTGCTTGGATGTCCTGCATTGATTCAAAACGTTTACCTTTCATGGTCATTTTGACTTTGGGGAAGAGCCAGAAGTTGCACGATACCAGATCCAGTGAATAAGGTGGATGAGGATACACGGTAATGTTTTTATGTGACAGAAATTGCCGTACCAGAAGTGATGTATGACATGTAGCCTTTCCATTGTGATCACAAAACGTGGTAAATGTTGCTGCTGAGTGCCATACAACAGAAAGGCAGGGATCATCAATACAGGAAACAGCACGTGGAAACTTAGTGAAAGTGTGTGACAAGTTTCAGCTTGTTCACTGTAGTCAGTTGGGTGTGAGCTACGGTTGAGAGGAGGTGTGTTTTAAAGTATGCCAGAAATCATCCTCCATCACGACAATGCTCCATGTCACACAGCGTTTTTGGTATACAGCAATTTCTGTAAAAACATTACAGTGTGTCTTCATCCAACTTACTAGCTCTGGCACCATGTGACTTCTGGCTCTTTCCCAAAATCAAAATGATTCAGGACATTGAGGCAGCCCCAAAAGCACAACTAAAGACACTCATGAAAAAGGACTTCCAGAACTGCTTCAGAAAGTGGCAAGAATGATGGGATAAGTGTGTTTGAAGCGAGGGGGAGTATTTTGAGGGGGATTAATGGCAATGTGTCTTTTACTGTAATAAATTTTTTTTTATTTAAACATTCACTGTATTGTTTGATCACACTTTGTATCATATATATCACTACATATGTGTGACATTATACATATATATCATTTTCTCAATTGAAAGGTATCCTATTTCCTTGATACTACCAAACTGCTGTTTGCTACCCAAAATTTTCTTATGTCATTGGCTCTTTTTTTCTAGATGAATTTCATATAATCATGAGAGTAAAGCTCTTTCTGAAATTAGGAAAGCCCTGCAAAGTTATCCCAGTTGCCAAACTTGACATCTGTTTAATTCTGTTGGCAGTAAAACCACAACTATGATGTTTGAGCTTAGAAAGTATCTTTTAGAGGATATAATCAAGGCAAATTACAGCTATAAATATACTATTAGGTTTCCTTAGTTTTTAATGAGGTTTCTCCAGTGATCCCAAACAAAGACCCCTTAAATATAGTTGTAAGCCCAAGATCATAGAGTTAATTGGTGGATAAGTCATAACTCTTAGGAGTGGGTTCTTTCTCCCATTTTCTTTCTGTTCTAGCCACTAAATAATTGAATAATTCCTAAAAGAACACATTTGTAATAGGCACTTTGTTAGGCATGTGACCTATGTGATTTTGAGTTTGAAATGATTTAACAATAACCTTTACTTTAGTTTTACAACTGGGGTGTGTAGTATTTAATAATATCTCATAAAAAGTGCCATGGTGCCTATGCTTCTGCCCAGTGAAGGAATGTGATTTCAGGTAGTATTAAAATCAAGAGATGACTCTTGAACTACTTCTAACCATGATGAGGTGACTGATACTGGACTAGCCCCAAATGATTCTAAAACTGGACTGATACTGGACTAGCCCCAAATGATTCTAAAAATGTGTGAGGTAGCTGAATTCAGGCATTGGCTAACAAGCAATGTAAGACCATGAGCCTTGAGAGAAGATAAATTGATGAGGTGAGCTGCATGACAGCCCCAGCTCTCTGCCTGGAGACAATTTCCTGACTACACTAGAACAGAGATCTGGAATCTGAGCAGAGTATGGTGGTCCTGTTGAGCTGAAGAGGCAGATATCAGAGATCAGGATGGCTGAAGCACTTAGAACCTGTGGATGAGGGAGCAGTACAAAGAGGGGATTTTCTGAAAATCCATGACTGAGAGCTAGATTGTACATGTGCAGAATGAGGCAACCTGAGCCTTTAGATATCCGCTGCTATAGAGTTGAAAGTGGAACCAAGATACTGGAGGCTGAGCAGTGCTTAGAGAAGAGCAGTAGCAGGGGATGTCACAGTCCAGACTGCACAGATTTATTAACACCCTATTAGAACTCCTGACATCCAGCTGAGATATCACAGTCCACATCTTAGGAATAAGAGACATGCCATAGAGGGAGACCTAGTCTAGAACCACCACAACAAAGCCTAAAACCAAACCTCAAAAAATTGTGTATGGAAGATGCAGTTTGGAGAGTGAGCCCTACCAAGTTAGAGGAGTATGGGAACACCTTGGGCTTTCCACATATCTACACTAACAATGCAACACACCAGGACATCAGGATTACACAAGTTAAAGTGATCAGCCAGTAAATGAATTGCCTGCTTAAATAAGATTCAACTCTCTTCAGAGGAAGATTATAGAATCTAGAATCTCTACAACGTGTTATCCACAAAATCCAATATTTAATCACTAGACATATAAATAATTAAAGGAACATTATGTTTAAAGAATCAAAGAAAAATGTGATCTTCATTGAGTGATCAAATAGGAAATCTCAGTAAAGAAATAGAGACTTTAAATACAATCAAATGAAAATTCCAGGGGCCGGCCTGGTGGCTCAGGCGGTTGCAACTCTGTGCTCCTAACGCCAAAGGCTTCCAGTTCGATTCCCACATGGGCCAGTGGGCTCTCTAGCACAAGGTTGCTGGTTCAACTCCTTGACTCTCTCAAGGGATGGTGGGCTCTGCCCCCTGCAACTAAGATTGAACACGGCACCTTGAGCTGAGCTGCCGCTGAGCTCCTGGATGACTCAGTTGGTTGGAGTGCACCCTCTCAACCACAAGGTTGCCGGTTCAACTCCTGCAAGAGATAGTGGGCTGCGCCCCCCAGCAACTAACAATGGCAACTGGACCTGGAGCTGAACTGTGCCCTCCACAACTACAATTGAAAGGATAAGTTGACTTGGAAAAAATCCTGAAAGAACGCACTCTTCCCCTATAAAGTCCTGTTCCCCTTCCCCAATAAACTCTTTAAAAAAAAAGTAAATTCCAGAATTGAAGAAGTACAGTATCTGAAATAAAAAAAACTGATAGTCTTAACAGCAGGTCAGAGTTAGCAGAACAAAAAATCAATAAACTTAGATATAAATCAATACATTAACTAAACTGACAAATAGAAAAATGATTGAAGAAGAATAAACTTAAAAAACAATTGGATACCATTACACACCTATCAGAACGGCCAAATTCTGGAACACTGACAATACAAAATGCTGACAAGAATGTAGAGTATCAGAAACTCTTATTCTTGCTGGTTGGAATACAAAATGGTACAGCCACTTTGGAAGACAGTTTAGCAGTTTCTTATAAAATGAAACATATTCTTACCATATGATCCAGCAGACATGCTCCTTGGTATTTATCCAAATGAATTGAAAACATATTCACACAAAATCCTGCACATGGATATTCACAACAGCTTTATTTATAATTGTCCAAACTTGGAAGGATCCAAGATGTACCTCACTAGGTAATTGGATAGATAAACTGTGATACATCCAAATAATGGGGGGGAAAAAAAGAGCTATCAAACCATGAAAATACATGGAAGAAACTTAAATGAATATTACTAAGTGAAAGAAGCCAATCTGAAAAATTCCATACCATATGATTCAAAATATATGACATTCTGGCAAGGGCAAAAGTATAGAGACAGTAAAAAATCACTTGTTAACAGAGGTTAGAATGGAAGGAGAGATAAGCAAGTGGAGTGTTGTTTAGGGATTTTCAGGGCAGTGGAACTATATGATATGAAATCACAGATATATGTCATTATAAATTTATCAAATCCATAGAAGGTACACCAAGAGTGAACCCTAGTGTAAACTAGGGACTCTAGGTGATAATGATGAGTCAATGTAGGTTCATAAGTTATACCATATGCACCACTCTGGTGCGGGATGGTGATTATGGGGGAGACTGTGCATGTGTAGGTGCAGGTGGTATATGAGAAATCTTTGTACATTCTGCTCAATTTTTCCATGAACCTGAAACTGCTCTAAAAAATAAAGTCTATTAAAAAAACAAAACAAAAAATAAATTAAAAGAGCCTCAGGGACCTGTGAAACAATATCAATTAGCCTATCAAGAGAGTAATTGAGTCCCAGAGGAAGAAAATAATACGGGGACAAAAATAATTTGCAAAAATAATGACTCAAAACTCCCCATATTTGAAGAAAAACACTGACTTACAGATGTAAAAATTTCAATGAATCCTCAGAGGAGATATATATGTATGTATATATGTATGTATATATATATATATATATATATATATATATATATATACACACACACATACACACACACACACACGTATATATGTGTATGTGTGTGTGTGTGTGTGTATCTCACACCAAGACACATCATAGCTAAACTGCTGCAAAACAAAGATAAAGAGGAAATCTTAAAAGTAGTCAGAGTAAAAAAAGATATTTTCTCTCTTTTACAGTGAAGAAGAATAAGAATTATCACTGACTTCTGATCAGAAAGAAACAATGGAGGACAGAAGACAATGAAATTGCTTCTTTAAAGTGTTGAAAGAAACAAAATGTCAACCCAGAATTTCATATCCAGCAAAAATAGTCTTCACAAATAGGAATTAAATAAAGACACTTGTTGAAAAATGAATGCTAAGAGGATTTGTTTCCAGCCTACCTGAAGGATGTCTTTCAGGTCAAAGAAAAACTTAGATCTATAAAAGAAGAGCAACTGAAATAGTAAATAAGAGAAGATGGCTAGCTGAAATATAAAGAATTATATAAATTTCCTCAGAATCATTTTAAAGATAGAGATCAACATGGAATTGAAATTACCACAGACTTTTAATCTCATATTACCTCTACCTAAGAGTTAACTGTCTTAATACCTGGCCCTTGTAATCAGGACGGTGTTAAAAGTTAGCTTTAAAGCTTTTAAAATTAAAATATTCTTTTTCAGTGTTGTCTGGGAATTTACAATTTAATTTAATTTAACATTGAATATGAAGAGTTCAGAGTCAAGTGTCACAGTTCCTGTCTACATTTCATTGGCCAATAGAACAGGGCTATAATTCAGAGTTAAATTGTTGATTGCACGAATACTTAGTAAAAGAGTCTGACTCATCTAACATGTTTAGAGTTTTATATTACCCACTACAGTACATTTTTGAAAACTCTTCTATAAGCTTGAGATATTTTAATTTATAAAAGAAATATAGGAACTAGTACAGTAACAGATTTTTCCTCTAATGTGTACTCAGAGTTGAATTATCCACTTTAAGTCCCTAATTTTGCTTTAAATACAAAGCACAAAATTATTTATCAGTTTATCTGCAGAATCTAATAAAATGAACTATTATAAGAGTTTAATATTTTTGTTTCATTTTTTTAAGTGTCCAGTATTTCTTTTGTCTCCTTTAGTCATTTTGAAAACTTCAGAATAATATTTCTGTTCTGGCAAAAAAAAAAAATAGGTAGAAGTCTACTTTATTACCGATATAACCATAGTTAAACAAACAAACAAAAACTCAAGGCAAATCTTTTTTATATTAATGAGAGCCAATTATTTCATGATAGGCATAAAAGTCTTTAACTGCTAAGACAAATCAAACCCAAATGTCCTAGATTCAGAGGGCTGAGAGGCTCTTTGAGATGGGAGAATGCAAGAATTGGCAAAATTCCTAAATTTATTGGGTTAAAGCAGTGTTGGGAGTGGGAGGAGACTGAATTAGACCAATAAGATAGTGAAGCATGAAAAACTGAGCATCAGAAATGGATGGAGTACAGATGTCGTAAGGAAATCAAAATGCATACTTTCTGGTCCACTGTAAACATAGTACTTAAAATGTAGTTGGAAGGCTCTGGGAGATCATTTGAAAACAAGGAACATTAAGCAAATGTTCAGAATTGGTGGGGGGAGTGAGAAACCTCTTCAGATATTACCATAATTTTCTATAAATTTCTAGTGGCTCTGGTAGTTACAGGGTTATTTACATATTTTTATGCTCTGAAAATTAAATGATCCCATTTTTTTATTTTCCCGTTAATTTAAGAAAAGAACTAATCAAAGATCATTAGAAATTTTTTGAACTAGACACTGATACAAATTTTTAAAATTCTAATTACTAAAGATCAAAATCAAAATCCTCTATATTTTTAGTTGGCAGAGTAGATGAGCACAATAAACAGCTTATACATTTTCATGGGTTGTACATTAGCTAAAAATACTTTTTAAAAAGTCTAACCATCTATAGTTTTAAATATATTTACATGTCCAATCCAACCCTGAAAACTCACTAAAACACAAATTCAGATTGCAATCCAGTTACAATGCAAGCCAGGCACAAAAGCCTTCTAATGATCTTTGATTAGTTCTTTATTAAATTCATCAAGGGAGCAAAGAAAATTTAATAATCTTCACCAGTTGTCATCTTTCTGATTAGAGTTTTGATTAGAACTTTCAGCTTTTATTTTTCTCCTTGCTAGCCTTTGCCAGAGCTTTACTATTGCTTCTACTTGAAGAGGAAGAGCAGGAGATGGAACATGCTAAACACCCCGCATTTGTTAATATTTCCTGGAAATGCATGTCAGGGGTTTATTGAGGGAGAAAGTCAGGAGTTCTCTGTGTATCCTACCCCCACCACATAGCCAGCCCCTTCATGTGACAAAACATTTCTTGAACTTTCTGCATTCCCTAGCTTCTTGTCCAGGAATGCATTTTGCATGCCTTTGACAGTTATTTCCCCCAGGAGTTGAAACTGATTTTTGTATCCTGTTAAATTTACAAATAAAAATCATATTGGAGGTTGCTTAGTGATACTGTATATATTTCATGTGTGAAAGCAAAGGGGTCACGGGAGCTACCATCCATAGGTATTTGAGAAATGCCCATTAGATTGTTTAGAATAAAGGACTCTGAAAGGTCACTCAGTGTGGGATAAAGGAGTGAGATAAACAATAATGATGTTTACATTTTTCTTCCTCATTCTGCATGTGGGAGAATAATGGTATTCAGATTTCTGTATTTCACATTTCTACCTAGTATTCACAAACTTCGCTTCAATTATTTTTCTATCATTTCTGAAAAGTAGGAAGTGTGTTGCTATTATCATCTCCGTTTCCTATTACGTTATATCGCGCTATTTTAGGACCTGCTACCTGAATAAAAGGGAAGCTAGGTAGTGTGTTCATAACCGTACTCAATCACCATTAAACCTCAGCACTGGAGAGATAATAGGAAAGAAGGCAAAAAGAAATAATAAAAATGCAAACACAAGAAATTCTTAACCTACAAAACGGTCGTGTTCCAAAAGTTCATTTATTAGGCTGTTGTGTGGAACTCAAAAATGTATATTTCCATGAAAACAATATTATAATTGGTGGTTAGGTTCCTAGGCTAGCACATCACAGCCCATTTATTTATGTAGTTAAAAATAGAAGTACTACGAAAATACAGCAGCATTAAACTAGTCAGTTAAAATACATGTATTTTAACAATATAGAATGTTAAATGAACTTTTATAGAATAACCTAGTAGCCAAATGTCTCTTCATAGCCCCAACTCAGTACTTTGGACACTGGTAACACTTAATGATGCTGTGGCAACCAAGCAAGATCTGGAAAACTCACAACCACAAACTCACAACCACAGGACCCTCAGAGGAACTAACAACCAATCAAATAGGCGATTTCCCCCTTTATTTCCCAAAGCCACAACAGACATTGGGAGGTCTGGAAAAAGGCAACTTGGTGTCAAAAAAATTCTTCAATCTGGGATCCCAGGGGAAGATCTCTTCTATTTCACCTCAAGCATGATACAGGTTTCTGATTCCAAAGGACTCTTTCCAGTTGATTAAACAAGGTTATCAAAACATACTGGGTGTCAGGCATCACAATGAACAGAATACTAAAAAATATATTAATTTTAAGCTCTAACAATTTATCATTTAAATGCAAATAGCATGTGAAAAAATATAGTACATAATATATTAGGACTAGGGTGTATTTAAAGGGCATCAAAACTAATGTGTAGTTTCATTAATTCCAATGAGCAAGTGAAAATTTAACTAAAAGGAATTGGTTAATCAACTGTTAGACAATTGGAGTTCTTGTTCTGAATACTAAACTGAAGCTATTCTTTCCTTGTTGCTATTGAGAAATTGGTTTGAACTCAAACGATCAGTCATTCAATATGTATTATGCACCTCCTATTTGCAACCGCCCCAAAAAATAGATACACATTTCCAAAATGAAATAAGCTAAGTAATACCCACACCAGTATCAGAAAATTGCTAGTCTTTGGAAGACACAAACATAAAGCTGAACATCTCAAAAACTTCCCATTCCCCAGCATAAGCATCATCATTTCCAAGCACAGTTCAACATTTTAGAACTTACAGTCCTAGATTTTTTTGCAAATCTCTGTAAGGTAATGCATAATTACATAAATATTGCTACTTGCCTATGAGCTCTTAAAGGGCAAGGACTGCGTTTTGTTTCTTGCTATATCTTCAGTGCCTTGTGTAATGCTTAGACCATAGTAGGGAGTCAATAAGTGGAGAAGTGGCAACACTTTTCCCAACTCTTCATGTTTCCTTCCATGAGCGCAGAGCGACACCAACTGTAATATCCTGGCTGCTTTTCCTCTCTCGTCTGGCTCTTCTATTTTATTTATTTTGTACTGAAACTGGGAGGGCAAACAGGTGCTATTTAATGCTCCCCCAAACCCATCCAGATTTAAAGGTGGAAAAGGATGGAACAAACAAATTAATCTGCCCACATTCCTACTTCACTTTAAATTGTCATCGAATATATAATCACCAACTAGAGAAAGAGAGCAAACACTTCTAAACTTCAAAAAGTTCTTCTGGTCAAAGCAGATGCCAGGAATAGGCAAAAGAGTTTGGGAGATTCTGATTGTATTTGAATCCATTTGTTCCACTCTCTCACAAAGGAATGTGTGTCCTTACACACACACACAGACACCCACACATACAACACTCATTAGAGATCCAAGACACTATGAATAATAGTAATACATATTCATAAATGTTTTTTAAAGTGTATCATTTCTGCAATCGACATAAGTAGACCTTTGAGTGCTATTCTAATCTTATATTACAATTATATATTTAGGACACATTACTCATAAATTTAAAAATTCAAAAAATATTTTAAAATGCACTATATTTGCCCCACAGCTGAGTTTTTAAATGTTGCCTCTCAGATTCAATATGTAAAATTGGAAGATCTCTGACTGAATCAAACAATAGATTCAGTTCGCTTTACTACTAATCCAGTTACGTGATTTGGGGCAGATGTCTTATTTCTCTGTGCCTCTGTTCCTTACTGTGTAAAACACAGGGTCAGTAAATAGTCTCATAAGTTTCTGTTTTTAGCTCTGAAGTTTTATAATTCTAATATAATTATAGTAATTGTATTTTTTAAACTGACGTCCTAAGCTATTTTTAAAACCTTCTATCTTTCTTTTTAAAAAAAAAAAAAAATCTCTGAGTTTCTGCTAACACTATTTCACTCCAGTGGACAGTGCTCCAGTTATGCTATTCATAAAGTTTTGGAAGGATTCTAACTCCAGCATACGATTAAAGTAATAGCAAAGAATTTCGGCAGCCGTGTATAAAGTAGAAAAAATTAATATAAAAAAAAATCACAATCAATAGCTTAATG
The DNA here is from genome assembly GCF_004115265.2 of Rhinolophus ferrumequinum. Taxonomy (NCBI): domain Eukaryota; kingdom Metazoa; phylum Chordata; class Mammalia; order Chiroptera; family Rhinolophidae; genus Rhinolophus; species Rhinolophus ferrumequinum. The sequence continues at coordinate 84,110,817 of NC_046289.1, read as the reverse complement.
AAACTACCAATAATAGGTTTTAATGGAAAGAATGTAAGGGCATGATGGTTTATTTAAGCAGAGGGGGTATCTTTTTGTTTAGGCAAATATAATAGAAATGGAACCAACAGGTGTTTAAATTCCACTTTCCAGAACATAGACAACGTAGATGAAACTGGCCTGACAAAAAAGTGGCTTATTCAGCCAAAGTCGTACAGAGAAAATATCATGATAGAAAATAAGCCATTCAGCAGTAACAGTTTTGAGCATCAGGTGCAACAATATTATTGGCAGGAGCTTTACCCTCAAGCTACCGGCCTCACTGGAACTTCAAAATTGCACAATTCACATGCCTGGGAACAGGCAGGCCAACAGCAGGGGAAGAAGGGGGCGTCTTTTTGTGAAAAAGCATGAAATTTTTTTAAGGTTATGTTATGAAATGGCTTGGCAGAATCTTGGCGTGTAAATACTAAGGGTAGCATATTCTTTGTTGTAGCTCTACAGAACGTTAAGCACTGTATTTTTTAAATCTTAACATTTTAGAGTGCTTAAAATGAGTATTCTTCCCATTTAATTGGAGCCTTTTTTCCCCTCTGATGGGCAGACTATGAGGTTTCCTAAGTGCTTTCCCTAAGTCTCAGAATCAAAGAGGTTTGATTGGTTCTTTCTGTCAGCAGCTTATTTTATTGTGTTGGTGATGACATGGCTTTTCATGTAACCCTGAGCGAAAGGGATTTGTTTACACTCCCCTGGGCTTTGGGAGGGAACTTAGGTCTCTGAGGAAGAAGGCAGCTTTGGCTAACATTGAGAAGCTAGGATTTGGTGGTGAAGTTGCATAATGAGACCACATTCTACCCAGGTCCTAGCACAACCAGTGAAATCAACCAACTTAGAGCATTTGATGCAGGAGTTAAAATTGATTCAGTCTTCTTTATGAATGAAATTGTATTCTTTCCTTGTGTTCTGGAGGCCCAGTGAGAACAAGCCATGTATAATAACATAATTAATTATGGCATCTATAAAAGTTATGCATGAGACTTTTTCACCACACCTTTTCACCAATATGCAAAGAAGGCAAGAGAACTAACAAAACAGAAGGAAATGGCCCAGCTAACTTTTTCCATTCCCTATAATTTACTGGAAAACGATTAAAATTTCAATATAAAATACATTGGTGAAATAGTAATAGGTTTAATCTCCTACAAAGAGGAGAAAAGGCATTGAAATAACTTTGTGCTCAGCATTGCTGGGTTTCAAATGGTCTGTCTTTTACTGGGCATTTGTTCTAGCATTCAGGAGGTTAACTCTCTCAGCTACAGACAATCAGCCATGAAAGTCCCTCTATCCCACAGAGAGAAACAATGTGGTGCATCCACTGTCATCCACCTTAGAATTCATGGCCAAAGGATCTGAATTGCCTGTCCTAACCCTACTTGTCAGTCACTATAAAGTTCAGACTGTGTTTTCCCCAATGACAACTCTATCAGGAGAATTGCAATTTTAACCTACCAGTGCAGGCATCAATGTTTACATTTTTGTCTGTTAACTCTTCAAATCCTCAATAGAAGGACATAAATTTAGAATGAAAACCACCAGAAAATTGGCAATCTCTCAATTGCCTCACAATGCTCACTATTAGACAAGATAAATATTATCATAGTTTCTTTTTCTGCTTGACACGTGAATATGACTATTAAACCAAAGATAAAAGTACATTCCCTGGTAACCACAGAGATATTTTTGAGGACAAATATACTGATGAAGGAAATATCTCCTAGATGTACTAAGTGCTAAAAGCTGGATGCAGAACAACACATACAATATGATCTATTGACATAAAAACTATGGAAGTGTATATATTTCTATCTAGAATGATACATATCAACACTTGGGCTTGGAAAGGGTACTTCTGCTTTGTCAGGAATATTTGACTTTTTAACAAATGAAATGGATTAATGTGTTAATTGCATTGAAACAAAAACAATTTATAACAGAGCACTAAAATTTCAGACACTGTCGAGACCTAATAAATAACTCATACATATTTTGCTCTGCTTTGACAGGATTATATTAGTCATTACATTCTCTGTAGCATATTTTATTGAAAAGGCATGAAGGACTTAGGCTATCTGAAGTCAAAGGAAATTTGTGCATGTTGTCGCTTACAGTTGCTAGACTATTCTAGCATACCATGCAGCATTAAATCCTGCACACAATAAGTACTGGATGGATGCATGACCAGATGGACAGATGGACAGAGCAATAACACTAAGACCTTTTGAACTCACCAGTCGACTTAGATGACTAATAAGAGAAATACAAACAGTTTGGAATAGTAGTTCTTTTGAGCAATTTTGATTTTACAGCAGGTTTAGAATTGCTAGTTTTTACAGTTCCTCTGACTGCATTTGAGAGAGAATTTCAATCTTTTTCACTGATAGTTTTTCAATATTTGATATGCTCCACAAATCACAAAACCACTAAGCAAATTTTCAAGGGTTTTCAAATGCAGTAAGCTCTGCAAAAATTCTATTTTTTCACCAGATGTGAAATTTCCTCCCATGGGTTCTTCTACTGCCCCAAAACACCAGTTTCATTATCTTCCTGTGACAGATATTCAAAAACTCCATCAAGTCCAAAAACCAAAAGGGAAAAATAAACAGACCAGGGAACACTCGTCTGTTTCATTAACTGCCTCAGTTGAAACAATGGTTACGTTAAGGGAAAGGTAATCAGTAAAATACCTAAAACATTTCAACTTTTCTTTAAATAATTGTGGTAATTGTCATTTCCCCCATCCTTAAATTTGAATGCTTTCTTTTTTGAGGTTAGAAGCAAGGGATTTAGATAGGGCTTTGGAGGAAATCCAAGTTGGTAGAGTAGATAAACACTGTGCTTGCCTCATCCCATGAACACATTAAAATTACAAATAAATTATAGAACAATCAACTGAAGAACGATCTAAAGTCTTGCTGACCAGAAGTTATAACTAAGGACACAAAGAAGAAGCCACATAGAGACTGGTAGGAGGGACGTGAAATGGGTAGACCCCAAACCTCTATGTGGCAGATGAAAATTGGAAGGGATATCTCAGCCACAGAGTTTCCCCATAGAAGAGCAAAGGACCCCGGAGTGCTGGTGCCAGAAAGAGGAGCAACCACAACATTTGGCTGTGAAAAACAGTGGGGATTCTGACCATCTGGGTGGGATGGAAGGTTTCAGGAAAACACAGACATCCTCTTAAAGAGCTCGCGCAGGTACTAACACAGACATCCTCTTAAAGAGCTCGCGCAGGTACTCACCCTGAGCTCCGGTGGAGGGAGATGACTCTGGGGATGTTGGAGAGATTGAGTTGTGTAACTCCGAGGTGAGGACTGAAGGGACAGTCCCCATTTTCCCTGTGTGGGGACCACCTTTTGTGCAGCAGGCAAGCAGGCACCATCTTTCCTGCGTTGAGCCCGCCCCCACCGGCCAAATCTGTACCTGATTAGCTTAGTGATTTCCGCTGCTCCCACCTGCTGACTCATTGAGACCTTGCCTCACCCAACTTGCTTAACACAGGAGGCTTTATCAGCAGCTGAATCTCACAGGAGCCAGCAGGTGGCAGCAGGCCTCAAAGTGTCCTGAATTTTTTGGAGCCTGGTACTGGTGGCATCCACCTGCAGTTCATGACGTGGCCTCTCCCACATGCCTCCAGGTACAGCACAGGCAGCAACCAACTGTGTATCCCTTTATAGCTCCTACCAGATACTCCCTGGCCAGTCACAGGCAGTGGGTGACCTGTGCCTGCACCAGAGCCCCTCCCAAGAGGCCCCAGAACCAACATACTTGGAGGTTGGCTTCAGGCCACCTCAGAGCACTGCCCAATTAGCCCCTCAAGAGGCACAAACCAAGGGTGGTCTCATCAGGTACCAGAGCTTACTGGGGAAAATCCCACTCCATTGATTAAGCCCGGACACAGCAGCCCATAAACTGTGGACATGGTCAAATCCCACAGCTAGTCAGCCTGAGAGCCAATCCCACCTACTGACAAGCCAACAGCAATCAAGGCTCAACTATAACAGGAGAGTACACACAACACACACACAAGAGACACTCCTAGAGCACCCAGCTCAGGTGACCAAGGAGACTGTGCCACTGGGCCCCACAGGACCCCTATTATATAAGGCTACCCAGCAAGACTGGGAGACATAGCAGCTCTACCTAATACATTGAAACAAACACAGGGAGGCAGCCAAAATGAGGAAACAAAGAAATGCATTCCAAATGAAGGAACAGGAGAAAACTTCAGAAACAGAACTAAACAAAATGGAGGCAAGCAAACTACTAGATAGAGTTCAAAACAAGGGTTATAAGGATGCTCAAAGAACTTAGTGAGAACTTCAACAAAAAGATAGCAAGCATAAAAAAGGACATAGAAACCATAAGAAAGAACCAGTCAGAATTGAAAAATATGAATACAATAAATGAAATGAAGAATGCACTGGAAGGAATCACCAGCAGACTGGTGATTCAAGCAGAGAATCGAATCAGCAATTTGGAAGACAAAGTAGCAGAAAACACCCAATCAGAACAGCAAAAGAAAAAAGCATCTAAAAAAATGAGGATAGTTTAAGAAACCTCTGGGACAACATCAAACAAAACAACATTTATATCATGGGGTACTGGAAGGAGAAAAGAGAAAGCAAGGGATTGAGAACCTATGTGAGGAATAATGACTGAAAACTTTCCTGACCTAGCAAAAGAAACAGACATACAAGTCCAGGAAGTGCAGAGAGCCTCCCCCAAAAGATGGACCCAAACAAGCCCACAGCAAGACACATTATAATTAAAATGGCAAAGCTTAAAGACAAAGAGGGAATCCTAAAAGCAGAAAGAGAAAAGCAGTTAGTTACCTACAAGGGAGCTCCCCTAAGACTGTCAGCTGATTTCTCAACAGAAAATTTGCAGTCAAGAAGGGATTGGCAGGAAATATTCAAAGTGATGGAAAACAAGGACCCACATACAACCAAGTGTACTCTACCCAGTAAGCTATCATTTAAAATTGAAGGACAGATAAAGAGCTTCCCAGACAAGAAAAAGCTAAAGGAGTTCATCATCACCAAACCAGTATTAGAAGGAACGTTAGAGGGACTACTTTAAGATGGAAAAGAGAAAATGATGAAAAAAATGAATAATAAAATGGTAATAACTATCTATCTATCAACAAGTACTGTCAATGTAGTGGATTAAATGTTCCAAACAAAAGACGTAGGTTGGCTGAAAGGATAAGAAAACAAAACCCTTACATATGCTGCCTACATGAGACTCACTTCAGGTGGAAAAATGCACACAGACTGAAAGTAAAGAGTGGAAAAAGTTATTTCATGAAAATGGAAATAAAGAAACAAAAAATCTGGGACAGCAATACTTATACCAGACAAAATAGACCTTAAAACAAAGTCTATAACAAGAGACAAAGAAGGACCCAGTGATCCCACTTCCTGTTATTTATCCAAAGAAACCCAAAATGCTACTTCAAGGGGACATATCCATCCATCTGTTTATTGTAGCATTGCCTACAATGGCCAAGATGTGGAGGCAGCCTGGGTGTCTGTTGATGAAAGAATGGATAAAGAGGAGGTGGTACATATATACAAGGGAATGTTGCTTGGCCATGGGAGGGAATGGGTTCTTGCCATCTGTGGCGGCAGGGATGGACCTGGAGGTTACTGTGTTGAGTAGAGTGTGTCAGACAAAGGCAGATGCAATATGATTTGGCTTATGTGTGGAATGTAAAGAACAAAATAAACAAACAAAATAGAAAAAAAGAAGCAAGGGAATAAATGATTTATTTATGTCTATTTTATTTTGGTAAGAACACTTAACATGAGATCTACCCTTTTGAACAGATTCTTAAGTGTACAGTAGAGTATTGTAAACCATAAATACAATGTTGTAGAGAGTTTTAGAATTTATTCATCTTGCATAAATAAATTTTATACCCATTGCTTAGCAGCTCCCTATTTTTCCCCTTACCTAAGTTTCTGGTAACCACTATTCTACTCTCTGTTTCTTTGAGTTTGACTACTTTAGATTCCTCATATAAATGGAATCATGCAATATTTGTCCTTCTGTGGTTTGCTTATTTCACTTCACATAATGTCCTCAAGGTTCATCCATATTGTCACATGTTGCAGGATTTCCTCCTTCTCCTTCTCCTTTTCCTTCTTCTTCTTCTTTTTTAAACTCTCAATCTGTTGTCATTATGATGGGGATAAAAAAATGAAGGCAATGGTCAAAATGTAAATGATCACACACACACACACACACACGCGCGCGCGAGCGCGCGAGCGCGCGCGCGCGCGGCCTTTAAGTCACCAGAGCGGTCATGGAGATGGAAAGACCACAGACCACAGGACTTGGGATAAACATGTAGTCAAGTTCTAATACTGGGATTGGACCGCTGTGCATGGTGTGGTGAAGGCATGTACCCACAAACGATACCAGCTTTTGACTACTTTCTCTAAGCTTCACACAGTCTTGCTTTTTCAGTGCTTCCTCTAATGTCCCTTTCACTAGTCTTAACATAGTCTTATGAACTGCTTCATCTACTTCTCATCTCTTCCATTTCCATCCATGCTGCTTTGATTTGGGATTTCAGAGACTATCCCCTCATTAGCTGAATGAGTATTCAATGAGTTACTGTGGCTCCTTACCTGTAAAAATCAGGGAATTAGCCTGGATAGATCAAGGTTACTTCCAGGTCTAATATTTGATATTTTCTTGACTTTTTGAGAAGAGTTATTTCAGATGTAAACAGCCAAGACTGATCACCCTTTCATGTCCTATCTCTTATTTTGCTGATGATTTGCCTAATAACTACTGGCAGACATCAGACTGTCCTCACAAACCCTGTCTCAACAAGTCATATGCTCTAGAGTGTCTAATGATGATTGAATCCAATCAGGAAAATGCTCCACTGGCTCAGAGTCACAAGGATTAAAAGATAACATATGTGGGCTTGTCATAACACAGATTTTGTTACTGATAAATGTCTACCTTAGTTACATCACCATTAAAATGATAATAGCAGCAAAGTGTTGGTAGATATTATGTAGACTCAGAATTGTGTGAATTCATCTTTAAGATAATAAATCTTCAAAGCGTTGAGATTCTATGACTACCAATATATTGCTACAGTAATAGGGACATAGCTGAGACTGGCTTCCACATTCTGATCAAAGGAAGATATGATGGTACCTAAAGAAATAACTTGTCCTATGACCTTAACTTCATCAACGTTAAGTACCAAAACTATGAGAGTATCATCCTTCCATTTATTTACATTGTGAAAATATTGTCTGATGTCTACTGACAGCAGTGCAGAACTACTGAGCAATTTAGTTAAAGGAATGGGGTCATGGGGTACAGTGGGAAAATGTATAGTTTATGGTAACAGTATTTTTAAATTATCTATCTACATCTGAAAACTGAGAATCAATAAATGTACAAATGTCTAAGTATAGATAGTGTTTTACAAAAATACTTCTAATTTCAACCCATTGAAAAATTTTACTGGAAAATTTTCTAATTTAGCATGATGAAAAGAATGACTGGTTTGTAAAGTGCAGTTGAATAGGCAAATTCCCTTTATAAGAAAATAACGCATGAATACAAGCCCAATTCAGGACTGCAGCTTGAAACTGTGTGAAATCGTTTCTGCTAATGAACATTGAAATTCATTCATAACTATTTACATTCCTCTTTTCAAACAAATGCTTTAACCTTAGCATTTTCATAGCCCCTTTCTTTATATCTTCGCAAATAAAATATCTGCTTCCATGACAGATATTTAGTAAAATATAATTGATTTCACCTGTCTCATTGGCCTCTAAGGCTTAAGAGTACAGGTGGAAATTGTCCATAGTAAATTGTTTCTGTCTACAGTTTTCCCGAATATTTCAGTGTTCAATTAACCATAGTTTAAATTAATCAGAACATCCAGGAAACGAACACTGGTGAGACTGAATGAGGCAGCATATTTGATTGTGTTATACATAAAATTCAGCTATTCAGTGAAATTCTCCAATTGTGGTAATTCCACTGTCCTGATTACAATTTTTTCATCTATGTGGTGCACATATATTTTAATCTTCTGACACTGTCTGTTGTTACAAACGAATTTTTCTTTCCAGCTACTCACAAATACATTTGCATTATTGAGGTCATATCTGACTATAAGTCTTGGCTCCATGATTTAAACAATACTTAATCTTAGCTCCTGGGATTATTTTTGCATGAGATGGTAATTGATTGGAAATCCACAGACAAATAATAAAAATATCATTTTCTGTTAATGAGCTTGCCCAAGGAGGATTCATATCCTTATATTTTTAAAAGAAACGTTTTTTGACCTTGAATATATTGCTAAAACTCCCTTACATCATTAGTCACAAAAGAATGTTAAGCTTTACAGTCTTTAGTCAAAAGCTCAGTTTGGGCAGAATTCCTCTAAAATCAGGGCCCAAATATGGTTTCAGCCCTTGTGGCCTTGACCTCTGGAAGTTAGTCCACTTCTTCTACATTCTGCAACCATCTTGCCCTTCCTTCTTTTTTCTTCATTCCTCTTTCCTTTCCTTCCTTCCTTCTTTCCTTCCTAGCTGCTTTCCTATCTCCCTTTCCCCCCTTTTCTTCCATCTGCTTTTCTTTCTTAATTCCTTAATTTCTTTCTTTCTTCTTCCTTTCTTTTTCCACTGGTTATCAAAATTGCTTTTTCCACTTTCGATTGTTGAGGCTGGATTCCATAGGGGGAAAGGTGAAGAAGTTGTAAACTGCAACATCAGCAGAAGAGCAGGAAATATGTGCAGGCAAGTGACATATTTTAGTGTCTCCTTTTAAGTTCTCCCCACTTATGCTTGTTTTTATTTTATATTTCCCTCAATTTCCACAGCAAAACTTGAGTCAAGCATTCTTGCTTTATGTTTTAACCTTGCTTCATTTTTCAATTGTTAAGCAGCTATTTATTTTTAATTAAAATTTATTGGGGTGACAATGGTTAGTAAAATTACATGGGTTTCCAGTGTACGATTCTGTTATACATCATCTGTATATCACATTGTGTGTTCACCACCCAGAGTCAGTTCTCCTTCCATCACCATATGTTTGGCCCCATGTATCCTCATCTACCACCCCTCTACCCCCTTACCCTCTGATAACCACTAAACTATGTGTCGTGAGGGGTGTCAGGCGGGGTCTCTGGTCCCACTCCCCGCACAAGAACGCAGGACATGGTGAGGCCAAAAAGGAACACCCACGGAGCCATAGGTAGGGGAGTCCTACCACTATGGTCTCACTGGAGGCTGGGTTTACACACGTGCGACCTGCTGTCCACTTGCTCGCTCAGCCACCATCTTCTTGCTAGCCCCCATTTCCTGCTAGCGTAACCACAGCAGTTATATTAATGGCCAGTGGCTCACTGGTTACAGCTGACGGCCAACTAGCCACAGCTGATGGCCATTTGATTGGCCATTTACTACCTGAGCCAGCACCTTTCTATGTGAGGCTGAGAGCCTGGAAACTGCTTTTTGGGGCTCTGTCCCCACACTATGTATATGTTTAGGAGTTTTTGTTTCTGTGTTTGTTTGTCTTGTTCCTTTTTTGCTTTCAGTTTTATATCCCACATATCAGTGAAATCATATGGTTCTCGGCTTTTTCTGACTTATTTCACTTAGCATAATAATTAAGCAGTTATTTACGTAAAGATTGTTAAATTTTTCTTCAAAAAGAAAAAAACCTGACATCCTTTTTACTTCATTGAAATTTTGAAAGTTTAAAAACATTTCTTTTGAAGAGACCTGACATGGTCTTGAATCAGTATCTACGTGTTCCCAGTACCAGTGCAAACTCCATTACTGATTGACTTTCAGCGCGGTTTTAGAAATCACTTAACTTCTTTATTAGCATTTTTGCCTAAAGCAGGGACAATGGTCACACTCTAACAACAACAAAAAAATACAAGGCGATCTGTTGTGGATTGACTATCTAGGAATACATACTGCTTTCACCAACAATTTGGTCATATGATCAAACCTGACAAGCCCTGAATAATACTGGCACCACCCTGGGCACCCAAGTCTAAGGATTATTTTGTGAAATTGTGTAGGACACACAAAGAGAGGAAAATATTTTCAATTGAACAAATCTAGCAATAAGATTTGACTGACTCAACTGTGCAGATGGATTGAAATTTGGACTTCTTCCATTATTAATATATTCTTTATTCCTATGTCATCTAAGGATGATGGTCTATTCAAACTGTCTCTTATGCTACAAATGATTGTAATTTAAAGACTAATGATATAAAAAATACATCTATGCATTAAAGAGCCACTAGTGAATCCTGGGGCATTGAAGTAGAAACAAGCTACTTACGTACCTAAAGTAGTTAGTATACCATCATTTATTTAGGTTTTCTTGATAATGAAGTAGAAACAAGCTACTTACGTACCTAAAGTAGTTAGTATACCATCATTTATTTAGGTTTTCTTGATAAAGGAAAGTTTTTACTGCATAATCTCTAAATTGTTATCAAGGCCTCTTTATTCTATCCCAATACCTTTTCCCTTTATTCACATGGGATATATTGATAAAGGGGAAGAGTATTTCTTGTCACCTAATTATCTTGGAGTTCCACTAGTATAATTCTTTTGTTTTTAACTCCAGAATGTTTAATGATGATGCAATTATAGCTCTTGGCCATTTAATCATCTTCTATACTCAGTCAATGTCTTGCAAGAAGTGGGCCTTTTTCTCTGATGGGTAATTTGTGTCATAAAAATCCACCTTAGGAGGGTTAAAGTACCAGTAGAGAGGATGATACTCTTTAAGGCACCTGTTCTCATTTATATGATATTTTAAAACTCATTTGTGAGTGCATAGAGCCAGGAAGTGAAGGAAGACATTACAGGTGAAATTATTCTATTTGCCGAGTAAAGTATCAAATGATACCCACGGAAAATGCTGAAATTAGACATTTTATGTAACAATTGGAACTATTTACAAGGCATCTCTACCTTGAACGTCTCAAAGGGAACCTAGTACCAATATGTTTCAAACTGAACCTCTACACACACGCGCGCGCGCACACGCACAATCCGCCAGACCCGCTACTCCTCTTGCACTCAATTTCAGCTTACTGTACCAGCTCCCTCTCAAACCACACTACCCCTCAGTTCAGGCCCTCTTCCCCTCTCACAGAGCTAATGCTAGTGCTTCCTGATCCTCAGTCTTACTTCTCTTCAACCCATTCGGCACACAATTCCTACAGCAATCTTCGTTTTGAGTAATATTTAATAATATTTTTGATCATAAAAGTAATTAGAAGTAAATTCGTAAAACACATCATTAACAACAAAAAAGCTCATGAAAATAAAAATCCCACCACTCATCAATACTCATTGTTAACCTTTTGGTATGCATTTTTCCAGTGTGTCTGTATTTGTGTGTGTATAGTTTTTGAAAATACTTTACATATTATTGTATAACCTGTTTTTTTTAAGTAAATTTCAGATTGAAGCATAACATACATGCAAGTCATAAGTTAACAGCTTGATTAACTTTTACAAAAGTAAACACATCCGTGTAACTACCACCCAGATCATTCAAGAAATAGATCATTCTCTCATTAGAAACCTTCCTCTTGTCCCCTCCCACTCATTACCTCCAATAACCACTATTCTAACATTATTGATTATTTGTGCACACGTTTCTCTTTCTTATACATAGAACTATACAGTATGCTTTCTTTTTTCTGTCTTCTTTCAGTTAATATTACAACAGTACTTTGTTCATTTTCAATATAGAGTATTCCACATACAAATGAAATGCAGTTATCCATTCTACTTTTATTGGAATTTGGATGTTTCTGTTATCAGCTATTACAAATATTACTGCTCGGAATATTCTTGCATGTGTCTTTCGGTGCACATAGAGATGTATTTATGTTGGGCACATACCTCGGAGATTTTCTGGGTCAAAGAATATATATGTTAGCTTTAGTATATACTGCCAATGTTCCAAAATGGTTGTACATATAAACTTCTACCAGTAGCATGTGAGAGTTTCCATTGTTAAACATTGCTGTCAACACTGGAAGTTTTTGTTGTTTTTGTTCTCAATTTGCCATTCTGATTGGTGTGTAGAGTTATATTATTGTGGTTTTAATTTGTGATTCCCCAATGACCAATGTTGTTTTCATAGACTCAATGGCTATTTGGATGTCCTCTTCGGGAATTGCCTGGTCAAGATTTTAGGCCGTTTTATAAAACTGGGTTGTCTTTTTTTCTTTTTGATTTGTAGGAGTTCTTCTCACATTCTGAATACAAGTCTTTGATGTAGGAATTCTTTATACATACTGGATACTAATACTTATTTGTACAGCAAATATCTTTTTCTGCTCTTTGTATTTTCACTAACTTGATGTCTATTGATGAACAGAGCTTTTTAATTTTAATAAAGTCCAATTTATCTATCTTGTTTTTTATACTTAATGCTATTTGACTTGTTTAAGAATATTTGTCTACCTCAAGTAATGAAGATATATTTCTACACGACTATTATAGAAGTTCTATTTTTTCTTTTTTTTTTTTTTAATTTAGGTCTAAAATCCACATAGAAGATCTGTGGTTTCTACTGTGACATATAAAAAGCTTGGAAGTTGTCACTTCTGTCCTTACAACAAAAGAAATTTGAACACACTAAAATCGATAACTCTTCTTAGATCCATCAGAAAATAGGGGTCATAGAACAAACCATGCCTCAAAAACTGAAAACAGGAAATTATAGAGAATCACTGTTTACCAGGAGCAGAAGATACTATCTGGAACCAGCACCCATAGGAACAATTAAAGTATAATTAATGATTTGCTGGGGGCTGAGTATGCACTAGCTTGACATTAAAAAGTTCAGGGGGCCCCACCTTAGGGATGTCCCCACATTTTCATGAGTTTTACTGTCAAGAGACCCTTAAGGTTGTCATTGTGAGGACCTGAGAAAAATCCCGTCTTGCTTCCAGCAGGGAGAGGATGAAATGTAAACATTTTGAAATATACACAGGGGAAATTACCCATTTTTAAATGTGCCTAAAGCTTTCTGTTTTTATTTCTGTTCTCGGCAACAAAGGCCAACGCTCAAGGGCAACTACAAAAGCCTTATCTGACCTGGAGGAAGGAAATTAGCCAACACCTCCCTATGCTAGTCTTTCAGTCTCACATAAGGGGAGGGGAAAAAAAAGTCTATGGAATTCTTCTGAAAGTCAAAGCCCAGGGACTCTCCCCAATAAAAAATAAAAGAAAAAGATATCTAAAAAGGATATATATAATCATAAGATAATAGAATGTCATGTAGAATATCTTAATATAGTAGTATATATACTATAGTATATAATAGAATATATAGAATGTTCCGATCTTACCATGATACAAGGTCTGACAATTAAGTTTGTGAACTCATCCTAGAAAAAGTACTGCATATCTCGTTGCTGAATATCACTACAGTCACCTTCAAAGTACTCCCCTTGGGAAGCTATGCACCCATACCAGTGTCTAGTCTACCCTTCAAAGCAATTTTGGAACTCTTTTTCTGGAATGGCCATCAGAGCTGTCATCATATTACGCTTGATGTCCTGAATGTCATCAAAATGTCTTCCTTTCAATATTTCCTTTATCTTCAGTTAAAGAAAGAAGTCATTGGGGGCCCGATCTGGTGAATATGGAGGGTGTTCCAATACAGTTATTTGCTTACTGGCTAAAAACTCCCTCACAGACAGTGCCGTGTGAGCTGGTGCATTGTCGTGATGTAAGAGCCATGAATTGTTGGTGAAAAGTTCAGATCATCCAACTTTTTCATGCAGCCTTTTCAGCACTTCCAAATAGTCAACTTGGTTAACTGTTAGTCCAGTTGGTACAAATTCATCATGAATAATCCCTCTGATAGCAAAAACGGTTAGCCACATCATTGCAACAAGTTCACGAACTTAATTGTCAGAGCTCGTCTATGTATATAATATTATACACATATAATATTTTATATATATGTATATATAAAATATCCCATTATCTTGCCATCATATCAACAGAGTTCCAGGACAATAACGAGAGGGTTACAACTAAGAGAGCTGCAAAACACAGACTAAGAAGTTTCTAGGAAAACCCAAATACAGAAAAACAAAGATACTAGAAGAACTTGAAGCCTCTGATACCTACAGCTACAGCACACAGTAAAAACATAAACTAACTTCTTGCCAGAAAAACAAAATCTCACCCTGAAGGCCCATTTACCTCAGTTCCTATTACCCAATACATTACATCTAGCTTTCAACAAAAAATAACAAGTCATCCGAAAAGGCTGGAAAAAACACAGTGTGAAGAGACAAAGCAAGCTTCACAACCAAATTCAGATATGATGTGATGTTAGAATTATCAGACCAAGAATTTAAAATAACTGTGATTAGTATGCTTAGAGCTCTCATGGGAAAGTGGACAACATGCAATAACTGACAGGCAATGTAAGCGGAGAGATGGAACCCTAGGAAAGAATCAAAAGGAAATGCTAGAAACCTAAAACACTAAAATACTTCTTCAACAGCAGAACAATATTCTTCTCAACCTCCTGTGGAACAGTCACAAAAGCGGACTACCTTCTGAACCATAAAAGCACATCTGTACAAATTTAAAAAGTAGAAATCATAGAAAGCATATTTTTAGCCCACAATTGAATTAAAATGGAAATCAATAATGGAAAGATACCTGAAAAAGAAACCATGTTTGGAGATTAGCCAATGCACTTCTAAATAACATATGGGTCAAAAAAGAAGTCTCAAGAAAATTTTTAAAATATTTTTAATTAAATTAAAATATGTTTATCAAAATGGGCAGGATGCAGTGAGAGCAGTTCTTAAAGGGAAATTTATAGCATTAAATGCATATATTAGAACGGGAGAAAGTTCTAAAACCAGTCATCTAAACTTTCACCTTTGGAAACTAGAGAAAGGCCATAAAACAAGTAGAAGAAAAGAACTGAAAAAAAAAAAAAATTGGAGCGGAAATCAATTTAGTTGAAAGTAAAGAAATAATAGAGAAAATCAACAAAACCCAAATTAGGTTCTCTGAAAAGATCGATAAAATTAATAAGCCTAACCAAGAGAAAAAGAGAGGACACCAATTACTAATATTAGAAATGAAAGGGGATATCATACTGTTCCTATGGCCATTAAAAGATAATAAGTGACCATTATGAACAACTCTATGCCCACAAAATCGATAACTAAGATAAAATGGACTAATTCTTTGAATGATGCCATCCAGCAATACTCACACAAGGAGAAACAGATCGTCTGAATAGGCTTATATCTTAAAGAAATTAATAACCTTCCAAAACAGAAAGCAGCCAGCACAGTTTTCACTGGTGAATTCTTCAAAACATTTAAAGAAAAGAAAAATCTATAGCAATTCTCTACTATCTCTCCCAGACAATGCAAGTAAAGGGAAAACTTCCTAACTCATTCTACTAGGCCAGCATTACCCTAATACCAAAACCAGATAAAGACATTACAAGAAAAGAAAATTACAGGAGTAAAAACAACCCAATATAGAAAGGAAAGTCTTTTCAACAAATGGTACTGGAACAACTGGATCCAGATGCAATATAGATAGATAGATAGATAGATAGATAGATAGATAGATAGATAGATAGATAGATAGATAGATAGATGATAGATAGCTAGATATAGATACAGATATATTAATCTAGACATAGACCTTACACCTTTCACAAAAAATTAACTCAAACTGGATCACAGACCTAACTATAAAATGCAAAACTATAAAACTTCTAGAAGATATTATAGGAGAAAATCTAGGTAGCCTTGGGTTAACACCAAGATACAACACCAAAAGCATATTCATGAAAGAAAAAAATCGGTTTCATTAAAATTAAAATTTTCTGCTCTGTGACACTGTTAGAGAATTAAAAGACAAGCCACAAACTGGAAAAAAATCTTTACAAAACATATATTTGATAAAAGACTTGTATCCAAAATATACTAAGAACACTTAAAATTTGACAAAAAGAAAACACAACACAATTAAAGAATGGACAAAAGATCTGAACAGACACCTCAACCAAGTAGATATAGATATAGATATAGATGATATAGATATAGATATAGATGGTAAGTAAATAAATGAAAAGTTGTTGAACATCATTAGGGAATTCCAAATTGAAACAACAATGAGATATCATTATACACTAATTAGAATGGCTAAAATCCAAAAAAAAAACTGACAACACTAAATGCTGGTGGAAAAAAAGGATGTGGAAAAAAAGGAACTCTCATTCATTACTGTTGGGAATACAAAATATTATAGCCACTTTGGAAGACAGTTTGGCACTTTTTAGCAAACTAAAGATAGATTTAACTGTATGAATACCAATGTGCTCCTAGGTATTTACCGAAAGAAGTTGAAAACTCATGTCCACATAAATGTTTATAGAAGCTTTATTCATAATTGCTCCAAACTGAAAGCAACCCACAGGTTGCTTCAGTAGGCAAATGTACTATAAACCAAACTATGGTACATCCATACAATGGAATGTTATTCATCACTAAAAAGAAATGACTTATCAAGCCATAAAAAGACATGGAGGAACCTTAAATATATATTGCTACGTGAAAGAAATCAGTCTTAAAAGGTTACATACTCTATCATTCCAAATATTTGACATTCTGGAAATGGCAAAACTATACAGACAATAAAAAGATCAGTGGTTGCTGAGGATCTGTGGAGGAGATGGAAAGGATAAATAGGTGAAGCATGGGGGAACTTTAAGTTTGTGAAACTATTCTTTATGATACTGTAATGGTGGATACATGATGTTGTGCATTTGTCAAAACTCACAGAACTGTACAGCACAAAGAGAACCCTGATGTAAACTGTGGATTTAGTTAACAATAATGTGTCAATATTGGTTTATCAATTGTAACTGATGTACCACACTAATGCAAGATGCTAAAACTAGGGGAAACTGAGCAGGGAAGACGGTGTGTATGAGAATACTCTACATTATCTGCTCAACTGTTCTGTAAACTTAAAATTGTTCCAAAATATAAAGCAGATAATTTTTTTAAAGTACACATAGAATTGATTAGTGTGCATGTTCTGAACTAGGGACTATGATTCCATATATACATATAACATATGTATACACACAGAGAGATTCTATACACACATCGCATATATATGAATGTATATGTATATATTGATATTAACTTTACTCAACACTGCAGCAGGGGAAATTTATCATGAAATAAAGTGACAGATGTCATATATACATATATCTCTTTCTGGATTCTTGAGTGTGTTGCTCAAATTCATTTCTTCAGCTCTGATTCCTCCCCTGAACTCCAGGCTTACAAGGCCATCATCAACCAACATTTCTACTTGGATAGCTAATAAATAGACATCTAAAATTTAACATATTGACACACGTATTCATTTTCATACCTCCCCCTACTACACCCACTCCTTTTGCAGCCTTCACCCTCATGTGAGTTTCTCCATGTGATATAAGATTACATGTCAACCTTATAGTTGCTCCACGTCAAAAACCTTGGAGTCATCTTTAATGCTTCTCCTTTTCTCATATCCTCCACCCCATCCAACAGCAAATCCCCTGGGCTCCAATTTCAAAATCTATCCAAAACCCAACTATTTCTCATTATGCTTGTTTCTACCACTCAGATCTGAGCCATCATCACCCTTCAACAGGATTATTGTGACAGCCTCCTAACAAGTCTTCCTGCTCTCCTCATAACTTGCTCCCCTCTCCAATGCACACATCATCTATTTTTCACCCAGAAGCACAATCATCATATCAGTCTACTCAAACCATCCAGTGATTTCTCATATTATTTAGAGTAAAATCGAAAGTTCTTGTACAGGCTAAAAGACCCTTTCTAATATGGCCTTCTCGATATCTCTATGACCTTATATTCTACTGCTGTCCCTCTTGCTTGTTTTGCTCCAGCCATACTGGCCTCCTTGGTGAACCTAAACCATGCCAAACATGCTCCAACTTCTGGGTCTTTGTCCCTGTTGTCTCCTCTGCCTACAATGCTTGCTCCTCAGACATCCATATGACTTACACCCTCCTCCCGTCATGTTTCAGTTCAAATGTCATCTTTTTTATGAAGCCATCTCTGTCTATACCCTGTATAAAAGAGCACCATCCATTATTTTCAACTCTGTCAACTTTGTCGTTCTGCTTTATCTTTCTCTGTAATACTTATGATGGGAAAAAAAAAAATCTGTATGCTAATTTTTTGTCTTCCCCCTTCCAGAATGAATGCTCCTCAAGTGCAAGGGCGTTGTTGATTAAGGCTGGGTTTCCAGGAGCAAGAAGAAAGCCTGACACATAATAGGTGTTCATTAAATATTCATTGTCAAATGAAAAAACTTCACTTATCCTTCAAGTCCTCTTTCCCAGAGGCTTCCCTGACCTACTCAAGAAGAACCAAAGAACTTTCTTCTCGCTCTAGACTCCCCCAAAATTTGTTTTACATCTCTTTTGTAAACCTCTAAAGACCTCTTTTCACTATTTGGTGATATCCTATTGTATTTGAGGCCCTGGCACCTAGCATTGCCTCATTTAATAAATATTTGATGAATAAATGACTTGATGAAAGATCCATATTATAAATATAATTTTGGGGCAAATGGAATAAATCCTCCCCTCTCTCCCTCTCTCATACTTCTACTCTTTTTCTTCTTTTAACCACTCCACCTGAACCCTGAGACTTACTGTCACCTTGTTTTCCACACCTTCTTGTAGTCACATCTCCTTACTCTTGCCTCTTATTAATCTTAGATAAGCAATCTCAGAAACTTATTTTTAAAGTACAAACAGAAAATTTAAAATCACTGAAGTTAAGCAGCACTGAATTTTAAATATATAATCGGTAATCCTCACCCTGTCCTTTTCTTAGGGAGACAATGTCCCATAGGGAGGATATCACCATAAAAATTGAAACCAAAGGGCAGCGGATGTCATGGGTAGGTTATGCTCCCAGCAGCAGCATTTCTGGAGACATTCTTAGAAGTCTTCCTAATAAAAGAGATTTAAAATACAACAAACATTCAAGTTCATGCACTTTCAACTTCAGCAGCAGCACTACCTTCGTTACCAGAAATTATCATTGCCTGTGACACACTACAAGCCGCACACAGAAAATTTTGTCCTCGATGCCTCTGGGGTTCACAGTTGCCCAGGCAAACATCCCAGTTGTCGAGCAGTTATCCACAAGTGAGACACTTCTCCAGTGGGAACTGACCCCCTCTTTCTTTCAGAGAAAAGATATTGAAGAACTGTGTGTACTATTAGAGCACGAAGCCCAAGAGACAAAATGACTTGCCTAAATTCACTCAACAAATGGTCAAATCAGAACTTGAACTCATACTTGAATTCAACTTCTGATTCCTCATAATGTGTGCTGTCTAACTACACAAGGTATCTCTATGGAAAATTACACACACACACACACACACACACACACACACACACGTAAATTCTATCATATTAAAGTGTTTCCTTTTTTCCCCATCCATGATGGTAATAACGAGAAGTGAAAGCTCTTTTATTGCAAAGTAAACTTCCATTTTCCCTTCTTGATAGGTTTTCAGATTTTTCTCCTAAAAGTATTTAAAAGTACTACTCAAATTGTTCTTAGTTGTCTAGAATGGTTGATGCTGCCATTAGCTTCTATAGCACCATCATTAGAAAAATGGTCTGTGCTTCTTCTTAACCCTCCACATGCAGCCAGAATTGGGTTACTTTAAAGGGCAAGATGTCAAAAGCAGATAAATCCTTTGTACTATAATGAGCATAATGATGAATAATGGCACTTATGTGTAATAAACGATGCCCTACCCATAAACAGCCTTTCCACCCAGATACTCTATTTAATTCAATAATATATTCCAGGTAATTTGTGGAACTAGATGAGAAATTAACCAAGAAGAAGACTAACTGTGGAATTTACTAAAATATACCATGTTGAAAATAATTAATGGAAGCAGAGTTTGTAGAAGTAAAATCATGGCATTAAAAACGCCCATTACGTGAATTCACCTTCCAAGTGGCCTGTCTCATAGCAGCTGCAGAGATGAGGGCACCGTGGTATGGCTGATGCTGGTAAAAAGACATGCTAATGATGTCCGTGTGCCATGGTATTCGGACTTTTGTGTTTGTTTTAGGAACACAGATGATAATCCACACAGTTGTCATCATCTTCCACCCTGACCACTTCAAAACCCAACCGATCCCCTTGCTAACTATATCCACAGAAGAAACATTAATCTTTGAAAAATGTAAATCCTATCACAGCATTCCTCCAATCTAACTACTTTATGGTTTCCCACCAAAACTGGAATAATCCAAAATCCTGACCATACTGTATAAGATTCTAACAGCGCCCACCTCTGGCCTACCCCTTTGACACTGTCTCCTTCTGTTCTCCCCCCTTGCTAGTTCATGCTGGTTATACTTGCTGTGTGGATGGTCCTAGAATATTCTAAGCTATTCCTGCCCCAGGACTTTTGTTCTTTCCCTGGAACTCATTTTGCTTAGATTGCTTCCTTACCACATTCAAGTATCTGCTTTTATACCGTGTTTACCTGAAAATAAGACCTAGCCAGACAATCTGCTCTAATGCGTCTTTTGGAGCAAAAATTAATATAAGACCCGGTATCATATCATATCATATCATATCATATCATATCATATCATATCATATCATATTATGTTATAAAGACCGGGTCTTATATTACATTATGTAAGACCCGGTCTTATAATAAAATTAGACCAGGTCTTATATTAATTTTTGCTCCAAAAGACGCATTAGAGCTGATGGTCCGGCTAGGTCTTGTTTTCGGGGAAACATGGTATCAACGCCAACTTCTATTTCCAGCAATGTAACAGACTAGTATAGCTAAAAGTGCTAGATAACATATTTTTTTTAAATATTTTAATACATAGTTTAATGGAGAACTTTTTTTATGAAAAATGTTTTAGTATTCCATATTTCATAGACATAACTTATAGATAGTACAACATTTTATAGTTAATGTTAAATATATAATATATATCTAATTTAAATTTTAAAATATATTAAAATAATATATGTATTGGTTATAGATAGTACATTATCTAACTAAAATGTTAGATAATACATTGTTAAATATTTTTAATGTATAGTTTAAGAAAGAAGGTTTTCTGTTTTAATCCCAGAAAACAAAAGTTAAAGCAAAACATTAATCTCAAAAGATAAGAGAACACTGAAAACAAATGTCTAACTCAGGGGCAACTGCTGATCCCTGATAGTCTACATCTGTGCTAATCCAGTTGCCACTTGCCACATGTGGCTATTTGAATTTAAATTTTAAAATTCAAATAACATAAAAAAACTCAATCCCTCAGTTACACAAGCCACATTTCAAGGGTTCAATAACCATAGCTGGCAGTGGATACCATGTTGGACAGAACATTATATACCACAAAGGAAAAGTGATTTCAGCTGTAGTCTAGCCTAAGCCTGATCTCAGGGGGAATCCTGTGGTATGAAAATACCAGATGGTTGTCCCACCTTAAGGCAAAGGCTTAGACTTTTTTTAAAGACACAGACTATATTAATTCTTTACATCAAGCGTTTTTTCCATCTCTAAATTTTTAATTGATATTTAGAGCCATGTTAATACAAATAATTTAGGCACTATTTACAAGCTTTATTATGTTCTTTGTTCATTTTAATTTTTCTATACCATAGTTTTAACGAGTGATTTTTAAATTTTAAACATTTTTAAATGTTTTACTATATTTATGCCCAACAGAAAATTATAGAAAATGTACCAAATATAAATATACTCACTACTGAGATTAAATCTCTATTAATATTTTGCTACATTCTCTTTATTTGCAGAGATACAAAACATTAGAAATATAGCTATAGTCCTATATGCCATCATTTCTTCTCATCCCTATCTACACAGAAGAAGCCCCTTTTCTAAAATAAGTGTTATAAAACTTACATACTTTTGTTCTTTCTTTGGGTAAATGTCCTAAATGTTTGGTACTATATCTATATTCAAATTTTTTTTTTTTTTTTTTACCTACAATACTATGATTTTGAGACTTAGCCACGTTGGTACGTTCAAATCTAGTTCATTCATTTTTATTCTTATGCTTCCCATTGGATCAAATTACAATGTATTTTTTTAATTCCTCTATTATCTGACAGTTAGGTTTTCTTAGCCTTGTAACAATTAACAAATAATTCAGAAATAAATATCCTTGTACATTCCTCCTTTAACAAGAGTTTCTCCCTGGTAAGCAAGCCCAGAAGTAGAACTGTTGAATTATGGAGAGTATGCATTGTCAACTTTACTTGGTAGCTCCAAATGGCTTTCCAGAGTGGTACTACCCATTTTCTCTCCCCCAGCCATGTTTATTTCTCCACATTATCACTAACAACTAACATTTTCAAAATTAATGAATTTTTAAATATAAAATATTTGTTTTAATTTACATTTCAAATTACTCGAGAAATTGAACATCTTCATATATATTTGACATCTATCTTTCTTTGTCTGCGAATTTACTATTCTATCTTTTGACAATATTTCTTTCTGGTATTTTCAATTTTTAAAAACATTTTATATATTCTGGACATTAATATTTCATTGGGAATATGAGTTGCAACTATCTTTTCTCAGTCTATGGCTTATGTTTTCATTTTGGTCATCTTTTATCATATAGAAGTTGTATGTTGCAATGTAGCAAAATTTTTAATTGATATTTTTTTTCTGCTTTGTGCTTTTTGTGTTTAAGAATTATCTTATACTAATGCCATGAAGACATTTTCTCATTTTGGGGTTAAAAGTGTAAGAACTTCACTTTTAATATTTAGATCTTTAACCTATCTGGAATGTATTTTTATGAATAATGTGGTATAGAGATCTAATTTTATCTTTACTGTATAATAACAAATATCTTCAGAATTATTTGTTACATAGTTCATCTTTTTCTGACTGGTTCTATTATCACCTTTCTCATATATAAAACTCTCAAATATACATTGGTCTGATTTCAGTCTCTCTATTCCTTATCAGTCTATTTGTCTATCTGGGCAAGTATCTCACGGTTTTAAGTAGTGCAGCTTCATATTATTGCCTAGTATCTGATAAAATGATTCATCACCTTTTGTTGTTTTTTCTAGTCACCTTTGCTAAGGGCTTAGGCATTTGCATCCTGCTCCTTACATCAGTCAGTCATTGGTTACAGGCTACCCTCAGGGTAGGAGGGCCTAACTTCCCAGGCGTTTCTGGCAAGGAGACTCCCCAAGTCCAATGGCAATTCTCTGGAGATGTGTGAGGTTGTAAGCCAGTAGCAGCAAACATTCACAGCAGTGGAAAGACAGGTGCACTGGCCTGGCAGAGGGGATGTGGGGGGGCACTAACAGTTTTCTAGTACAGGTCCCAAAAGGAAATAGATGGCACACTCAAATTTGAATAATTTAAAAATAGTGTCTTTGCAAACAAAGTACTTATAAAGGTGTGCTTTGGATTAAGTAAACTACAAGGAGTGGAGCTGTTACTATTTGTAGAGCTGCGGGGATGGAGGGATAGAATGGTCACTGGAACTCAGAAAGAGAGTCGTTTAGAGAGAGCTGCCTTGACAAAAGCAATGGCTTTCATCAGCTGGAGGTGTCTTCTGGGGGGTGGTTGGGGAGGGTCAGGGAAATACACACTCCAATTTCACTCCCCTTCTTCCTTCTGATCTCCTGCTGGGCTCCCTATTTCTTAAGCCCAATGGGAAGCCAGAGAAAGTTTTTAATATTGCGCATACAGGACAGCCCCCTGGGACAGAGCTCAATGGGAAGGATGAACAATGAATCTGGAGGGACAAATGGACAATGTTCTGCACAAAGGCAAATAAAAGATGTTTCAGACAAACAAATGTCACCTTCTCTGAGCAGTCTTTCCATCCAGGCTATCTAAAATAACGTGGCCCAAACTTCTGTCCTTTGTGACTCCTCTAACCTTTTATTCTGCTTTCGTCTCCGAAGCACTTTTATTTATATAAATTTATATTAAAACGTCCACAAAATGATGAAGAAAAGCAAACATATGAATAGGAAAATGGGCAAAGTACAAAAATTAGCGATTCATCAAAGAAAAGTATACATGTTTAACTACATTAGCAATGAAAGAAATGAAATGTATTATAACATACATATATAATATTCACCTATCAAATTGACAAATATTTAATACAGTAATTTCCAATGTTAAGGTCTGAGGAAAACAAACTAGGGTGAGAGTATAAAATTTATGTAATATTTCTGAAGAGTTATTTGAGAATTTATATGAAAAATTTTAAACAAGCTATTTTATCCAGCCATTTCTCTTTTAGGGATGTACTCTAGGAACTAACTCAAGGTATTCTCAAAAATAAGAGCTATTTACAATAGCTAAAAACTGCGAAAAAGCTATATGTCCAATACAGGAAATACCTTGTCAATGTTTCCCAAAGTGTGTTCCTTAGAACACTCATGAGATTCTGCTTGAAGAAGGGTTCCACTGTCAACTAAATGTGGGAATTCCCTTGGATGAAAGGCAAAATTTATAAGCCAGGCTAACATGACATGATCTGTGATCAGGACAAAGGCTAAGACTACTTGGGTTCAAGTGGGTCAAAAATCACAAATTTAGCCTCATTAGCCCTGTGTCCCAACTATCAGAACTCACCAGTCCCACCATTAGAACTCACAGAAGCGGGTCATCCAGGAATGGTCTAGCACCACATTCTCCATGAACCTGCTGCTTCTTGATGGGCGAGGGGGGCAAACCCCTTTCCACCACACTCCATTTCTAGAACTCCCTCCAGTGGAACCAGCACAGCAGGACCTATGCGGGCCACACAGGCAAGAGCCACAGCCCACCTGTGGGGACAGTGGGGGACAGCTCTCCAAGGCCAGTGGAGGATCTGGGGCATTGCTGCATCATTCCAGCTGGGTGGGATTCTGACTTAGAGGCTTCTGCCATAACGCCTCAGATGGTAGCTTCACTCCATAGCTCCTCCGCTAAGCATATACATCAAATGTCTGCCCGGTAAGTTCTGATGGTTGGAACACAGAGCTAATTTAACTAATTGATTAACAAATTTAACCAATTTAACATCATGTTAACTGAAATTCATTTTGTTATAAGTGAGATGATTTGTTGTAACAGATGACCCAACGCTTAGAGGTTTAAAACCATGATCATTTATCTCACAGTTTCTGTGGTCAGGAACCTAGGCACAGCTGAGCTGGATGCCTCTGGCTCAAGGCCTTTCATGAAGTTGCCTGCGAGCTGTCAGCTAGGTCTGTGTTCACCTCTGAAAGCTTGATAGAGGAAGGATCTGCTTCCAAGTTACTCATGTCATTAGCAGGATTCAGCTCCTCATTGGCTGTTGGCCAAAGGCCTTCTTCTGTTCCCATCCATAGGGCAGTTCTAGCATGGCAGCCAACTTCTCTCAGAGTAAGCCAGAGAGAGTGCAAGAGAAAGCCTAAGAAAGAAGCCACAGTCTTTTTGTAACCTGATCTCAGAAGTGACAACTCATCATTTTTGCCATATTCTATTTGTTAGAAGCAAGGCACTATGTCCAGTTTACACTCAAGGGGAGAGGATTACACACAGGCAGGAACACCAAGAGGTGGGGGTCCCTGGGGGCTATTCAGCAGCTGCCTTCCACAGTCACTAATATGAAAGACCTTGAAATTCATAAGAGACTAAGACTTGCTAAATAAAACCCTTCACTTATGGAGGTCTGTCTGAAAGAAAGGATGAAGGAGAGAGCCAAAAAGAGAAACTAAATTTGTAAAATAGATGGGTAAATATCTAACATCAGGGTTTTGGTTTGTTGTTGTTGTTGTTGTTTCAATTTAGTTTGGTAAAGATTCTCACTGACTAGGGAAGTTTCTTGGGTTTCTGGGGAAGGAAAAGGGGCGGGGGTGGGTACTGATGGGAGAGGGAAGGAATAGAATAGTCTCAGAAACCAAGAGAAGGGACAACCAGGATTGCTTCATAATTTTGCCAAGGGCTAATTTAGCTTTATCACTGCAGTGTCACTTCAACCTTTGATGGCTGAGGGCTCATTTCTGGCCTGAATTATCTAGGCTTCCTGTGTCTCATCTGCTCTTTCATGATTTTATGTACATTTTTGCTATTTCTTGCTCCTTTTTCCTCTGGAAAATTCAGGAGGGAAATAAGAGGTAGTGAAATTCAAACCAATCCAGGATTTTGTTACACTTTATCACCAGAGTGAAAGAATAACATTTTCCACCCTATTTCCAATGCTGACATACATATACAGATAATTAGGTAAGTTAAACAGGGGAACTCTAAATAATTGCACAATTCAGCATGATCAATTTGAGGAATTTTTAAAATTTCTTTTGACCTGAAAACCCTAAATGTGGGACCTCAGTCAATAAATTGGGCAATAAAGTGGTACCCCTCTTTTTCAACATCTATAGGAATACTGTTTTTCCTCTTGAACTGACACAAACGATCTCTTCCTGCCATGTACAATTTACTCAGCGAGACATGTGAAGAGTGTGCTCTATTTTTGGCTCCTCCAGCAAAGCTGCTTTAGGGTATAATCTTTTCCTCTGCCCTGCCTGGGATAGGCTAGATGACATCGGAGGTCTTTTCTATTTCTAATTTTTACAACGTCTTTCAGCAAACAGCAGGTAAACAATTTTAATACAAGGCCATTTTCATTATGTGTCTACTAGAGAATATGTCCCTGAATTAAAATAAACAGTAATAATATAAAAAAAGTTTACTCATACAATAATAGCAACCTTCCTAAATTACAGTGATTGTGCTGCCCAGCAGTATAATACAAAATGTGGTTTTTATCTCAGAAGACATAGAATTTATTATTTTCCACCTACCTGGCATTTTAGAGCAATTGGAACCAGATTTCTGAAAGAACAATTCAGTACATTAGCTCTCAAATACAAAAAATATATTTTCAGCGTTGAAATGACTCATGTAAAGCAGCACTTCAACAAAATGCTGTCCACCCTGCCCTGGTAATTATGTCACGTCTGGTGTGTACTAATTTACACGGTGTATTGTTTTCCTGCATAATTAAGGCTATTAAGCTGAATTCAGAGGCTTTGGTACACCTACAGCCCTTAATTAATTAAACAAGCACACAGAGAAGTGACTGACAGAGTCAGAGCCTTGTCTTCACGTTCCCGGTGGGCATCATACGAAAGAAATGGACAAGAAGGGCTGTCACCTGGGACTCTCCTTCAGACACAATTTTCTGCTCATGGAGGAAACTACAAAATCCTTTCCCAGAAAGTAGACACTTTAATTCAGTGCCCTACAATCTCTCATTGAATCACCAAGCCTGACACAGTATTTAAAAAGAAAAGCATATAATGAGATTGATCACCACTTCTTCATAGTTTCATCAGAGCGAAGGATTTTCCAATATATTTACTTTGGGTTACCTTTGGATACTCTCTTTCCATGGTTTATAAGCTAGATTAAGTCAGGAAAGGTGCTTTCTCCAGACTTTTCATTCTCTTCAAAGCCACCAAAAACTCCATATTCATCTAGCATAGAAGACCTAAGTATTCTGTGTATCAGCCACTAACATTCACTAACACATATGAGAAAATCCTGAGTAGCCTGGGTTTCAAGGTCCTTAAAAACCTGTAATATTTCTACTTCTTTCACACAATACCAAAACTGTGTTTTGCACCAGTGCACCAGCCCAGGACACTACTCGAAAGTACTAGAAAAAGTGGGATACCCAGAAACACTGACCTTAATTATCTTTTCTTCATTATTATAAAGTAGTCCTTTCAAACATATCCTCAAAAATAAAAAGCCTGTAGATATGTCTTTTAAATGGTCTCTGTATTTTTAAAAACTTTATATAAATGCAAATTTGTATTAGAAAATAAAAATGTATTGGGTATTTCACAATGACTTAATTTTGGACAAATTGTACTTCTCTCTTTCACTACTCCTAGTCATTCTTTGATTATTATGCCTGTACTAATTATTACAAGAGTAATTGAATCTTACTGGTGAAACCAATGTTCCAGAACCCAGATGCTATGTCAGGGGAAAAGAGGGACCCACTGTATGGAAAAATCCTATAAACCAGACAAATGCCAGTATATGGTACCACTCTGTGTATGTTCCTGCAACGTAATTAGGAGATCAAGTATAAGAAAATTCAGAACTCTTTAATGCACTTAAAATCACTGTCATGAAGCAATGGATGGCAAATTTGCATGTGAAAGGACTGTGAACAGCATGTAGGAAGAATTGTAAAATTACTATAGTATTTATTATTATAACTCGGTGTCATGCTAGTCTCATTTTAGAATGAACCATAAGAATAGATTAAATTAGTGCCATTTTCTTTCCTTGTTAACATCTTTGTCACAAGAGCAGGCTGTCAGAATTTTAGTATCTAAAATAGTCCATGGATTATTCCTTATGATAGTTGGCCATTTCTAAACTCTAGGCTTTGATTGGTTGTTCTCAACCCAGTCCTTGTAGACATGTGGGTTGAACACAGGGAAATAATAAATTTTAAGCAACTAATTGAGTTACAGACACCCCACTAAAAGTAAGAAAGACAAAATAATGTTATAATATTAAAACAACATTTCATCGTAAAACATTATCTCCTAAGAAAACGCTTTAGCCCATTGCTGAAAAATACTGTTTGACACATGATTTTAGGATAGGGACTGCTCAGATGTACAATCTGAATAGCATCTCTCTGAGTTTTTTTATTGTCATAAGATAATATACAGTGAACATTTCGCTGAGGTGTCAGCAGCACCGTGATCTAGTCAACCTCCAGACAGATGATGATCAAAATTCAATGATTTGTTACTTTTTTCACATGTCTTTATTTCCCTCACTTGTCCCCTGAGGCCCAGTTTCTATATCTAACATGGATCTTGTATTAGGGCTCTCTGGAGATACAGAAACAAAAGGACATAAAGGGAGATTTATTATGAAGAATGGCTCACCCAATTATGTAGGCTGAGAAGTGTCACAGTCAGCCTTTGTAAGCTGGAGACTGTGGAAAGCTAGTGGTGTAATTCAGTCGAAGTCCAAATACCTGAGAAACGGGGGAGCTGGTGATGCACGTCTCAGTAGAAAGGCAAGAGAAGATAAGATGTGGCTGCCCACAGTGGGGAGGGTGAAAGGCTTTACTGAGTCCACTGATTCAAACGCTAATTCTCATCGAGAAACACCCTCACAGATATACCCAGATATAATGCTTAACCAGATATGTGGGCCTCTTATGAATCTTGCCTCATTCATCTTTTTGGTTATCACAGAGACTTGAACAGAGTAGGGAACTGACAAAATATTTTTTAAATTAATGTAAACATAGAGTGCTACACTACTTCAATGTCCAAACTATAGTCATTAACATTTTTTGAAAAACTGGTACTAGACCTTGTCTAGAAGGAGAAGATAGTCTTACTTTATACTGAAAAGATCGAACCCTTTTAAATATCTTGTATAGCAAGCGATACGGCTGCTGTATAGAATTCTCAATATATACCTTGTAGGAGGGCATCCAGCCAAGGGAGCAAGTGCAACTGAAATTCAGCCTTGCTGCATTTGTCATGCAGTGTGGTATTTGGGCTAGTAGAGACCTCGTACCTTGTTTCCAGAGGCCAATACAGGTTTTATGGGGCCTGAAGTTCATATAATTGGAGGTTATCTCTTTCAGAAAAAATACATAAACTCATGAATACAAAATTAGTTATGGAAATGAGTATTTATTTAGAATAAGAATTTAAATCAAATTTAGAGTAAGTTACCAAATTATCACAAAATCCATAAGAATAACATAATATTTGTATTACTTAACTGCTTGACATATCTCTATAATAATTTTTCTCCTACTTTTTGACAGTAGAATGTTTAAATGGTTCTTTGGTATGTGTTACAGATATCCAGTTTTCCCAACACCCTTTGTTGAAGAGAATTTTCTTTTCCCATTAAATGATCTTGGTGCCTTTGTCTAAAATCAATTGACTATATATGAAGGTTTATTTCTGGGCTCTTAATGCTATTCCATTGGTCTATATGTCTATCCTTATTCCAATACACACTGTTTAAATTAATATAGCTTTGTATTCAATTTTGAAACCAGGAAATATGAGTCTTCCAACTTTGTTCTTTTTCACAATTGTTTTGGATATTCAAGGTCCTTTGAAAGTCCATGTTTTTCATTTCAAATTTCAAATCAGGACAATAGTGGCTAGAAAAATTTGGCTATACATGGAAGTGGTTGCACACCACATAAATGGATCCCACTGAATCCAAATTATATGTATTTCAAATCAACTTCCCTTTAGTTGTATCCAAGAACTGCTCAAGTCCACAAGGACGCCACCCTACCTGAGGGGAAGTATGATGGATGGGAAATTGAAGTGGGAAGAGACAGACAGAGGCGGTTGAAATATCTTACTTTAGCAATTTTTACAAAGATATATGCCCATATAAACACATTTCTAAGGCCCCATATGAGTGAAGTACCTTAAAATTTAGCTTCCCTGTGAATTTGCCTCTTGTTGTCCTCATGCTTTTACAGAAACAGGAAATATAATTTAAAGCAGAAAGAACTAGAATAGAGAAAACTTTATGGGGACATAAGAACAACCCTCAAATACCTACATGACTTCATATACAAGTTGGATTAGGATTTAAGTGATTGGGACAACTCTGAAGATACTGAATGTATTTGTTTCAATATCTGAGCATGATTGATTTAATAATCTGTATCTTGGGGTCTACACCACACCAAAGCAGCTTTGTGGACGGTAAGAAATAAATCCAGTCAATCACCTGAATATATCAACTTCACAATCTTGGATAGCCAGATACATAGACAAAGCTTTTGGCTCCTCCGTTTAGAACATTATCAGTGGGAAAGCTACCTTCTTGCATCTGTTTCTGTTTCTGTCTCCCCTCATTCATTGTTCTTGAGCTTCTTAAGAACAGGAATTTTTCACCATTATATCCCAGCATCTAGCTCAGCACCTCACCAATCCTGGCTATCTACAGTAGGTACAATGCGTGTTTTTTGAGTCATGCAAGGAATCAATAAAGGTTTAGATTATTAATCTGCAATTTTTATTCAGTGCTTACAGTACACAAAGCATTATGTAGGAAAACTTACTTCTTGTCCCTTAGGAAACACATTCCATTTTCAGAAAATAAGAATTCTATTGAGAATATGATGGTTAATTCAAAGGAATTGAATGGCTGTAAGTGAAATAATAGACAATTACAAGTTGTTTGACCACCGGTTTCTGGCCAGTGTCACATTTGCTCAAGTGTCTGAAGCCTGCAGAGTTCAGGTGTTCCAGAGCTCATTTAGTTAAAGAAGACTCATTCCTTCAATAATGACTTTTGTACCTACTGCATGGCAGCACTGTGCTGTCCCCTTAGGAATGCACTGACTGACACATCGCTTCTGTATGCAGTTAATAGTCTAGGTGAACTAAATACAGACAATCATAAGGTAGAACAGGATTCAGCTGCACCATGAGCAGCTAATGCTCTTTCACTGTTAAGGGTGTCCTGACCCTAATTTCCAAGGGCAGGGGGTTCCCTACCAACAGCAACATCTACCCAAGACAGCATCAGATTGCACAGGTTAAGGGCTCAGTCCTACAAGACTGCCTTCACGACATCCCCTCAACTTCATATGACAATGGCAAGTGCAGGTTGTCACCTCGGCTTCAGACAAACCAGCTATAGGTTCGAGGTTCCAATGACCCGCTCCTCGGGTTTGATTAATTTCCTAGACCAGCTCACAGAACTCAGAGAAACATTTTACTTACTGCTAGATTACAAGTTTATTATGAAAGGATAACTCAGGAACAGCCAGATGGAAGAGACACATAGGGCAAAGTATGTGGGGAGGGGCCTGAGGCTCACCTGCCCTCTGTGGGGTGCCACTCCCGGCACCTCCATGTGTTCATCAACCCAGAAGCTGCCTGAACCCTATCCTTTTGGGTTTCCTGAAGGCTTCATTACACAGGCGTGACTGATCACATCACTGATCTTTGGTGATTGAACTCAATCGCCAGCCCCTCTCCCGTCCCCAGAGGTTGGTGGTAGGACTGAAATTTCTAATCTTATGGTTGGCTACACTGACAACCAGCTCCCATCCTTAGGTGCAGTCCAAAATCATCTAATCAACATAACAAAAGACACCTTTGTAGTTCTCATCACTTAGGAAATTCCAAGGAATTTAGAAGCTCTGCACCAAAACAGGGATGAACACCAAATATATTTCTTATTATAAATCATAATATCACAACTGTGAAGTTGCTTGGGTCTATGTCTCATGTAGTTTGCAGGTGGCAGCAGCTGCCCAGGTGAGGCAATCTGAAATCCCATCCAGGAGTGAACTACAGATAGCAGCCAGCACCGCTAGACAGTTCTGCAGCACTTAGATGCTGACCTGGGAAAGCTGAGAGAAAATGAGAATTTTAACAAAAGAAGTTTTAGTTGAATTGTTATTATGGACTGAATGCTTGTGTCTCCCCAAACTTCATAGGTAGAAACCCTAATCTCAATGGGATGGTTTTTGAAGGTGGGGCCTTTGGCAAGTAATAAAGGTGGAGCCTTCCTGAAAGGGGTTAGTGCCTTTACAAGAAGAAACCAGAGAACTAATGAGCTCTCTTTCTGCCATATGAGGACACAACGAGACGGCAACCATCTACAGCCAGGAAGAGGGCCCCCTCCAGAGCCTGACCTCTGCTGGCACTCTGTCTTAGACTTCCAGTCTCCAGAACTGTGAGAAATAAATTCATGTTGTTATAAGCCACCCAGTTTATGATATTTTTGTTACAGCAGCCCAACTGCCTAAGACAACTGTTCTTAAATTTGCTTTAATTTTACCTTTGTGTGTCAAATTTCCTTCAGATATTAACCATGCTTAGTAGACATGCTATTTATAAATGAGGACAAATAAAATATTAAAAGCGAGAACTCAACTGGCTAAAGCACCATCAATCTAAATCTCAGATTTACTAAGAGCGGGTCTAAGAAAGGTAAATGATAGAATAAGGCAACAGAAAAACGGACGTTGATTATTTGGATTAGACAGAACAGAGAAAAGAGACAGTAATGTTTTATTCCCTAGAATAAATTTGATACATTCAGTAAAACAGAAGTTTAAGTGCTTTAGCTTATAAACTTCAATATTTTAAAGAGAAAAATTTAACCTGTAACATCAAAAAACTAGATGTTTCTTAAGTTTAATAGAAACAAAATGAGGAATTTGCCACTGGAGTTTAGAACAAAAGGTGCCCTCAGTGAGTGGTGGTATGGCTGAGATGATGCACGCAGGCCTTGGTACAACACAGCCTGGGGTGGAATCCTAGCTCTTCCCCTAACTCTTTGAGTTTGACCATGTAATTTAACCTCTCTGTGACTCAGTTTCCTCATCTGTATAATGGGGAAGATGTAAGATAATACTATTTATACTCAATGTTACTATATCTAATCTCCTATTCCTACTTTAATTGTACTAATTTAGTGTTGTGAGGAGTAACTTAATTAATTTAATACACCTGGCTCAGTACCTGGCACTTTGTAAACACTCAGTAAACTCTCAAAAAAAAATCTTTCAGATTTTACTGACATTTTCACCTGGTTCTATAAACTCATAATTTCACTTTTTCTAAGATGAGTTTTAAAAGACCACTATGATTACCATAAATATTGAGTGCCTATTACTACATCATAAAGTGGGTAAGAGCATCTAAGTACACTGTATGGCAACATTCAGCATTTAATCCAAAAGGGCGATCCTGGACCCTCTTGCAATTTTTTCCATACAGTAATTTGTTATTAGGTTCATCTGAAGGTGTCATTTGTGAGACCTCACACAACCAAACCACTAATCAGATTTAATCACGGAAGTAGGATAAAAGCCCATGGCCAGCGCGGGGCCAGAGCAGCCTGTTACACAATCAGAATGCATTAAAACCACAGACACTGCAATTTCTTATAAAGGCTGGGGGCGGGGGGTGAGGGAGAGAAAATAAGCAAACATGTTTTAAAGATCACAGACAATATACTCTTCAAATGAACCTAACTCAATACCTCTTGTAAGGTCAGATCAAGGGTGAAGAAATGAGAATTGGCCAAACACTAGAGCAATTTCCAGATAAATAAGAAGCCAGATATTCTTTTCTTCACTGACAACAGAAAATACACTGAGAGACAAGAAGGGTTGATCATTGATGCCAAAAATGTACTTTCCATTCTTTGAGGCGTCTAAGTCTCTTTTATCCATTTTCTATTTTTCCTCATATTGCCATTCTCTGTTTTTGTCACTGACCTTTCTTCAATCCAACTCAGCCTCCGTCTAATGGCCTGAAGAGGACTTCTTCACATGATGGAAAGCTTTAGATTTAAGATCCCCTCCTTCATTAGAGAGAAAAGTGAACAGCCTCTATGTGCTGGGTGTTAATGAATGTGAAGAAAGATTTTTTGTATGTGTTTTACACATTATGTTCTTGACTCCTCGAGGTGCTACAATAAATTGCCGCGCTTCATTTACAAGGAGCCATAACAGAAGCAAAATGAGAATCTGGCGACAAATTGCTTCTCAGTCACCCTGGGTCAGGCTGTTGGGGCTAATGAGAAGAGGGGCTCTAATTTTAAACTCCTCCTCGACCAAGCCATTCCTGCATTAATGTTCACTATTGTAAATTGTAAAGTCAAATGAAGGAGCACTGTTGAAAATTAACCAGTATTTTTATCCTTTGAGTACCCAATAGAGCATATTTTGGCTTCTGTAGCTGGTGGTTATCGAAGGCGGCTCAGTTTGCACCAGGGGTGCCAGCCTGCTCCGTGGATTCCCCCCTCCTCAACACAACACTCTCCGGATTCCTTCTCCTTTTACACGCAACCCTTCCTTCACAAAGAAATATCCACTTGCAGAAGTAAGTAGTATAGGTTTTCAACAAGATTATTAAGTGGCCTGCAGGAGCAGTGTTTGAAACCAGCCTCTGGGTGGGTCCACTTAGCAAGATACTACATACAGACATTACAAGTCAGAGAATTATACTATCCATTTAGTTGTGCTGCATGCTTAATGATCTGTAATTGTGTATATGGAGGGAGAGCCAGTAACTCACTGACCCTGTGATGATGGCTGGAAGCGCTTTCATTGCTGAGGCCTAAAGCAGGATTTGAACAAATAATGAGAAACCAATGCAACACCTGCCTCACACGAAATACTTTCCTAATTCCACATTTTGCCAGTTTATAAAAGCAAACAGCAGGCAAAAAGAGGTGAGGAGAAAGGAAGATGTTTTGTTAAAGTATACAGGCTTTTGATCCCACATGTATGTCCAGGCAGCGATTCAAAATTCAATGTTTGTTTTTCGGGGGTTTTCTGGTCATGTGTTTTAAGTGAGTATTAATGAAACGACGTTCCCCATGTGTGTAATGTGTCTGTCCGGGTGCATTCTTCCATGGAATCACTACATAAAACACAAATTAACCACACTACCCTAGTCTAATCATTGTAATCAGTTATGTTTTCATGTGTACATTACTGATATATAAGGCTGTTGTAGTTCTTGTGTGTGGTTTAATTGCTTGTTTTTGCATATCTTGTGTGATTGATGATGTTCTAGAAATCTTTTCCCCTAAAGGAGACTTTGTAAATTACTTTGTTTAGATGCTAATGATTGTATTTCATTAGTGGCCCTCTCATCCAGAATCATCTTTAAATGAATGAATATGCCATAATTAAAAATCTGAATTATGAATTACTTTGAAAGGAGACAACATTGTCCCGATTTCCCACTGAGACACAGTGTTATTTCAATTATGTAAATATGTTTAATCATTCCTCTTTTGTTTTTCTAATTATTTAATATTAATGTTGCTTTACCCCTTTATTGCTACAAGAAGGGATATGGCATCTTAAATGAGAGTACTTAGACAAGTGATACACAGATGACTAGATTAAAGCAGACATTTATCAGAATGCATAACCCATTTCAAAAACAAACATGCTATTAACATTCATACTAATATAGATAGCAACACTGGCTATAATTGCACTTCATGAATGTTTTGTCTGTATAAATCTAATGTATTCACAAAGAACAATTTCCAATTATTGTTTTTTTTCTTATAGAAAGTCTAAAACCCCTAGTGAAACTTTCAAATATCTTGACGTGTACATCTGAACCAACTACAAGACCGCCATTTTTTCCAGAGTAGGAAATTTGCAGCTGCTCAGTACTACTAGACTTGCCATATTTAATTTTCACCTATCCACCTTTGAAACTTCAAAAATTGATTGCAAAAAAGAATGTTTTTAAGTCCCCTCCCCTTTTTTCACTTGCTCCCTGAAGTAGAAGAAATATTAGGAAATTTACCTTCCACTCAACAGCTCTCACATAAGCTTTCCAGAAGCTGCCCTTAGGAGAGAAGCATGAACCCAGCACAGGAGAGCTCCAGAGGGGTCACTGTGTGTGACAGTCAACTTTATTCACACTTCAGGCATCTTACTCAAACCAACTACAGAAGCCTGGTTTGTTCTTTAGAAAGCATTGTACTGGCTTCAATTTTGACATTTCTATTTTAATGCAGCTAGGCTACATATGAGTATGTTCCTCTACCATTGAGTAATTTAGATACTTTCAATATTATTGCTAACTGACTCTTGAGTTATAAAAGGCTTAATTATGTTGGTTTAATATTTTGTGCTTAAATATTGGTATTTGTAAACTAACAGTGGGAAATGCTTCAACTTCCCCCACATTTCTTTCTTATTTCAATGTTGTAATAAAATATTATGTCGTTGATTGACTTGTGAAGTTTTATTAATTATATTAGTAATCTTAAGATTATGATTAAAATATTTGGTCTTTCTCTACATATTAAAAGAACGTGAGCAATCTTTAAAGACCTCCTTTCCTAACCACTATTTTTTTCTAATTTGAACCCTTAACTTTAGCAACCATGGAGACAAAGATTAGGGTTTACTATTGTATGTGGGTGTAACTTGCACACAAACACACAAATTACTTTGCTTCATCACAGGCTACACCTACAAAACACTCATGGTGTTTAGTATTATACACAGACAAAAATAAAGTAATATTTATTTGCAAGTTATAAAGAAAATTGTGTAAATTATCTCCTACATAAACACATTTCATTTCTCATCGTTTATCTCTCATTGAAAAAAAACTTATCATATTCAAGAAACTACTGATTTTCCCTTAATTAAGGGAAACATTTCTATTAAGAATATGTGTAATGATTAGCAGGATAAAGTCACAGGTTGTCAAGATCAAAGAAAAAAATCCAAAAGTTTTGTGTAGATGACAAATTGTCTTTTTATTGACAACACGTTGATTTAAATGACGTTTGGAATAATTACCCTTGTTGAATTTTTCAGATAGAAATTATTTTAAATTATTTTTTCTACACATCTAACTATAAATCCTGAAGTCTCACAAAAACAATAGAGAAAATCCCAAGAATCCCTTAAAACTAATGTTTGATGTCTAAAGATACATTTTTGTTTTTGATCAGCTCAATATTCTGTCAATGACCTTGGAATCCACAGGAGGGAAATTTATGGGAAGAGAGTGGGAGATGGGAAATCACAGAAATCTGCAGTGCAGTTTTTAAATCATGATTCTATGGATTTTTGTAAGTAGATTATTAGTATTTGGTCTAAATATGTGTTATCAGGAAGAAAGATGAAGGAAGTACTGGGAAATCCATACGTACATTACCACCTAAATTATTTAGATATTTCATTTCAAGCAAAATTGAAGAGTAAAGAAAGATCTGGAAAATGTATTCTCTGGGAGGCCAGAGCTGCTGCTGCCCAAGATAGAAGCTGGACTAGACAGGCCATAGAATTGTGTGATGGTGGCATGTTGGGGAAATCAGTCAAAGCAGGCAATGTCCCATCTAAAAGCATCTCTGTCTCCAACACAGGAGGAAACCACACTGCTTTCCCCTGAAGAAGTCTTAGATACACAAATGATCTTTCCACTTAAATCCTCCTCAGACCAAAGTACCCTAGAAGCTTGATTTTAGTAGCTACTAGATGGAGACAGGCAGTTAAAACAGAAGTACACTTGTACTTATCCAAACCTGGCATTTCAGGGAAATGAGATTTGCCAATATGCTCTTACCAAGCATGATCAGAATATAAAACAGCCATCGAAAGTGTCCTAACCTTAGATCCCTAGAAAAATCCCTCCCTAGAAGTGTTAACCACATGGAAAATGATTTAGGAAAATCCAATTCCAGGCACCCATTCTATTCAAACCATTTCTACTTGTAAAGGTAAGCATGGGGCAATCATACCCTGATTAATTATCACAGTTATGGGAAAGCAAGGTGGAGGGGAATCATTTTGTCCCCTGAGTTTTCCTCCATTCATTCAACAAATATTTTGAATGCCTCCAATGAGCAAAGCCTTTTTCTAGGGGCTTTGGAGGCTACCTAAGTAGAAAAAAGAAAAAAAAAAAACACCTCTTATTCTATTTACTCAACTTACAAAAATATGTCTGTTATTTCCTTTTCTTATCTTATTGTACTGTCTAAGATTTCCAGTATATGTTGAACAAGAATAAAGAGAGCAGACGTCCTTACTTTGTTCCCAGTCTTAGGTATAAAGCATTCAGTTTTTCTCTACTAAGTATATTATTGTAGATTTTGTGTGTGTGAATGCCTTTTATCAGGCTGAGGAAGTTTCCTTCTATCCTTAGTTTGTTGAGAGTTATTATCATAAATGAATGCTATATTTTTTCTAGTGCTTTTACTTCATTAATAAGATTATGTGGATCTTCTTGAGATTGTCAATACAGTGAATTACATTCATTTTCAAATATTAAGGGAAACTTGCATTCCCACGATGGGAAACTTGCATTCCCACGATTAACTCTACTTGTCTGTGGTATAGTATTTTTGTATACTGCTGAATTCAATTTGCTAATTTTTTGTTAAGATTTTTTGCAAGTATGTTTATGAGAGATATTGATCAGTAGTTTGGGGTTTTTTGTTGTTTGTTTTTGTAGTATCTTTGTCAGGGTACTGTTGGCCTAATAAAATAAGTTGGGAAGTGTTCCACCTTCCTTTATTTTTCTGGAGGAGATTGTGGAGAACTGGTGCCAATTCTTTTTCAAATGGTTCATTTTCCAGAAAAAACAACTAAGGTTGGAGATATTTTTTTTAGGAAGTTTTAAACTACAAACTCAATTTCTTTAATAGTTATAGAACTACTGAGGTTATTTATCTTGAGTAAGTTTGGGGAATTTGTTGTTTTAAGGATTGCTCCATTTCACCTAATTTGTTGAATTGATATAAATAGAGTTGCTTGTTATATTCCTTTATTTTCCTTTTAATGTATGCATGTCCCTTTTTTGTTCCTGATACTGGTAATTTGTCTTCTTTCTTTTTCTTTGGCAGTTTTACGAGAGTCTAGAGTTTTGTGGATTCCACTGATCTTTTCAAATAATTAAGCCTTTGATTTCCTTGATTTTCTCTGTTATTTTTTTGTTTTCAGTTTTATTATTTCTGCTTTTATAATTGTCTTCTCTTTCATTTGGGTTTAATTTTCTCTTTCTCTAATGTCTTAAAGTAGAAGCTTATGTTCTTGATTTGAGACCTTTCTTCTTTTTTAACATGCATATTTAATGCTATAAATTTCCCTCTAAGTGTTGATTTAGCTTCATTCCACAGTTTGTATTTTTATTTTTATGTGCTTCAAAATATTTTCTAATTCCCTTTGAGACCTACTCTACAACTCATTAATTATATAGAAATTTGATGATTAATTTCCAAGTATTTAGAGATTTTCCTATTATCTTTCTGTTGTTGATTACTAGCTTGTTTCTATCATAGTCTTATAACATAATTTGTGTCATTTCAATTTGTTAAAGTTTGTTTTATGACCTAGGATACAGCCTATCTCATTGAATGGTCCACATGCTCTTCAAAAGACTCTGTAATCTGCTGCCGTTGGTTGGAGTAGTCTATAAATGTCAGTTAGATCCAATTGGTCAATGGTATTCTTCATTTATCCTATATCCTTACTCATTTTACATCTATTCATTATATCTATGACAAAGAGGAGTGTTAAAAAATCTCTAAATATATTTATGAACTTGTCTATTTTTCCTTTCATTTCTGTCAGTTTGCTTCATGTATCCTTAGATTATGTTATTAGCTACATATATATTTAGTATTTTTATGTATTCTTGGTGAATTGATCTTTTTAACAGTATGTCATATCCCTCTTTATCCCTGGCAATCCTCTTTGCTCTGAAGTCTTCTTTGTTTGATATTAATATAGTCACGCCAGTTTTCTTTCTGTTAGTTCTTTTATGGTACATCTTTGTCTATCCTTTTACTTTTAACCTACCTATATCATATTAAATTAGAATTGCCTGGGTTGAGGTAGGGAGATGAGGGAATAAGAATGAAGAAAAGAGAAAAAGATCAGCAAACCAGAATTAGGACATTTTTGCACTTTCTGAACATCAGGCCTTTCCTTTCCCAGGCCTCAAGCCAGGGATAGAAGACTTCTGGAACTCTCTCTGTCTGAACTGTAGTGCTCACTTCCAGGCTTCCAGGCACACTGAATTCAGGTCAGGGTATACTAGAAGGGAAAAATGATAAATTCACCATGAATTGAATTGTACTTCAAATTTTATGTTGTTCCAATATAGCTTCTGCTGTTTACTTTTCAGAATCTTTTGATAATTTCCCCCTGCATTCTGTCCAGGTTTTATAATTACATTCAGTGGGAGGAAAAAGAGTGAAATATGTTTACTCCATCTCACTCATCATAATCATAACTCCAGCTTTGATCTTTTTAAAAAATGTCAGACTTGAAAGTGGTCTATATAATTTCTGCCCACATATCACTGGACATGACCCAGTCTATATTCCCCATCTATTTGCAGAATCCCTCACTTCTGCTGAGAAAATTGAGACTGAGAAATGTAGTTTTTTATATCCAGAAACAAAAAAACATTATGGTGAATGGGTAGGACTTTTCTCTACCTTTTGATAATTGAAATATTTCATTCTTCTTTCCACATGAAAACACCCCATTCCAAGGAAGAATACCCAAAGTCCCATCTGGTTGCTGAATCTAGTTCAAAATTAAGGCTCTCTGGGTGATATTCAGTCTTCCCCCTGGGGCTCCCTTCAGGCTGGTAACCTATGACTAAAGGGACAGTTGTCTGCTTCCACCTCATCTAATATACAATAAGGCAGCAAGAACATGCTACCCACAATAAATGTTACTGTTATAAATGGGAAATACAAGGAAGTATACAGCATTCTCTGGTCCACAGCAATTCTTAAAACCCTACCAGTAAAAATTGTGAAGCCATTCCCCAACACCCAATGCCTCACATCCAGCAAGCAGTAGAGATTTTTTTATTAGGACCTGGTTCTTCACTCTGGGAAGAGCTCCTTTCTCCGTTTTTCTCCTGTTTGTAACTGCAGTACATTCTGCAACTTCAGCAAATAGGTTTGTACCCAACAGCATAGCAATGCTAGAAAGTGAACAGTAAGTCTGTGCAATCTTAATTGGTACCAACTAATCTGAAACAGGACTTCCAAAGTTGAATAAAATCTTTATTCTGATAGAGCATTTATCTCAACAACTCAGAGGAATAGGAATAGTAGAGTTGGAAAAGGGGATTTTGCATAGAATAAAACCCTAAAATGAACCCATGTTTTTTTTGAGAGAGAGAGAGAAAAAAAAAGAATGAATTCATTTGGTTCTAAAAAACCTTTCCACAGTTTTGAGTCTATAGCTTTACATCAGTATTGAAATAATTTAATTTGTTGAAACAAACATTTGGGTGTTCATCTTAAAATCCAAGACATAAACATTTCTGTTTGAAAATGATTTTATAGTAAAAAGTTCTACAATGCTTCGGTTCAGCTTCATAAAAAGTATTTATACCTTTTATTTTTAATTTTCTAAGTATATGAAACAATTTCAAACATGAGCATAAAATAAAATACATGGATTACCCATTTGTTTTCATTTATTGCTCTTTTTATCTTAATGAGTTTGGAATAAATGCTTCCTATTCTGTGAATCATTTTTTCTTGTAGTTCACATCTTTGATACTATTTATTTTATGCTACATTATATTAGGTTGAAATGCTAGTGAGTGACTGACTTAAAATCTATCCCAAATACAAAAGCAAAGCCATGTGTAGCAGTTATGAAAATGATGCTTTTCGTATTGTCTTCTTTTACTGTCTCTATGCAAAAACTAGAGATTTAAGTTCTTCACTTTTTCCAAATTAGTAC
Organism: Rhinolophus ferrumequinum; assembly: GCF_004115265.2. NCBI lineage: Eukaryota > Metazoa > Chordata > Mammalia > Chiroptera > Rhinolophidae > Rhinolophus > Rhinolophus ferrumequinum. Next base: position 84,068,346 of record NC_046289.1, on the reverse strand, counting down.
AGTTTTGACTTTACATGCAACAATCAGGCAAAGTCACATGGACACAAGATAAAAAGAGAAACCAGAAGAAGCAGATCCTGTGGACTCTCGTGTACACTGACAAATTGCTTTGCTGTACAGGAGGGAAAGTTGATTTGTCGGCTCATACTCCCTTAGCGCAGGAGCTTGGGAAAGTGAGAAAGGGCACTGATAAACAGAAGAAAGTAAAAAAGCCAATGACGTTTTTGCAATTGGCTAAAGTTCACCTGGTAATATTTTAAAAACTCATGAACATGTTGCTCAATAATACTTATCAGCTGACCAAGCCTCTAACAATTTTCTGAATCAACTTACTAATCTATTCAACAGTCAAAATGAAGTTGTTTGTATGAATGGAAAATAAAACTAAATTCAACTATCCATACAATTGTGCAGGGGAAAATAGCAAATATTTTACGGACTAAGAGAAATATTCCTATAACCAAGGTTTAGTCCCAAGGTGAAAATGGTATGATTTTATCCTCTCTTGAAAAAAAAAAAAAAAAAGTCACATCTTGATTAGAAGATACTAGTAGTGTCACATTTGCACAGCATTTGATACATTTTCTAGTATTTTCACATATCCTGAACCATCTTGTAAGGTCAGAAAGAAGACTCTTGTGGCACACATTCTAAAATATGGGAATCTAAGGCTCAGAGAAGCTAAATGGCATGCCTAGTCACAGAGGGTACAAAGTAGATCTGAGCTCTATTGAGTGCTGCCCCCATACCCTGCTGTTATCAACATTACTCTTCTACCATAAATGTCAGACTTTATTTCTAAACAAATCCTGGGATGAAAGTATGGAAATAAATTAATTTGCACTTGATAAACTCATGGTACTCTTCATATTTTCTCTTTTAGATAGATTTGCACTTGTTTTTTAAATCAAGTATGTTCAAAATTATCATTTATGCCTCAAATTAAAAAAAAAAATTGACACAGACTGTTTTTAGAAACTGAAAATCTGTCTCACTCTCCAGCCCGTATACTGCAGGTACCCAAAAAATGTATACACATGACTTGTATTCATATTTTGTTATCAGTTTATATTGAGTGTTACACTTTTAATACAGTTTTTTTTCCTTTCTTAAAATGCATATACCTTTTTTTGACATCCTCATCCTCTGTACACACTTAACTTGTGTGGAGTTGGAGCAGCCCCCTAACTCGGTTAAGCCTTGGTTTTCTAACCTACAAAATCAAGATAGTACCAATAATGCCTCTCACAGAGCTGCCATGGGTTGAAATGCAACACTGATTGTGAGGCATCCAGTCCAATTCCTGGTAGCAAGTGGTACAACCAGGATTTGACCCAAGTTTTAATTTCTCTTAAACCAAATGCTTAACCTCCACACTAAAGCAGGTTTGTTGGCAAATATTGAGAAATCAGAACAGAAAAGTAGAACACAGCATACTAAGCCAGAATACTTTGGGCTTTAAACTGTAGGCTATTGGAGCCTTTGCAGATGTTTGAAGAGAAACAAAAATTGTTAAAATAAGAAATTTAGGAAAATCATTTTGGATAGGGATAGTTAGGGAAGATTGAAAAGAAATTTGATTTATTAGAAAGACACTGTTTCACTTTTCTTAGTTACTACTAATATAATCAAACTGATAATTATGAACAAATACAAATTTGTCATAGCATGACAATATTTTCCTAATTTTACAATAAGTCAAATTAATTCACAATCTTCCTTAATTGTCAATTTTTGCCTTTAGTAATTGGTTCATGAGTACTCTTTGTACCACAAGAAAGCTAAGGAGAAAATGAATGAACAAATATGACAAAAATCTTGATAATTGCTTATTCTGAGTCATGGGCGTAAATGGGTTCTTTTTATTGCTCTATTCTGTGTATGTTTAAAAGCTTTCATAAGAATACATATTAACTGGCAAACTGCGCCGCCCCCCCCAAGAAAAGAAAATGAACCAACAAACAACCAAAGACATATCTCACAAAAAGAAAAATCAGTTTTGTAGATGGCCTTGATTTAAGAAATCAATTTCTGTGAGGAAGGTAAAAATACAATATAAAACTAGAACATTGATATCTAAAGATCACTTCTGCTTTAATAATACTAAAAACAGGTTTATAACAGAGTTAGAAGTTTTAGCTCTCTTTAATCTAGAAGTTTTCACCATTTAAATCTGAGGGCCATTTTTTAATATTAAGAATGTTTATACCTATTATAGCGAAAGTACTTTTAGTATCTGCCAATTAAGGAAAATAAATAATTATAAAAAGTTACTATGAATTTGTTAATGTTTTTAAATAGATTGCATTATTTACAATAGCATCTACATATATCTTTTAAATGGTAGTGCACATATGTGAAGGTGTGTCATTTAATCAATCTACATACAATGCTCAATATTTTTATAAATTCAAGGATCCTTTGTAATAAATTCAGGGTCACTCATGAGATTGAAAATTTCTAAGTTTTCTTATAGAACATTACTATCTTCAGAAAATATCACGAGTACCTCTCGTTGCAGAACTGTGAAAATAATCTTTTTAAATATATTTTCAACACAATAAAACTATTAAGAATACTAGTAAGTGACACGGTCCTCATAGTTCTTTTCAAATAGCAATGCTCTTCACCTACTCTCCTGCTCTCATCCCATTTTCCATCAATATTTATTCCAGGGACAAATTTAAAATCTGAGGGTCATTCATTTTATTCATTCTCTTAACAAATATTTGCTGTGAGTTTAATATGTGCCAGGCGGAGACAATGAGCTAAACAGCCCTAGTCCTTTCCTCATGATGATTACATTCTAGAAAAGATAAACAATGCCCCAAGTATAACACAAATAAATATTTCTGATAATGCAATCAGGGAAAAGGACAGGTGCTAGGAGTTCAGAGGGCAGGAGAACTTGACAGAATTTCAGACTGAGAGTTGATCAGGAAAGAATTCCCCAAGTAAGTGACTTTTGAGCTAAAATTTTAGGGTTGCAGATGATACTAGAAAAAGGCGGGGGGAAGAATGCTAGCATGGGGGAAATCATTACATAAAAATATTACAGTGTAATAACTATCTCATATGGATATAGTGATGATTAAACGAGATGGTATGGGTCTAGCCTTTGGCACAATGCCCGATATATAGTAAACACCATTTAATGTTAGCTATTTTTATAATAATGCTGCTTTTTCCCTCACATTCTTTGCTTTTAAGGTAGTTTTGTACAGCTTTTCCCAAGTACATACACCATTCTACCGTCACCCTGTTGGATATTCAGGGACCCATCTTCACGTTATTTGGTTCACAAAACTCCAGGAACGTTATGTATATGAGGAGGGAGGGAAGAAGAGAGAGAGAGGAGTTCGATTTATTTAAGCTTTACAATAAACAGCCAAACTCTTGAAACACAGATAAGTCAACAAAAGACTTACTGGCTGCGGTAGAAAGAAAGCCCTCAGCACACGCCAACAGAACTGACAGTAAACATAGCTCTTGGAGATGGCAAGGGAAAGTTCTCCTAGAAGTCGAGGCTGGGCTGACTCTGGACACAGACTCTCCTGTTCTTCACATGGTATCTTCATGCCCAGTTCCCTTGTCTCCAGCCCACTATTTTATCTCTGTCATTTTATCCCCTCTCTCATTCCTCATCCTTCCCCCAAGCTAGAAAATTTTTTACAAGTATCAGAATGATTAATGCTGGCTACTGCAACAAATAACTACAAAAATCTCAGTGGCTTAATGCAATCAAAGTTCCCTTCTTGTTCACAGCATAGTCCAATATGGGTCATGTGTCTCTCCTGGGCAACTATCCCCCAAGCTCAGGGACCCAGGCTGCACAATCCAGAGCATGTGGTTTCCAAGGCCACCAAAGAATGGAAAGAGAAGATTGGCAGTTGATGCAGGATGCTTTTAAGCATCAAGTCTCAAAATAGTGTACATCATTTTGACTGATACTCCATTTTCCAAAATTCAGCATATGGTCCCACATCTATCCACAAAGGAGGCTAGAAAATGCAACCTTTCTATATGGTGAAAAGGAAACAGTATAAAAAACACAAAACATTATCTCTTGCCAGTGGGTGAGAGAGTCTTGCTCTTTCTCAGGATGTTTTATATATGCCCTGACTCCCTTTATTTACAGCAAAGTATGCAGGTAGAATCACTAAACAGTCAACCCTACAATTTACTCTTATCAATTCTTAGCTAATGAAAAAATGTTTCATTTCCATTTTAAAAGTGGGAAAATGAAGATTTAGAGAGCAATATGGGGTCAGTGGCTGACTTAGACATGTCTGGAGAACCTCAAGTCCTAAGCAAAAAAGAACCCTAGGCTTCCCCAGGGATGTCATTATCATTTTTAGAGACCTTATTATATTAGAATCTGTTTGTCAATTTGATATTTGAATTTAATTCATCTACTATTTATGATATGCTAATTCTCTCTAAATCTTTTATCGGCACGCTACAGTTACACAAAGATGAAGCATACATAGACCCTGCCTTCGAAGAATTTATAATCTAATGGGGGAACATATAAACAACTAAATGTAAGAAATTTTGATCATTTTATTATTATTTAACTTAGTTTTTTTTTTATTATTATTGATGTGTTTTTATCAGCCACAATTATGGCGAAGGGCTCTCATGTTCAAGGCTCCAAATTACTGAATATTCCCCAGAGAATTTGGGAAGAGCTCAATGATGAAGAAATACTTTGAAACAAAAGTATATTTTTAAAAGCCACCCATCTCTAGTTGACACCTAGAATGGAAAGTGTAATTCCACATAAATAGGAGACACAGGAGAAGCCTAGAGCCCCATTAGACAACCACAAAAGGGATCTAAGGACGCCAGGGATGAACCAGCTGAGAATTACTCTGTGAATCTCGGCTTTTCTACCATTAAGAAAAGGAAGCATGATCATTGCCAATTCATTGCCAAAATTGCAAATTTGATTATAACCTAAATCCTGCTAAATAAAATTAACTTTTAAGTTCTACCAACCAATGGAACCATACAACTGAAACCAAAAACACTAAAATGCAAATCTACATGAGTGCTTGCTCTGCAAAGTGTGTATATTCCAGAACATCAACAACACCTAGGAGCTTGTCAGAAATTCATTAACTTGGGCCCTGCCCTAGATTTACTGAATTAGAACTGCATTTTAACAAGAGCCCCAGGTAACCTGTATGCACATTACACTTGGAGAAGCGAAGTTCTCCAAGTATAAAAAAATTCATGTCTCTATGTAAATTTGGGATAATACTTCCAAGAACCTACAAAGATTTATAATCCCCAAACATTTATGCTTTCCTTCAGTATAGCATTTTGCTTTTGGTGTAATCCCTATAATACAAAACAGATGAGAATTTCCTGTACCAATAGGTATATGATTCAATTATAGTTATCTAAATTTTAGCATGTCTAAAACCAAGTGACAAAATATTTTAATTCATGAAGTTGGGATCAAACAAAAGCAAAAATATAAACATAAATACAAATGGGGGCAACTAATTTTCAACAAAGGATCCAAAAACCTACAATGGACCAAAGGAAGCTTCTTCAACAAATGGTGGTAGGAAAATTGGAAAGCTACATGCAAAAGAATGAAACTAGACTGTTATTTGACACCATACACAAAAATTAACTCAAAATAGATCAAAGACCTGAATATAAGACCTGAAACAATTAAATACCTAAAAGAAAACATAGGTACTAAACATATGGACCTTGGTCTCAGAGGAGATTTTATTAATTTGACCCCAGAGGCAAAAGAAATTAAAGCAAAAATAAATGAATGGGACTATATCAAACTAAAAAGCTTCTGCACGATGAAAAAAAAATCAACAAAACAAAAAGGCAACCAACCAAATGTAGACGATATTTGCAAACAATATCTCCAATAAGGGGCTAATATCCAAACTATATAAAGAACTCATACAACTCAACAACAACAAAAAACAAACAATCCAATTAAAAAAATGGGCAGAGGAGCTGAACAGACGCATTACCCGAGAAGACATACAAATAGCTAACGGATATATGAAAAGATGCTCAATTTCACTAGCTATTAGGGAAATGCAAACCAAAAACACAATAAGATACCACTCACCTTTGTTAAAATGGCTATTATCAATAGAAATAACAAATGTTGGTAAGGGCGTGGAGAGCAAGGAACCCTCAAAGATTGCTGGTGGGAATGTAAATTGGTACAGCCACTATGAAAAATAGTATGGAGTTTCCTCAAAAAATTAAGAATAGTGCTACCATATGACCCAGCATTTCTCTTCTGGTATCTACCCCAAAAATTTGAAAATATTTATTCATAATGACATATGTACCCCTATTTTCAGCATTATTCGGGGTGGCCAAGACATGGAAACAACTGAAGTATCCTTCGATAGATTTTTGGATAAAGTAGGTGTGCTATATATATACAATGAAATACTACTCTGCCATAAGAAAAGATAAATACTGCCATTTGCAACAACATGAATGAATCTTGAGAATATCATGCTAAGCGATATAAGTCAGATAGAAAAGGACAAGAATCATGATTTCACTCGTATGTGGGATATAAAAGAGAAAACAACAAATGAACAAATAAAACAAATAAACCAACCAACAAACACAAAATACTCATTGACACAGACAACAGTATGGTGGTTACCAAATGGAAAGGGGGTGGGGAAAGGTGAATAGGGTAAAAGGGGTCAAATATACGGTGATGAAAGGAGACTAAACTTTGGGTGATGAGCATACGATGCAATATACAGATGATGTATTATAGTGTTATACACTTGAAACTTATGTAATCTTATTAACCGATGTTTCCGCCATAAATATAATAATAAAAAGTGAGGGATAGTTTTTGTAGGTAGACACAGAAGTTTATGTTCTCAACTATTGTGTATATTTTAATAAATGTTATTTTTTCCTTTTGGTTGCCCTCTTTCATTATTAAGGGCACAGAATTTCTTACAAATACACAAATTCTTAAATCTTAAGTGTTCAAAATTCCATAGGAATTTGTGGGTGATGGCTAAAACAGTCATAAGTTGATAAAATGTTGTCTTGAAGCATCAATCCCTATTGCAGCCAAATACTCAGGAGGATCAAAAGGAAAATGGAAAAGAAATTTTTCCAAAGTCTGTATTCTTGGGAATGGGGAGTGAAAGGCGAAGGGCAAGGCCAGGAGTGTTGGAGGCGACTGGCCATCAATTTCACAACTCAAAACAGCAGATTATAAATCCTCAGAGCAGACATTTCTGTGGAGGCATTTTACAACTTGCTCCCACCGTCACATTACCAACTAAGCTACTCTTGCTAACGTGACAATTTTTTTAATTAGAGCAATTGTTTTGTAGAATAAGCGATATCTTTCTTAAGATCCCATTCCTGCTGTTTCTGAATCTCTTCGTCTTGAGGACTCTTCTGCACCAGTGAGCCCAAAGCAAGTCTTGCTTCAAAAAGAAGCAGAGTGCTGCATTTCAATACTGCGACTACTTCAAAATCATGTTTTCATTTCCCAGAAAGAGTTTTTTGAAATGCTCTACACTTCAGCAGATGGATCTTGCCTGAGTCCAGCGCCAAGGAGCATCTCCACATGCTCCGCAAGGAACTTAACTTTCCTCTTTTTGTCCAAAGTTAAAAGTGGGTCAAAGGGTTGGCTGAAGTGCAAACTCTGAGAAGGCACCGCAGCAAGTGAGCCACGCCCAGGAGGTTGCGTCTGGTTCTTTTTCAGGTCCATGCCTTAGTTCAGCAGTAACTGCAGAAAAAGGCTAAACCGCACCCCAGTTTTCACAGCCAACGAAAGCAGATCCAGGAAACAACTGCTCTGAGAATCCCCTATGCACAACTTCTGAAAGAAAACCCCAAATTTTACCCCTTTTCCCCACTCCCTTCACCTCTGCCCAAGGGGAAAGGCTTAAATTTTTCACCTGAGAGAATAGGCTCCACCAGGAATTAAGCATTACACCTTTAAATAATGATAGAATAGTGAAAAATAATACTTCAGTTCTGAAGAGTCTATAATGCTTTCATATCTGCTTTTCCAATTGACCATAGAGATAGGTATTATTATTATTATTATTATATTAGTTTCAGGTGTACAAAACAACATAATGATTAGACATTTACACCCCTCATAAAGTGATAAACCTCCCCCCGAGTCTACTACCCCTCTGACATCATATATAGCTGTTACAATACCATTGTTTAATTTAGCATTTGGTGGCAGGGATACCCTGAAAGAAGAAAATGGTATAAGTAGACAGATCTGCATTGTAAATTAAAAAGTGGTGACTTCAGATTCCCGAAGCTCTTATGCTTGTTCTATAAAGCATTCAATTTTAGATTCACTTCTTTATTACTTTAGGGAGAGAGAAATTTACAAAGCATACAGTAGGCGAGGATTAATCTACTGTCACAAAAGGATTTTTCACGAGTTTCTTTAAATAGAAGTTTCTTTAGTCAATAGAAACCTTGTTTTGGTTTACTAAAATTATTTGCTATAAAGTAAAGATAGCATAATCTCCTAGCACTAGCAATATCTAAATAAAATCATACCTAACACAAAATTCTAAAAAGGTATTTTTTACTTTCAGATATTTGACTAGTCATCAACTATTAAGCACCTACTAAATGCCAGTGTTAAATGCAAAAGAAACCAAATCTAGTAAGATGTGCTTCCTGCCTCTGAAGCGTTCACAGGGCCATGCAGATTTCCGGCACTGCAGCCCACTTGGTATGGGTTCTAAGAGTGATACTTCTGAGTTTGCCACATCACCTGAATTGTGTCTGCTACAGGTGGTTTTGAGGGAGCAACCTGACATAACTACTCCTTCTACACCCTCTTAGCTCTGCCTCAAAACTACAAGTTACCAGTTTGGACACTGCGAAAATGCCGAGATGTCCTTTGGGAGAGGAAATTAATCATTGCAGCGCCAGTTTTCTTCACTTATAATCTCAGTGTCTACCATCTGTTTACTTCATTAGAAGTTAAAGAGGAAAAAAGAGAAAATAAGACTCCCAGATTTATTCATTGTCATCTATTGTAACAAATCTGAAGGTGTTAGAACTAAGCACTTAACAGAAAGTTAGAAAGTTAGAGTATCAGTTTGGGTTTTTTTCTTTTCATTTATTCATGATAGTACACCCTGTACTAGCAAATACAATTGAGAACACACTTTGAAACAAACAAGGCACTGAAAGAACTGTTTTTAAAGTGGGGAAATCAACAGTGTTCAAAATGGTGAAACTAGACATCTAAAATACCTATTCATTTTATAAACAAACAAACAAAACCCCTAACTAACCATTTTAAGCTTTAAAGTGAATAATATGTAATATTTGTTGAACATTTATTATGTACCAAACACTAGGCTAAGTACTTTACGTACAAGAACCCTATGACGTAGGTATTATTATCTCCATTTTACAATTGAGAAAAATCCAGGCACCGAAGGTTAACTAACTCACCCAAGAGTACACAGCTAGAGATTGATGGAGCTAGGAACATTTAGGTCAACCTCTAAGCTATACTGTCATATTATAAAAGAATATTTCTGTGAAACCCCAATGAATCTGAGATTTGAAATCACCAGCAGAAAAGGTTGTGAATACCACCCTTCACAGAATATCTGAGCAAATAGGAAAAGCAGAACACCACCCGGTGGCAAGCAATTCACATGCATTATCTCACGTAATTCTCACACCCTATTAGGTAAGTATTATTATTATTCTAATAATCAGCTAACCAGTGAAGAAACTGAGGTGTGGAGAATGATCACATTCTGCACCAGAGATCACAAAATAGATTTGAACTGAACTCCGACTGAGTCCAGAGCCAGAGGTTTCACCACTTTGCTAAACAATACTTTAGTATTATATTTTAAACCAACGCATGAAAGAGTCAGATACATCTTTAAAATAAGAAAATTACCTAACCCAAGGCTCTAACTCTCACCAGAACTCACTACCTATTTGCAATCTTAGCTCTGTTTCTGTCAACATAAATTCAATGGCATTGGATCATATCAAAGGCAGAGACCCCAGGAACTTAAGGTACATAATAAAGCAGTCTAAGAAGAATGTAACATTTTTGTTAGGCAATGTCCTTCCTTTATATGAATTTAATCAAGACAACACAATCCTTACTTTTAAAGTAATATTTTAAAATGCGAAAATTCTCTCGGAAGCATCAAAACATTGAGTAGGTAGAACAGACTCTTATTTCCCTTGAGTGGGTAGAACAGTCTCTCATGTGAGTATCTAAACACCTATTTAGATCATTCAAATCCCATACACGTCAAAACACTCCAACTTAACACTTCCTTTGAAGTCACGACAATCAGTTTTTTATTAGTGTCATTATTTAGCATTTCTATAGCACTTCACTTTTGACAGGTGCTTTATAATTATTTCTACTCTAAGTTAACTCCTACTCATTCATTAGCATGCAGTTACTTTCCCAATAAAATATATAGAGAGAGATTCCTTGACAAAAATTGAATCTACCCAAAACCAAGAGGTTCAAACGTATATCAGAATTTCAGACAAATATGTACCTACAGAAAGAAAAAGGCAGATAGATAGATAGATAGATAGATAGATAGATAGATAGATAGATAGATAGATAGATAGATAATAGACGATGGATAGAGCTACAAAAAGTTAATTCCAAGTACCAGTAACATTCTTGTATTCTTGTCTTAGTCCAACTGCACCTTGCAGGGTTTATCAGTCACATCCTTATGTTGCCAGTGAAAGCATAAATGCAAGAGAGACCCATGGTGACATGAATTAAAATTGATGGAGGAATAAGTGAATATGGAAGACTGTTAATTATTGGCCAGTGTGCATTCCCTTTTTCTTCCTTTAAGTAATAAGAATCTCCTGCCACTCATCCAGACAGTGCATTTCCCAGCCTCCCTCACAGCTAGAAGTAGTAACATAACAAGTTCAGGCCAAAGGGATTCAGACGAAGTGATATGTGTAGCTTCTGAATCACCTCCTTAATGATAAAGCTAGCTGCTTATCGTGGACCTCCTCTGCCCTCTTCCCCTGACTGAGAAATGGCACTAATTTCTCAGCTACCCTGGATGCTTAACGCGGAGGCCATATGTTTAGTACGGCAGAGTTGACTCACCAGCCCAGATCCTCGAATGATCTCATGGGACAGAGCTACTATATTTCTGGGTATTTTTGTTACAGAAACTTAGCCTGCGTCATAACTAATAAAGTAACTGAATAAGGAGGGGAAAATACACACACACACACACACACACACACACACACACACACACACACACATATGAATTGATTTGACTAGCTCTTGATATGAACAATGCAGGTAATTACTAAAGGGAATTTTAAAGGGAGGTAGATGGAAACATGAAAGAAATTGCTCTAGATTGAAGAAAAAACTACTAACTCTCAATCCAAGTAGAAAGTCTGTAAAACAATATTTTTAAACTATTACAGATTTCAAATAAATTAACAATTCTCTACTGAAGTTGAGAAGCTCATACGACTTAAACATGATTCATCAATATCAAAAATCTCTTATTATGTTGATGGTGGACTTGAGACCGTAATCTCTCAGAAGGCAGGAATATGCCTTACTTATTTTTGTATCCCCCCTACCCCTTTTCTTCTTACCTTAACCCTAGTATATAGGTAAGTACCAATGTCTTAGAACCACCTAAAGATTAAAAACAAATGCTTACTATAGAATTTATTGTTATTATCTTTATCCCAATGATCCTCAAATTCTGCCATTTTCTGGTTCTGAGAAATGCAAGCATATTTTCTCAATCCCTAGAGCTAGTGTAGACCCTGTGAAAACAGAGCTATAGACATTAATATTTTTAGATGTAGAATTAACAAAAATTTATTCAGTATCTAGTCTATGCCTGGCTCTGTGTTAATTACTTCCACGCAATATTACTCATTTACAGTAAATATTATTCCTATCCATTTAAAAGATGAGGAAACTAAAACATAGATGAAGTGACCTACCGAAGATTATAACAGCTGGTGAACAACAGTGCTTGGACTAGAACCCAGGCTTCCTGACTCATAGTCTAGTCCTCTTTCTGAGAGCTCTATTCAGTTGCCTCATCAGTTTCTGATATATTTTTACATTTCAAACGTCAGACAAAAAGAAAAAGGAAAACTACCAGCACAGTAAAGACTGCAGATATTGATGGATAAGAAAGGGTAGTTCTACCCAGAAGGATCAGGAAGAACCATGGGTAAACATATCAGAACAAGTTTCTGAACAAAAACTGGAAAACTTCCCAAGATGAATGTTAAGTAATTGGACACCACCATGAACATAAACTTTTTAATTCACTTTTGAAAGCGGTCACCTAATTCAACACAATTCTTCACCATAGGTCTAATTAGAATCTGTTTGAATTCAATGGTTCAAATGAGAATGGATATTCATATATCGAGGTCAGGAATTATTCAGCTATATAAGACTCTAGGTGATTGGATTAATTATATATCTTCTTCCCATAAAATTTTACACCTACTTAAGGAGATATTCCATATGCTCAGTTTCAGACCCCTTGATCAAAAAAAGTCCAGGAGTAGGAAAAAACAGTATGTTTTTAATCTCTAGTCTGATGGTATATTGTTTGTTTAGTATTATTTATCTGAACTGGCTCTAATTAAAATTAGAAAGTTAGGAAGGAATGAGACTGAAACAATGAAATGAGTTATCTATGCAATTCTTGGCACTGATAATGGAAACATAACAGTGTCTAAGAATCTCAGGTACCAAGTAAATAACTTGGTCTCACACATCTGAGGTTAAACTTCCCATTTTCCAGACAGAAATTTGGTGTGAGATCATACGCAAGCCTTTTTACCAAGAAATTAGAGTTGGAGATGGAGATGTTAAAATTCATGATTCCAAGAAGAATCATGACATGGTTTATGGCAACGACTCTCACCTTTCTCCATTGAAAAGCATGACTCTAATCAAGAAACCCCATCCCCTTTGCCCACTGATATGATGTGGTCAATTTTGCCTTTCACAAAAGAGGGCTTTCAGAGTTTTGAATAAACACATAAGAGTCCTAAGTAGTGTGTTAAGAAATGCTAGATTATGGACCTCCCTCCAATTGAGTACTAAATAAGGGTGAGGCTAGGAGATAATTCCAGGGAACCAGCAGAATTACATGGAAAGACCTATGTGTGATGCGTTTTGTTTGATGGACCCAGTGAGTACAGATAGTCCCCTCCCATTCGGGGTGTCTAGAGCACACCCTTGATTCTCAGGGCTTCTGATGAAGTTTCCGCTTCAGTGGGACAACGGCTTTCTATCAGAGAGTGTCATAACATCCTATCAAAGAGTGTCATAACACAGAATCCTTCTAATTGGTGTGGAGAGCTCTGCAAGAGCATATTAGTTGTAAGCCATAGCATCACCTCTCTTTAGGGAGAGGGAACGAAATTTAAATACACAGGGAGGAAGAGAGATAATTAATTGCCTTCTTGGCAACCCACCACTCTACTGCCAATGGGATCACTGTGACAAGTTATGAAATTCAAGTCAAAATATTTAACTCTGCCACTTATTCAAGTGGTAGACCCAATTTTAGGCACCCCACAGTTAGGGTGCTGATAGAGAAAAAGTCTTCTCTTCCTTTTCTGCAGTAGCACATTTAACTATACGCATCTACGGGTGTTCTGTTTCTTCTATGAACGATATATCTGTCCATAAAGTGTATACTTGTATTTCTATCAATGTAAGGAATAAATGATGAATACAGGGAATTAGAATAATCTGGATAGATCCAGAAAAACATAGGAGCTAGACTAAGAATAGAATAGCCCTGGAAATCTTTCAAAATAACCTGATAGAAAGTGGGCTTAATTGATAGGGTGTAAGAGGGTGAATTAGTCAACTCAATGCAAATTAGTCAGCGATTTTTCCCCAAAACAATGCAATGGAAATTAGCATTTTTCCACCCCAAAAATGATGATTTTACCAACTTGATTCATAGTCCGTGGAAGTTTAGATTTCTGGGTCACCCGAATGGCCCTAATAATGTAAACTGTACAAGCAAGAATAGAAATTCTGCATCCCAGTATTCAAGGGTGTGGATGGAGGACATTCTATGCCATAAACATATCCATCACCTCCAAAAGTTTCCTCTTGCCTTATTTATTTATTTATTTATTTATTTATTTATTTATTTGGCAATAAGAACACAACATAAGATCTGCCTTCTTAACAAATTTTTCAGTATACAATACAGTATTATTAATTATAGGCACTTTGCTTTACAGATCTTCAGGACTTATTCGTCTTGCATAACTTAAACTTTGTACCCTTTGACTAAGTTCTCCCCATTTCCCCCTCCCTTCAGCCCTGGGCAACCATCAGCCTTGCTCTCTGCTTCTATGAGTTTAACTACTTTAGATTCCTCATATCAGTGGTATCATGTAGTATTTGTCCTTCTGTGTCTGGCTTGTTTCACTTACTGTAATGTCTAGGTTCAACCATATTGTCACAAATGGCAGGATTTCCCTCTTTGTTAATGTTGATTAATATTCCACTGTATTTATATACCACATTATCTTTATTCATTCTTCCTTCAATGGACATTTAGGATGCTTTCATGTCTTGGCTACTGTAAATACAGCAGTCCCCCTTATCTACAGGGGATATGTTCCAAGACCCCCAGAGTGAATGTCTATAACTGCAGATAGCACCAATCCCTAATCAACTTCTTCAACTCTGCTAGAAATGTGGTAGTAGCTTCTTCATCATCAGACAGAGTCTTCCCTGTAATTTTTATATTTTCAGTCCAAACCTATTCCTGAACCTGTACCATCCCTTGCTTACAGTAAATGGCTTGGTGTCACTCATTTCAGGGGATCCTTTGCTGAAGTCTTCGTCTAGGCTCAGTGCTTTCTGGCACATTTTGTCGTCAATTGGAATACGTTATCTGTTCATGTCTTTCACCCACAAATTTAATGCCTTTTTCATCTTAACCAAGCATTTACCACACATTATAATCATAACTTTTCCAGTTTGAGGTGTGACAGCAAAACTAGCATGAATTTCTTTTTCCTTCTTCACAATTTCACAATTTCACAGATAGAAGATTTGTTCTTACCATAGATCTTAGCTTCCTCAACATACAATTCCTTTCCTTTCCTTATTAAGTTAAGAACTTTCACATTTTCACTTAAAGGCTTCTCTTTGGCATATCCAAATTGTCAGCATCACTACTTTTGCACTTTGGTGCCATTATTATTAAGTAAAATAATACTTGTTTTACTTGAGCCCAAGCACTGTAATACTGAAATAGTCACTCTGATAACCAAGATGGCTACTAGGCGACAGATGAGTGTCATATACCGTGATTTGCTGGACAAAGGTTTGAATCACATCCCAACTGGTACATCGTGAAATTTCATCACACTACTCAGAACAGCATGCAACTTAAAACTTAGGAACTGTTTATTTCTGGAATTTTCCATTTAACATTTTCAGACCACAGTTGACTAAGGGTAACCGAAACTGCAGATAAGAAGGGACTACCAGATAGCTCTTTGAGATCCTGATTTCAATTCCTTTGGATAAGAGTATATTCGTATACTCAGAAGTGGGATTGCTGGATCACATGGTAGTTCTAATTCTTTGAGTTCTGTCCCCTCATTTCTAAGTTTTTCTAATTCTGATTTGTGATGTAATTTTTTCCCGTCTTGTATTTTCTTCATGTCTTTTAGCTTATATTGAAATAGGAATTAACTGTTTCCATTTCTTCTGTTGTCGTGTCTTTCTGGCATGGTTTAATTGTCTGTAAGGATGATTTTCTTTTTCTTATAATCTTGTGTAGGATATTACCTCAATAATTTTTGTGGCTTATTTTTCATGTGAAATTAATTTTCTTAAACTTTTAATTGGAGGCATAATTCAGGACATGTTTTCTAACTTCATAGAGCTCCCTCCCCATTATATTTTTATTATAATATTAAAAAATATAGCAGCTTGCTTTCTGAAATTTCCCAAGTCTGTCCCCATTTCCCACTTAATCTGGATCTGCTCTTTCCCTCATCTGTTATCCTTTTCCTGCCCAGTATGGCTCACTATCCAGGAACGGAATAATCAATCTTAAGAATTCACAAGCACTAGCCTTCTTCATCCTCTTCAGACTTTACCACTGTCCCTGTGCCTTAATCCATTATTAGAGTGAGCAAAAACCCTCTTAGAGGGATGTATTGTTTTCATGGATTGTACGTTGGCCCGTTTGGCTTTTCAGTAAATACTCATAAGCAATTTTGAAGCTCTATTCTCAGGTCAGTCAAACACTGCATTGTTTCCTTCTGCTTTCCCTCCTGAATACAAGTATGCAAATATTATGACAGTTGGTTGTTCCTACTTTCTTATATTTTGAAGTTCATAGGGATACTTTATGTATCAGATTGTGATTGCATGACTGAGATAGAGTCTAGAAGGCAAAAATATTTATTAGGAAACAACACAGATAAAAGGAATAAGAAGAAGGAGCATTGGGCAGAAGGAGACGTAGATCTGCAAAGCTTGTCTGACACCTTCACTAACTCAGCAGGGAGGTGTGGAGCAAATATTGCATGTCAGAATTGTCCTACATTGGACACAAATGGCCATGAGTTTATACATCATTTCATTCAGTCATAAGTGACGGGCTGCCCTGGGAAAGGCGTGGTCCCAGGCAAGGCAGCTGAGGCAGATCTGACGTACCTGATAGCTCTCTGAAGCTAGGCATCAAGTTTTTCCTTGGGGAGCACATCTCCATGTCTACCATACCTTTTCACCTAGCTTCCTTGTGAATATTGTCTGCTGTAATTTTATTTGGAATTACACCGAATCTATAGATGAATTGAGGAGAATTTACATCTTTACAATATTGAGTTTTTCCAATCCATGAAAATAACACATCTCTTCATTTGTTTAGTTTTTATAGTTTTATGGCTTCCCGTATAAAAGTCTTGCATATCTTTTGTAAATTTTTCTTTGAGTTATTTAATGTTTTGGGAAATATTATTTTTTTAAATTTAACTTTCTAATTATTTACTGCTGATATATATGTCATATATGTGATAATACATATGTGTGTGTTATATCTTGTATCTAATGACCTTCCTAAATTCACTTATTAATTCTAACAGTTTCTGCACATTCATTTGGATTTCATAGACACATAATCATGTTACTTTCAATTAATGAAAGATTTATTTGTTTCCAATCCTCATACTTTTTATTTCTTTTATTTGCCTTTTTCTCTGTCTATGATTTCCAGGAAATATTAAATAAAAGTGATGATACAGGCATCTGTCTCATTCCTAGTATCAAAGGGAAAGCTTTCACTATTTCACCATTAAATATGATTTTACTGTAGGTTTTTTGAAGATACATATTTTCAGATTAAAGAAATTCCCTCTAGTCTTAACTTTTGAAAATACCAAATATAAGTATTGAATTGTAGCAAATGTGTGTTCTTCATCTTCTGAGATATTCATTTTCTCCTTTATTCTGTTAACATAATGAATTACATTAATTGATACTTTCAATAGTAAAGCAAACTCACATTCATGGAATACAAATGACTTGATAGTGACATACCATTTTTTAATATAAATTGCTAGATTTTGCTTGCAAATATTTTGTTTATAAGTTTTGCATCTATGTTCACAGAAATATTGGGTTTTTTTCTTATGATGTCTATCACATTTGAGTATCAAGGTTATGTTGACTTTGCAAAACATGTTGAGAAGAATTACTTTTTTTCTATTCCCTGGAATAATTTTAAAATGATGTTATTTGTTTTATGAAGGTTGGAGGACGTTGAGCAACCTAGAGTTGGAGATTTCTATATGGGAAAATATTTCTTTTAATAACTATAAAACTATTCAAATTTTCCATTTCTTGTATCATTTTTGGTAAGTTTTTATTTCCAGAACTTTGCCCATTTTATCTATACTTTCAAAATTATTCACATAAAGTTCTTTATAAAACCCTGACATTTTTTCACTAACTTTGTAGGATCCATCATGATGTCCCCTTTTCCAGTCTTGATATTAGCAAGTTTGTGCCTTCATTCTTTTATTTCCTGTTCACTCTGGCTAGAAGTTTATCAATTTGACCAATATTTTCAAAAAACCAAATCTGGCATTTTTATTCTATTGTATGTTAGTTTTTCACTTCTTTATGTTCTCGTCTTCATTGTTTCTTTTTTTCTACTTCCTTTGGGCTTAATTTCCTGTAGCATTTCTAATTTTTTAAAATAGATCATTTGATCACTGCTTTCTCAGCAATACAATATAAGCATTTTAAGGATATAAATTTTCCTCTTCTTATGGCTTTAGCTATGTCCCACAACTTGTGCAATGCCACATTTTCATTATCAAGCAGTTCAAAATATTTTCTAGTTTCCATTGTACTGTCTTCTTTAAAACTTGGTAATTAAGTAGGTTATTTCCAAACATTTGGGCATTTTCTTGTTATCTTTCTGTTGCTGTTTAGCTTAACTGCACTGAGCCCTGATAATATAATGCACAATTTCTGTCTTTTAACATGTGTTAAGAAATGTTTTATAGCCCTGCATATGTTAAATTTTGGTAATGTCCTATGTTACTTGGGGAAAAAGTATACTCTGAAGTTGTTGGCTGCAGTATTCTGTATCTGTTGATGACATTAATTTTATTAGTTTCTTTAATCATATAATGGAGATTTTCTATATATTTACCGATTTTTATTTTATTTTTATTTTTTTGTCTTTCAATTCTATCAATTACTGTTGAATGTGTTTGGAGTCTCTCATTATCATCTTGGATTTCTCCAAGTCTAATTTTAGTTCTATCGAGTCATGCTTTATACATTTTGAACCTACATTATGAATGTTCACAAATTATAATTGCTTTATCCTCCGGGTCCTTTGCCCCATTTATCATTTTGAAATGTCCTTTTGCATTTTTAGTAGTATACTTTGTCTTCAAGTTTACTTTGGTTAACATCAAATAGCCTTCTTTTGCTTTGGGTTTGATACCATATCTTTGTTCATTCTTTTCACTATCAACCTTTCTTCACCCTTATATGTGAGGTGTGTTTCTTTTAAGAATTATATAGTTGGGTATTTTTCCTTTCTTATAGTTTGGTAACTGTTGTCTTTTGATTAGAGAATTTAGTTCATTAATATTGAATATACTTTTAGTTGAATTTGAGCTCATATTTACCAACTTATTGTTTTCCTGTTTTACTTACCATTTCTTCTATCTGTTTTGTTACTTTTTCTCTCCTTCTAGTTTTTAATGAATAAAGTATATTTTGTCCCATTTCCCCTCTATTAACTTGCTAATGATATATTATTTTGCTCTTTTAGTTGTTACCCTAGTTGACAGCATGCATTCTTAATTTCTTAGAGTATAATTATTTTATTGCTCCCCATACAATGTTAGGTCCCTAAAATACTATACCTCCATTACCTCACCTTCACTTTTTTAATATTATTTTCATGCATTTTAAGTTTACATAGTTTAATCCTGATAGCTATTGTTATTAATTTGTATATCATATATTCCTTTAACTTTGTCCACATACTGACCTTTTCCATGGCTCTTCATTTATGCCTGTATTTCTGTGTTTCAGTCAAGTTAATTTTGCTTTTGCTTAAAGACCCCTTTAGCTTTTTCTTTTTCCTTTTTTTAATTTGAAAGCAACATATTTATAAATTAATTTAATTTATACTATATTTACAATATTGTCTTTATCCCAGCAACATGATGACTTCTTGGTTATGAAAGTCACATATCTCTGAGAAGATTTGTGTGTGTGTGTGTGTGTGTGTGTGTGTGTGTGTGTGTATCCTGTATGTTGTATCTTACTTTTGTTCATAAGTATAGAAGCTTTTGTTAATCTCATAAATGAAATATTTTCCCACAATATTTGCTAACTTGTTGTTGTATAGGAAAGTTACGATGCAGAGATATCTGATGAAGTATAATCATTTTTCCTTAATCCTTTTGGCTTTTAGGTAGACAATCATATAATCAGAAAATAACATAATTTTGTCTTTTATTTCCCAATACTGATGCCTATTTTTACACTAAATTAGTTATGACTTAACAACAAATGTATTAAATAAAATTTATGACATATTTCCGGTCAAGATGGCAGAGTAGGTAAACGCTGTGTTTGCCTCCTCTCGTGATCACATTAAAATTACAACTAAATTACAGAACAACCATTATTGAGAATCGCTTGAAGCTGAACCAAATTCCTACAACTAAGGACATGTGGAAGAAACTACCTTGAGACTGGTAGGAGGGGCAGAGATACTGAATGGTCTGGTCCCACACCCAAGTATGACTGTTAAAAATTAGGAGAGATATTTAGGAGTCCCCCACAGAGGACTGAGGATTCCCAGCTTCACACAAGGTTCCCCAGCCCAGAGTTCCTGTGCCAGGAAGAGAAATTTGCATAACTTCTGGCTGTGAAAACCAATGGAGATTGTGACTGAGTGAGACGGAGGGCAGCTGGAATCTCAGGCAACCCTCTTAAAGGGCCTATGCACGGACTTACTGACAGACTGACAACACACTCTGAGCTCCAACACTTAGGCAGCCGCTCAAAAGGTGCTAGGGACATATGGGGAGGAACTGAGTTGTCTGGCTTCAAGACACGGGCTAGAGAGGCAGCTTTCTCCCAGACAGCAGTGCTGGGAGAATCCTTTGTTCCTTTGTTGAGCCCTCCCCGCTCCTGATGAGCATATGCATGTGGCCATCATATCCTAGTCCCCATCAACATAGCTAACAACATTCATCTACCCACACCCTGGTGATTTTGAGGCCTCTCCCAATCCCACATTTGAGCCCACGCAAGCTGCTTCCAGTGCCTTTTCCATACAAACAGCATGTCTTGGCTAATGCTGTGCACTTTTCTAAAACATCTCAAAGGTTCACAAAACCCAAACAAGCAGCATCTGGTTTCGGCATGTCTCATACCTCTTGCTGAGCAGCCCCAGGCCTGGCACTAGCAGCAGTCAACCTTAGTCCACGGTTTGGCCTCTTGAGGCATCTCCAAGTCCAGCACATGTGTAACCATCTGCAGATTGCTTTTTGGCTAATGCCAGGTGGCCCCAAGTGGGGCACAGGCTGCAGCTGAACTTGGCCTGCAATAGGTCCTTCCCCAGGAGGTCCCAGGGTTGGCATGCCTGGTGGCCATCTTCAGACCAAGCAGGAGCATCACCTGACTGCCTCCAAAAATGACACACCCAAAGGGCAGACTGTGCAGGTACCAGAGCCCTGCTAAAGCAAATCCTGCTCTGTAGGGTCAGTCCCCGCACAACAGCTCCTCCACTGTAGCCACAGCCAGTCCTCACAACCAATCATCCTGAGGGAATGTGCACTGACATACAAACAGTAACCAAGGCTTAACTACAACAGGAGGGCACACACAACCCACCCAGAGCATGTAAACAGGGAGACTGTGCCTTTGGGCCTCACAGCACACCTACTACATAAGGCCACTCTACTAAGACCAGGAGATACAGCAGTCCTACCTAATACATAGAAACAAACACTAGGAGGCAGCCAAAATGGGGAGAGAAAGAAACACATCTCAAATAAAAGAACAGAACAAAGCTCCAGAAAAAGAACTAAATAAAATGAAGACAAGCAATCTACCAGATACAGAGTTCAAAACACTGGCTATAAGGATGCTCAGTGATCTCAGGGAGAACTCCAACGAAGAGATAGAAAACATAAAAAAGAACCAGTCAGAAATAAAGAATACAATGACTGAAATGAAGAATACATTAGCGGGAATCAACAGAACATTAGATGAAGCAGAGGACTGAATCAGTGATTTAGAAGTTAAGATAGCAGGAAATACCCAATCAGAACAGCAAAAAAGAAAAAAGAATCCAAAAAAAATGAGGAGAGTTTGAGAGACCTCTGGGACAACATCAAGTATAACAACATTTGTATCGTAGGGATATCAGAAGGAGAAGAGAGAGAGCAAGGAATTGAAAACCTATTTGAACAAATAATGATGGAAAACTTTACTAACATGATGACGGAAATAAACATACAAGCCCAGGAAGCACAAAGACTCCCAAACAAGATGAACACAAAGAGGCCAACACTAAAACACAGAATAATTAAAATGCCCAAGGTTAAAGACAAAGAAATAATCTTAAAAGCAGCAAGAGAAAAGCAGTTAGTTACCTATAAGGGAGCGTCCCTTAGACAATCAGCTGATTTCTCAACAGAAACTTTGCAGGCCGGAAGGGATTGGCACAAAATATTCAGCAAGGCCCTACAACCAAGATTACTCTACCCAGCAAAGCTATCATTTAGAATCAAAGAACAGATAAAGAGCTTCCCACAGAGGAAAAATCCGGAGGATTTCATTAACACCAATTCAGAATTGCAAGGAATCTTAGAGGGACTTCTATAAGACAATAAATACATACATACATACATACATACATACATACATACATACATAAAATTAATAATAAAATGGCAATAACTATATATCTATCAATAATTACTTTTCAATGTAAATGGGTTGAATGTTCCAATCCAAAATAGGGTGGCCGAATGGATAAGAAAACAAGACCCTTACATATGCTGTGCACAAGAGACTCACTTCAGATCAAAAGACACACCCAGACTAAAAGTAAAAAGATTGAAAAAGGTATTTTATGAAAACGGAAACAAAATAATAAAAGCTGGGATAGCAATATCTATACCAAACAAAATAGACTTTAAAACAAAGGCTATAACAAGAGATATGGACCACTTCTGGGTATTTATCGAAGGAAACCCAAAACCCTACTTCAAGGGGATGTGTGTATCCATATGTTCATTGCAGCATTTTTACAATTGCCAACATGTAAACGCAGCTTGGGTGTCCATCAATGGATGAATGGATAAAGAGTAGGTGGTACATGTATACAATGGAATATTGCTCAACCATGGAAGGAAACGGGTTCTTGCCCTCTGTGGAGGCATGGAGGGGCCTGAAGAATATTGTGCTGAGTGGAGTATGTCAGGCAGAGAAAGACAGATACAGTGTGATTTTGCTTATATATGGAATCTAAAGAACAAAATAAACAAACAAAACAGAAACAAACTCATGGATACAGAGAACATTTTCATGGTTGTCAGATGGGAGGGGAAGGGATAAGAAGTACAAGTTGGTTGTTACAAAATCGTCATGGGGATGTAGGGTATAGCATAAGGAATACAGTCAATAATATTGTAATAACTATGTATGGTGTCAGATGGGTACTAGATTTATTTGGGGTGATAGATGGGATGGAGGTTAGAGGGCAGGGTGAAAAGGTGAAGGGATTAAGAAGTACAAATTGGTAGTTACAAAATAGTCATGGGGATGTAAAGTAAAGCATAGGGAATATAGTCAATGATATGGTAATAACTATGTATATTATAGTGCCAGGTGGTACTAGACTAGTCAGGGGGATAACTTCTTAAATTATGTCTAACTACTATGCTGTACACCTGAAATTAAGATAAAATAATATTGAATTTCAACTGTTATTGAAAAAATTTTTAAAAGGGGGCGGAAGGTGAAGGGGTATAAGAGGTCCAAATTTCCAGGTATAAAACAAATAAGTCATGGGGATTTAATATACAGCACAGGGAATATTGTCAATATTTTAATAGCATACTATACTGTCAGATGGTTGCTGGACTTATGGTGATCACTTCTTTAGGTATATAAATGTTGACAAACTATGCTGTACACCTAAAACTAACATAACATTGCATGTTAGCTATAATTTTAATAAAAATCTTTTTTTAAAAAATGTAAAGACTGTTAAAAGAGTACCCAGAGATCTTACCCACCAAAAAGGCCACAAAGTATTGCCAAATTTCTCAGTTTACAATGTTCATTAAAAACAATTGAATTCTTCACACTTCGCATTTCTGTTACAGTGCATTCGAGCATATAGAATATTCTCTATATAATAAATATAGAAATATACCTGAGGAAAGAGGCAGCAATACAAAGGTGGAGGAGAGCCTGGAGCACCAGTAAAAGATGTTTACATTTGGAGAAAGATATTTTTCTCTTGTCATAAAAAATGAATTAAGATTTTTGCATGAGATGTTTTGACTTTCCCTTCAGTGCAAAACCATTTTCCTCAAATAATTTACCTAATAGACATGAAGAACTGCTATCAAGCCTTTTCTCCTCCAGTTACAGCAGCGAGAAAATTATTTTACATCAGCTGCTGGCAACTAGTATCCCTCTCAGGGGCACATAATGAGAGCACTGTCAGGCATGATGAGTGTCCAGTACAGAAATATTTAATTAATGAGCTCTTGTCCAGCCTCTAGATAATTCTTCACAGTCCTATAGACAGCACCCTCTGATCAGTACAGGAAATGAAAAAAACAAAAAAACAAAAAAGAAACAGTTGCTGCTGAACGAATTTCAGTTTTAATTTTTTTCAATCCAAATTACTTATAGAATTTTATGCACCTCCTTTCTGACATGCTTAAGATTGTAAAGGAGTAGAGAGTAGGCTGCAATAGCATCTAGACTTCGTATTTTATATTTTAGATCTTACATTAAAAAATACAACAGAAACTACTGTGAATTCATTTCCGTAACTTTGTGGAAGTAACTTTGCCATTTGGCAATTAAAACAACACTTACATGTATTAGAATACAACAGTGCAATATGTGGGAAGTATTTATTCAGTGTGTTCACAAGGCTGGATGTGTGTTCAGGACTCACAGGCCACTGGTAATATTTCCATGGTCTCCAACTTGGGAACCATCCATACTCTGAGCTAGAACAATGGCAGGCTGCTCTGGAATGTTGCTTTGTGTCATCAAAGCCTTTTTACACTCTCCAGAAGTGGGGGAGGGTAAAGACAACAGATGTTAATTCAAACACAATTGTGATTAGTCTTCAGTGAAAATGAAGAACTAATCATTGCTCTAAAAATCAGAAACTTTAATACTCATTTAAAAAACATAAAAACTTTTGTAGGCCTCCCTGCAATTTCCTGTTCTTTAGAGTCTCTGTTCTCTTTTATCAAGATCAATAGGTCTTTTAACTATTCGTAAAAGTCTAAAATAAAACTTTTTATTTTAGAAATGATTTGATATACCAGATCATTTCTGATTTGATCATTTCTTTTATTTTAGAAATGATTCGACATAGAAATGATTTGTTATGTAAGAGGAAATCAACACTATAAGTTTTCTTTCTGTCCTTGCCTCTGGTTAAATTGCTCCATATCCTGACAACATGTCTGTTTCCTCTTGCTAGAGGTAGCACAGCCTAGTGGTTATCAGCCTGGATCAGAAGCCAGGGGCTGGTTTGAATTCTGACTCTGCCACTTACTCACTGTGTCACTGAACCTCTCTTAACCTTGGTTTTCTCATCTGTAAAATGGGGCTCATCATAGCCGTGATAAGGATTACGTGAACTAATGTGTATACCTGGCAGGCAGTAGTACACTGTATGCTTTCGTAACAAACAAATGTGTATTTATTACACATCCCTAATGCTGCTTGATGGCTGAAGGATAAAGTGAGCACTTGGAAAATATTTATCATTTGTGTGATTAAATAGCCAGATAAATTTCCTCATTTCATTCACATCTTCTTTCCATTTCTGGTGAACCATTCCTTCTAAGCATGAGTTGTGGAAAGAACTCTTCTAAACCAACAGTGGCTCACAAGCTGATATAACCAAGGCTGACATGATATAACCAAAGTTCCCATAAATTTCCCATAATTTAAAGTTGCCAATCAGTCCATGATCTATTAGTTGGAAAATATTTGGGGTTAAAAGTGGTTACCATCCAAAAACAGTTTGTTGTCCTTACCGCTTTAATTCAGAACCTAGAAAGTATAAAGATCTGTTATTCTAGACAAGTTACTTTACACACTCTCCCTTATGGGGTTGTTCAGAGGATTAAATGGTTCATATATGAGAACTGCTTAGACAGTGCCTGGCTCAAAGCAAGTAATCATTAAATGCCAGCTGGTATCATCACTGGGTCTTCCCCTTAGAGGTAGAGGAACTAAGGAAGTAAGCATAGGTAAGAAGTACAGTGACAACAAAGCCCCAAAGTGCAGAAAGTGTCAATTCCTTCTCACACACCCAGCGTAAACACACATTCCTCTTCACAACCAAGAGAAGTAAGCATTAAAGAAAGGGAGGGTAAGAAGAATGACAATTTGAGAAGATCACCAAGGGGAATTATTTGCACTAGTTCTGCGTGATTTTAGCCAACTTATACCTCACCCTTATTTCTCCACCTCAAAAAAAAAAAGAATCCAATTCATTAGGTGCCCAGGTGAAAGTGCTGTTAGCACTGTAAGATTAACAACCTTCCTAAACACTCTCAACATTAGCAAATGTTTCAACTCAAAAAGTGCCATGCTTTTAGTAGCCGGGAAAATATTGCAATTTGTTCCATCAGTAGCTGTTGTTTCTGGAGGCTAATCAGTACCGTTTACCCTGGGAGCCTGGAAAAACGTGTGGACTGTGCAAGTGCGCCATCTGCTGGCCTTAAGACTCCGACTGGGCCGCGTCCACTGTAGCGGGTCCACTAGAGCAGCAAAGTAGCCAAAGCTGTTTCCACACCCTCACGTCCTGATACTAAATGATCACAGTGAACACATTACTTTTTCAAAGGAAAGTGATTTAATAGTATGTGTGTGTGTGTGAGATATTTAAATAGTTACTATTCTTTGTGCTTACATTATCGTCCAGGGAGCAAAGATGATTTATTGCATCTCAGAAGTGAAATAACCCTTAAAAGTCATCTTTCCCAAAAGCCTCATTGTTACAAGAGAAAAATGAGGTTTCAGGAGCCACACAATTTTCCCAAGTCACTCAGCAGCAGGACAAGACACCCCGTCTCCAGCCTGGACACTTAATCCTGCTAGCCCAGAGAAGGTGAAGGAGGGCAGAGACAGTACCAACACAAAGCAAACTTCAAGCATCATTTGCAAAGAACCATAACTTCTTTTGCAGCCATATAAAAACTTTCATTTCTAGTCATAGCCAAAAGCCAAAGCCCTTTTATGGTTTTATTGCACTTATCAAAGACAGAAAAAATAACAGGTAGGAACACTTTCTCTTGTGATTATTTTTACTTCTCAAAAAGACAAAGACCTAGCAGTTTAATCACAACATCTGTCATGTCATTCAACAGCAGATGCCAGCCTCTTACAGGCAGACACTAGAATGGAAGCAAGGGCCTTTCAGGCCAGAAACCCTAGACTCTTACGGCTCTAGCCAGAGAGAAATCTCTTTTAGCTTACATAGGCCAACTATTAAAAAAACAGTTGGTCGTAGTCCAATACTGACTTTTTTGCTTGAGTTGCCTGCCACTGGACCAGGAGCACGCATTCAATTTGGGTGCAGGCCCAGAGAATCGCTGGTGCCATCCAATAGAGGGCAGTGGTGCACAGACACTCATAACCACCCTGCTCCGCTCTCCCCATCAGGAAAAAAAGGGGCACATGTGCATATTTTTGCAGCTCTGTGACTGTGCTTCTCAGAGTGGAGCCAGTCATTTTTCAGATGCCGAAATTAATCTTAAAAGTCAAATATTTGACAAGAACAAATATTAATCATTTATTCTTCTTATTTTCCCCAACACATGACTCTGGATCCATGTTATGCTCCCTAAGCCTCCCAAACCAAAGTTCTTTTACATCATGACGGAGACAAGCCTTCGATCCATCTGCAAACAAGGCTGACAATTTTCTCACCACCTAGGGAAACAAAAAACACTAAATACAATCCAAAAAAACCCCCAAGGGAAATAACTTCAAGAATCTTGAAAATCATACCTATTTTTGTTTGTAACATGTAAAATTATTATAAGTATGTTCACCAAGAGGACTATTGATGGATGACTCACAATTTAGCTAAATTCAATGAACCACACACTGTGCCTATCCCAGTAGGTGACTCATGCATTTTTTATTTCAAGTATCAAGTGTTTGCCAAAAACAGTATTTAAAAAAGTAATGAAAATTGTTCTGAAAGAGCTCATGAATAGGGTAGGACTTCCCACCGACAATCTCATTTGTGCTCTGACCACTTACATGGGATTTGGTGGGTCTGTTCCCATCATGCTCCACAAAGACAGCACACACCACAGCAACACTGGCAGGCTGAGGGCAGGTTTTCCACTCACCGTACATGGTTACCTCCCTCAAAAGCTGTGCTCAGGAAAGTCTTGGGATACTTGAGTGTACCCCAACAACATGTGTGTTTGGGGGTACACATGGTTTTGCTGAAACACATTGAAAATACATGCATTCTATTCCTGTTTGTCAACTATTGAGTTTAATTCTTTTATTTTCTATCTTTTTAATTGAAAAAAAGACAGAACTAATTATCGGGGGAACAAAATGAGGCCACCCAGAGGAAATAATGAAAATGATCACTGATGAAGAACAGTTAGGGGTCATACACTTTATTCTGACCATGAGTGTTTTCATATGCACCTGCTCCTTGGCTATTCCCAAAGCCCTTTTCTCAGCCCGCCTCTACATCCCGCCAAAGGAAACATTTATGGACCACACTGACTTATTGATGTTCTCATCCTCCCAAAATATTGAGTTTTCTCCTCATCAAATAACATGCTTGTAAAACTCAAAGACATCATTTCATATTAATTTGGAAGTTTAAATAAATATTTAAAGATTTGAAGTATTTCAAGGGAAAGTATTTTAACTTTCACAGATACATTTTCACATGATGTGAGGATGAGCGGAGACAACGTTCCCAGTGCTGTTAGTATTTATTCTTCAAAGTTATTTTCTTTTAAATCACACCAAAAAAGAACCATTTTTCAGGTCACGGGTTGGCTTTTTAGTTTGCTCATCATTCCAGGCAAATGATAATGAAGTGTGTACAGTCTTTTGAGGTCCCTAGTGAGCTTCTTCCCCCTCCCCGCCCCACACACACTTCTTCCTGTAACAGGTTTTAAAAAAGAAGAAGTGCATCAAGAACTTATTAGATGGATTTCTGGTCAAGATGGCAGAGTAGGTAAATGCTGTGCTTGCTTCCTCTCACAACTACATCAAAATGACAACTAAACTACAGAACAACCATCATTGAGAATTACCTGAAGTCTAGCTGAACTGAAACCATACAACTAAAGACATACAGAAGAAGCCAACTGGAGGCTGGTAGCAGGGGAAGAGACATGGATTGAGCTGGTCCGGTACCTGTGTGTGAACATTAAAAATCGAGAGGGATATCTCAGCTGTGGAGAGCCTCCTCTCCCCAAGGAACAAGGGACCCCAGCCACACACCAGGCTCCCTAGTCCAGGGTTCCAGTGCCCGAGAGAGACGTCCCCATAACTTCTGGCTGTGAAAACCAGTGGAGATTGTGGCTGAGTAACACAGAGGGTGGCTGCAGACCCAGGCGCTCCTCTTAAAGAGACCACATATGGACTTACTCCCTGATGGACTCACTCTCTCAAAGTGTCAGCACTGCAGCAGCAGCTCCAAAGGTGCCAGGAACATATGCGGAGGAAATGAATTGCCTGGCCTCGGGGTGAGGGTTGGAGCAGCAGCTTTCTCTGGGACAGAGGAGCTAGAGGAAATCATTATTTCTTTGTTGAGACCTCCCTCTCCCTGTACGCAGATGCAGGTGACTGCCATATCTGAGTCTCCTCAACCTGGCTAACACCATACCTTCATTTGGTCCTGGTGATTCTGAACACTGCCCCCCACGCCCCACCCAACTTCCAGGCCCACCCAAGCCACTTCCATTGGCTTTTCTGTACAAACAGCCTGCCTTGTCTCATGCTGTAGACTCTCTTAAAGTCTCGCAAAGGTTCACAAAACCGAAAAGCAAGCAGCATCTGGCTTTAGTATGTCGCGCACAACTGGCTGAGCAGCCCTAAACCTGGCCTGCAGTAGCTACAGCTGGCCTCAATTCACAGCTTGGCCACTTGAGGCACCTCCAAGCTTCATGCAGGTGGTAGCCACCTCTGGGTTGCTTTGTGGCTCACACCAGGTGGACTTGGGCAGGACACAGGCTGTGGCTGAACTTGGCCTACAGTGGGGTCCGTCCCAGGAGACCGCAAGGCTCGAATGCCCTGTGGCCAGCTTTGGACCAAGATGAAGCATCACCAGGCTGCCTCCCTAAATGATACACCCAAGGGCAGACTACACAAGCACCAGAGCCCTGCTAATGTGAACCTTGCTTTGTAGGGTCAGCCCCTGTACAACAGCTCCTCCATTATAGTCATGGCCAGTCCTCACAACCAATCATTCCAAGGGTCACATCCTCCCATTGATGTGCAGACAGCAACCAAGGCCCAACTATAACAGGAAGACACACAGAACCCACACAAGGGATATACCTGGAGCACCGCCTCAGGTGACCAGGGAGACTGCATCACTGGGACCCATACGACCCCTACTATATAAGGCCACTCTACTAAGACAGAGAGGCATAGCAGTTCTACATAAAAACAAACACAGGGAGGCAGCCAAAATAGGGAGACAAAAAAAAATGTCCAAATAAAAGAACAAAACAAAGCTTCAAAAAGAACTAAAGAAAATGGAAACAAGCAATCTACCAGACACAGAGTTCAAAACACTGGTTATAATAAGGATGCTCAATGAGCTCAGGAAGAACTTCAACAGAGACATAGAAAACATAAAAATGGAGCTAGAAAACATAAAATAGAACCAGTCAGAAATAAAAATATACATAACTGAAA
This sequence comes from Rhinolophus ferrumequinum, assembly GCF_004115265.2. Taxonomy (NCBI): domain Eukaryota; kingdom Metazoa; phylum Chordata; class Mammalia; order Chiroptera; family Rhinolophidae; genus Rhinolophus; species Rhinolophus ferrumequinum. Next base: position 84,037,583 of record NC_046289.1, on the reverse strand, counting down.
TGAAGAATCCATTACAGGGAATCAACAGTAGTTAGATGAAGCAGAGGGTTGAACTAATGATTTAAAGATAAGGTAGCAGAAAACACACAATCAGAACAACAAAAAGAAAAAAGAACCCCCCAAAATGAGGAGTGTTTAAGGGGCCTCTGAAACAACATCAAATATAACAACATTTGCATCAAGAAGGAGAGAGAGAGAGCAAGGAACTAAAAACATATTTGAAAGAAATAATGATGGAAAACTTCTCTAACTTGGTGAAGGAAATAGATATAAAGGCTCAGAAAGCACAGAGAGTCCCAAACAAGATCAACCCAAATAGGCCTACACCAAGACACATCATAATTAAAATGCCAGAGGTTAAAGACAAAGAGAGAATCTTAAAAGTAGCAAGAGAAAAGCAGTTAGTTACCTACAAGAGAGCTCCTATAAGACTGTCAGCTGATTTCTCAACAGAAACTTTGCAGGCCGGAAGGGATTGGCAGGAAATAGTCAAAGTGATGAAAAGCAAGGCCCTACAATCAAGATTAATCTACCCAGCAAAGCTACCAATTAGAATCAAAAGACAGATAAAGAGCTTCCCAGAAAAGAATAAGCTAAAGGAGTTCATCACCACCAAACCAGTATTACAAGGAATCTTACAGGGACTACTTTAAGATGAAAAAAAAAATTTTAATATGAATAAAATGGCAATAACTACATTACCCATCAACAATTACTTTCAATGTAAATGGATTAAATGTTCCAATCAAAAGACAGTGTTGCTGAATTGTTAAGAAAACAAGATCCTTACATATGCTGCCTATAAAAGACTTATTTCAGATTGAAAGAGACACAGACTGAAAGTAAAGGAATTGAAAAAAATATTTCTTGAAAATGGAAACAAACAAACAACTAGGGTAGCAGTACCTATACCAGACAAAATAGACTTTAAAACAAAGGCTATAACAAGAGACAAGAAGTAATCCCACTTCTGGTATTTATCTGAAGAAACACAAAACCATACTTCAAGGGAACGTGTGCATCCATATTTTAATTGCAGCATTGTTTACAATGGCTAAGATGTGGAGTCAGATGTGGATAAAGAGAAGGTGGTACATATATACAATAGAATATTGTTTGGCCATGGAAGGTTCTTACCATCTGCGATGGCGTGGATGGACTTGGGGGTTATTGTGTTGAATGGAGTATGTCAAACAGAGAAAGACAGAGGCAATGGTTTTCTTATATATAAAATCCAAAGAACAAAACAAACAAACAAACAAAACAGAAACAAACTCATAGATACGGAGAACATTTTGATGGTTGACAGAGGGTGGGGGTAGGGAGGCAGAGTGAAAAATGTGAAGGGATTAAGAAGTACAAAGTGGTACTTACAAAATATTCATGGGGATATAAAGTAAAGCATAGGAAATATAGTCAATAATGTGGTAATAGTTATGTACATAGTGTGAGGTAGGTACTTGACTAGTCAGGGGGATCACTTCTTAAATCATACAAATGTCTAACCACTATGTTGTACACCTGAAATTAATATAAAATAATATTGAATGTCAGCTGTAACTGAAAATCTTAAAAAAAAAAAAAAAAAAAGGAAGGGGAAAAATGAAATGGAATAAAAGGTAAAAATTTCCAGGTGTAAAACAAATAAGTCACGAGGGTGTAATGTTCAGCATGGGAAATATAGTCAATAATATTGTGGTTGCATGGTACAGGGTCAGATGGTTGCTGGACTTATCATGGTGATCACTTCTTTAGGTATATAAATGTTGAATAACTATGGTGTGCCACTGAAACAAACATAATATTGTATGTTAATTATATTTTAATAATTTTTTTTTAAAAAAGAACTTGCTGACCCATTGCTTTGCATTCTTTGGTTACCCCTTACATGTTTTTGATCTCCTGTTGCTTAGCAATATCTACATAGATATAATTTCCATCTAGTGACGAAATCATGTACTTGTGGCCTCTGTTAACATCAAGATAAGCTGATCTCTAGGTACCCTACACAGTAAAGGATACTTGGGCGCTGTTTTATCCTTATAAGGAGAAAAAAAAGAGATGAGAGAAGCTTTTTCCTTCCCACATTCTTCTCTGTTCTGTTTATCTATTGCTGCATAACAAACCATGTCAAAACTTAGTAGCCTAATACAACTACTTACATAATCTCTTATAGTTCTGTGGTTTGACTAGGCTCAGTTGTATCATTATGGCTTTTTATCTTTTGTGCAATTGCAGTCAGGTGGCAGCAGGGGCTGGAGTCTTCTGAAAGCCAGACTGAGCTGGACATCCAAGATGGCTTCTTCTCCCACATGCCTGGTGCCTGAGCTGGGATAGCTGGAGCAGGAGGCTGGATATCTCCCTTTCCATATGGCTAGCTTGGGCTTCATAGCACTGGCTTACAGGGTGTAGGGGGCAGGGGTGAGAGATACAATGGGAGTGGGTTCACTCCTGGGAAGGAATATTTTATCACTGACCTTGTTTAGAATTGCTTGTGCATGGTAATAATAAAAATCAGACTGATTTTTAATTTTAATATTGTTTTGAAATGTTCTATAGACAATGCACCCCCTTTTTCTCACACGCTAGGTGGACTACCTCCACTGTCTCAGTACACCACTACTTCATAACCCATGCATCTAGTTGGATAGTTGGACTTCTTGCCTGGCTTCCTCCTGAGCTAGCATTCTAGGAAGACAGGCAAAAACTGTGAGCCTTTTTATGACCTAGCCTCAGAAGTCATGAAGTATCACATCCGTTGCAGGCTATGAAACACAAGTCTCACAACCACCCACGGGGGGGAAAACTAAACAAGTGTGAGTACTAAAAAGCAGACTTCACTGGGGACCATCTTGAGAGACAAGCAACCACATTCTGCATTACCATTTGTAGTTCAGAACCACAAACTTATTTAACCAAAGCTGTAATTGACTGGATTTCAACTAGCAACCTACTACAACTGTAAAGGACTTTGCTGAAAGAGATTTTGAATTCAGGATTTTATTGAGCTTTGGGACCCTCTGATGAATTTTTTTTTAATTATTTGTTGCTGAGATAACAGAACTTCAAGTACATAGTGAAATCTGTTGGTATAACTTTTAAGTCAATTCATTTTACTTCACCTTAACCTTGGGCCACAAATATTCCAAATGGTTGTATTTATAGCTCAATTCCATTTTTCAAATGTACTAATCTGAATAAGTGGGAACATTCCAAAGCCATATCACTCCATTATAACTCAAAATTGCTCACAGAGTTCCCAGGCCAGCTGTGAATAGAATCTTCAAGTTTCCTGAACCTATAAATTATGACCAACTTGAATGTCAAGACCCTAGAGGCTTAAATATTTCTTAAAATAACAATAGTGAACCCTTTTTATGTGCCTGGCCCTGCCAGGCACAACCCTATAAGGTAGTAGTAACATTGTTATTCTCATTTGTGGATGAGGAAACTGAGGCTCAAAGAGGTTAAGAAATTTTTCTCAGATCTCAAAGCTACCAATGAGAAGAACCAATGCAGTCTGGTTCCAGAAGCCGAGCTCTTACTAACCATGCTATAATGCTCCATAAATGACAGAATAGGTATCACAGAGAAAAAAAGAATATGCATATGATTATGCACCAAATCCTTGAGAAAAGTTTCCGTAATCAATAGTTAAATCAGACATATGTTTTAGACATGTTGAGGGGTACTAATGCTATGACTTTCTCCTCACATACAAACGGGTCAGTATCTGCTGAGGGAGACAAGACTAATACCCAAACAGTAACCGAACAGTATCAAATGGTACTATACATAAAGAAGTCGTGAAATGTGTGGTGATTTAGACTATACGGTTGTAGGAATCCAGGTGAGGATCAGAGAAGACATTGTGACACTGGACAGAGCACATTCTCATTCAGTCAAATCACAAAAACTCATGTTTTCTTTTCCCATTTGCATTGCCATCTGTGACTTTCAGTCCCTCTATAACTACATGATTAATACAGAGTGGTCCACTATATCAGACTCGTGATTTATGCAGCAACCTGATTTCAGTAGACCTCCCTCACAAAGAAACCATCACTCTGCACTGTTAGGATGCCTGAAGCAATAACAAGGATGAACAAATTTTTTAAATGTTTAACAAGGAGGTGTAATTTACTGTCTCAGAGAGTGGTTACCTTGAAGACGGAAAACAGCCCTCAACTGCTTCCTTTGCTAAAGGAGAAGCTTGGTTTGGCTCAGGGAATAAAACACCCTCAAGATTCTAAGGTCATATTCTAAGTTCCAAATCTGGCTCTGACCTTGGACTGGTCACTTAACTTGCAGAGAGAACAGACAGTAAAGGTAAAGAATTTACAGGTGAATGGCAACATTGAAAATGCATTAAATCTATTATCTTATGGTACAAAAATGCCAAACACTACATTTGGGTGACAGCAATTCTTCAAGAGCATTGACCTAGTCAAATGCAGCCACTTTAAAGAATATTCTGAGTGTACTTTAAATTAGGATCCATTCATATTTTTACCAATGAAGCAAAAACTAAAAACTAAAAAAACAAAACAAAAACAGCACGGGCGGTTGGGAGGAAGCAAGATATGTAACAAGCAACAACACTACCTTGCTGCCTCTGTGGGGAAAATGAAGTATGAGAGTCCGTTGTCACGCAGCAGCCTGACCATCTGCCCCCTTGTGCCTATCCCTAAAGAAAGAAGAGTCTGTGAGACTGTTCCTTTCAAGGACTTTGCTTCACCTTTGTGTTTACACCTCATGTCTCTCTGTTTGGCTCCCAAAAGATGGCTGGTCAGTCAATGACAGGTAAGATTCCCCACGGAAGGAAAAACCCAAGCCAGGCACAGCTGCGTGGGGACCACCAGAAGAATTCATGGGGTTGATAGAGGTGAGCACAGCCCCCCACCTTCCCCTGGCTAAGGAGAGCTTCTGCCTCTGTGGCTATATTCCTTCCCACAACCTGCTTGGGAAGTGAGTCAAGGATGTGATAACATCAGTTCTCCTTCCATTCTTATCACCAAGTTTCAACATAAAGGTTTTGTCCCTGGGGAGGCACATACCATAATTATTAAGACATCATGGGACTTATGATTCTGCCTGTTTGCAGGCAAGGGTGATTGGTTTGAATCAGTTTTCTGGTATGATGTATGAGACTTACAGACCGTGAAGAAAACAATGCTATTTCTTTGTGTGTACATCAACAAAAGCCACAAGGTGGCCCGATTCGGGGCTCTCAGCCCTTTGAGGCTGTGAGACCCTTGGCCCCTGTTTCAAAACTTTCTTAATTTCTGTTTCTTTCTTAACCCTTTGCCACCCCTTCTCGTTCTCTCACTGTCCGTGTTGCGCCGCACGTGACAAGAGTCATGAAATTCAGTGGATTTATTCCTATCACATCTTATAAGACTACTTGAAGAAAAATCATAAAGTGTCAGCAAATAATGATCCCTACTTCAATGACAAATAAATATCTGTCACAATGTTATTAAATGCTCAGGACTAGACCTTGAGAGCTTAATAAATTATTGCAGACCTTAAACTTTGAGCCCAGACCATATTTCAAAGAAATACCTTCTTTTAGAAGGAGATTGAAAAGAATCAGTTATATTAATTGAGACTTCCTTAAAAATGGTTTCAGCAAATTCTTCTTATTGTTTTCTAAGCACCTTATTAGCATGGACATTTAACAGTCAAATTCAAATTCATCAACAGCTTTAACAACATCTATCATAAGAGCACATCTTTTAATATTATAGTTTTGATGACTTTTATGAAAATCTCCAACTATTTGAAAATACACATTATTTTTCATTAGCAAATTAATTTAACAAAAGTTTATCTCAAGAATTTTTAAAGCACTAAAATTAACTCACAAAAAAAGAAATTAGGATAAAGCTGCTACAAAAACAGATAAAAGACTGGACAGATCACTTAACCTATTAAAACAACTATGGAACTGCATCATATTAAGAAACCTAATAATATGTTCTTGGTGCCATTAATCGTGTCAGCCCCGTTAATTAACACTAGATGTTATTAGGAAAACACATCATTTATCTTTAAAGTTTATAGAAGAACAAAAATCTTTTTAATTCAAATCCCCAACAAATACCAAATAGTCTAAGCCACAAAGTTCCAATGGTCTTAATGATCTAGTTTTTAGTTCAAAGTAAAAATGCCATTTAAATCCAACCATAAAAAAAAAAAAAGAGGAGAACATCTTTGGCCCTAGATTTATCATTATGCTTCAATTATCTGGGAGCTTTTAGTTCAGCTCTCATAATTCCATGTCACAAAAAACTTAAATTATGTTCTGATCCAGGCTTTAAATTGTCTTAGTGTTCCTTCCATGCTTTTAAAAACTGCATTTAAGACTTACCTTTGTGGTCTTTTGCTTGGGATGCAGCATCCTGTGCTTTCCCAAAGGACCGTGAGCCTGGATAAGCACGGTGTGGTCTTCTAGCTGGCGCGCCCTGGATTCATCATGCCCAGCTCTGCTCCCAGACTCACCAAGCAACTCCCTGTGTGACTCTGGAAGTCCTTTAAAAACTTGGCATAAGTCTTTCATCTATAAAGTAAGAATAAATTCATTCATTTTCTTGCCCAGAATTATAAGATGCTGGGGGCAGGGGGAATCAGAACTTCCTACCTATGTTGTGATTATTTGTAGAAAGAAGTAAAGTTTAGTTGGGAAAATTAAGGTAAACTTTGTGCAATCTTTAAAATACTAATAATGGCCTCAGCGATCTCTTTCCAGTTACTGTGAAAATTCTATAGGAATTTATATTAACCCCCGAATTAGAAACAACCCAAATGTCCATCAATTGCAAAATGGATAAACAGATTGCAGCATATCCATCCGATGGAATATTACTCAACTATAAAAAGAATAAACTACATAAAAAGAATAAACTTATACATAAAACAACGTGGACAAATCTCAAAAACATTATGCTTAATGAAAGAAGCCAGACTCAAAAGAGTACATACTATATAATTCCATTTATATGAAAGCCAAATACAGGTAAAACGAATGGAGATAGAAATGAGATAGTGGTTGCAAAAGTAGGTAGCATAATTGACAGGAAAATTGGGGAGCATGGAGGACTGGAAGTATTCTATATCTTGTCTGGAACAATGACTACACAGGTATCTATAATTATTAAAATTTACCAATGTGAGGACTTAAAACCTGTGCATTTTACTGTATGTTACATGTATGTCAACAAAATAATCTTGCCAAAACAACTCCTATAGGAGCTAAAATTTGTTGCTGAGAACTTCCCCAGACCATAAGAACTGTTTTAGAGTTAACAACAGTATTTTCCTCCGGAGGAAAAAAAAAAAATGGGGACCAAAATTAGAGTTATTGGCCAAAGGGAACTCTAGCTTTATCTGTAATATTTTTCATCAATTTAGCACTTTGCTCTTTTCATTTAATATATCTAGGAGATCAATTCATATTAGTATATGGAGCTGCCTCATTGCTTTTAAAAGTTGTATAGTTGTGTCAGCCAGGGTTCAATCAGGGAACAATTTAGAGTTTATAGCGTGAACGATATATGATAGGAATTAGTCCTTATACAAGTGTGGGAAGAGCCAGGAAAGTAAAGATCTGAAAGGGAGAGTTAACATTTCAGAGGGGTCACCAACCAGTCAATCTAAGAAGCCAGGCAGGTCCTGCTGCCAAAGCAGGACCACAAAGGAAACTCGGGGGAAAGTCTATGGGATGCTCTTCCGTCTGTGCATCTGAGCAAAGCACTAGCCAAGAGGAAAAGTTGGACATGGAGCAAAGAAGAGTGAGGGCTTGCTGTAAATACAGCACCTCTGAGTCCACCTGTCACCACATCTGACTGCCATGACCTTAAGGAAGTAATGGTGCTGTTCACTTCCACTTTCCAAGGCTCCCACAAGTTCCTCTTCTGGCCAATTCTAATTCAGAATCCTACAGGGTAGGGGACTCTGGGAAGTGTAGTTCTAGCTTTACCCAGTTAACCCAATACAAATTACCATGACAGTATTTTTTTTTTTTTTTTTGGTATGACTTGCCCATAATTTAATCAATCACCTACTGATGCACATTTGAATGGTAACTGATCTTTGCTATTACAAATAATGGTGCATGAACATCCTGGTCAATCCCCGTGTACACATGCAGGAGTGCATCTGTGGGATATACCCCCAGATAAGGATTGGTCCAGATTTATCCCTAATGTCCATTCCTGGTCCATATCCCTAATGTCCATTCCATGTATGTGGGACTCCAAAATTGGACCCAGCCTGGGGAGGTGCTCCCCATTTGAATCAGAGAGTAAGTACCATGGCTTGTGGCTCCATCAAAACTGCATCATCCAAGTAAAGGAAAACAATCCCCAAAAGGAAGATGGACACTTTTTGTACACCAGGGACTCTCAGCCTCAGCACAATTGACCTTTGGGGCAGCATCATTCTTTGTTGTCACACAAAAATATCTCCTGCGGGATCGAATTATCACCCACTGAGAACCACGGGGAAAACAACAAGTTTCCACGACAAGATATTTTTGTTGCAAAAGATAAAGCTTACTGGACATGAAATGAAAAGATACATTTAGAAGTAGTGCACTTTGCATAATAAGGGGAAAAGTGTTCTGGTGTTTGAAAGTGATACAACAGCCTTGGGTAAAATGGAGTCAAGGATATTGGACAAAGAAAAAAGTTACTGAGAAAAAGTAGTTTGTTCACAAAACAGGAAAGGAATATCAAGAGTTGGTGTATGTCCAAGGAGGAACTACTTTGAAAACTTTCACATTTTAATTTTCCTTCAGGCTCTGAGAACAATCATTGTAAACATCGTGTTATTAATTTTTTTCCTAATTTGTAATTCTCTCCTTTACACGCAAATCTTCAGGAAAAGTGTTCTACACACCGCTGCCTTATTTATGTTAGTGGTACTTTGAGGGAAAGAAGAAAGAGGTGGTGTCCAGAGATGACAAGAGGATAACAAATGCAAAGACAAGATGCTACCAGAGAGTAAGATTCAGAAGAAGAATGTCTTGAAATGCAAACACTTCCGGGAAATCACAACAATATTGGGAAGGAGCACACTGGACTCCCCACGTCTCATGGAGTGGGGTCTTGAGCCATTTTAATTGGATATTAAAGGAAAGATTGACTGTAGAAGGTGGGTGAACTTGGAAACACATTATGTAGATTTTTATTATATGCGTAAACAGAGATCTGGAAGGATGTATAGAGGCCTGATAAATCATTAAGAGCATAGACTCTGGAGGCAGACTATGTTTCCATCTCAACTCTGCCACTTATAACTATGTATCTTTGGGAAAGTTATTAAAGCCTCTGAGACTCCATTTCCTTCTCTTTAAATAGGGAAATAATATCTACTGAGTAGGGCTGCCATGAGGATTAAATGAGGTACAATTGTAAAGGGCTGAGACAAGTACTTGGCATATCGTAATTGCTGTACAAGGTCTTGTTAAGTAAAATAAATAAATATACATCAAATTGTTAACAGTGATTTTATTTCTAGGGAATAAGATTATGGGTGTTTGAATTGTTTAAATTTAGTACTCACTTCTGAATTGTTTAAATGTTCTACAATGAGAATGTTACTTACAAAATCAGGAAAAAATAGGAAAAGACTTCCATTTAAGGAAAATGCAAAGTATCTTTATGGTAAGCCTCAGAAATACATTCCTTTTACAACAAATGGTAACATAATCTACTTATTGTAAAGTTTTCTGTTAAAATAGAATCCCTATGTTTTAAAGAAGGTCAAATCTGGACATGTGTTCAGCTCAAGACTCAACTTATCTATCATGAGAAGACAAAGAAGACTAATGAACACATCTGCTCAGATTCTGCTTCTGTTTCTAGAGTCTATTACCTTCATAAGAAACAAAAGTGTCTGTTTGTAAGACATAATATACTTGAATGATACAAATCCTGCATTTCTTAAACAAGGACCCAGATTCATTCACTATTGGTGAATAATTAAGATTGCTACAGATATATAATATTCTTAAAAATATATTATGTGGTTGACAAATAGAATTACAATAGGACTCTGCCCTGTCATTCCCATTTGCACACAATAGCAACATGCATATTAGATGCAAAATGCTCATGTTTTAGGATCTTCACAAATCACTATATAGCTCCAACTACATCTCTGATTTTATTATACGGGTTAAACTTGGTTCAAACAGGTATGTGTTACATTCTGCCTTGTGTAAAGACTGTATGCAGAGCCACCCAGGATTTAAAGATACACACCCCTCCTGGGTGGTTTGCAGTCTACTTGGAAGGACCACACAACAGGATCCTTGGCTGGAGGGAGCAGAGTGGAGGGAGGAGGAGGAAGGGGATTTGTATTAGGAAGCTCTCAGATCTTCTGCACCTACTGAAAATACCATCTGTCAGCCTACTCTTTCCCTTTCCTTCTGTCACTCAAGCTAATCAATTATAGAAGCAAAATCGCCCCACCACCTAGAGGAGTGGGGCCCAGGAAACCTTATTTTCTAAGGTGTAGAGAATGCAAGGCCCCTGTAACATATATGATGGGAACAATAGAACATCTAGCACAGAGTTCCCAACCTTGGATTTATAACCAGGAGGGAGCACAAAGAGTATTAAACAAAGCGAGGATAAGAGGCCGCTCCATTGACCAACACATTTATCTCCATCTTCTGGCAAGTACATCCCTCCCTTATTTTAGAAATTACTGTGCCCCTTTCAACTCCAACCATGTGGTTACAATGGGAGCTGGCATGTTCTTGTATGATCCTGTCCTCCTCCTTGTCACAGCTGATTGGTCCAAAGGTGAGCAACCACCTGGAACAGATGACCACAGTTCTTCCCCAGTATTTTTTGAAATGGATCTGGGAAAAAAGAGTCAGTCTGTCTCATTGGTGGAAGAAGTTGTAACATGAGAGACTCCTAAGAAAGGTGTCAACAGCCCCATTAACTGCCAAGTGGAGAGAGCAGATCTGCAGTGGGAGAAAATAATGCTCACACTAAGAGAAACAGAAGCCAAAAAAGAGAGGGGAAGTCCTGGTGAGCTGAAGTTTCTTGTTCAAGGATTCCTGAGGCCCCGCTGCATTTCTCTCTGCCCTTCCTGTGATTTGCTTGTCCTACTCGTCTTTCAATTTCAGCTACCGTGAGATCTTTCCATTAAATTCCCCTTTTTCTAAACTAGTTAAATATGGATTTCAGACACTTGTCAAAGTCTAATGACTCAAATAAGTTTTTCCCGGCCCAAATAAATTATGAAGTAGTTCTTAAACATGTCTTGCAAACAGCCAGCCTATTTCTTTACAGAGCACCTTCAGCATTATATTGATATTCTATTAGATTGATTGTTGTAATGGATTTCTCTAGTTAACAGAGGTTTCATACCAAGTTTGTGTGGTAGACTTATATCCCTGGGTTATTAGATTACTTCAATAGAAAGCCTGTTGTATCTGATATTTCCTCTTCTTTCTTCTCTTTTATCAGTATTGCCTTATATTAGATGGCAAACAGCTAACCTCAGGAATCCTTCGGTCAATCTCATGTTCCCAAAGCAAATTGTCCTGTAGGTAAATTACTCTTGGTCAGATTTCATGGGATCATAGGACTGGTAGGAATCTTTTTACTTTTATAGACCTTTTATTGGAAGCCATCTTAAGTCTGGTAAAAATCTCAAATAACCAAATATGTGTACATGCAATCAATACATCTTCTTTAGAACACGTCTAAATCATTACTGTCGACCCAAAAAAGCACTAAAACTATTTTTTATATCAATACTCTCACTTTCAGTTTGGGAACTCTAAAGTGCCCCTTCTCCATCCATTAGGACAGACATCAATATGCCTTATTATAAAAGGAACAATTAGGGCCGGCCCGGTGGCTCAGGCGGTTAGAGCTCCGTGCTCCTAACGCCGAAGGCTGCCAGTTCGATTCCCACATGGGCCAGTGGGCTCTCAACCACAAGGTTGCCGGTTCCGCAAGGGATGGTGGGCTCTGCCCCCTGCAACTAAGATTGAACACGGCACCTTGAGCTGAGCTGCCTCCCGGATGGCTCAGTTGGTTGGAGCACGGGCTCTCAACCACAAGTTTGCCAGTTAGATTCCTCGACTCCCGCAAGGGATGGTGGGCTGTGCCCCCTGCAACTAGCAACTGCAACTGGATCTGGAGCTGAGCTGCGCCCTCCACAACTAAGACTGAAAGGACAACAACTTGACTTGGAAAAAAGGCCTGGAAGTATACACAATAGCCAAGACATGGAAACAACCGAAATGCCCATCGGTAGATGACTGGATTAAGAAACTGTGGTACATTTATACAATGGAGTACTACGCAGCCATAAAGAAGAAAGAAATCTTACCATTTTCAACAACATGGATGGAGCTAGAGAACATTATGTTAAGTGAAATAAGTCAGACAGAGAAAGATAAGTACCATATGATCTCACCTATATGCGGAATCTAAAGAAAAGACTAAGTGAATGAACTAACCAGAAACAGTTTTGGAGACAAAGAGGAAAAACTGAGGGTTGCTAGATGGCGGGGGGGTGGGGGTAAGGGGGAAGGTGAGGGGATTAGAAAACAATCAGTAACCACAAGATGGCCACGGAGTTTTGAAAATTAATCTGGGGAACGTAATCAATAATGTTGTAAAGATTTTGTAGGGAATCCGATAGACACGTGTCCCATTTGGGAGACCACCTCAGGGAAGATGTAGATGCCTGATCACTGCACTGTACACCTGAAGCTGAACAATAATGAATGCCAACTATAATATTATATATATATATATGTATATATAGGTATGTATACATTTACAATAGGCAGAGTACAGCATTGGGAGTGGAGATAGTGGAAATGGGATGGCTCGGTGCGATGTCAGAGAGATAGTGGATGGGGGGGCGGGGGGTCCACAGTGTGAGGGATATAAATGATAAACGTGCAAGTAAAAAAAAAAAAGACAACTCATAGACACAGACAATAGTTTAGTGGTTACCAGAGGGTCAGGGGGGTGGGGGGTGGGAGATGAGGGTAAGGGGGATCAAATATATGGTGATGGAAGGAGAACTGACTCTGGGTGGTGAACACACAATGTAATTTATAGATGATGTGATGCAGAATTGTACACCTGAAATCTATGTAATTATACTAACAATTGTCACCCCGATAAATTAAAAATAAATAAATAAATAAATAAATAAAAAAGGAACAATTACAATATTAAAACAAACCAATAGCATAAATAATAAATCACACAACTTCATTTTCTTTGTGAAATAAATGATTATACTATTGCTGATTGCCTGCAGAGGCAAAATGCTACAAACAGTAAGTGCAATAAATTAATTGGGGCTCACTGGCATACTTTCTTTGAAGTATTTAGAATGACTCATGGAATGATGTGAATGGAATGAAAATTTCTGTTCCATCTATTCAGCCTATGGCAAGCCAAACTAATTGTTTTTCCCCAAAGCAACACAACAACAGGTACAGCAGACCATCATTTCCATTCATCCTGCAAGAAGCAGGGGTCTCAAGAGATCTAGGAAAGTCATGAGATTTTTCTTCGATTTTTATTAGATTTTTCCGAACCTACACTACCTGTTGGAAATGCAGGATTAAACAATCAAAGTGACTGCATTTCTAAGCAAGGGCAATACCTATGGGAGAAACTTTATGTTAGTAAAAATATATATATTTATTGGGTACCTACTATGGATTAAGCTCTGTGCTAGACACTCATCTTAATTTTTTAACCAAGTTGGAGAGAAAAAATTATGAAACTATGGAAAAAGGAATGAGGACACAAGTAAAACTAATGTGTATAGTGTTCATCCAACCCTTTAAGATTCAAAGTGTGGTCTGCTGACAAACAGCATCAGGCTCACCTGGGAGCTTGTTAGAAATGCAGAAGCTCAAGTCCCAACCCCAAACCTCCCCCAGAACTCAGAGCTGCATTGGAATAATGTCCCCATTTGCACATTAAAGTTTGAGAAGCACTGATTTAACCAACTCCCTCACCTGATAATTGAGGAAAATAAAGCTCAGGGAAGTTACGTGATGTGTCATCATCAAACAGCTAGTTAGGGACTCAGTTGGGACTCCCAGGTCTCCTAGTTTGCAGGCCAATGGAAGTCAAGTTACTGCAGGATTTTAGACAAGAGGAAGTTAAGTGTGTTTCATTCCCTCAAATGTCCAGTGATTGTTCCCATCCACTCTGAGCAATGTGCACACAGAGGGCCTGAGTGAGTCCGATCACTCCGCCTCCTTTATGTACCCCCCCACAGGCCAGGCTCAAGCCTCAGCCCTCCCTGGAGAGACTGCCCCTTTCATAGGTCCTCATTCTAACCTGTCCCATGGCCATTAAACAACCAGCTGCTTCATGAAATCTTTCCCAGTGACTCCAAATCCTCTTCAGTCTTTCCCTTCTTAATTCAGATTTGCTCCTACATTCTCTATAGTATATCTATCTTACATAGGTCCTTATTACAGCCTGACACATGTTCTAATTTTCCACACTGCAGATACTGGCAAATGATTATATAGATGTAATCTTCTCCTCTAGTGCCCTTTTCAGAAACTTGACCTATGTCTCCTTTCCTAAATAGGTTGCTTTTATTTTATTATATTAGACTACCACACAATCCCAGCCACAAAAATAATTCTGAACTCTTCATGGAGGAAGGGATCAACCTCTTTCCCAATGCAGGGACCCTCTCTGAAACATCTCTGAAAAACAGTCATTCAGTTTTTACTTGCACACTTTCTGTGTTAGGAAACTCTCTACATTTTTAAGGCAGCTTTTTTTTAATTTTTTTAATGCTGAATAACTTTAATTGTTAGAAAATTCTAGGCTGAAATCTACTTCCCTCTAATTTCTACCATGTGTCCATGTGCCCTCTACCATGTGTTCTGCTTTTTGAGGTCATTTAGAACAGTTTAAATCTATCTTCCATAGGAAAGTGCTGTAAGTATTTGAACTAATTTGCAAAAAGCAATTTGGCAACACAAGGCAGGCTTAGTAGTTAAAGCAACAAAAATCTTTTCATTTGAAGCCTGTATCCTGCATTTTCTGCCCCTATACTTCTTAATAAACTCACACTGTCAAGAAATTTGTGTTGAACACCTACTATGTCCTAGGCTCTATAGGGGACAGGCATTTCTGAGCGTTTATAGGGCAGAAGGAAGATAACAAGATCACAAACATCCCTGACAATGCAGAATGGAAACAAGTTCACAATGGAAGCTTGAGGCCATTTTATCACACTTTGTGTTTCATCCAGGTCTTCCTACATTGCCAAAGTGTAAATCTTTCTGGTCATTGCTCCTCTTTCATTCTCCTATCTTGATTTAGTTCTATGTTTCTTCCTGGGAAAATCATCTTCTCATGGCTACCCTTCTAGATAATCCTTTCCACATGCCTTTCAGAATTCCATCTCCAAAATAGATTAACTCCCCCAAACCTTCGACCTTTCCTCAGAATGCTCTCCCCCCTTGTGCGCCAGAATTTCCCCTGGGGATGCTATCTCCCTCCGTATAAAAGTGAAGGCTGCTCATTTTCCCAGTGCCAACACACCACTGAGCCAGGGAAGGAGGATTTGCCATCTTGAAGCTTCCCAATGGCCTTCCAGATCCCTCACTTATGCATTCGTTCACTCATTCATTCAATAAATATTGAGTACCTGCTATGTTTCAGGCACAAACTAGGGCCCTTCATCCAGTATACAAACACCTCTTTTAAGGTTAATACAATCTAGTTACAGAAATAACTTGAGAATCATGTGACAGTTCCTCTCTTCTACAGCATGTTCTTCCTGGACAGCTATAATACTGAGGCAAAAACTATTGAGTTGAGGACATATTTTTCTGTTGCATTTCTGAATTTCATTTCCCTTGCTAAGGGAGTAAGTGAAACCTTCCCTACTACTTCTTCATCATTATTACAATTTGGGCGGTGGGCAGGATTCTTTCACAAATTCAGGAGCTTGAAGGATAAACAAAGGAAATTGGTAATGTTAACAGTTTGTAGAGTTCTATCATGATTTAGAAGGACATACTCGAGGGCAAATATTATTTTGAAGATGTATAAATTTCCTCTTTCTCCTTAACGATACAAGTCCCAGTGAGGCTGGTGTTTGCAATTTCCTCCAATTACTTTGGACTATATGAACCTGAGGACCAACGGATATATGGGCAACTGTTATGGTGGCTTTTTGTGGATTTTCCAAAGGTGCAAGGGCCAACTGACACTTAGGGTCAACCACTGGTTGACACTTAGGCCATATTAACCTCTCTCTCTCTCACCAAGTTTTCACCACTTCAAGGTGTCTTCTAGCCTAACCTCACCGACCATCCTGCAAGAAAAGTCATCAGTACAGCTATGCAATTTATTAACTGCATTCGATTTCATGTTTGTTTGTCTTTTCACCCCCGAGTAAAGCTGTCTTTAGAACAAGAACTATCCTTCTTACTTCTTTTATCTATAAAAAAGGCAAAGTCAGTGCTTGTTGAATTGAGACCTCTCATACTGTTCTCATCAAAATATACAGTGTTTCAAGAATGGAGTGCAAAATCTATTAGTGGGGCGCTCCATATCAAGGAAGCCCCCTTTTGACTCACCTAAGATACGGGCACATATAAACCAGCACTTGATAAACTCTTCTTAATGACAATATATTAGAAACTATAATAGCATTTAATAGCTGTGTGTCACATATACAAATATATAGATTTAAAACACGAAGTATAAAAGAGAGGGGTTCTGATAGTTTACCTAGGTTGGAAACTGGTTTTTAAATAGTTGCAGCATGCCGCTTCGCATCATATAAGTTAATGTGAATTTCCAAGGAGGAATGTTCCACATTTCTGAATGTACGAATAAATGAGTTATTCTAAGGTATTCATTACACACAACACACACACACACACACACACACACACACACACACACATTTTGATTATTGGCAACTTTTCCCTCGATTACTCTGCTTGAGTCAAGTATGTTCACCCACTCTGCCTTTCACCAGTGCCACCCGTAACTATCTGGCACAGGGTGAAATCATGATTTAGTACAAGGGCAAGTAGGAGGGAAATGGAGTGCTAGCTCCCCTAATTGCTATTTAAATGAGACAATAAAAAGGATGAAACAAATTAAATTAGCTAAGAAGCAAGAGCATCCCAATGAACTGGCCAAGATAATCAACTTGGAAAATTAGCGATTAAACTCCCCACATGCTCATTTTCATAATTTTTTGTGTGTGCTTGTAAAACACAATCCCCCATTGAAGCTGCTGAGATGAAGGTGCTTTCCATTTTTCTGAGGTAAGTCATTTGCAACGGGCCTTGATGAAGTTGGAAGTGAGATTTCTTTTAATGCCTGACTTGAGTTCATCATTTCCCATTTCAGTGCTAAAGTGTTTGGGTTGGTGTTGGGGAAGTAGGGAAAAGAGCAAAGCAGTTACTCACACTAGTCACCTTTCTGAAGACTTCCACCTGATTTTACTTTCATTTCCAAATGTGTGTGCTAGACGATGAGTTTTGGTTTTTAATATTATTACCTTTATGTATCATTATCATCATCATCATCATAAATACCTGATCTTTACTGATTTTCCAACTACCCCCATAATTTTTATAAGATGTAATAATTCCTATTTTAAAAATCTTTTCTAGCTCATGTCTCTCAACGTTAGCCACTTTACATATAGCTTCTCATACTTATAAACAGCTAATTCTTTATTACCCATGATAGTCACTGGAAAAAAAATGCATTAATATAATCTGTAGACAACAAATATCCATGCTTAATTTTACCGAATAATTCTAATTGTACAGTCCATGGAGCTGTTACTAGAACACAAAATAACTAGCCAAATGAGTTTATTTGAGATTCTTCTTTTGCACTCCCTTTCTAATCATCGCTTTGCTAAATCATAATTGCTACCCAGGGCAAGACAGGTATTGGAGCACATAATTTAGATGGGAAAAAAATTTAATAGGAAGAGAAATAATGAATTTGGATGATTCACAATCAAGCAATGTGAGAGCCACTGTCCTGAAGATTAGCTATTCAGATAAGAATGTTTTAATTGAAGATTATGACGGTTAATTTTATGTGTCAACTTGACTGGACTAAAGGATGCCCAGATAGCTGGTAAAGCATTATTTCTGGATGTGTCTTTGAGGCTGTTTCTGGAAGAGATTAGCATTTGAATCATTCAACTGAGTAAAAAGATCGCCCTCACCATTGCAGATGGACATCATCCAATCCGTTGAGGGTCTAACTAGAACAAAAAGGCAGAAAAGAAGGAGGAATTTGTTCTCTGTGTGAGTTGGGACATTCATCTTTTCCTGCCCTCCCACACTGACACTCCTGGTTCTCAGGTTTTCGAACTCAGACCACAACTTAACACCATCAGCCACACCTACCCACCCCCATCCCCACCCCAGTTCTTGGGCATTCAGACTCAGACTGGCTACCCTGATTCTCAGCCTTCAGGTTTGGACTGGAATTATACCACCCGCATTTCTGGGTCTCCAACTGGCAGATGGCAGATCATGAGACTTCTCAGCCTCCATAATCATGTGAGTCAATCCCTCATAATAAATCTCTCTGTCTGTCTCCCTATCTATCATCTATCTATCTATCTATTTATCATCTATCTTATTGGTTCTATTTCTCTGTCTAATACAAAGATTAAGACTACACCTTTTCTTAATGAATTATTAGTGGCCTACCCATGTTTTTCTTGAATTACCTTCACAGAGCTATTTTTTTCCATCAAATATTTGAATCCACCCTCCACATACACACACACACACACACACACACACACACACACAATAATAGTTTATATAACCCTTTTCCTCTATATGTGAATATGCTGCATTCTGAATTTATACCAAGGTTTAATAATCTCAGAACTCTCAGATCAGAAATCCCAGGTGTGATATGGGGCAGCTTCACAGTAGGGGTTCCATACGCCCTGGGTTGCAGAAGCCTAACTTATTCCTGGTACTGAGAAAACCAATGTTCAAACTAAGTGGTGCTCAGCATGTTCAGTCTTTATTATTATTTTCATTTCTGAGAAGAAGGAAAAGAAAAAAACAAATATGAAGTGAAGAGGGCAACTCTAAATCAAAATGAGTAGATGATACTTCAGGGCAAGTGTCTGGTATTAGCATTAATTTTAGCTAAATACAAAATGCCTAATGGCATGCAATTAGATTAAAATACATTTTCACTAGAAAGACAAAGTTCTTATCTTTTGAGGTAGAGCTAAATTGGGATCCTTGGTAGGTATACAATTGTGTTAATACGAGGTCAGACAATTAAGTTCGCGAACTCATCCTAGAAAAAGTGCTCCATACCTCATTGCTGAATATCACTATGGTCAGTGTCGAAGTACTCACCTTGGGAAGCTATGCACTGACACCAGCACCTAGTCCACCCTTCAAAGCAATTTTGGAACTCTTTTTCTGGAATGGCCATCAGAACTATCTTCATGTTACCTTTGATGTCCTGAATGCCATCAAAATGTCTTCCTTTCAATATTTCCTTTATCTTTGGGTAAGGAAAGAAGTCATTGGGAGCCAAATCAAGTGAGTAGGGAGGGTGTTCCAAAGCAGTTATTTGTTTACTGGCTAAAAACTACCTCATAGACAGTGCCCTGTGAGCTGGTGCATTGTCGTGATGCAAGAGCCATGAATTGTTGGAGACAAGTTCAGGTTGTCTAACTTTTTCATGCAGCCTTTCAGCACTTCCCAGTAGTAAACTTGGTTAACTGTTTGTCCACTTGGTACAAATTCATAATGAGTAATCCCTCTAATATCAAAAAAAAAGGTTAGCAACATTGTTACAAGTTTGCAAACTTCATTGTCAGACCTCATATTAATGTCTTTACATATTTTGAATTTCTTTATCAGAGATAGAATGATATATGCCCCTGGCTACAAGTGTATTAAAACATTTACAATGACAAATACATTTACTGAATTATCATACGACCAGATGGATTTCTGCTTCGTTAGGAGTCAACATATTAGAGTCTCAATAAGACAAACATCAATTAGTAAATTAGAGTTGCTGATATATTATTTTAGATACATTCAAATTGTTTTATTGCTATTAAGTTTCATTCCCCAACTATTTACTGAGTATCTACTATTTCCCAGGGTATTTATTCTGAGGATATAGTATAAGGCTGAATAGACATAACTCCTGCCCCAAAAGAGCTCATACGCATGAAGTTTGATGAAGACAAGGAAATATTACAACGCAACATGGAAAATAAAGTGATAATGTTATAAAAGATAAAATAGAATATTTGTACTTTCAAACAACTTAATCCATTTTAGTCCTCTGAACTGTAGTTAATTTTTTATTGTTTGTTAAATCTTGTAGTTGCCTTAAAATAAAAGGAAAGATGATAAATGACAAACATATATAGAATCCCAACTATATTCCATGTATTTTTACATTTAAAAACAATACATCCTTGTCTCAAAGGATCATAAACCCTAAGACGTAAAAAGAAAACTTATATTTTTCAGAAGACAAACTTAAAACTAAGCTGATTGAGGAAGAGAGATTAAAGATAAGTCTGAGAAACATTGATCTAGGTCACATGTTAAATGAATAGTAAATGTACACATTTTTTTAATGGTCTACTCTGGGTGATGGATTAAAGATGGCTTCAAATTCTTTGCCACTTTTCCATCTAGAGGTAGACCCCTTCTTCTTAATTCTGGGTGGTCTCTGTTACCATTTTGACCAATAGAATACAGCAAAAATAATGGTGTGCTAGTTTTCCAGGCCCAGACCGTAAGAAACTAGAAGCTCCCACTTCCTGTCTCTTAGGACACTCACTCTTGCAATACAGCCACTGTCTTGTGAGGCAGACTAAGCAACCCCATGTGGAGAGGAACCCTATGGAGAGACCCTTGTGGAATGGAACCAAGGATCCTGACCAACCGCCCAGTCAAGCTCCCAGCGACAGCCAATACCAAATTGCCCGCCATGTAAGCGGGCCACACTGGAAGTGAATCTCCCGGCCCCAGTCTAACTACCTCAGGTAACATCATGTAGAGCAAATGCAAGCTGCCCAGAGGAACGCTTCCTAAATTCCTGACCAACAAAATTGGGAATACATTTTTTAAAAAAATAGGGGAAGTAGGGGGTTGATTGTTATACAGTATTAATACCATCACCTCTATGTATGAAGTTGTTACAAGTTCGGGGGTCAAACTGCCTGAGATCCAAATGTGGGGCCTCGAACAATTTAATTTCTCTGTGCCTCAGATTCTTCTTCTGTAATATTAGGTTCATTATAACCTAAGTCATAGGATTTTTGAAAGAATTAAATGAGTCAATTCACATAAAGGACTTAGAAAGTGCCTAGTGTGTAGCTAACATTGAGAATTCACTATTATTATTGTGACTTAGAAACTAGTGATTTTTCAATGAACCTTGAGAACTCATTTGTTCACAATGTGGGGGCTTGTCTGTCCATAAGTTAGATTCTTCAGCTTTCCTCTGCTCAGTTTCCCATATAAAATCATCAGCATTTCAATAATTCCCTCAGGGTTAATTTGGTGTTATCCCAAGCTCTTCCATTACATGTACTGTAGAAATATTATTTCAAGAAATGGTCTGCTCATCAAAACCATCTATCTCAATTGTGTTAAGTATATAATGACTTGTCATGTTAGCAAGATAAATCCAGGGTTAATTTAATGTGAGTATTTGAGATTTATTTTATTTTTTCTGGCTCTGTGAAGTTAAAAATTTCTTCCACTTAATTTTGTTCTGTGTTTAGTTAGAAGCATTATTCCAACAGGCAGATCCACAGGACACATTTGCAAATACTAGTTTCCAAACTTTTGAGTTGTTTAAATTGAGCAAGAGTTCCAACCCATAAGCATTTTTAAAATTGTTTATAAGGCTCTCAAATGTTACTGAATTCTGCTACTATAAATCAGTCGTATAACCTATGGTTAGTCTTAGGGTCTAAAATTAGTTTTGAGCAATTCTGCTAGCCGTATCTTGTGAGAGTGTTTGTGGGGAGAAAAGTCAAAGAAAAGCTAAAACACACACACACACACACACACACACACACACACACGTCTGCAAATTGAGGTCTGATTAATAAACCAGTCTCATTAAATTAATGTTAATCTAAAAACACTTAGTTTTCCTGTGAAATATGCGTATGTAGGAACATATTCTAAGTAGATTGTTGTTAGAAACTCACAATAGTATCACATATCAATTCATAACAATCTTCTGACAGATCATGAATGGCATTACTTGAAATACTTTAATTTGTGCATTAGGTTCTTCTAAATGGGAAAATTCCCTGAATATTTGTGCAAAATGAAGGCAAAGAACACTATACATTGAAATGCAATAAAAGTAGTTTATTTCCAAGCCACAGATTGGAATCATCTCTGTTTTGAATGTTGCTGGCAAAGAATGCATTCTTGATTAGGCTTTGTTGATAGGCAAAATGCGGAGCAAATTTCCAGTTCCCTAAGTCTCTGAGACTAGAAATTCAATTCAGAGCTACATAAAATAGCTCAGCACAATTTCCCCAGCCCCCAACCCCGAAAAAGCAATCCTCAACGAGAACAGAACGAGTGTCATACAAGAGCATTAACAATTTCTGGGGTGGTTTCTGAGTACATATACAAAAATTATTTTTTAATAGATTTTTTAAAAAAACTTCATGGAGGAGAGAAAAGTTGTAAGGTCTTAATAAGGAGTCAGCCAGTGCCAAAGGGGAAAGAGGAAAAAGGTGGGAGGAATGGGGAAGGACCAAAAGGCCGGCATATTTGGGGAGGGGATAGAATTGTATCACATGTTATCAGAATTGCTTCTAGAGCAGCTGCACAAGAAGTTGCTGCCTCCCAAGTCTGCAGATATAAAGGAGGAAGGAGAACAACTGTCATTAGTTTCCTATTCCACCAATGGCCAATTGTATGATGGTAGAAACATCCTTAAATATTCTGCATTTGTTTCCTCAGCTGTATAATAACAGCAACGACCACATGCCCTCTAATTGTCCTACTGAAATCCATGAGCTGAATTTCTTTGATGGTCATACACAACTTGTAACTTCAATGACATAGCTTCACGGTTGTAATTTTTGTCATCCCCATTCCAGGAGCCCATCCAAGGTGGGAACCTTCATGAGCACTGAGGTCACGCCTTTTTTTAAACTGCTGATTCCTCTGCCCCTTGTTAGTTCTGCTTCTTACATTTCAGGCAGGCTCAAAACCCCCACAGAACAACAGGGAATGTCGTTAGTTCCCTTATTTTTATTGTTATCACTGACTGTTAGGTCTCCCTCTCAGCAGCCCCCTCCTCTCTGGCTCCACGTCTCATGGGGCTACAACATTTCTGTCATCAGATTACCTCCAAATACACCATCCCTGGCAAACCTTAAGTCTAATGAAAACATTACCAAAAGGTATTAAAAAGTGAGCCTGCATGTTTTACATTTCCTCTAGAGTCTTATTCTTGGTGATTTACATAACTGCCTTCAGAATATTCAAAATGCATTTTTAAATGTCACCATTTGCAGGGATTATTTGTATATTGCTCTTAATTAACTTCAACTTCAAAATCTGGTTGGTCAGAATTGGGGTTTTTGTGTGTATCTCCTGGTCTCACTCAGCACTGGTTTAATTAGGTTCCCAGCTTGCTTTCACCTAGATCAAAAGCGGGAAGAGGGGACTTGAGAAGGATTATCATAATAAATAAAATACGCCTGCTCATTCTTTGGTTCCTCATTCTGTGTGTTTTTTCAGTTTGTACTGTAGAAATAATGAATGCACAACATGCCTATTCTACATATGATAATGCATCCAGGGTTTGCAGACACTTAAATATTATAACAATAATTGTGTTATTTAAAAACTGAAACTAGTTTCAAGCTCAATATTTTGTCTCAAGAGAATGTAGAACAAATAACTCATACTATGTTTTTTAATGGTCTACACTTTTCAGAAACAATGATATCAAGTGGGACATGTCAGCCAAACTATTTACTCAAAATTATAGTCATACTAATTTTTAAATTGACAGAAAAATTATGAGATAGAATCATCTATAACCAGAATAAACAAAGAGAAATGTCAAAGATCTCAGATTCGTGGACAAATGAAATATAAGTGAAACACTAGCTAGAGGAAACCTTATGAATATCACTCAATCTTTTGATGCTCATTTGAAAATTCTTCAAATAATACTGAAGTATACATAGTATAAAAAGTAAAAGTTTATCTTATTCCTTCACAACCCCTCAACTAAGACCCACTCCCCTCTCATGGTAGCCACTGCTCAGAACTTATGTAAACATTTTCAAAACATTCGAACGTTACGTACACACCAATATGTATATATGATATTTATAAATATAATCATACAAATTGTATCTATATGTTTGTACACATTCCTGCATTCATTTAATGATTTTCCTTTTGAGGAACATTCAGGTTGTTGAATATCCTAATACATACATCTTTGGGCACATGTTTAAATATTTTTGGAGTGAGTACCTATTCTTAGGAGTGTAATTGCTAGTTCCAAGGAAATGTACATTTTCATTTTGGTATCTACAGCCAAATTTGCCTTCCAAAAAAGTGACTAAGGCAATTAAACTCTCACTAACTATGTATGAAAGTGAACATTTCCATACATTCATCCACATTAGATACTGTGTCACCTTTCCTGTTTTCCAGTACATTTATAATTTATTCTTTGTTCTGTAATTTCAGTGGAATCTCGGAACAGAGCAGAGGTAAAGTACCTGTTCAGCCTTCTACCTTTGACTAAAGGTATCACTAAGTGAAATGTTTAAAACCAGGAACAAAATACATAAATCCTTTATGTGAGCAAAATTTGATTAAACACATGCACATGGTTCTGTCTAAAATATCCATATGGGGGTGGAGTGACAATCTGGAATTCTTAAAAAATGCAAAAGCCCATTAGGTTGCAAATACCAGAAAGCCAGAGTTGCTTCTGAAATTGTGTGTAGTTCAAACCATGAGATCTAGAGAAACAGAGAAGTTCTGAAGATTGGAGATAGTTTGGTATTTAAGAGCACCCAAAAAAAACTTTCATGAGAGATTTTGGAAATAAACTATATTATAATAATTACATTTATTATGATTTCTGGTTAGAAATAAAAATTCGAACAAGTTTATTATTATAAGAGTGCAACACAATCATTCGTTATGGCACTAACCACAAACAATTCTTCCAGCCTTTGGTTGAATGGAGACAACATTAACAAGAAAGACACATAATCAACCTCTATAGGAACTATGCATGAAGCAAAAAGAATTAAATCAAGTGTAAATTTGCACATTTTGACTAAGATATCAGAGTGAAGAGATAAAAATATACCAACTATGCAGTTTAAACAAATATGTTATAAAATAACATATTATTAAATATGAATTCATTATCAGTTTAGGATGATCAAATCCAAAGTCCATTAAAATGTGGATCTGTAATTTACACCATTTAAGAAAATAAACTGCAGGTGGATTAGAGAGAGATATAGAAAATCAATTTTTTTAAAAATTAGCAGATAGAAAATAGAATGATGGCCAGATCAATGGAGAAAGTCAAACTGTCTTATCCTTGAAATATGTAAGAAGTCACAAAGGTAAAACTGGCATTCAAATATGAAAAATTGTTTTATTTTGTTTAATAAAAACTAAAACTAATATAAGTGACAGTGGCATTGCTGTTTTTAAGAAAAATATCAAGGCCAAGGATATAAACATAAAATTCATAAAAGGAACAAACACTCACAAAGAAACAAAGCTCATTTGTGCTGGTATTCATAACAAACTTGACGCATTGAGGCTGCTTAAATTGGCAATATACTTTTTAATGTGGCTAAAATTGTTGTCTAACCCTTTTGGAAAGTAATATGACCCTACCAATAAAGAGCCAGTAAATAGTGCATACATTTTAATAATAAATACGCCAGAAATTTATCCTAGAAAACCATTTATTGTACTTTGTACCTTACATATATTATTATCTTATTTAAATCAACAAAAGAAAAAAAACCCTTAATCATGAATATATTCATTGTAGTGCTTTCTGTGAAAGTAAAATCATTCTAAATGCCAGTCATAGGAGACACCATTAAGAAAACTATGCTCCTGTACCATAATATGCATCCATTTAAAAATGACCTCAAAAACCATTTTGAAGCCTAAGTAGATATGATTAGAGAGAAGATAAAAATTATTCATATTACAATTATTCATTTGAGGGAGTTCCAGCTTTCTCCTTTTTTTCTCTCTCTGCCTTGTACTTTGCACACATTTTCATATCTTTGTACCTTGTACAAATGTCTCCTTGGACAAATTCTCCCTAAAGTCATAGTCGAGGTTAGGGAATGGGATACAGGAAGAGAATTAGCCTCCCAATAGTCTGCACACTTTGCTGTGGGAGACTGGCTGCTGCGGGGGGATTCCAGGTACAAGGAGGAGAGAGAATATTGAGGGACCACGGAAGTAGTGACAAGGTGAGAGAAAGCAAGTTCTACTGAGGGTGCAAGAGTGAGATGCTCCCTGGAGTTTCTAGTTGTTGGAAACAGGAACAAACATCAGACTTGAACAAGAATTGCTGGTGTCTAAGCACGTGAAGCAGTTTAGTGTCTGAGAGAAATGCGTCATAAGCCAAGGCTGAAATTCTTTTCTGGGCTCCCCTTTAAAAGAGAGACCTACTTTAGGCTACATGACTTTATCATCGGTATTCAGTGATAGAGAAAATGTTTATGATGTTACTACCCATCACTTACGGGAAGGAATAGGCAATGGCCAGTCAGAGCTGATTCTGAGGAGAGGTACACCGCGGTGGGAGCTCCTGGGCCAGGCCAAACAGTTGTGGTCCCAAATTCTGAGTTCATAGATCAGACCTCCAGGGCAACAATCAAATCTCAGGATCCAAGGAAACAGCCAATTGCTTTTCGAGCTGGAAGGGCTAGTGACAAGTAGTGGCAAGCACCTGGCAAACAATGGGGACAATAACACAAGCAAGGAGGTTTTGAAACAATGGGCACCCACCGAGACCTACCTCTTGCAAGGCCCAATCTACTATTCTGATCAGGAGGCAGACTACTAGTGACATGACGGAGCATGAAAATATTACATTTTCATTATAGAAAAGCCAAAAAGGGGAGGTGAAATGATGCTTATGGACAAACACTGTAAGATAATACCCCCAAATTAACAGTTTGACTTAAGTGTGAGAGTTGGTACTTCTTAAATTTTTCACAAATACAAAGATTATTTTTTAAATTATTTTTAAATCCTTTACACAATAAAAGAGATAAGAGTGCTGGGAGTGGCCACACATTTCAATGAGTGAATGCTCAACGACTTACTATGCTTCAATGAAATGCAGGAGAAAAATGGCATGGAGCAAGATATTTCTTTCAGCAAGGGGAGATAATATCTAAAAGTTATTCTTTCTGCATAATAGTTTTCCCACAGAGACATGGAACCATCAGAAAAACATCTTTCACCTCCTATGAAACTAGTTTTCCTTATAAATTAATACTGTACAGTTGGCCCTGTGTATCTGTAGGTCCGACATCCTTGGGTTCAACAACCACAGGTCATAAATATTCAAAAACTATACTATACAGTTAGGCCTACAATGATTGTGACTGTACTGAACATGGACAGATTTTTTTCTTGTCATTATTCCCTAAACAATACAGTATAACAATTATTTACATAGCATTTACATTATATTGGGCATTGTAAGTAATCTAGAAATGATTAAAAGTATACAGGAGGCTGTGCATAAGTTATATGCAAATATTACCCCATTTTATAGAAGGGACTTGAGCATCTAGGATTTGGGTATCCTCTAGGGGCCCTGGAACCAATCCCTCAAAGATACTGTATGTCAAATGACCTGGCCCATTGGCACTGAACAGATGAAGTGCGATGATCTGTCTAATCCGTCAAGAAGTTTTCACTGACCATCTCAGATGTATAAGCTTTGAGCTAAACTCTGCAATAATTTTTCTACTAATTAAAATCACTGTGGATAGAGGTTTTTTTCAATTTTAAGACATTATACTATTAGAGCTGATGGCAGTGCAGTTGCCAATAATGTTTGCATAGCTGGGGTATGAGTACAACACTCTACAGGGAGGTCACACTATCCTTTGTCATGTGAAATGAGCATGTGCTAGTGGAATTTCAATCACAGTTGTAATTTAATACAATTTTTTTCATCTTAACCCTCCTTACCATCAACTTCTAAAATATAAATGGTATCTTTTTCTTATTATACAATTAGAAAACATCCATTCATTCATTATTTGCTATTTTAAGTGGTGCAAATTATCAGTAGAGGTCTTTAAGTGACGTCATAACTGTTCTGGAGGCTTTATCATACTGCAGTGTGTTAACAATTTATATATCTTATTTGAACATTAGCCCAGTGGATGATTACTTTTAATGTCCTCAACAACAAATGGTTTCTGGGATCTTTTTCTCCACTAACCTTATCAAAAACAGTCTGCAAAATACCCCAAATCGAGGAAGTTTAAAAGCATTTATCTCAATGAACAAAGAAATAAATGTCTGTGTAATTTTTAAATAGTTTTCCATTTAGCATCTTGGATTAAATAAAATATATGTTATTTTACATATTGTTGCAAAGCATAGTGTAATATTTTCATTGTAGGCTATACTTAAGATAATTAAGATTGTTGAGAATTAACTAACAATTAGTTCCTAAGAATCAGATATATCTTATTGGTATTATTGAGACAAGACATTTTCTGGGCCACAAATGGGAAGAATTAGAACCTGACTTGAAGCCAACCAATGGTATAACGACCTTGTTGGCCAGAGGAAGATTGGTTAGGATGGAACATAGAAAAGCAAGTGCTTATCTGCACATCTGTCCAAGGACAAGGATGGCCTCACTAGGGACCTGACCAGTCCAAGACAGGAATTTCTTTCTTATGGTCATAGATTCATCAAACTCTCATAGGCTAACACCTTGACGCCTTAAACATGCGGAGTTTAAAATTAACTCCCCTTAACCTGATTCCAAGCTCATCAGGTCACCTTCTGACTCTAAACCTTTTGAGGCAGTTCTAAAGAGGAAGTGTCCCCTTTCCTTATATTTCTTACTGCAGATTAATAAAATATTCTGTCTATACAACTGTCAAGAGTTTGGTTAACATGACACTATACTTGGGAAACTGAACCACTCTTAGTGTACTGACTAAATCCTACAAATAAATCAAACCCTTACACACATGTGTGCATATACAATATTTGGTTTTTAGTAGGACACTGATTTAATTTTTTTAAAAGGTCTGCCATACTAGATAGGTCTTCAGCAACTTTTTAGAAACCCAGTTCGCCCCCTGTAGAGACAGTGTCCAAGGCAGATCTCATCTTCTGTACCTATGTTTTATACCTAATTATTTGTTTTGTTGGAATTTTAGACTCTATTTGCCTTCTGATTCTTCATGGAAATTTTAAAAATGGAAAAATTACCTTTGCTTCAAAGGAGGTTTGGAAGAGCACAGAGCCACTTCTTCAGGATAGAGACAATAAAATGTCAGAAAGAAGCAAGCAGTGTGAACAAAATGCAAAAGAAAGAATTTTCAGTGTCCTGAGACAGGTCTCTTTAGAACGACTTGAAGAGAATATGAGATATAACCATATAAGCACAAACACTTATTTCAAAATGCAAAAATAATAATTTCGAAAACTCACTTCTATACTTCTCTTATTATAAATAATTAAAAACTGACTATAATCAGAAAAGCAATAATATTCCAAAATGAGTTTCACAAAAGCCAGTATCAAGCCAGATATTTAAGTCCAAGACACACCAAACTACTACTGTCCACTGACATCCACTGTCAAAGGTGATGTAGCAAGGCTGCATATATTAGAAAACAGTAAGAGACCACTTGTTGTGTGATATCAGAAATAATAATGTTTAACAAATTAAATATGTGGCCTGTGTAATAAGATTGGCAGAGTTTTTAGAAAGTACTTTTAGCCTAAATAAGTCTTGCAAAGCTCTAAAATTGGAGTGGGCGCTGCTGATTGGGGGAGGGGAACATTTTGATTCTGGTAGAAGTGTATCTATCCAATTCTGTTTTTAATTATTCCTGACATGATACAAATTTGCAACGACAAAAAATCTTGTCAAGGAAAATGTTAAGAATGACAAAACAGGGATAGCTCAATAATGTAAACCATTAAGAAAGAAAGACAAATAAAAAGAGACAGTTAAGGGTAGAAAGAATAAAAAGAATAAAGATTTAAAATAATTTAAAATTTAAAAATATTTTAAAATAACACGAATAGAAAACGAGAAACTCTCTTGTTATTAAAAACTCTCTTTTTTTATTAAAACCCTCTCATTCTGGTTCTCAAGATTCCTGTTCATCATAAAACTGTTCTCATTTTCATGTTAAAACCTTCCTCTACCACACACATTCCTCCAACCCTTCTCTGTCTCTTCTCTGGTGCCAGCCAGACTTGGCTTCCTAAAGCCTGACGTGGAAAGAAATTACTCTCCACACTCTCATAGCTAGTTTTTAGACATGTTTGTGGAGCGAGGAGGAGGAAGTAAAAAATGACCCCCTCTCCTCTTCATGTTGGTTGTCACTATTTCTTTGTGTAACCCTCACTGGATCATGGTTCTATCTGGGCTGTATTCAAACCCCAGCTCTCTTGTGGGGTGTGCTGGTGGACCTTTGGAGGCCTCTGCCTAGTGCCTTGATGTGGGAGATCTGTCTCGAGTCTGACTTTGCCTTCCTCTGCTCAGGCCCTGCCTCAGCAGTTCACCCATGGCCTTTTGCCCCCAGGGTCCCCTTGCTCAGCTAAAAGCCCTCTTGAGTGATTGGGAACCAGTAGCAAGACTACCCCAGCCACCCTCTGTAATGTCCACTTGGTCCAAGGGACACTCATAAATTCTTGTTGCACCACGTGTTGAAAATGCAGATAGCCCCAATCCCAACCTCTGGCATTCCTTCTGCCAAATGAACCATCCTTTCTCCTTCTCAGCTATCCCTACTGGCTTGACAATAGTCAAACAAAATAGACCACCACTCTCCAACTTAGTGCAGCCGGGAACCATTCTAGAACTGCCACTTCTATTAGGGTGGAGGGTAAGTGGAATGACCCAGGACCATTACCACTGGGGATGAGGAGGAAAGGGGAAAAGGAGTATTGTTACTCCTCAAGCTGTGCACCCCTCAAAACGCACACCCTCCTTCCTAGTCCTCCGGACAGGGTCCTGATCGTGCTATTTCTGTTTTCTTCTTTATGATTTTATATATGCTCAAAGTGTTTGTAAATGGACTGTTATAATTTGATTTTTAAAATTAAATCTACCCATCCTTCAAGACTAATCAAAACATAACTCCTTTCATAAAGCCTCCTTGATCACTCATGTAATCAAAGGGAAACCTCACTATCATACACTATGGTCATTTTTTACATGTTTTATGTCACTTATTATATGTGAAGCATTGTGCTAATATATATATGCATTCCCTACAGTGCATCCCACACACAGTGACATGCACAAATAAATCTCTCAATAAATATTAATTAATAATTAAGAATACAACGAGGACATACAAATGGCCGATAGACATGAAAAAATGCTCAACATCACTAATCATCAGAGAAATGCAAATAAAAAACACAATGAGATATCACCTCACCCCAGTCAGAATGGCTATCATCAACAAGACAAATAGTAACAAGTGTTGGAGAGGCTGTGGAGAAAAAGGAACCCTCATACACTGTTGGTGGGAATGCAGATTGGTGCAGCCACTATGGAAGGCAGTGTGGAGGTTCCTCAAAAAATTAAGAATAGAATTACCATAGCACCCAGCAATCCCTCTCTTGGGTATCTACCAAAAAAACCTGGAAACATTTATCCATAAAGATATATGTGTTCCGATGTTCATTGCAGCTTTATTTATGGTGGCCAAGACATGGAAACAACGAAAGTGTCCTTTGATAGAGGAATGGATAAAGAAGATGTGGTATATATACACAATGGAATACTACTCTGCCACAAGAAAAGATGAAATACTGCCATTTGCAACAACATGGATGGATATTGAGATTATAATGCTAAGTGAAACAAGTCAGACAGAAAAAGTAAAGAACCATATTATTTCACTGATATGTGGTATATAAAACTGAAAACAACAAAAGAACAAGACAAACAAATGAAGAAACAAAGACTCATAGACATAGACAATAGTTTAGTGGTTACCAGAGGGTAAGAGGGTAGGGGGGTGGTAGATGAGGGTAAATGGGGTCAAATATATGGTGATGGAAGGAGAACTGACTCTGGGTGGTGAACACACAATGTGATGTATAGATGATGTAATACAGAATTGTACACCTGAAGTCTATGTAACTTTACTAACAATTGTCACCCCAATAAACTGTAATTTAAAAAAAAAGTCAAACTCAGAAAAAAAATAATAATAATTAGGAATAGTTTCAGTTTATAGAAAGGTGTACTAAATAACTGTCGTTTTATTATATTACTAAATCTCTACTATTTACTTTCAACAGTATATAAGTAGAGTCAGTCTCTAGTTGAATTTTATCAAAAGCCAGATTTTGATGTATAAACCTACTTAATTAGAACAGCATTTCTTTTAATAATTCAAATGAAAATTTGTGTTCTGCTAAATAATTGAAAAAACTAGAGAGAAAAAAACATTAAAAAAATAATAAAGTCTAAACCATCACAGGAAGAAGGACTACTTACAATAAGAATCAAATACTTATTTGTATAATTGTTTGTTGTATATCTTTCCATTAGATTGTAAACTCCGTGAATGCAGATACCATTTTCAGTTATAAAACCAGCAATTAACCCGGTGGGTGGTACATAGAGGTTGTTCAGTAAAATTTGTAAATAAATGAAAGGAAACAATATGAAAACTAGAATTCCTGTTGGTGACAAAGACATAGAAATATATTCTAAAGGGAAAAACTTTGTAGATCAAAACTTTATAGAAAAATAATGGAAAGCCTATATTCTGTAGCTGAGAAGTCAAAATTCTTTCTTATCACCTAACACAAGACCTCTTGACATTATCCCAATTTTGAACCTAGAGTTCAAAGGTTGAAATCAAGTCTTTTTAAACTCTAGTTTTTGGAGTTATGTAAGACTCTCAGAGCTAAAAGAGTCTACTCCATCTGTTCTGTTAGTAATTCTCCTTTCTTTCAAAAACACTATTGTGGTTCTAGTTATTTGGATTGAACTGTCAATTGAGTAGCATAGGGAATGAACTTGGAGCTTTGGGATAGCACTGTCAGTGAAGAGCCCAGCAGCCCTTGCATCCCTAATAGGCCACAAAAGGAAAGTGCCTGTCATGCAGGATGGCCTGCAGGGTCTCAGCTCCCACTCCCCACATAAGAACGCAGGACATGGTGAGGCCAAAAAGGAACACCCACGGAGCCATAAACAGGGGAGTCATACCACTATAGTCTCGCTGGTGGCTGGGTTGGAGACACAGGAGGCAGGAGCCACATGATCCGCAACCTGCCAGTTCACTTGTCTCTGCCAAACAACCTCACTTGCTAGCTGCAATCCGCCTCTCTGTAATCCATAATCCACACTCCACCACACCACGCCACTACACCACCACGCTATACCACACTTTGCTAGCTTAGCCACGGCAGTTATATCAGTGGCTAATGGCTAACCAGTAACAGCCAATGGCCAACCAGTCACAGCTGATGACCATCTACTACCTGAACCAGGACCTTTCCGTGTGAGACTGAGAGCCTGGAAACTGCTCTCTGGGGCTCTGTCCCCACAGCGCCCCTTTCCTTTCGAGTTCAATTTACAACTATTAGTCAACAAAGGGAAAAGCAGCCCTGTTCTAATGTCTTTGCATAGGCTTAAAGACCAGTGCTCACCACTTTAATAACAATAACAGAGTCATCCTATGTCAGGTCTGTAATTTAGCTATGCCTTTTTAAGTAAGAACAACAACGGGAATTCCTCATAATGTTCAAAGTAAATCTATGAGTCAGTCAATGGTCACAGATAAAAGATAGAGGCATAAAAAACTAGATTTAGTCTTGTATGTATTTGCCTAGGCAACAAGGTCTGAAGAGGCGAAAAAATGTACAAACACCACAAATTCACCAACAAAAGTGCCATATTGTTCCCGAATATATCTAAGTTCAGAGTTACAGTTAGCACACCCTTAGCGCTAGTCTAAACAACTATGTACTATATTTAGATTCCTTGCGGGAATATTTTTTCCCTTTTCCCAGAATATCAGGCATAACACAAACTATTTTGTTGAGGTTAGACATAATCGCACCAGGTCAAATTTGGGGAGAAGTATATGGGAAAGCTTGCTCGTTAATGGCTTGCCTAGGCTGAGAAAACAGAAAACGTCATTTTTCCAGTGCTGTGTATTTAGCCGCCCTCAACACCCATAAAATCATATCTTTCCTTTTTTCCAAGACCTAAAGGGGTTGGAAGGAGTCAAGCAATATCCAAATAATTAGCACTATTTAAAGGTGCTGGAAGTTTCAGAACTGCAGCAAGCAGTCTGAGACTCTCGGACGCTTTTAGAAGCCAATTCAAGAGCTGCCAGCTACGCCTTTCCCTCTACAAATGCTGTCACACTTTACTCCCACATCACTAAAATTCATCCCCAAGGTCGCAAGAGCTCAAAGAATAACTAGGTCAGTGCTTTCCGTGCTTTAGGAAATCCAGTTTACAGCCTATAAAGAAAAAGAGCTTCTCTCTGGAACACAGCCTGGGCAAATCAGGAAACATTACTCTCCTGTCAAATAGCTGAAACATAAGCAGGAATTCAGAAAAATACCACTGGATTTGCTCTGAAGCCACTCTGTTAAATTTCAGGAAAATGATAGTCTGGGCCTCCCATAGGAGTTTTAATATATTGTGCTCTAACCAAGTAACTAACTTATTAGGCTATGTTGGCATATTCCCGAGAGAAGTCCAAAGTATGTAACTCAATTCCCTGCCCACATTATTCAGGCACCATGCGTGGCTCAGGGTGGTTAATTGACTTGTCCCTGTAAGCCCTGAAAGAACTGTTTTCTTTATCTAGAGATGGATGTCCAATTATAGGGGACCCTTAAAACGAAATGGAATCAAATACCAGAAAATATGCTACAGCAAGCAGTGTTAAATGACAATCCAGTAAATAACCTGGTAAGTTTTTATTTTCAATGGCCATTGTTCAGATGTTGTTACCCCATCTTTCAGATGTGCAAGACCCTCAGAAGGTAATAAGAAAAATGGAAGATTATAATCACCCAGACTCACTCCTCGTAACCTGGATAGGAAAAGCAACTAAATGATGGGACGTGATACAAATTTGTCTTAATTAGAATACTGAGGACACAAAAGGATCTACTGAGAGGACAATAAATGTCTAACTATTACATTGTTTTGTACACCTGAAACTAATTTTAAAAAAGCTTAAAAAATCCTTGGCAAAGAAAGCAAGACAAGTGTATTAATCTACTCTTTAAATTGACAGCATCAAACTAAAAGCTGATGTAAATGTCTTCATGTTCCCATCCTAATCTTGGCATTGTTTTTAAAATAATGAAAGCTAAGAGAGTGGTCATGATTTGTTTTACCAGCTTAAACATCATTACCACATGAGTAGGCCACTTAGGAGAAATGGGTGGCTCAAAGAAAGTAGAGTTAGAAATTGTTTATCAGCAAAATATCTATTCTCTGTAAATTTGGGATCATATTCCAACACAGAGAATACATAGACTAAAAGACTCACACAACAAACTTGATCAAACTCTGCTTGACAACACAATGTCTACATTTTGCTAAGAGAATCAAAATCTTTATTCCTTAACTTTTCTCTGAGTGGTATTAGGAGAATTGGGGGGATCACCAGGATCAGATTTAAGTTTTTAAAGGAACACTAGGGTTTCTAGGTAGAGAATAGACTTGGGGGAGAGAGTAGTGGCAAGAGTAGAAGGAGGGAGACCAACTGTGATGGTGCAGGAGAAAGATGGCGGTGGCATGGGCCAGGGTACCATAAGTAGAAATGGTCACAAGTGGTCAGATCTGGGATTTATTTTGAAGGTAGAACTTCCAACGGGATTTGTTTAACGGATTAGATACAGTGTGTAAAAG
The DNA here is from genome assembly GCF_004115265.2 of Rhinolophus ferrumequinum. NCBI lineage: Eukaryota > Metazoa > Chordata > Mammalia > Chiroptera > Rhinolophidae > Rhinolophus > Rhinolophus ferrumequinum. The sequence goes on along the minus strand of NC_046289.1, from coordinate 84,001,368 downwards.
AAGGAGAGAATCGAGAATGATCCCAAGTTTTTTTTGTCATGTGAAACCAGGTAAAGGGTTTTGCCATTTATTGAACAATGAGTGAAAGGCAGGATTAAGAAGGGAAAAAATCAAGCTTTGTTTAGATGTTAAATTGGAAATGCCTATTAGATATCTAAACAAAGATGTCATTTAAAAAATATCTACATGAGCCTGGATGTCAGAGGAAAAGCAGGGGCTGAAAGTAAAAGTTTCAGTCATCTGCAAAATAAACTTTAAAACAAAGGCTATAGTAAGAGATTAAAGGACATTTCATAATGATAAAGGGATCAACCAAACAAGAGGCTATAACCCTTGTAAATATTTATGCACCCAACATAGGAGCACCTAAATACATAAAGCAAATATTGATATTAACCAATATAAAGGGAGAGATTGACAGAGTACAGTCATCATAAGGACTTTAACACCCCATTGACGTCAAGAGATAGATCTTCCAGACAGAAAATCAATAAGGAAAGAGCAGTCTTAAATGACATATTAGACCAGATGGATTTAATTGATATCTTTAGAGCATTTCACTCCAAAGCTACAGAATATACATTTTTTTCAAGTGCACACAGAACATTTTCCACGATGGACCATATGTTAGGCCATAAAACAAGTCTCAATAAATTTAAGAAGATTGAAATCATATCTGGCATCTTCTCAGACCACAATGCTATAGAAATCAATTACAAGAAAAAAACTGAAAAACGCACCAACACATAAAGGCTAAATAACATGCTACTAAACAAAGAATGGGTCAACAATAAGATCAAGGAAGAAATCAAAAGATACCTGGAGACAAATAAAAACAAAACCACAACAACCTAAAATCTATGGGACACAGTGAAAGCAATCCTAAAAGGGAAATTCATATCAATACAAGCCTACCTCAAGAAACAAGAAAAATCTCAAATAAACAATCTAACCTTATACCTAAAGGAACTAGAAAAAAAAAAAAAACACAGCAAATAAAGCCCAAAGTAAGTAGAAGGAAGGAAATGATAAAGATCAGAGTGGAAATAAACGAAATAGATTCTAAAACAATCATACAAAAGATCAATGAAACCAAGGACTGGTTCTTTGAAAAAATAAACAAAATTGATAAAACTTTAAAGAGACTCATCAAGGAAAAAAGAGACGATCCAAACGAATAAAATCAGAAATAAAAGAGAAGTGACAATGGACACCACAGAAATATAAAGGATTATAAGAAAATACTATGACAACAAATTCGACAATCTGGAAGAAATGGAAAAATTCCTAGAAACATACAATCTTTCAAGACTGAATCAGGAAGAAACAGAAAATCTGAACAAACTGATTACTACTAATAAAATAGAATTAGTAATCAAAAACTCCCAACAAACAAAATTCCTAGAACAGATGGCTTCACAGGCAAATTTTACCAAACATTCAAAGAAGGATTAATACCTATCCTTCTCAAGCTATTCCAAAACATTTAAGAAGACGGAAGGCTCCCAACCTCATTTTACAAGGCCACCATTACCCTGATTCCAAAGCCAAACGAAGACATTACAAAGAAGAAAATTATAAGCCAATATCCCTGATGAACATAGATGCAAAAATCTTCATCAAAATATTAGTAAGTCAAATTCAGTAATACGTTAAAAAGATCATACAGCATGATCAAGTGGGATTTATTCCTGAGATGCAAGTTTTGTTCAGTATCTGCAAATCAATTCATGTGATATGCCACATAAACAAAATGAAGGATAAAAAAAATCATATGATCATATCAGTAAATGCAGAAAAAGCATTTGACAAAATCTAACATCCATTTCTGATAAAAACTTTCAGCAAAGTAAGACTAAAAGGAACACACCGCCACATAATAAAGGCCATATATGACAAACCCATAACTAACATCATGTTCAATGGTGAAAAGCCAAAATTGTTCTTCTTAAAATCAGAAACAAGACAAGGATGTCTATTTTCACCCCTTTATTCAACATAGTATTGGAAGTCCTAGCTACAGTAATCGGACAAGAAAAAGAAATAAAAGACATCCAAATTGAAAGGAAGACGTAAAACTGTCATTATTTGCAGGTGACACGATACCGTATGTATGCAAGGTGTGATCAGAAAATATGGTGAATGTTTATTTTTAAAAAATTATTACAGTAAAAGATACATTGCCATTAATCCTCCTCAAAATACTTCCCCTCGCTTCTAACACACTTATCCCATTGTTCTTGCCACTTTCTACAGCAGTTCTGGAAGTCCTCTTTCATTAGTGTCTTTAGTTGGACGGTCAGGGCTGCCTCGATGTTCTGAATGGATTCAAAATGTTTTCCTTTCATGGTCACTTTGACTTTGAGGAAGAGCCAGAAGTTGCATAATTCCAGATCCAGTGAATAAGGTGGATGAGGACATGCCATAATGTTTTTATTTTACAGAAATTGCCATATACCAGAGGCAGTGTGTGACATGGAGCCTTTCCATTGTCATCACAAAATACAGTGAATGCTGCCGCCGAGTGCCATCCAACCGAAAGGCAGGGATCTTCAATACGGGAAGTGGGCACGAGGAACCTTAGTAACAGTGTGTGATAAGTTTCAGCATGTTCAGTGCAGTCAGTTGGGTGTGAGCTATGGTTGAGAGAAGGTGTGTTTGAAAGTGTGCTGTAAATCATCCTCCATCATGATAATGCTCCGTGTCACACATCCCCCTCCACGATTCCAGATGAAAGAACCTAAATATAAGGTTCTTATATTTGAAATATATTAAAAACTGAAATTAAAAAAAGAACAGGCCCGTATTGGATTCCTTTTAAAACTATCTGGAACTATCTTAACACACATACACACAAAAATATTTTTACCTGCTGTGGAATCTTCTGTAAAGTAGTTCATGATATGCCACATGTAAACGAACATCTTATATGTTTATACTCATCTTCTTTTTTATATTAATTTATAACTACAAAATTATAGTCACAGACAGGTTAGAAACGCATTGCAAATAAGATTTAAAACAAACCTCCATAAGAGACTGATGGTATTTACATTCTAGTCATTGGTAAATTTGTCTGACCAATACAAAAAGAAGAAATCAATACCTATGTAAAGATTATGTGTGTTGAGAACACATTGAAGTAAACTTGAACAAATAAATAGTTAGATTTGTTAGCATAATAGGATTGTGCGTAATTTGTTTTAAACTTCGTGATTTTTCAGGGCATCACTTTACCATGTAATAACATTTATAAGTAAATAGATGTGGGGTAGTGGGCGAGGAGAGTGTATACCAGTCTTAAGGCTATTTATTAACTATTAGCAATGTCTTTCCTCCTTCAGTTAAATGATAGAATTCTACACCTCTGCTGCTTGGAGCCAAGAGTGTTGGTGGAAGCTTTAAGAGCTAGTGCAGTTCTTCACGTTCTCTTTTCCCTCCGCTTTGGCAATGGGCAATCTTCCAAACAGAGGCTACTCCAACAACATAGGTTATAGCAGTAGGACAATGACAACAGTGATGTAACACAGCTCCCAACTGATACTCGACGAGTACAGGAGTGAGAAATAAACCTTTGTAATTTTAAGCTATTTAAATTGAGCGGTTGTTACTACAGCATAACGTAGACTATTCTGGCTGATACATAGGGGGGGAACCCAATAAAGGAATTTTGAATAAAAAGTGTAGTGACTTTCAAAGTTACATAAACCATCAAGCTCAAGGTTAAAATGGGAGCTCAGTTCCTGACCCACAGTCCTTCAAATTGAGACCTGAGTGATTTGCTTTACCTCAAAAAACTATACATTTTCTAAATAGGAAATATGATTTTAAATTTAAAAAAACTCATTCCACTGTTGTGAAATAAAAGAATGTTATATGCATGAATAAATCTTTTAAATTGCAGCAATAATAAAATCGTCCCTTTTGAGTTAAAAAAAAAAAAAAGCCATGAATGGTAACTTTCCACCAAGTAATTTACTAATTTTATACTTAAAAATAAGTTGGGCTTAAAGCTCAATCTTTGGGCATATTATTATTAATTAGATATCATTTTACTAGATATCATTTTTACTACAATTTTAAAATAAAAATAGAAACGCTCCATGTTTTTAAGTGAAAGCCCCTTTCTGGCCAAAAGATTACTCTGATCTTCTTTTAAAGTATAAGACAAATTCTGTATTTAAAAGTACAATATATAATTAGATAAAGTGAGAATAAAAAGGCATAGGTTTGTGTTTCCCAAATGCTTATACTCTGCCAAAGAATGTCATTAAATCCATATTATAGGCCACAGTTGTACCATGAAATACTAATATTTAAAATAATTTTGGACTAAGCATGGGTCTACAGAACTCATTTTAATTCGGGAACAAGTAAATGTATTTGCAACAGTTTAAATTCCTCACTGCATATTTACAGTTCAGATGAGGAATATGTTTTGTTTTGAGGTTTCCCTAGTGATCTTCATAGAGTATTTTCTCAAATTACTTATGAAATCAGTGAAAAGTACAGCATAATTTGTCACAAGTTGTGCCAGATCAGGCAGTAGCAGGGAGAGAAATTAAGGGGAAAAGAAACTAATATATTTCAGATGCTTCAAGGTCATTCATATTTAGGTCAAGAACAACCAAGCTCAAATCTCTGGAAGAAAGCAAAGACAGTGAATAGTAATAGGATCTTAAAGCTCAAACAAATTATTGCTGGTCAGATGTGTTATCTCCTGTATCACAATTTAATCTCTAGACACTCTACAATTCATATAAACAGTGTGTTTAAGTTAGTTTTACTTTCCTCTAGTGCTAAGGTTCTAGGACCTAGGATGTGAATATATTTGTTTACCAATCGCAAAAGGTTTTTAAAGACAGTACTATCAGATTCAAACCTAATGGGCCCATCACATGTAAGATATTAGATCTCATCTGAAATATCCCTTCACCACACAACCTCTTAAACACAGCTTTACTTATAGTATATCTGAAAATACTTTCCAACTCAGTGCTGGTGAACATGGAAAGTGGATAATTGGCTACCTTATACATGCACAGCTGTATATATGCCCTTTGTGCTGAGCATAATTTGGAGGAAGAAGCATCCTAGACAGATGTCCGCTCCATGGTTTATAAGAGTATGTGATACCATCCGCACTTTTCACAGCTAAACCCTTGAAAACTGGGAGACGGACAAAGGAACCCAAACGTGAAGAGCATTCATTAAAAGATGTAAATAGCCAAGATCCATGCTGTTTTGTTTCAATCTTCTTTATACTGTTGAAAACAGGAAAGCCTCCTGTCATGCAGGCTCTGGGATTCTCAGGGCCCAGTAAAGGTTAGTGACATTTTCAATTCATGTTTGTTTTCATTCTTCTAATCCTGAACCCTGTGTCAGCCTGAGAAACCAGCTGAGCATAATCCATAACCTTTTACCAGTGAAACATTAACTCACAGCTCGTTTTGATGTCTTTTTAATGGAATACAAAAGCAAAAGCAAAAACACCCATAATATACATGGTAAAAACACAGTAACCAAATGAGAAAGTTGGTTGAAACTTTCACAGCACAGTTCCACCTACTTCAATGGTCAAATATCATTCACTAACACTAACTAACCTTAGCCTAAATGAGGACAAATACAAGTACCCCAACCAGAATAACATCCAAATAGATATAATCAAGAGGAAATTACTAAAAATTTCAATTTTCCCACTAATCACCAACACAATATTCATAGTATAATAGGCATGCACCACTGGATTGTGGATTTATGGATTTTTTTCTTAATCCATAATTTGTATAAATACATCACTCGTTGGGAGATCGTCCTTTTAGCTAAATGAATGAGTTTCTAAGCTGATCAGAAATATACTGCTGCATTACCTTCCCTAATGCCCATCCATTGGCGCTCAGCAACGTCACTATTAACTCAAATCTAAACTGTAATACAGAATATGGATCCTAATTTTTCAGCTGATGTCAATATTTACCAGGCAGAAGTTAGGTCTCCAAAACCATCTCCTGTTTTCTCCTGGAGAGTACATGCCTAACCAGATATCTAAGAAAATGGATTGGCCATCCCAGTTGTGAATCTTTTTTTTCAAGGAATTAAGTGGCGTGAATGTCAAGGGCTTAAGAACACCCAAGAAGTGACCCGTAAGCAGAATGCAATTGAGTTACACCATGGAGCAGCACTAGACCTAAACAGTCAACTCTCCAACATGTGGAAAAGAAAATGACCCATGTTTATTTATACTAAGAAGTGCCCGTTTTCTATCCAAGATCAAGAAAAGACAGCATATGAAAGTAGAAGTTCTATGGAACAAGACATGATTTATTCACCAGAGAAAAAGGTGTACCTTGACAAGAGGTACATCAGACTGCAAGAAGCCTTCTGAAGGTACGAGATCAAGGACCATGGAGATGGTGAAGATTTATATTCTTCATCTCTATGTCTCTGACACATCTACAGACATAGCATTGATGGCTGAAAATATTCAAGTGACTATAACACAACCCAATGCTTGAAGGAATCGGAAGGCGAAGGGCAGAAACGGGCTAGGGAGCCTGGGCTTTATTAACATTTATTTCATTAGCTCTAATCGTCTCATTATTATAAACATTATTATATTCATATTTGTTTCATCTCAAACTAATTTAATTGATAGAATTCTGTGTCCTTGCTATTATATGATACAATTAGCTCTCATTAGTTCACATTTCACTTATTTTCTCCTGACTGATTGCACTACATACTGGTGCTCACTAATATCAATATGTAATGTAATCAGTCAGGAGCAAAATGTTGTTATAGTGTCTCTAAAACTATCACACTTGTCATCCTGATTGTCTTAAAGTACCAATAGTCTTTCTATAATTTCTGTCTTAATAACGTAAAATTTGGTATTAATAATAAAAAATTTACTATACTTACTGACACATTGATTAACCATCATTGAAATAATTAAAGAGAGCAAATTATTAATAAATTGAAGAGACAAACTGTCATTTTGCTCATGTAGGCTTTAAATCACAGAAAATGAAACATTGATTTCTTTGTTCTTCTTCTGAAACATAAGATTTTTCCTTTCGTATCCCTAGTCTTTTTTTTTTTTTTTTTTTTTTTTTTTTTTTTTATTTAAATGATCCTCCTGTAAGCAGGTTCAGAGCTTCAGGAAGGCAGCAACCTGAAGCTGATGCTTTCCACAGGCCGTGAAGAGGTCCCTCAAATTGTGACACTGTCAATTTGCCATTTGAGCATCTACAGCAGGGAATCTCTAACGACAGAAGCAAAGTACAGAGATTTGTCTACCTGATTATTACGTCAGAACTGCGAAAGACTAAAAGGGAAGAAAAGAGCAATGAATTTTATAAACTCCACTGGGCCTTCCGTAGGGCCCATTTGGAATTGCCCTACTAGTTTGCTCCAGTAACATCCACACAGAGAACCTACATTCTCCTCCTGAATGATTTGAGTGCTATTACTTAGAAGGTGAATTTGTTCATACATTTATAAATAAAACACTTGCCGTCCTTTTTTCTTCCACCAAGAAGTATAGCTTGTGATTCCCTACTAAACTATGGATCATTCTGAGAGAAATAATGGCACAACAAACCTGTTATTCCTCTGAGCAGAGCTCCTCAACAATACATGTATTTAACAATCTTTTCAACTGGTCTTGAACAAGATCATAGGTTTAAAAAAAAAAAAAAAAGAACACTGAATGCTAGAAAATGTAAAGCAACAATGGCTTAATGGTTTTGATTTTTGATAACTTCAAAACAAAAATCATTTTAGGTAAATTAAAAAAAAAGATAAATCTATATTACTTTTGCCAAGCTAAATCCTACCTCAAATAATGGCAGAAGACATTTAAATACCAGAGTTACTATAACAATCCCTGTTTGAATCATGGTTTCCCTGAACTGGGTTAAGCCTTTAGGCAGAAACTAATTGCTACAAACACTAATTTTCAAGTCCCTTTTGTTTCCCTTTGCAGGCACCTCTGGACGCAGAAGGTACCCAATTAGCAGAATTCATGGTCCTGATTGTGTATTGTGGGGCCAGTGTGTGAGCTGTATAAACACTGTTGATTACCATTCCTCTGTAATGGTTGATTTTTTGATTGCTTAATAAGGCCATCTATTCTGCATCAGGGCCTGGCAAAGCAGTTGGTAAAATCAGTTAGGTCACTTTTTTTCTGGTCCGAGTAGCAGGAGGAGTCTGTGATGGTAGCAGTTGACTAAAAACATAATTACAGGCTATTTAATTGCATCTGTTTCCCCACTTAACATTGTTTGTTCAAGTTAGACATAGTTAAGTAAATCAAAAGGACAATAACGGCAAAAACATGAAAAAATTACTATTACATGGTTAAAAACTCTAGGGTTTGGTATAATTACAGAAAACATAGCTTGCAGTAATTTTTTTTAAGGTACTCATTTTTACTAGCTTCTATGTACACGTTTTGCTTATTTTGGTAGTTGCTAGTTTTTAGGGTCTTTTTTTTTTTTATAAGATTCCATGTTATGTAAATAACTATTTGTTTGGCAGGACTGATTTCATGTGAAGGGTTCTACAGGGATGATATTTATTATGATGATTTTTATTTGCTCATCCAGTGTTATAATAAGCAGTCAAGTAATTCCTACCCTGTTTTGTGATTAATAACTAATCCCATAAACACACCTTCTACTGCATATGATTGTCTAATGGATGCGTCCAACTGAGTGTCATCCCCAAGGGCACCACCATTCACTCTGAGCCGCCTCTTTCCTCCCTCTGAGTACCATACCTGTAATTTATCAATATCAAACAACTGCTCTACAGTCCAAGGGATAGAACTGAAAGGTGACCAGACAGCCAGAGCTGCCAACAGGCATCAAGCCCACGTTCTGATGCCACCCAGCTGGCCATTGACTCCAGCAAGGATGATGACTCAGTATCAGGTCAGATTAAAAGAGAGGCAGCTGCTCTTGCAAAAACGTCCACTATGCTCAGTACTATGTACGGCATCTTTGTAAAATGACTTAGAACCAGATAAGGCCGTTATTTTATTAAGCAGTCCACAGTACATGTTTTTAAATAATTGCCTTTTGTTAGTTGACACAACAGAGAAAGCTGCCTTTTGTAACCACCCAATAAGATGACTACAATCCAATGCTTGACACAGAAGGATTTATAACAGAGACACCGTCAACTCCCAGGGTGTCTGAAAGGGACCCCACAGAGTGGCTCTGTGCAGGGCCTTCAGGAAAGGGATGTCATCTCCCTCAAAGTCCAATTGTCCTTTTTAAAGATATTTCTCAGGACATGGAGATTACAATTTCAATGCTGATTTTAAATGATGCAAGAGTGATACACATTATGAATATGAACTCTTGATGTATACTACTTGCCTGACAAATCCAAATAGGTTCAATATGGCAGGATATACAACTTAAACTGATTTTAAGGTTTTGCATAATTTTTAAGTATCTAATAGTTTTTAAATGTTTTAAATTGTGTAAAAGTATCCTGAAGACAACCAGCACAGAGCACAAGTTACCATAAGTGCAATTAATAAGCTTTCACTGATTTGCCAGCTTATATAGCACCACCCTATGGAGCATCATGCTCAGCGGCTAGTCGTTATTTGTTTAGTGTTAAAATATTTATTGAAGGCTTATGTTATATATATATATATATATATACCCACACACACATATATACATATATATCAGGTACTGTGGATTACAAGGATAGAACACTGAAGAAGGAAGGATACCTGACTTCAGGGAGCTTATAGTCCAGCGATGGAGATAAACAAATCATTGCAATCTGTCATACGGGCTATGAAGAAAACATATATACTGCCCTGCAATGGAATGACCAGGGAATTTGACTCAGAGACCTCTACAGAGATCCTTCTTTAGCTAAAAGCGAGAAGGAGCCCGCTGTGTGTAGACCAGGCCTGGTGGCTGGTGAGGAAGCAGAGAATTCCAAGCCGACCAATAGCATGTGCATAAGCCCTTAAGTGAGAAAATTGTCACAGGTTTGAAGGGTCAGAAGTTCTTTGTGACAGCATCACAGTTGCTAAGGGGAGAGAATCACGGGATGAGAAAGGAGAGGGAACAGGGGAGGACAAAGCAGGTCCAAATAAGTCAAGGTAAAGTGCCTGGTTGAATTCAAAGTCCAGCAAGAAGCTTTAAGTAGGAGAGCACCATGATCTGATTGAGATTTTAAAAAGGTAATTCTTCTGTGATGGATTAGGTCAGAAGGGGCAAGATTAGAAATGGTGGGACCAGTAGAAAGATGTGGTAATCCAGGCAAGAGGGGATGACACCCAGAATTTGGGTGCAGAGTGTGGAGATGGAAAGAACTAGGGGGTGGAAACTAGCACTAGATGGTGGAGATGGAAAACTGAGCATGTTTGAGAGATATTTTGAGGATAAAATGAAAGGTCTCACATGTATCTTGTCTTTCCAACTAGATTGGAACCTTTTAGGGCACAGAAGTCATATTCAGACTTCTTTCAGAAACCACGTTCAGATTTCTTTGTTACCCCATCTGCAGATTGTAGGCTCTTAAAAAGTATTTTGGAAGTAATTGATTTGTCTGAAGTCAAGTGTCATACACACAGTTGGAACTATGACCCTTGCCTTCCGATTTCCGCCCCCCCCCCAGCCCTTTCATCACTGGGGCCAGGTGGTCTTCCCTGAAGAAGACTTAATTTAGTATTGATAACACAGGAGTGTGCTAAGACCTGAGGCATCTTAGCAACAAGCCCGATGGGAAGAAACAGAGACAGTGTTTTGGTGGGACAGATCCCCAATAAGGTGGCCAGCAGATCAACACCTACTGTCCTGGGGGCACACACACAAACCAGCACCATCAGCTGGAGAGGACTCTCGGGTCACTGCCTCAGGAGGGATGCAGGCTCAGCCAGATTCCAAGATCAAAGCCTAGTCCCGAGAACAGCACTGTCAAATTTCTGATATACTTCCTCCCCCTGTCACAACCAATCATAAATTGGGGTGACCCTAAGGCCAGTATACATATGAAGCATAAACGGAAGGCAGAGAATTCACTCCATAAGTATTTATTGTATGCCTTCTATGGCCAGGCACTGGTGTAAGTGCAGGGGGATAAGGCAACAAGCAAAAGTCTGTGCCTTCAAGGAGCTTATATCCTAGTGAGGGAGATAGATGAAAAACAAAATAAGTAAGTAACGAATTAGAAACAAAAGCATGTCATTAAAAAAAAAAAAAAACCAGTAAATGGTGGATGATGCAGTTTGGCTAGAACATAGGATTTTTGGTAGAAAAATAGAGGAGATAAGACTTGAGCAAAAGAGCAGTGGAGGACAAGTTTGTGGAGAATAGAGTTAGTAAGCTGTGAAAATACAGAGGAACTGAAGGCCATTGTGATGGCAAGGAAGAGACTCTGTCGTGACTGAAGAGCAACAGGAGAATAGAATTACAATTCTAGAGGAATTGGAGGTAGATGGGCCTTAAGGTTGTCTAAACCAATCCCTTAATTTCACAATGGGATGAAATGTAGGGACTAGCTATCAGTGGCTTAGCATCTCTGCCATCCTTTTCTGTCCCCCTGTTGCGGTGATTCCAGCATCCCTATGCTATCCTGCCTCCCCATGGTATATTGAGAGGAATTCCTTAGTGGGTTCAAGACCTTAGTGGCACAGCAAACCTGAGTGGCAGGTAGGACTCCAGGTATGACTAACCCTGTGAGTGGCTCAAGTGTCTGGACAGTAATGAACTATCCTTAGTTAATCATCTGCTATGTGGTAAGTGTTTTGCATACATTATCTAATTTAACCCTCTCAACAACTCCCCATGCAGTGGATACAAAGACCCTAGATTACATAGCTGGAAAGAATTTAAATCTGTGTACATCTAACTCCAAAGTCCGTATCCTTTCTATTATGCCACACAACCTCCTAAATAGGCTCATGTTTACACACAGATGCAAATGAGGGAGAAGAGAGACCTACCTAGACCAACATAGCTGGAGTTGAAATGAGGTCTGTGACCTAAGTACTTAAGTTCTTTGTACCTGAGGATATAAAAGTGAATGCCAGGGCTGTACCACACTTTGATTTTGAAAATTACTAAAGAAATCCCAGAGATGTATACCGGAGGTGCCAAAAAAATGTATACAAGTGGACACTTTGGTCAACGTTGCTCAAGCAGTCGTTCGCCGTAATCAGAAGTGTCTGGACGCTGATGGTAACCACTCTGAGCTCCTCTTGTAATTGCAGAAGTCAAACGTGACTTGTATTCATCTTTTGTTATTGGTATATATTGAGTATTACAATTTTAATAGCTTTTTCCTTTCTTAAAATGTGTATACATTTTTTTGGCACCTTCTGTATATTAAAAACTCCAGTTAAATAATAAATGTTCTGGAATAGGAAGCAAGAATAAGGCCCGTTTGCTACTGAAGACACCAGCAAGTGTGTAGGTTTTGAATACTCCCAAGTCAAAGGGTAGGAGACCTGACTCTGGTCTCTGATATGAGAAGCCCTTGACCAGAGTCCCACATGGTGAAAATGTCAAATTAATTTTCTTAAATCACCAGATAACATCTCCAAATAACAAACTAGGTTATAGAGATTATGAATAGTATTTCACTTCACTGGACTCAGTTTTCAAGCAAAAGGAAAGCCAAAATCTTTAACATCATAGTAATCACAAAATCTTGCATTTTATTTTACGAGAGAGGCTTCCAGTCACCTTCAGCTAGAGGGAGCATCAGCAGCCTAGGACAGCATGTTGACAAGTGGAGGAAGACGTGTGTACTAGATGGTGAAATGGTAAGGGACATTGATTTAAGGGACAGCAGAAGCAACTGAATTACCATATCATGGCAATAGTCCTTTCACCTCAATTACTCCAGAGGGCAACTGTGAATTTGATTCAATCATGGTAAAATAATTACAGTAGTCCTCCCTTATCCACTGTTTCAGTTACCACAGTCAACCTCAGTCCAAAAATACTACATGGAAAATTCCAGAAATAAACAATTCATAAGTTTTAAATTGCACACCATTTTGAATAGCGTGATGAAGTCTCACTCAATCCCGCTCCATCCCACCCAGGATCATTCTTTTATCCAGCGTATCTATGCTGTATATGCTTCCTGCCTGTTAGTCGCTTAGTAGCTCCCTTGGTTATCAGATTATCAGAGAGAGAAAGACCACATTCACATAACTTTTATTACTTTATTCACATAACAATTATTGTTACAAATGTTCTATTTTAATATTAGTTATTGTTGTTAATCTCTTACTGTGCCTAATTTATAAATTAAACTTTAGCATAGATATATAGGGAGGGATAAAAACATAGTATACTCGTATATGGGGTTTGGTACTATCTGCGGTTTCAGACATCCACTCTTACCTCCCACAGATAAGGGGAGACTACTGTAATGTTCAGAATTATGACACTATTTCCTCAAGACAAAGCTAAATTATGCTCAGCATACTCTTTTTTTTTTCTTTTTTCTTTTCTTAGTTTCAGGTGTACAAAACAATGTAACAGTTAGACATTTATCATTTGAACCCCTCACAAGGTGATAACCCCCTCCCTCAATCTGCTGCCCCTCTGACATCGCACAGAGCCATTACATTTCCAGTGTCTCTATTCCTAATGCTGAACTCCACTTCTTGTGACTATATATATATATACACACATATTAAATTATAGTTGACATTCATTATTATTCATCTTCAGCTTCAGGTGCACAATGCAGTGATCAGGCATCTACATCATCCCTAAGGTGGTCTCCCTAATAAGACAAGTGTCCATCAGATACCCTACAAAATCTGTACAACATTATTGATTATATTTCCCGAACTGACTTTTGTATCCCCGTGGCAATCTTGTGGTTACTGATTGTGCTTTCTAATCCCCTCACCTTCCCTCTTATCCCCACCCCCCTTCCAATCTATCAGCCGTCAGTTTTTCCTCTATATCTCTGAGACTATTTCTGATTAGTTTGTTCATTTATTCTATTCTTTAGATTCCATATATAAGTAGATCATATGGTATTTGTCTTTCTCCGTCTGACTTATTTCACTTAGGATAACGTTCTCTAGGTCCATCTATATCATTGCAAATGGTAAGCTTTCATTCTTCTTTATGGCTGCGTAATACTCCATTGTATAAATGTACCACAGTTTCTTTTTTTTTTTTTTTAAGATTTTATTGGGGAAGGGGAACAGGACTTTATTGGGGAACAGTGTGCACTTCCAGGCCTTTTTTCCAAGTCAAGTTGTTGTCCCTTCAATCTTAGTTGTGGAGGGTGCCGTTCAGCTTCAAGTTGTTGTCCTTTCAGTCTTAGTTGTGGAGGGCACAGCTCAGCTCCAGGTCCAGTTGCTGTTGCTAGTTGCAGGGGGCACAGCCCACCATCCCTTGCGGGAGTCGAAACGGCAACCTTGTAGTTGAGAGGACGCGCTCCAACCAACTGAGCCATCCAGGAGCTCAGCGGCAGCACAGCTCAAGGTGCTGTGTTCAATCTTAGTTGCAGGGGGCGCTGCCCACCATCCCTTGCGGGACTCGAGGAATTGAACTGGCAACCTTGTGGTTGGGAGCCCACTGGCCCATGTGAGAATCAAACCGGCAGCCTTTGTAGGTAGAAGTATGCAGCTCTAACTGCCTGAGCCACCGGGCCGGCCCCTGTACCACAGGTTCTTAATCTAGGCGACTACCGATGGGCATTTCAGTTGTTTCCATGTCTTGGCTATTGTGTATAGTTCAGCATACTCTTTAAGATAACCAATTCCATTAAAATCTTTTAAGTGATGCTTAAGGGATAAACTTTAGTTATTTGGAAAGATAACATATAAAACGTTTAAACATGTTTCTTAACAATGCCAAGTAAAGGGAGTCTTATTTATTTTTTAATCTTAGAGAAAGAAGTGACAATGAGAAGAATACTGGAAAGGAATTTGAGGCCTGGCAACCAGTTGATAGTTCACAACAGGAGACTGTGAAGGAGCAGGGAAGGGAGGGATGATAGGCAAATTCTAACAGTCCTTATAGCTTTAATAATCCTAACCTATTATACGAGTTTACGCTTTAGTCTCACTCCCAGCCCAGAAATGTATTCCTTTAAATCTATCTCACCTAAGACTCTACAAACTCCCTCAGGAACCCATTCATTCCCTCCCACACTCTCTGTCCTCGGAAGTTAGAGGATTTAACAATTCACCTTAAGTGGCTGCAATTCTGAACCTCAATATTCTTGCAAAAGGAATGTCACACTACATTGTATTTTTTCCAAGAAACTGTTTAATCTATATAAGTTATTTGACTCGGTCATTAGCGATCTTTGCGCCAAGATAGCTCCTAATCAAATTCTGGCAGAATATAAGTACCATTGAGAAGAAAGCATACAGATCTTTCTTCCGAGAAGTACGTATTTTTCTTTCTGGTTGAGCAATGTTATGCAACAAATGCTTCCAACTGGCTTTCTATCAAGGAAAATCATTAAAGATGAAATGCTCTAAGGGACATGATCGTAGGAGCCTGAGATGCTTGTAAGTAATTACATTCATGCTGATAATTAGAAGAAATAGTCTCTGTAGTGGATATAGTACAATCACCTTTCACCATTGGTCTTGGATTTGATTTCTCCAAGGAATGCCAAGAAAAGCCTTTATTTAGCAGCAGTTTATGCTTCGCTCAATCCACTTATTTTGTAATGTAAAAAGGAGAGTCTGAAAAAAGAGAATGGGCACCTTGACATTTTAACTGCTTTGTTTTTAATGAAAATTTTCTTCTTTGAAGTGAATATAAAGCAGGTATGGGCAACAAGCCAGTAAGTGCTTATTTATCACCTAATAGCCTTACATATCCTAAAATGCCTTTGCCTCGCCTTTAAAATGTCCTTATTAGATTTCTCCACTAGCTTGTCTATAGTGCTTACACAAATTAAGCATTTTTTAACAACCCAAACAGCAACACATACACATACACAGGAAAAGAGTGTATATCCAACCTTGGTGCCAGGTCCCAATGCTCAGAATTTAAGAATAAAATTTGCCTCCAAAGCTATCATTAAGGAAAATGTACGTACATAGATGGACCAATTTATCAGAATTGGTGTCTCTCTCCCAAGAGCACATTGACCGTGGTGAACTTGGAAAAAAAATTGACAGTAATTCTCTTTTGTATTGTATAGCAAATCTGTTGCCTGTAATGACTGTGGACAAAAATTTGTTATAATTTTACTTCTTAATCAAATGGACATTCAAAGAGGAAAGAAGGGACTAAACCAAAGAGACACTTCCAGGTCCTTAGCCTGTCCACAGTAGTTAATAGTGTGGCTTTCCCCCCCATGCTCCTTGAAACTCTATTTTGGATTTCCAGTGGCTTTCTTTACTAGTTCTCATTTCTTCCCCTTCGCTCGCTCCAACGGCCGCCCTTTAACCATCCCTCTTAAGTTCCTCTATGGTTTTCTCCCAGCCCTTTTCTTGTCTCCCCAGGAGGAGGCAGTTTTACTGACATACCTGGGTGCAAATCTCACTTTCCCATCATGCAGTTGGGGCGCCGTGGGCTTCAGTTTTTCAGAGGAAACTCAAAACTTCCCTCGTTGCGTCCATGTGAGGATGAAGTGAAATCAGGTATCTCTGCACTGGGCAGAAAGCCGCGCTCATAAAGAGGTACTCTACGAATTCATGTTCTTCCTCTTTCTCTTCTTCCCCAGGCAAATGCTTCCACTCTTTCAGCTACAAAATACTCTGCGGGAAATTCGTCAATACCATGAGGGTTCCACATATAGAGATGATGACCAAATCTATGTGTCCAGCTCATATCTCCATTTCCATTGGCGTGTTGACACTGGACCCATAGGAGCTTAAAATTTAGCATATTCAAAGCTAATCATTATCCAATCACTTACCTCACTGTGGTGAGTTGAACTGTGTCCCCCTGAAAATTCTTATGGCGAAGTCCTAACCTGCAGTACTTCAGAACATGATGCCATTTGGAAATAGGGTCATTGTAAATATAATTAGTTAAGATGAGGCCATATTGGAGTAGAGTGGGCCCTTAATCCAGTATGTCTGGTGTTTTTAGAAAAAGGGGAAATTTGGACACAGATACACACATGTGAAGATTGGAGTTCTGCTGCCATAAGCCAAGGAATTTCCAAAAGCTAGGCCAGAGGCTTGGAACAGGCCTAGAGCCTTTCAAAGGAGCTAACCCTGTGACACCCTGACGGTGAACTTCTAGCCTCCAGAACTCTGAGATACAAGTTTTTGTTGGTGAAGCCACTCAGTTTGTGGTGTTGTATCTGCCCTGGGGAACCAATACACCCACCCCAGCCTCTCTCTCTCTCTCTCACACACACACACACACACACACACACACCAGCACAGCTCTGCTCCCAAATTCCCCATTTCAGTGATGAACCAAAGTCATCTTCCCAGCCACCCAAATTTGAGTCACCTTTGACTCGTCCTTTTCCCTCCACTATCTCACCAAATCCTTTCAACCCTATCCTGGAAATAACTTTCTCACCCCTTTCCCCCTTCCTACTGACACAGGCAGAGTCTGCCTCTTCCTATTTCACCAGGCAATAGCATAACTGGTTTTCTGACCTTACTGTACTCTTTAATGAGGTTTCCACGCTCTTTTCAAAATCACTGATCACAGACCCTTAATGGCCCTTATACTTAGACTTAAATCTACCTTTTGGTACCATCTTATAATGTTCTCTTTCTCACCTCGCCTCCCACCTGCTAGCCCACACTAAAACATCACAACATGTCTCCAGACACTCTGGGCAGCTCTGTCATCCCCACACCTCCATGCCTACATGCCTTGGCTGGCGTTTTTTATCTGCTTGGATTGCCCTGTGTCTTTCTCCTTCAAAAGTCAAAATATTGCCCAATCTATCAAGAATAGGGACAAGGTAAGAAGAAAAAGCTATGTATTAGTGAGAATCAATCAGTGAGCAACAGTTAGAGGAAAAGATTGTTGAAAGGTTTTTATTTTGATTATAAGTGTCATTAACTGTCTTTTGAACACCTAAATCTCTCTGGGAGATTGTCCTTGTAGTAACACTCTATAAATTAGCCAACTATGATAATATGTCTTAGTTCAGACTTGGATGACTCTATCAAGTTTGAAACATTGAGTATAAGACATCTCTGTTCATCCAAATGGCAAAACCAGGTAGGAAAAATTCTAGCATGGCTACAATTTAACAAACAGCTGAAGTGAAATATGCCTCCAAATATCACAGCAGAAGCCTATTTGCCTAGTTACATTACAGCCAAAGTTACATTCTAATCCAAGAATATTTCATTAACATGAAAAATATAAAATCTCTCCTGAAATTTTATCATGTCCCTTGTTGTTGTAGGTATTCCATTTTTAGGTTTCATCTTCAAACTTCATGATTTTCCCCAAACTTTGCCAATTATAAGATTTTAGCACATTCTTCTTTAGGAACATCATAATGAATTTGTATTTCCATAGCCTTTCACCCCTACCAGCAGCCCCTTCATCCCTCTCTGAAACGTAATAAAGAATGGAAAAGTTGCTAAATCTGAAATCTAGACTATTCTATCAGCCTAAGTCCCCATATATGTTATAGAACCCAGCTGGACTTCTTCCTAACACTTTGACCAACTCCATGGCATGGATTCAAGTTGTGTTATCTCTGGAGCCCTTGAAAAAAAATGTAAGATAGATAGATAGACAGACAAACAGATAGATAGATAGATACAGAAGGTGCCAAAAAAAATATATGCACATTTTAGGAAAGGAAAACACTGTATTAAGACTCTAATACTCAATACATACCAATAACAAAAGATGAATACGTCACATTTGACTTCTGCAATTAGAAGAAGTGCTGGAAGTGGTTACCATCAGCGTAATTTTAATACAGGTTTTTCCTTTCTTAAAATGTGTATACATTTTTTTGGTACCCTCTGTGTGTGTGTGTGTGTGTGTGTGTGTGTGTGTGTGTGTAAATCTTACATGTATACACAAAAAAGATTTGTCACTCATGTTCCACAAGCAGTTCAATTGAACCCTCAACCCTCCAAATTGAAATCCAGTCACTTTCCTATTGCAGGAAATAAAACCATTGATACTGTTTTACTCTTCACTCACCCCCTTCCCCGACACATGCGCTGTGTGTGGCCTGTGCCCCATCCACTTCTATATCCTTAGGATTCCCTTCACAATTCAATACCACTAATTCCCTTTTGCCACTCTGGCAGGGGGGTGGTGGGGTGAGGACTGAAGAAAAACTATTTTGAAAAGTAATGTTTCAAAGTGGCACAGTCAAAGTGGCAAAATGTAACTATTCATAATAATTATGATAATAAAGGTAATAAAGAGCATTATTACACCGTTGACCTTTGAGGCTATAAGAGAAGCTTTCAGCTTATAAACATGAACTAATGAACAATGAATTTTAAAACCATGTACTCCTCTCACACTCTCATGCCTGGACCCCATGCCAACTGCTCATTTTCCTCTTACTTGTTAAAATTCAAGTGGGAGTAACGTTATAAGCTTAAATTT
Organism: Rhinolophus ferrumequinum; assembly: GCF_004115265.2. Classification (NCBI taxonomy): domain Eukaryota; kingdom Metazoa; phylum Chordata; class Mammalia; order Chiroptera; family Rhinolophidae; genus Rhinolophus; species Rhinolophus ferrumequinum. The sequence goes on along the minus strand of NC_046289.1, from coordinate 83,981,827 downwards.
GGTGCAAAATAAAGCAGACATTCTATTAATTGCAAAATTAAAAGCACTTCATTGGAGAAGGGTCCACCATTTTCACGCCCACCAGCCCCCTCACTTCACGTAACAGAGAGACCGCTTCTGCGACTGCACATGTTCTTCCTTCTCTTCTTTCATTTCTGATCATATAGTCATGAAGTTAGGAGAAATGCTTTTTAATTAAGTAAATTTGGGCAATTTTATTTTTAACTCAACTCAGGTGTTTTTACTTTTTACAAACTATGCTGCCACTGGCAATTTCGTAAATTAGTTTTTTAAAATTTTTTTCTGTTTTGCATACAGCTTCTCTCTGAATTGAAACACACCCTGTTTGCCAAATTGTAAACTCCTGGTGCATTTGCATGTAGACTTCACAGAGTCCCCAAGAAAGGCAAAGCTGAAGTGTACTTTCACCTCACCAGGAGGCAGTCTCAAGTAGTTTTTACTTTCGTAACACACACACACACACACACACACACACACACACACACACACCCCTTACCAGCATGTTTAGATGCCTCATAGCTTTTAGGGAAATTTGGATGGGACTCCAAATGGTACTAAATTTCATACCCAACACTTAATTTTCTAGTGTTAAAGATAGAAATCCAAATATAAAAATTTTTAAATTGCTAGGATTTGAACATGTGCTTACGTCAGATCTCTTATTACCTCAATAGGCCTCTGTTCATCTGTAAAGCTATTTTCACTTTTCTCTATTTCTCTTCCTACCGGCTGATGGGTGAAAATTAAACACAAGTACTCTATTTAAAAAGACAACTCTGCTATTGTGCTTGAAGCACTCAGAAATGGTTTATTCCTTTTCAATCTTTCATTCAAATTTACTTTCTCCAATATAGTGCACCATGGTTCTTTATTTCTCTCTGCCCTAGACTACGGGAACCTAAATTGCAAGAATTAGTTATAAGAGGGCATTTAACAGTATTGAAGTTTGCTTTCATACCATGCTCTACATCAAAGCAACAATCTTCAAGGGCCAGCTAGATTCCTATTATATAAGTTCATGAATGTTATACATTTTGTTATATCTTCAGTTTTAAACGCAACAATTTCCTCATATTAAAACTGAGTAGTCTGTGAAAGATGTTGAAACATTCAGTGTATGATTATTCATTGCAAAGTGTGAGGCTGTATGCTTTGAACTTACTAAAATTTCACCTTCCTATTAAAAAAAATGTTTTCTTTCTATAAAATAAATGAAATGGACCCATGTGAGCACAGTGTGATAAGATAATGTCTGAAAAGGAAACAAATGGAAAAGGATGAAAATGTTGTTTAATCAAGAGTTAAAAATGAGCCCGTTGAAAAATAATGTGGCATATATTATTATCTTCGTTTCACATGAGGATACAGAAGCTCAGAGACAGGACCAGCTAGATAATCTGCAGAATCTTGTGAAAATCAAAATGCAGGGCCCCTTGTTCAAAAATTATTAATAATTTCAAGGCACTGGCAGCAGGGCATTAAACCAGTGCACGGTCCTGTGCAACTACACAGGCTGCACATGTATGAAGACGTTCCTACTCCAAGAAGTTAAGTAACTTGCATAAGATCAAGAGCTAACAAGTACCATGTTTCTCCGAAAATAGGCCCTAGCATGATTTTTCAGGATGACATCCCCTGAACATAAGCCCTAATGTGTCTTTTGGAGCAAAGAATAATGTAAGACCCGGTCTTATTTTCGGGGAAACACGGTAGCTAGAATTTGAAACCTGGCAGTTTGACTTCAGAATTTAAAACTCTCACTCTTGGACACAAAAATATACACCATTTATTGAGTGTTTTCTGTGTGTCAAGCATAAAGATTATCTCATGCAATCCTTATAATAGTTTACATAGTCATTATTTTCCCTAATTTACAGAGGAGGACACTGAGACTGAGAAAGTTTGAGTAAGTTAAACACTGCTGTGAACAATTACTGGGTCGTTTATTATTATTATTATTTGTGTGTTTGTTTTAGCTACTTAGCATCCATTATTCCTTCCTAATAGCACATCAATACCCTTTTGAAGAATTACCTTCTGTAGAACATAAGCACCCTGAGGGTAAGAACGTCTTCTTGTTCTGGAACATATCTCCAGTGCGTAGAACAGTGGGAGGTAATAGATACTAAATGTTTGCTGACTGAGATGTGTGCACTGTTTCCGCACATCAGCAGTCAGGGATCTTACATGCTCAGATCAAAGTGGGACAGGCAGCACACAAGCTCGCACTCTCCTGGAACTCGCACTGTTAAGCAGGGTCCCAGAAATAGAGACAAATTACAGCCTGATCATTTCAATGGCCCTGGCCTGACCAGAAGTATAGTACACCATGTTTTTTGTGCAGGTTCTGTCTTGATTCTAAGCCTCACTCTCTAGCCTTCTCATCACATGCATGAGTTACTAACTATATATGTCTGAGTCAGGGATCCCCAAGACCATTCTCCATTTCGAAGATTTGCCAGAAGAATGCACAGATCTCAGAAAATCTGTTATATTTATGCTTGTGGTTTATTACAGTGCAAAGACACAGATAGGGCAGAGTCCAGGAGGAAACGAGCAATCTCCCAGTTGTCCTTTGGGAGTTGCACGGACAGTGCTTAATTCTCCTGCAGGGGTGTGTGACAACACATGTGAAGTGTTGCCAACCAGGGAAGCTCACCACGGGAAGCCTTGGTGCCTATGGTTTTTATGGGGGGGTCAGTCATACAGGCATAGGACACCTGTGGGACTGATCTTAGTTATTCAGTCTCTAGCTCCCAGAGGTCAAACTTATACAGTGTGGCCTCAGGTGAACAAAAACAGTGTTCACCATGAAGTCCCTTTGTTTGCAGGAACTATCTGATCAAACGATTAACGTTATTATAGCATGGCCCACGGCCTCTGGAATACAAAAGGACTCTTATCAGGCAGTATATTCCAAGGACTCAGAGGTTATCTCCCAGCAGCCAGTCAAGAGCCGTCCTCCTGAAAACAGGCCTTACTTTGGAGTGTGTAAGGCTTGAGTAGCCTGGGCTTGCTGAGCTAACCTTTTCCTGCACAACATCCAATAAATCTCTTTGCTTAAATTAAATACAATTTAATTGATTTCTGTTGCTTGCACTCAAAAAACCTACCCAATCACACAGCTAGTAACTGTGGAACCAAAATGTTAAGTCTAGGTCTGCCTGATTCTAAATCTATACCACTAAGAATTGGTTGTTACAGGGTATCATTTAGGACAGGAATTCGTTAACTAGAACCCTCACAGTCAGCAGTCGTACTTCTTAGAATTCACCCTGAGGAAATAATGAGTGAATACACAAAGATGGGTTTACAAATAGATTTATTACAGCATTATTTTTATGGTACAAAACTAGAAACGATCTACACACCCAACTAATGGAGGATAGGTTAAATCAAAAGTCGGCAAAATTTTTCTGCAAAGGGCCAAGTTCTTTCAGCTTTGCAGGCTATGCAGTCTCTGCTGCAGCTACTCAACTCTGCCATTGTAGGGCTAAAGCAACTATAGACAATACATAAACAAATGAGCATGGCTGTGTTCCAATGAAACATGAACAGACGCAAGAGGTGAGCAGGATTTGGCCTGCAGGCCACAGTTTGCCAACCCCTGGGTTAATGATAATAAATATTATTGCACACAAGAGACTGTTATTCAGTCATTTTTAAAAATTAAGTAGATCTATATGTGCAGATATGAAAATATGCTGATGACATACAACTAAGTGAATAAAATGTGGAATTATACCATATGTATAACTTTAGGGGGAAAAAGATTTATGTATACACAGGAAAAATGTTGAAATGATATACATGAGACTGTCTATAGTTATTACCTCTAGAAGGCTGGAAATATGTGGGACTTTCACTCACTACATCATACATTTTTGTATTGTTTGAAATTTCTTGCTATCAACATGTATGTTCTTTACAGTCAGATAGAAAAATCCATTTCAGAATAAAAGCTTAAGGATCTATTAATAGTTGGAGCACCTATTTAGTATCATCCTGAATGCAGGATGACTTCTTGTATTATGTTTAGGAGAAGCTCTCTCAGCATAGGCATTAAAATGTTGTGTTTCCTTCAAGTTTCTTCCAAGTCAAGGTTCTAGAAAATTCTTTTAGAATCTTAAACCCAAAGTTCTTTTTCTCTTCCCATCACAAAAGATATCACACCAACATTCTTTTCTCAAAAGGAATAGATTTTTAACTACCCCCAAATTATATGATCCCTGATAGGAACAGTATTGTATTGTGAGTTTGGAGGAATAATCTTTATTTACAGCTCTGTCACACTGCAAATGTGCTTGGAATTCCAGTTAAGTATTCACATTTCATTTCTAAAATATTACACAAATGCCTGAAACCAACCTGTTGGAATTAACAGACCAGCAGCACTAAGGTATTCAATGTCCTTAGAAGCTAAAAATATAATACCTTCTTGACTTTATACGCTGCATAAATGTAATTCACATACTGCAATACACAAAACATCCAATGCTACCAGATACATACATAATCTTATCAATTTCTCTTTTATTTCTCTGCTAACCTTGCTGATTGTGTACAGGAAAGAGCAAAAGACAAGAACCTGAGACTTTTTCACAGCCCTTGTTTTCTTCTAAGGGGTTATTTTACACCAGTAGCTGTCTTTCCAAAAAAGGCCAGCCAGTCTTACCAGCCACTGCTCAGTGGAGGCTGGATTTTCTCTCTCAACAACAGCATCATGTAATTTCAGATTAATAACCCATGTTCTAGAATTAACTGCAGTAGACATTCTATGTGGAAATAGTCTGTTTTTAAGTGCTTTTTAAAAGATTGTTTCTAACTTTTTCCTGTGTCAAAAAGATGACAGCCTACTTTCCCTATGTTATTAACATAAGAAAACTAATTTGTAGACAAGTTGCTCAGAGCCAATCAAAGAAAGACTCTCTTTCTGTTAATCAGATAATTAATGGCATTTTTAAAACTAGCACTGATCCAAGTACCTTTTATGCTCTTTGGCAGATTGATTATCCATGAAGACGTTCTCTGTTATCTTTATTATCTCTTTGGATGAGAAGGAAGGCCTTGGGGAAGGGACAAAAGGCTTAGCTTTGTTTACTCCCCACTCAACCCTTTTACATTCAGCCTCCTTTGTGAGTTGGCTGTGATTGGAGTCTTAGGGAGAAAGGATGAATCTTGATAAAAATCTTTAATAGAATTAAAAATCTATTTTAGGCATCAAAAATAGAATTTTGATTACGTCCTTGCATCCATGGTGTCTTCTGGGAAAGGGGGAAATAAAACTCTTTGCCCGCTTGTCTATATTTATCTACCAAGCTTCTTTTCTGCCTCCCTATCTCTCCACCCCTGCCTCCATCTCTCTCATATTTCTATGACTAAAAGACAAAACCATGGGCTGGTTCCTGCAACAGTATCATTTATTTGTGTTCTTCAAGCAGCCTGCAACACAGCCAGGAGATAATGGACACCTCATTTATTCAAGCTCTGAATGATCATATTTAATTCCCTGTGACAGCTGTCTTCACCACATTAGCATTGCAAATAAGTTCGGTTTTGTAATGGCCTTCTATTGAACATGATTCAATTATGTGTGGTCTGTATCGAGGCAGGATACGGTCCCAGTATCTATAGCAATATTTCTGCAGACTGCTGCTCTTTACACTGCTCACATTTAAGCTGGCTGCTTACCACAATGCTTTCCTTGAACTACACTGAACTCCCTACACTTTCAAATAAAATAAAGAGGAATGAATGTAATTTGAAAAAGCAGTTACTGGGCATATAGATATTACATGCCTCCTCCCGTTTACATTTGTAATCAACCTGGAAGCACTTTGAAAAAATTGCCGATTGTCCCATTTTAAAACCCAGATAATAAAATCATTATGGCCAATTAAACGATTAGGCTATGCTAGACACACTGGAGTTCAATGCCCGGTTTTGCATATCACTAACACTCGATTAGGCATAAGGCAATAATTCTGAATTCAGAGTAATTTTCATGTAATGGAGGTGAGGAAACCTATGCATGGAAGAAAAGCAGCATCTTCATGGGCTAAGGGAAGGTTCCAAGGTGCTATCTTAGCATGGGATGAAATGTGGCCCTCTGATCAAAAATCTCACTGACTTCTGCCTCCAGAAGTACCTCTGCAGATGTAGCCACCACCTGGCTTTCCAAGGGGTCCCCCAGCTCTGGCAGCTGTGGAATCAGCATGTTATTGGAAGACGGAAATAAAGAGGCAGCTGGATAGAAGAGAGGGGCTACCTACCCAGACTCTACAAGATGTCATGGCAGACCCTACGTCACAGTGACCCTGGGGCCGCCTGGGCTGACTGCCCCGCATGACTCATGGTCTCCCAAGGGACAAAAAGCTCTCCAGGCATTTTTACATACTGATGTTAGAAAGAACTCCAGGTGAAGCAACTTGCCTAGATAGGACTCCTGGCTTTCCTAATAGCAAGGAGAGATGAGTAACCTGCCGGCTGGCGGGAAGCGAGACCTTGGCAGTCCTTTCCCGCCTCTGGCTCTGTCTGCCTGTGGGGTGGCTGGGGGTGCAGCGGGATGGGAGGGGAGTGGGGGGGAAGGGCGGCAGTTCTGGTCTAGTGCCCCGGCCACGTGGCAGTGTAGTGGGCCAGAGCTGTTGGGTAAGCCTGACATTTGGGAAGTCACTTTAATTCAGGAAAGGGTTAATACACATACTTGACTCCACCTAAGTCACATCCTCCAATACAGCTTTTCTCAGTTAAAAAAAAAAAAAAAAAAAAAAGGCATTCTGACCCCCATCTGTCTGATTCCTGGGTCTGTCTCTCCATCGAGAGCTTTGGGAAGAGCAAAGGGTTATCTGTTGGGCCCAACCCCTCCCACCTAACAGGGAAACCCTTCCCCTGCTGTTTGACATTAACTTAATGTGGAGCAGTGTTTCACAGACTTTAATGTACATGCAAATCACCCAAGATCTTGTTAAACTGCAGATTCTGATTCAGCATGGCTGGGATGGGGCCTCAAGTTCTACTGTGGGGACAGAGCCCCAAAAAGCAGTTCCCAGGCTCTCGGCCTCACATAGAAAGGTGCTGGCTCAGGTAGTAAATGGCTGTCGACTGTGATCAAATGGCCGTCAGCTGTAACCAGTGAGCCATTAGGCACTAATATAACTGCCATGGCTAGGCTAGCAAAAAAAAAAAAAGGGGGCTAGCAAGGAGATGGTGGCTGAGCCTGCAGGCGGCACAGTGAGGGTTGAGAATTGTGTGGCTCCTGTTTCCTGTGTCTCCAACCCAGCCGCCAGCGAGAGTATAGTGGTGTGACTCCCCTACCTATGGCTCCGTGGGTGTTCCTTTTTGGCCTCACCATGTCCTGCGTTCTTAGGTGGGGAGCGGGAGCAGAGACCCCGCAGGCCGCCCCGCACGACATCTACATTTCTGACAAGTGCCCAGGGAATGTCAGTGTTGCTGGTCCATGATCCACTTAGAGTAGCGAGAATTTAAAGTGTCTCCAGAACAGAGAACTCAGAGCAGACCCAGGAGCAAAAGGGAAGGAAAGCAGGGTATTCTACACCCTCCTCCGGTTCCCTTTAAGGCAGGGATCTTCATATGTTAGTGTGGATTAGAATCATCTGAAAACTTTTTTAAACTCAAATTATTAGGACTCACTCCCCCAGGAATTTTTGCTCAAAGATCTGGAGTGGAGCTCAGGGATCTACACTTTTAAGAAGCATTTCAACATTTAATATGTATTTTAGTAGGTTATTCTCAGGCAGATGGTCCTAGAATCACACTCTCACTCTGACTAAGGAGTCACACCATGACGCTTGTCTAACACTACTCAACAATAATGCCACCTTGCTTTTTTGTATAGCCCCTGACAGGTTGCAAAGAGCTTTCATATCAACTGTCTTATTTGATCTTCATAAGAATAGATGCCACTCTTTTGCAAACGAAGAAACAGATACAGCAGGTTTGAAATATGTCTAAGGCCCCATGGCTACTGAGTAGGGACGACTAGCTCAATATAGTGTCTTGCACGTGTCCCAGGAACCCCCTCAGTCCTGGAAAAACCCTGTTAATTAGTCACAGGACCGAAAGGAAAAACACCTGGGTTCCTTTTCCTTCAATGTGGGAAACCTACCAAACATAAAATACAATAGTAAGTAACAGACACTGACAGGCTGATTTAGGCAAAAAGGAGATTTACTGGGAGGACTTTGGGTAACTAAAAGTCACAGAGAAGACTAGAAGACCAAGAGCAGAAAACGAGTAGGAACAAGGAAGACCAGGCAGCCAGAACCACTGTTAAACCAACGCGCACCGCAGAGCTCACCAGTGACACATGACCAGGCCGCCAATGCCCCAGCCTATTTGTCCTGCTGTCTGTCTCGCTCCTGTGTAGCGGCTGTTGCTCACTGTTCCTGCTGACTTGCAAGACTCCCGCTTTCCCTGCTTCTCTGTCATTCTCTCCCAATTCAAAGTCCAGGGTACATGCATCTGATTGGCCAAATCCCAGTCACGTGTCTATATTAGAGCCGCTTGGAAAGCTGGGAAATTGTCAGTCATTTTCAACTCTTAGAAAACTCCCATAACATGGGAAAAAGATTCAGATACTGGAAGCCAAAAAAAAGTATACCAGTATGCTTTTTCTCTTGTGTTGGAAAATCAATCTAAGAAGGAAAGAGTATTACAATTTTCAAATATTACCTTTACAAGCATACTCTAAAAATAAAGTGGGGTATTACCCTATAGCTAGAAACTAGAAAGTGAGAGAATTAATAACTTTAACTTTACCGTACAGTAGTTTTCATAGTAACATAAATATGCATAGAATATAAGCAGTTACATACAGAAGTATATATATATAACTGAACTCCTCTTAGAAAAATTACCTATTTTTTTAAGTCTTTGAAATAGATACAACTAAAAGAATTCTCATAATATTTTGCCCAAATTGGTATTTATGCTCTCTGAACATTAAACTAAACTAAACCATAGCTATAAGGTTGCCTTTTCTTGCTAGGGAAGCTCATTAAGAGGGCAAGGGTGCTGGTATCTTAAAAAAAAAAAAAAAAAGATTTTATTTTAACACACAAAGAATTAAAGAGATGTAAGCATCTAAAGCAAAAAAAAATGAGAATATATGAGTCCCTTCTCTTTAACCACAGAGCATAAGCAAATAAGTAAACAGTACATACTCACTGAAATTATACAAACCTGCTGTTCATAGTTCACTATATGATATATTCACTAAAGGTGGAATTTATTCTAAAACACCAAGTCTGTCATAATAGATGTAATAGCTTTCTCTGATGCCTCATGGGCTTGGAGGATCCTTTGAAAAATGCCTCTGTATCTTATCCTGATTCCTCACTATGCCCTTTATTGATTTTCTGCAGCTGTTTTTCTTAAGCATATGAAGTAAATTATTCTAGCTGGTTCCTCCAGACATCTGCTGATAAATCTAACTTGTTCGATTTCCTGGAGCTGTACTACAATCCTTAGGAGAATTTTTGACTTTTCCTTTTTTTCTCCTTTTCATGGTTGTGCTCTCAGGATTCTAATTACACTCTCTTTTGTTGGCTCCAGTGACACCCCTGGTCTCAATCCTCCCTGTACTTTCATCTCAGAGTTTCCCCCATCCCAGGATGACATCACCCCCAATGCCTTAAGTAATATACAAACTAGTCTCCCTTTCCTTGCAAGGAAAAGGTGAACTGCTCCAGAATAAATCCAAAGTATTTCTGCCATATCCTTTACCACAGGTGCAATGCCCACATCTCTTTGACAGCCATGTTCTCCAGTCTGGCTAAAGTCTAGTCTTTCTGTGCCTCTACTCTCCACCCTGTCCCAATGCATTAAGATGTTAGCCAAATTAGAGACTGAAGATAAACATCAACATTCCTTTACTTGAGTGTCACTTACATTGGCAAACAGAAAACACAGCAGCATAATGGGACTTTGTCGAGTAGAAGCACAGAAGTTATCACACAGAAAGTTCTAGAAGTCTGTGTTGCATTGGTAACCACTCACCCTCTAAACCCAAAGGCACTTTGATTTTTATGCCACCCCAGTTTACCCTCTCCCTAGCTCACTACAGCCAACCTTGTAGACGCCTGAAATCAATATATGGCATGCGCTCTGGCTTGCAGTTATCCTTTACTACAGCTTCTTCTGCCCTGGAAATAACTGTGCCTGGAATCTTCCAGACTCATGTGCAGCCTTGGTACTTCCATTACTTCCTATCCCTCCTTCAGGTCCTCTGCTCTCCCTTTCACGTCCCTCTCCCCACAATGGGAGGTGAGCTGTAGAGCCCAACCTCTTCTTCCCCCACAATAACACACAGAAGCTATAACACAAAGAAGCCCCTAAAGGAGACACTATACTATTTCTATGAGTCTCTGGAGACCCCCCCAAAACACTTCAGAACACTCCAAACCAGTCTTCCAGGCACTGCACAGGAGGCTGCCTCCCTTTTAGCAAAGTGCCCTGCATCGAAAGACATATTTTTCATTGCTAACTAGTGTAGTTAATGAGAGTTAACTCTCATTAACTCACTGGCACTAAAGAAATCAGCCAGAACTTAATTCTGCCAATAAATTGCCTTGGGCTAGATGGCTCAGCACAAGCTTCCCTTGGGGCCTACTTTAAATTGTATTTTAAGTTTCCAGAAAGCAGACAACATTGGCTCCTAGGCTGCAATAAAATGTCTTTGCTATAATAATCTGTTATTATATACATGAATGTGGTCAGCACTTGGCATGTCTTCTATAATAACTTAACACACCCCAAACCATGCATGTTTGTAAGATGAGCCAGAGACACACAGTGGCAATATGTGTTGTATGTTCATTTCTTCCTTGGGCTTTCTCCATTTTTATTTCCTAAACCACCATCTCATTAGAATACCTGTTAATGCAGTGAATGTGATTTGTTTGACTTAAGTACATTTTCTCTAGCTTAACAAATTGTTGTTTGTATTAATCACTTGGAAATTGCCTTTACTTTTAATCATCTTTTCTGATTAAGTTCATTTTATCCAAACCTCAAACATATAGTGCTGCAGTACAACAATTGAGAATAAATGAATATACAATATTACATTTCTTTTAGTTTTGAGAAGAAAAGGGCTCAGTTGTTTCAGGCTTCCAATTTTGCATCATTATATGCCTCCTGGAAAATAACATGACATCTCTCAACACTTCAACTTCATCAGGAGGCTTCAGTCCCTATCCTCATTTGAGAAGCATCACGTTCTTTATTTCTAAGAACCTACTCCCATCTGCCCACATATGAGAAGCATCTCCATCCCCGAAAACAGTAAATGCAAGACAGAGTCAATAAAAAATGAAATAAGATCTCAGCATATCTTCCAATTTTTTATACACATCTACATACATGCAAATATATCTCTGTGTATTTGTATATGCATATATTACTCTTTTGTTTGATAAGTTTTGGAATCATACCATGCATATTATAACTTGTATTTTCCATTTAACAACATCTATGAACAGTTTTTCCATGCATGCTTAGTTTTGGATATGTTTGCCTGCAATTAGAAAATAATTTTAAGTTTTCATAAACAAAATAAATTCACTATTTAGCCAGAAATACATGAAAAACCTAAAGCAATAAATTATTCCATTAATCAAGTTTTAACTTGCTTTTTTATGTTTAGTAAATAATTAGATAAACAAGTTTTATCTTTTCTATTAAAAAGAAACAACCTTTAACAAATGGTCATTCTCCCAAAAGGATCCAATTATTTAGTTCTCGGAGTTAAGCAAAAGGCCAAGAATTTATAGGAAATTTTTTAATGTATTAATGTCAAAAAACATATAACTAGATGTCTAGTAATTCATGCATTGTATTATTTTGTGTTTATATTAATCTTTCCTTATATGAAACTTGTAAAAGCCCTAACTAATGCTTCTAAAATCATCCCCTGTCTATATACATGACATTCCAACATAAAAAAAAAAATTCAGAAACGGTTACATGCAGCAAGTACAAAGCAGAAGAACGCTTTTACCCTATAGACTTAGAGTCAGAAGTTACAGAGAGATTGAGAATTATGTGTCCTTGTTCACTTTTTTTTTTCAACTGGACAAACAATTCAGCACTGGAAAAGAGACCCCAAATCCATTCAAACATGGATGAAAAAATCCATTGTCTCTATTTAAAAAAAGTCCTTTTCTTAAAACAGCTGCCAAAGAGAAGCCACCAGCTGGCCTGATGGTTTGGCCAGCAAAGCCGGCTAACATGGAGATGATTATAAAAGAGCAACATCCCGGGGGCTCGAGCATCCCCAGCCAGAGTCTGCAGAGTATGTGGCAAGCACCTTGTGTCCCCCAGGGCAAGTCCCCATTTTTCCAGGCCATCTGGCACGTAATACACAGAATTTTTGGCAACCAGTGCTGGTTATGGCACCTTCCAAACAGATTCACCACATCTGATACTGAACAGGGGCTTGAATGAGAGAGGGTAAAGCAGCTGTTCTATTGTACATAGGCTCAGTCTCTCGAAGCAACCAGGTGAGCACGTGGGCTCAAGCCCTGGGTCCAAGATGCAGCTTCTGCTGATGGACAAAGAAACAATAATGAAATTTTAGTGCCTCAAATAGTACCTGGTAATGCAGGATGTGATGCCGGTGTCTAGACTTTACTCTGAAGAAATTCTCTACCGAATCGTATCTAATGTAGGCGATTCCTCACCAGAACTAGGACTTCCTACCAGACCAGAATAGTTCTCCAATTTGACCACCTTGTGCCCAGGAACAAAGCAGAATACCTACAGCAGAGGGATTTTCAAACTAGACACAGCCCTCCCACATCGATCCACTATCTTACCCCACCTGATTCATAGAAAATCGCCTCAGCTAGCACAGGAAATTGTCCCTTCTCTCTCAGCACAAGACTTCATCTCCACTTCACAGAGAAGGCATGAGTGTTCTTTCTCTCTCTCTCTCTCTCTCTCTTACACACACACACACACACACACACATGCCACAGACTGACCACACCCACACACAGCTATCCCTTCTTCCCTCCTATCTTAGAGAAGTAAACACCCCTCTCCCCACAAGCCATGCTTTTATTCTGCCCCTAGTCTCCTTCCAGATCTAATCAATCATGTCCTTTAACCTCAGTCTCTAACATCTCACTGGCTCCTTTCCCACAGCCCACAAATATATTCAGATTCGTAACTCCCAGACTATAATCTCTAGCTACTAGTTGGTTTATTTCCCTTCACTACCAAGCTTCTTGAAAGAGGGCCCTACTGTCCTTCACCGTGCTCACACCTCCCGTTATTAAAATCTCTTTATTCCAACTATGCAAGTTGAACCCTATTTCCTGTGAGGACCCTGATGATATGCTTTCTAAATCTAAGTTTTCCTGTCCTTAAAAGCAGGGTAACAATAGTGCATTGCTTAGATGAAGGCTCAGCCCTTGCAATAAAGAGAACACAAATTATGGTGGCTTACCATCGATGCTTAATACTCTGTCACATGATAGTCCTGAGATGAGAGGACGGGTTATCAGGAAAGCCACACTCCATGTGATCACTCAGAAAACCAGGATTTTTCTGTTGTTGGTTCATCAGATTGTAATGCGTATGTGTATCAGCTGGGACTTGTGCTAAAAATGCAAATTCTGGTTTAGGGGTCTGGGATAGAGCCTGGGTTTCTGCATTTCTAACAAGCTCCTGATGATTCCACATTGTCAGGCAGTGGACCACCCTCTAAATAGGAAGAGTGTGAGGCATTGTCCATGCCTGTTTAATGAAAGCTAGGTCACAGGCACCTCTGCATTCCAGCTCCCACGAAGGGACAGAGGACATATGGAAGAGAACATGCCCCCTGTGTGAAGAACCAGACTCAGAAGTGGCTCCCATCTGCTCACATTCCACTGGTCATACTCCACTGCTCACATAGGCACTAGTCATATGGCCATTCCTGGATGCAAAAAGAATGGGGACCTAGGTATTATTTTTCTTAATTATGGTACTTTCTAAGGGGGACTAAGAACAGAGAGCAAATATATTTGAATATGGACTTCTGTCCAAAACCAAGACAGTTATTGGAATTAAATGGCATAAGATGGTGATGTCTCATTTCAACAGGAGCTAAACGCAGTTGGTTGAGAAGTAGAATTGTGAGTGCTGGCTTGAATCACTGCAGTATGACCTAGGAAGGCAAGTATATCTCTAACAGAAATATAGAGTGACAATCTAGGGCCCTTGAGATTCAGAAATAGCTGTAGGAGTGGTTTGCCCTTGCTGGGTCTATTTTGGCTCTAGTGGAGATCCATATTTTCCTGTATAATTTGGAGCATTATTCAAGATGCAGGCCCCCACAAGACTTGGTTGCATGTTGCCTAACTAGCTGAGGGCAACCAGACTATGATACATATGTAAGTTATAGCTGTACTAAAGCACAGGCTCTGGAATAAGAACTTCTGAGTTTAAATCCCAGCTTTGCTACTTGCTGTGTGACCTTGGGCAAATGACTTAATCTCTCTGTGTCTCAGTTTCTTCATTTTTAGGATAAGGATAAATATATCTCTTACCTCATGTGGTATTTTGAACATTAAGTGAGGTGATACATTTAAAGTTTTATATAATGTCTGATACATGGTAAGTCTTTCTTTAAATGTAATGGTATTATATATACATATGTCGTGCGGGGCGGCCTGCGGGGCCTCTGGTCCCACTCCCCACATAAGAATGCAGGATGTGGCTAGGCCAAAGAGCAACACCCACAGAGCCATATATAGGGGAGTCATACCACTATATTCTCTCTGGCAGCCTGGCGAGACACACGCAGTAGTAGCCACACGATCCGCAGTCCGCCATTCACTTCTCTGCCTGCCAACCAACCAACCAATCAACACAGCCCGCAGTTACATCAGTAGCCAATTGGCTAACCAGTTACAGCTGATGGCCAACCAATCACAGCTGATGGTCACTCACCACCCGAGCCAGCACCTCCCCATGCAAGGCCGAGAGCCTGGAAACTGCTCTCTGGGACTCTGTCCCCACAACATATATATTATATATTATACATATACATATATATGTATACATATGTGTGTGTATATATATATTCTGCGTTTCCCCAAAAATAAGACCTAGCCAGACAATCAGCTCTAATGCATCTTTTGGAGCAAAAATTAATGTAAGACCTGGTCTTATTTTACTATAAGACCCGGTCTTATATAATATAATATAATATAATATAATATAATATAATATAATATAATATAATATAATATAATATAATATACAGTCTCCAGAATGTTATTCTCTTAAAATGCTGACCTCACCAGACCCAGCCCAAAGTTCATTTCTCACCATTCTGGTTTCTTTATTCCTCTCTCAAGCCCTCCCTCCTTCTTAAGTAAATAATTCTTATTGATCCTCACCCAGAGTGGAAGAACAAGGCAGCTCAGGTACTCTGGATGATCCTGGCAACCTCTCCCTAGTATGATGGGTATGGAAGAAACACATCTCAAAGTATACTTGGGCTCAAAGGCATAAGGGCAACTTCCCATGAGCTGCTCTTATAACCAGCCCCAAAAGAGTAGAAAGAGAGCAGTCTGATTATCCCTGAAAACATTAAGGGCTCAGAACTATGCATAAGAGTTCATGATGTGGTTAAATTATGTCACCGTCCCCCTGCCCCTGCACTTGCCCTCACCGAAAATCTTTCATAAAATTGGGTAAAAATATCAAGGGTAATCTTGAAGAGAAAAAGAAAAGAATTACCTTATATACAACAAACATATAAGGTAGAGCTTGATAGGATCCAGTCCTATTCTCTTTAACAACTAAAGAGAATAACAAAAAAAGATATTCCGGGGGCAATGGAGAGTACAGGGCTGATTGTCTATCGAAGTATCCTTGTTCTTTTTTTAGCTTTTTTTCACAAAACCACTTCTTTATTCCCCTGCAGCTACTTTCTTAAACCAAGGTCATTCCCGTAAGCACACTACCCCCGCAAACTGGCACCTGTGTCAATCAAATCAATTGGACGCACCCTAGAGAAAGCTCTACATGGCAGAGTTAGAGCAAATGCCCTGTCACTGAGGATCTTTCTCCATTAGAAATGGGATCCCTGACAGAGGATTTGAATTGGCTCATTCCACCCGATCTTCATTTTACAGATTAATTCCTTAATCTAGATAACAAACATTTCTAAGTTCCTACGTACTAGGCACTGGAGAGGTGAGGAACTAGGTCTAGAGAATCTAAAGTCATACAGTTAGTCTTAAACTCTGGACCAGGGTGTCAAGTCTTCTCACCCCTGGCCAAGGCATTCTTCATCACACTCTGCTTCTCCTAGGGAGGGTCCCCCTTAGTCTGAGAACATGAGTTAACATCTGCCATAGCTTTTACTTTCAGGCAGGTAAATTCCTAATTGAAAAAAACACCACAAGCAAATTTACAAAGAAGGGGCTCTTTTCTCAAGACCCCGCTAGACATCTAACAGGCTGACAGGAGCAAAACCACATGTTTGAGCACTGCCCATGTGCCAGGGCCTATTCTAAGTGCTTTAGGTACACTGCCCCATTTAATCCTCACTACCCCTCTCTCAGAAAGGGTTTCTTATTATCCCCATCTTACAGATGAAGAAACGGAAGTTTCGAGAGGTTAAAAAAATAAAAAAAACTTGTCCAGGACCTCATAGCTAGGAAGTGGTAGCCTTAAACTCAGCTCTTTGCAATAACGAAGTCAGAAGTGCAGAATGGTTTTCCACAGCTCTACTGCCCAGTAATGTAATAAAATAAACAACTGATTGTCCTGCTGTTTCTGAGACCACAATTGCTCAGATTATACAAGAATGTTGGCATATACGAGTGACAGGATTACTGAAGACTCTGTAATGATGATAGTGTCAGAAGGGGGTGATTTATCCTTATGCCTTGTGGACCTCCTGGGCTCTGTCCACTAAATCACTTTTTTGAGTTTTGCAAAATAGGAAACAAAAGTGACAATATTTTAAATCCAACAGGATCCCTTAGTTGTACTGTACTTATATTTCTATATAAATGTTAAGAGGTTTCCTAATTCCCAGAGCCACCTTCTATATCAGTTTCTCTGTACAGTGGAGAAACCAAGTATGAAGCATATCAGGCATGACAGCATAAGAGAGAACCCTACCTACCACAAGGGGATTTCCTGTGTATCTCTAATGTTCCACTAATTAGGTCTTAGAAGCATTTAAGACTGGCTTCGTTGTGTATATCCAGAGTACAGCCTTGAAGGAAAAAAATCCATTTCCATGAGTCATGCACCAACACCAGTAAGCAAATGGATTTGAATTCTTGGGGTCCATAATCATATGAAATCTAGTTTCTCTCTACAAAAAAGATTACTTGTTCAGATATGCAGCTTATGAAAGCCAAATTTAGTGAAATATATATTTTTTCTTTGTAATTTATCAAATAACTTAATGCACATACCATTTGGCTGGATATGACTTTTTAAATCAGAGAGCCTCAGAAACTAAGGGTGGAAACTTTTTGGCAATGTGCTAGAGGAAATTAGGACAGAAGACTGTTTTGTTTCCAGTAATAAAAAAGGAAACATAATTAAAACATTCATGAAAAACACTATGTAGTGCCTTTGCTTTTGCCTTCCCAAATTTAGCTCTACTCTCAAACAAATCTCATTACCAAATAAACTCAAATAAATTAAAACAAGTCACCTCTATGATGTTTCACCACCTATGATTATTCTATTCCCATCAAAGATGAATAAAGTGCTTTTAAGATTCAGGTCCACCCAGGTCTTAATGTAGTAAACCCATATAGGCCCAACTTCGTATCCATTTATTTAATTAAAGGGCCGACTCTGCAATCAAAACAATCGTGTGACTTAGCATGGGCAAGTAAGATATGATTTAAGAAAACTAAAAGAACCACTGAGCCTGTCATTTGGTTTAATCTCCATGGACCCAGTTTACCCATCAGTTAAAAAAAAACATAGACTTCAACACAAGAGTTTTGTAGAGCAACAATGATAACACTCGAAAAGTGATTTTAATTAGGGAACAAAAACTGTTTTATTTAACATAGTCTGGGGCTTGACCACCACCAGGAATCGTGAGGTACCCAGGCCATGTCCAAGTTCATGGTTTCTCTAAAACAAAGTCTATTTAAATTCCAGCTTCCAGCCTCTTCCTTAATCCAACAGTGGTCAAGTGACTTTGGAATCAGCCCTCTCATCACCCCAATGGAGAGGTTCTGCAACAAAACTCCTAGCTTGCGGAGTGAAAAAGTATACATATTCAAAAACCAGAATTGATATAAGAAGCCAGATCAGTACAAGTTAAAGTGCTGATGACTGAATATAAAAACAGATTGGAGAATTTCCAGGGATTCTTCAGAGACCAGCGAGAGAGATCCAAACCACCCTCCTCCATCTTGCACTCGAGCAAGCACATTACTACCCCAGGTGTCAGGAAGTTTTGGCTATGAGAACATTCCACCCTGCCTGCATCCCACTTACTAATTGGTCAATGTGCCTCTCCCTCACTGACTGACCGTATGCTCCATGAGGGCAGGGGATGTATCTACCTGGTTCATTGAAACTTGTGGCACCATACTTGGCACCTGGTCTGCTATCATAAATGTTTGCTGAATCCATGAATTAACTACTTCATACAATGGTTCACGCATAGCTGTGTAGAAAACCTTGACCTCAAACTACAGAGACTTCCAGCCCTAATTTCCATTTCTCAAATGCATTGAGTTTTCCTAAATAAATCATAAAACTACAAACCCAACTCACATGATGAGTAAGTATTACAGGATTCTGCCCTCTTTTCTATTTCCATTTTGGTTTGTTTTCATGGGACCTGTGTTTTTGAGAACACTATGAATGTGCTTGGTGCATGGAGAATTTTTTTCTTAGTTTAGTGAAATGGGAGAGGCTTCTGTTTCCCCACCTCCAGGGAAAGTAGCCTACCACCTGTGGTTTTAAATTCTACATTATATATTCATACATGAATATGAGTGTATTTCAAAAGGCATGCTGCAATGAAATACATTGAAAACTACCGAAATTATACATCTAGAAAGGGCTAAATAAATCACAATATGTTTACGAGCATTAATATATTTAACACATTTCCATTATAATGTTTTGCAATAATCTTCTTTCAAATCTAATTATTCTTCTGATCAGACAATATTAAGTTCTTTCTAAAGTGAAATTCTAAACATGTGAATCCCCTGCTTAAACTACTTTGTATGCTAGACCATTCACCTTTATGTTAGGCCTTGCTCTGGTCCTTGCGTACCTCCCAGCTGCTTGCCTCATCACTCCTCCATTAATTCTCTACCCCGCCCAGACTGCACTCCCTTCAGGTCTACAAAAGTGCCAAGCTTACTCTCTCTCCTCTCAGCTTTCACGTTTGCTGGCCCCTGCCCCTGGTTTTCTCTACTTCCTTACTTCTTCTGCCTTGTTAATTCTTACTCATCTTTCAGATCTTCACTGACACATCATCACTTGCCCCAGAAAGCCTTTTCTGAGCACCCCCACCCCCAATATCAAGTTAGGAGCCACTTCTGTGCCTCTCATAATACCTAGATCATAATTCCATGCTGTCATATTCTCACCAAAGTAATTGCTTATTACCTATATGTATTCCTAGATAGTAGCTGCTCAGTAAGTATCATTGAATGACTGCATGACAAAAATGAATGCATGCCCGCTAAATGATGGGAGATAGATGACAGAGTGGTCCTTTCCCTCTAAGAGTTTGTGTTTTTTATCTTGATCATATGAATGAATAAGAAAATCATCTTGCATCATGGCCTCTCCCAGGTAGCAGGTAGTTTCTATGAAACTAAGACCCAAATTATTGCTTCCATTTGAAGGAACTTAATAGTCCCTTAGGCAACTGTATATAATAAAGATAGGAAGATTCTAGAAGGATTTGCTTTAGCCGCACACTAATAATCATCACCCACTGTGGTACTATATTGTTTTTAAAAGCTAATTTTTAAAAAAATTCCATTGCTTATGTGAGAATTACAGATATTTCATCATATATAGACCTGTCACATGATTAAGTGAAATTATATAAAGGGAGTATTTAATTTTCACATTGTTTTAAGTGTATAATTTCTGTGGGTTTTTTCTTTTTCTTTTTCTTTCTTTTTTTTTTTTTGCCTGCACGTAACAATCAATAAATGGTGATGATCACAATGATAATAGTGATAGAAATAAATAATATAAAAAGATGACACATTACCAAGAGCTCCAAGTTGTCCTCGAAGGGCTCTAAATATGTTTTATGCAAGACTTATTTTCATAGCTGGACAACACCATGAAAGAAATTCCCAGTTTTAAAAAGAAAACCAGTTCTGAAAGACATTGTTGACATTTGTGACCCCACGGAAATTATTTCAATCTGTGGGCAATTTGTTTTCAGTCTTTGTGTACAGCACAGAAAACGCAGTCGGCTCTCTCTCACACACCACCTATCTCAGCATTCGCTCTCTTTTCGTAGCTCATCAAGATACAAAATAATCTAAACAAAATCACTACACTGACATTTTCTTCAAATACCATAATAATTGCTAAATTGGACTCACCAGAGACAAAAGGAAATTTTATTTTCTGTTGATCACATACATCTTTTTATACATGAAAAACCACACTGTCATTCTCTACCAGGCTGCTTCTGCCAACAACTGTGACTGATTGGGATTCACATAAAGGCCCCAGCCTCATATGAGTATGACAAGAGTCAAATTAGGTGGGCTGGGAGCAAAACAAAGAGCTCCAGAAAAGGAGTCATCTCAAACTCAACATTTTGACAGAGCCTGCTTCATGCCAGCCTGTGTGCTGCCTCATTAGATGATGTGTAAAGGTCAGAGATTAATCAACTTCAATTTGGCATACATATTGAGTAGGTTTTAGTCATCATTTTATGTTTCCAAATGAGAAGAGGCAAGAAACACTTCATGTTAGTGGAGCATTTTCAAATGATGACGTTTAACTCTTCAGAAACAGAATTTCTCATTTAACTTTTTTTTTCCCCTTAAAATCACTAAAAGACATTCAAGACATAAATATCTAAGTCATTCTTTTTTGACAGTTTTATTGAGATATAATTGACAGTAAAAGAACTACACATATTTAAAATGTACAATTTGGTAAGTTTTAACACATGTATACACGGGTGAAACCATTACCCACCATCAAGATTGCAAACATAGCTATCATTCCAAATGCTTCTTCCCACCCCATTGTAATGCCTCCTTCTTATTCCTGCTACACCTCATTCTCAGGCAACCACTAATCTACTTGCTATCACGACAGATCAGTTTGCATATTCCAGAACTTTATATGAAGGTAATCATATAGACATATTCTTTTTAGTCTGGCTTCTTTAACTCACAAATATTTTCAAATCTACCCATGTTGCTCATGTAACAATAGTTAATTTCTACTTATTGCTAAGTAGTATTCCATTGTTTGGATATACAGTAGTTCACCCATTCACCTGTTAATGGACATTTGGATTGTCTGCCGATTCTTATAGTTATTACAAATAAAGCTGTTATGAATATTTGTGTACAAGTCTTTGTATGGACATATGCTTTTATTTTTTCTTGAGTAAATACCTAAGAGTGAAATCACCATGTCTAAGGGTGGGTGTATGTTTAACTGTTTTCCAAAGTGTCTATGTCATTTTATATTCCCAATAGCAATGTCTGAGAATTCCAGTTGCTCCATATCCTCACCAACACTTAGTATGGTCAATCTTTTTAATGTTATATGTGTACATTCTAACTCGTATGTAGGAGTGTTCCATTGTAGTCTTTATTTACATTTCCCTAACAACCAATGATATTAAGAATTTCTTTTCATGTGCTTATTTGTTATCACATATCTTCTTTGCTGAAGTGTCTGTTGAAAAATTTTACCTACTTTTTAAAACTGAGTTCATTGTTTTTTATTGTTGTGTTTTCAGAATATTTTAAATACAATTCTTTTATCAGATATGTAATTTGCAAATATTTTCTCCTAGTCTGTGGTAGCATGTCTTTTCATTCTCTTCACAGTGTTTTTTGAAGAGAAGTTCTTAATTTTGATGAGGACTAACATCAATTTTTATTTTTGTATCTAACCCAAGGTCACAAAGGCTTTCACCTGTTTTCTTCTTTACATTTTATAGGTTAGGTTTTATATTTAGGGCTATGATCCATTTTGAGTTCATATTTGTATATGGTATAAGGTATAGATGGATGTTTATCTTTTTGTATACAAGTACCCAATTATTCCAGTGCCATTTGTGGAAAAGGATATTCTTTCTCCACTGAATTAGGTTTGTATCTTTGAAAAAAATCAACTGATCATTCCCCTCAATTTTTTTTTCTGTAAACCTAAAACTACTCAAAAAATAGGGTCTATTAATTATTTTAAAATAAAAATAAATCAACTGATCATATATGTGTGAGAAGTTACCTTTTATTTCCCACTTCTTTCTCCACAGGCCACTAAAACAAAGCACCCAAGAGTATCTTTCACTAGAAACATCATAGCAGATACCTGATCCTGCAGGAAGTTTTAGCAGTTATTATAGTCAGAACGCTCAAAGATCATGCAAAGTCAAAGAAGAAAATGGAGTTGTAATATAAAATTTAGAAAGGGGAAACAGGGCACATCCAGTTAAACATGGAGCTTGTAAAAATATAAATACTTATCTTTGCCTCATTCTCAACCTTGTTAATCAAAATAAGAGAAATAAAACAATAAAAGCCCCAAGGATAAAGAATACAGGAGAGTAGATAACAGCAAATGAGAGATAAAGACAAAATTTTGAAATGTGGAAAGCAGAAGAATGAATGGTCATTAACCTAGTGGACCAGAGAAAGTTCAAAACTAAGTATCTGAATACAGTAAGGAAAGCCAACAAGAAGTCAATTCTACAGAAGGACCCAAGAACTGGAGGTACCTATTACCCCTGAAGGCAGAACACAGAGTGAGGCTGAAACAGAAAAAATAGATCTCTCCACCTAGGTTTCATTCCATCTGGTCTTTCTGCATAAATTACTTTGGGGTTGCTCAGAGCAGGCTTGTTGAGTTCCAACAGTGAAAGAGCCAAATGGAAGCTGTATCCTTTGTATGATCGAGCCACAGAAGTAACATAACATCACTCCTACCATACCCTATTGGAGTAGTTACAAGTTCTACTAGATTAACATAAGGTAGGGGGAGGACAACATAGACCCCAGCTCTCAGCAAGTAGAGAGTCACTTATATTGTAAGAACATGTGAGATGAGATAAATTGATTGGTGCGGCCTTATGTTTGGAAAATAAAATCTGCCACAACCACTGAATACTTGGTTTCATTTTATAGATAACAGAGACCTGGAGAAGTCTGTATAATCTGAATCACACAATCAATAGCAGAGCAAGTCTAGAAACTGGATATCTGAACTCCTAGTTCATATTCTTTCCCACTAACTCACGTTGCCTCTTAACTTTTATAAAATTCACAGTGGTGAGATAATAGAATTAATGAATAAGAGTATTTAGTATAAGTAAAGTCTGATGTGACTCCTAAATAAGATTTTTCTTGATTCAGTAAGTTCAGGCCATAAATTCCCATTAGCCAGTAGAGCAATGAAAGTTAGGGAATTTTTCATAATTCCCAGACCTTAAAAATTAATTAAGTCAGGAGATCCAAGATGGCAGAGTAGATAAACACTGTGCCTGCTTCTTTCCATGAAGACATTAAAATTACAACTCAATTATAGAACAATCAACCTGGAGAACCATCTGAACTCTAGTTGAACAGAAGTTTTATAACTAAGGATATAAAGAAGAAGCTATGTGGAGACTGGTAGGATGGGAGAAGATGCGAAATGGGCTGGTCCCAAACCTCCATATGACAAATGAAAATTGGGAGGGATATCTTGGCCACAGTTGTGGAGCAAAAGACCCCAACCCCACTCCAGGCTACCAAGTCTGGAGTACTGGTGCTGGGAAGAGGAGCCCCACAACATCTGACTGTGAAAAACAGTGGGGATTCCAACCATGTCGGTGAGACAGAAGGCTGCTGGAAACTCAGACGTCCTCTTAAACAGCCCAAGCACAGACTCATTCACTTGCAGGCACTCACCTTAGGCTCCAGCGGAGAGACAGTGACTCAGGAGGCTTCAAAGTGTATGGGGAGCAGATTGAGGTGTGTGGCTTAAAGCTAAGAGCTGGAGGACAGTTGTCATTTTCCCTGTGAAGGGTCCTTCTCCCTTGCAAGCAGGCGGACGCCATCTTTCCTATGTTGACCCCGCCCCCACATGGCCAAATCAGAATCTAATTGGTCTGGTGAGTTTCACTTCTCCAACCCGCTGAGTCACCGGCACTCCACCCCACCTAACTCTCCCAATGCCAGAGTCACTTTCTTCATGAGCAGCCAGCCCCACCTGCATTGCACTTTCTTGGAAAACTATCGGACTCTGCAGGCCCCAGGTGGGCAGTGACTGGCTTCAGTGTGCTCTGAGACTTTTGCTGAGTAGCTCCAGGCTCAGCACTGGCACCAAACCAGAATTTACATTAACCTGGTGACCACAACATTTCCCACTCTAGTGACTCATCCCTGACACCTGCCTCACTCAACCAGCATACCCTACAAAGCTGTGGGGACAGAGTCCCAGAGAACAGTTTCCAGGCTCTTGGCCTCACGTGGAAAGGTGCTGGCTCAGTTATTAGATGGCCATCAGCGGTAATCAGATGGCCATCTGCTGTAGTTGGTTGGCCATCAGCTGTTACCAGTTAGCCATTAGCCACTAATATAACTGCCATGGCTACGCTGGCAGTTTGGTTGGTTGGCAGAGAAGCGTACTGCAGATCATGTGGCTCCTGCTTTCTCTATCTCCAACCCAGCCACCAGCGAGAATATAGTGGTACGACTCCCCTCTCTATGGCTCCATTTTTGTTCCTTTTTGGCCTCATATTCTCTGTCCATTCGCCAAGAGCAGGACCAGAGACCCTGCATTACAAAGGCTTTATCAGTGGCTGAACCTTAAGGGAGCCAACAGGTGGCAGCAGGCCTTGGGGCATCCTGGCTTTTTGTAGAGCTACCCCAGACCCTGAACTAGTGGCAGCCATCCTCGGTTTGTAGCTTGGCCTCTCCCACATGCCTCCAAATTTAGCACAGGCAGTGAATGACCACAGATTGCTTTGTAGCGCTTACCAGGTAGTCCCCAGCTGGTTACAGACAGTAGGTGAGTTGGGCCTGCACCAGATGGGGGTGGGAGTGTGTTAAAAAAAAATGTTGAAGAAGGGCTGCTAGATGGCTCAGTTGGTTAGAGTGCGAGCTCTGAACAACAGGACTGCCGGTTCAATTCCCACATCGGCCAGTGAGCTGCACCCTCCACAACTAGATTGAAGGACAACTACTTGGAGCTAATGGGCCCTGGAGAAACACACTGTTCCCCAATGTTCCCCAATAAAATTTTTTTTTAAAGGTGAAGGAATTAAGTACAAATTGATTGTTAAAAGTAGTTATGGAGACATAGAGTACAGCATAAGGAATATAGTCAATAATATTGTAATAACTATGTATGGTGTCAGATGGGTACTGGATTTATTGCAGTGATAGATAGGAGATGGTTGGAGGCCAGGGTGAAAAAGGTGAAAGGATTAAGAAATACAAATTTCTTAGTTACAAAATAGTCATGGGGATGTAAAGCAAAGCACAGGGAATATAGTCAATAATATGGTAATAACTATGTATAGTGCCAGGTGGGTACTAGACTAATCAGTGGGATCACTTCTTAAATTATATAAATGTCTAACCACTATGCTGTACACCTGAAATTAATATAAAGTAATATTGAATTTTAACTATAACTGAAAAATTAAAAAGGGGGAATAGGTAAAGGGAATTAAGAGGTCCAAATTTCCAGGTATAAAAAAATAAGTGAAGGGGATTTAACGTACAGCATAGAGAATATAGTCAGTAATATTGTGATAGCACGGTACAATGTCAGATGGTTGCTGGACTTAACAGTGATCACTTTTTTCGGTACATAAATGCTGAATAATTATTGTGTACCCCTGAAACTAATATAATATTGTGTGTTAGCTATATTTTTAATAAAAATCTTTTTTAAAAAATTAATTAAGTCAATAGAGGGAAGTTTTACAAATTAGCTTTCCTCATTGCTGAATTTTAATGACATTATAAAATCTAAGAACATGTTTTTCATGGATAGTTTCATTCTTTTTTCAGAGAAAGCAAGTAACATAAATAATCCTAAAGTGATTTAAATCTCTAAACACAAGAATCAGGCATAGTTCTCTGACCATGGTAAATTCCAGTAATATTACTCATTTTGATAAGTTTTACTCTGCTAATATACACAGTAATACTAATGGATCAATTAGAGGTTAGCTAGTGTAATGGATTAAAGTGTCATCTTAAAACAGGAATAAGTCATCAACAACAGAAAAAGAACAATTAAAAAAAAAGAGAGATTAGGAACTTCTGCTAGAGTAGTTTGTATAAGACCAACCTGAAGCCAGGAATAACTAGAAAATCTCAATAAGCTACCTGAAAAAGGTCATTTGTCTAAAACATTGAAGAGCAACCAAGGCTGCCAGAACTTGAGAGCTAATCCTTGAGAGAAGGAAAATGCATTGGAGTACCATGACACCATCTATCACCTTTTCTTTCAAGGCATTTACCATTTCCTAAAATGCTCCAAGCTAAGATGTCAAGTAGAAAACAGTGGCTCAGAGATTGTTGTCAGTCTTGTAGGGATAGAAAGATAAAAATTAAAATTTAGGACAGCCAGGAATTAGAAGGAAACAGGATCCAGAAGAAAAGGGAATCACAGAGAAGTGACCTGGAAATTCTTGGCCATTTTTACACTTGAGCGATTTGCTAATTACTAAACCACAAAAGGTGAGAAGCCGGGGGGTGGGGGCGTGGGAGATGAGGGTAAGGGGGATCAAATATATGGTGATGGAAGGAGAACTGACTCTGGGTGGTGAACACACAATGAGATTTTTAGATGATGTAATACAGAATTGTACGCCTGAAATCTATGTAATTTCACTAACAATTGTCACCCCAATAAATTAAAAAAAAAAAAAAAAAAGTGAGAAGCCAGGAAATCAAGTAGAAAGCAAAGTTAAAAGGTTAAATCTAAGCCAAGATGTTGGCTGTCTTTTGGTGTTGGAGGGATAAAAATTGAAGTTCAAGGCCCACCAAGGAAGAGATGATCTGATAAATACCCCATGCTTTCAGTTCGGACCCTCTCCCCAAAGGCTTTGCAGTAAAGCAAAACAGAAATAGACTAGCTCTCACAAAGACTTAAATCCAGCCTTGACTGTCTTCCTCCCTAATTGGATTAAGATGACTTTTCTTTACTCTAACTACCATTTAAAAACCCAACTAACTGATTAACTGACTTCTATGTGGAATAGGATGACATCATTCTGATTCTTTACAATTTTTCTTATACAATCTGTATGTTCATTTTTTTTTATTACTAAGCATGCCAGGAAATAGAAACAAATGACTAACCCCCCCCCAAAAAAAAAAACAGTATAAATATCATGAAAACTTAAATGCTTCGTGCAAAACTGCTTAGAGCTAAAGTCAAAGAGAATATCTTAAAAGCAGCCAGAGAAGAAAGACACATTACCTTTAAAGAAGAAACAATAAGACAATTAGTTGACTTGTCAACAGAAAAAAAAAAAAGAAAATAGAATGATAGTAAAGTACAGAAAGAAAATAACTTCCAATTTTGCATTACATATTTAGCGAAAATATCCTTCAAATACAAAAGAAAAATAAAGATGTGTTCAAGCAAATAAAATATTTGAGAATTTACTGCCAAAAGACCCACACTAAAATAAATATTCAAGTAAGTTCTTCAGGCAAAAACACAATGATTCCAGATGTAAGCACAGAAATACAGGACAGAATCCAGAGCAAGAAAAGGTAACTCTGTGGTCAAATTCAAATGATTATTGACTTTATAAAACAATAATATAGATTTAAAATATATGTACTCATAGAAGTAAAATAAATGACAACAATAGCACAAAAGACGAGGGGGTTTCATAAGATAAAGTATTCTATAGACCTTGTATTTATTGGAAAGTGGTAAAAGTAGTAATTTATAGTACCTACAACTATTTATTCAATGATTTATATAATCTCAACATTACATGTATCATTAAAAGGATAGTATACAAGGGCAAAACTAATGAGCTAATAGAGGGGGAAATGAAATAATTTGAAATATTTAGTTCACAAAAAACAGAAAAAGTAGATAAAGGGGAAATGAGAACATGGCACAAATACAAAATAAAGGATAAAATAAGTGTATGTATAACCCAAGTATTTCAGTTATTACATTAAATATGTGAATATACAATGATGCACTGTTATGGTATGAATGTTTGTGTCCCTTCTAAATTTATATTTTGAAATCCTGATGCCCAAGGTGATAATATTGGGGGTGGGGAGCATTTGGGAAGTGCTTAGGTCATGAGGTGGAGTTCTTATGAATGGGACTAGTGGCTCCACAGAGATCCCTACCCCCTTCCAACCACGTGAGGACACAGGGAGAAGGTACTGGCTATGAACTGGAAAAAAGGACCCTCACTAGAAAGCGACCATGCTGATGCCTTGATTTTGGACTTCCAGCCTCCAAAGCTCAGAGCTGTGAGAAATACATTCCTGTTGTTTGTAAACTACCCAGTCTGTCGTATTTTGTTATAGCAGTTAGAACAAACTAAGACGTGCATTTATCCAGCCCAGCTCTCAAGGAAGTTTCAGATGTTACAAAGTTTTGCCATTACAACAATGCAACAATAAAAATTCTTATACATACATATGCAAGAGTGTCTCTAGGGTGTTATATAAAAGTGGAATCACTAAAGGCTCTACATCTTCCATTTTATCGAGTCTTACCAAATTGCTTCCGTTATATGATAGCTCCTCTTTCACCACATTCTTGCCAATGCTCGATACCATCACACTTGTAAAAATTTGCCAATCTGATAAGCATGAAATAGTGCCTTATTATTTTAATTTGCATCTACCTTATCACTGGTGAAGTTAAATATCCTTCATATATCTACTATTAGGGTTTCTTCTATGATTTGGTTTTTGTATCATTTGCCCCTTTTTTATGGAGTTGTTTTTATTTTTCTTATTTTATTCCTTAATTTTATTTTGCCCCTTAATTTATTCCATATATTAGTTATTGGCTTGGATTACTGGATGTATTATTATGCTCTTCATCCAGACAGGAAATAAAGGAATTCAGGCACAATTTTTCAGTAACAGTCAATGAGCTCAGTGTTAGATAATGTATTTCAAATATCTACCCAAAATGGCTTATTTTTAATTTTGTAATGCCTTTTGCATACAAATTTTAATATGGCTAATATATGCATTTTCTTACTTGACTTGTGTTTTAATGTAAGAAATTCTTAACTCAGGGATTAAAGACATCTTCAAGTTTTAAAGTTTTTGTTTTCTCTTTAGGTCTTTAATTCTTTTTAGAAGAATTAATTTTCTTCTGTGTGGTATGAAATAAATATCCAGTTCTCTTCCCATATAAACAGCCAATTGTCCCAGTATTGTTTATAAAAAGATCTATACTTTCCTTATTAATTTATGCTGCTACCTCTGTTATATATCAATATCCCACGTGTATATATGGTCCAATTGCCTATCCTTGTGCCAATATCACACTGTTTTAATTTCTATCACTTCACATTAAATCTTGTTATCCAATAGGGTATCCCTCTCCCAATTTATTCTTTGAATTATTTTGCCTCTTCTTAGCACTTTATTATTCCATGGGAATTTTGGTTTCAACTTGTCAAGTTTCAAGATGAGAAAAAAAAACCTTGGAATTTTTAATAAGATAAATTGACTTTAGTAATTAATTCAGGGAGAAAGGAAAATGACATCAATACTGAGTCTTCTCATCCATAAACTTGTTACATGTCTCCATTTATTTAATTATATTTTGTATCCTTCGGTAAAATTTTATAATTAACTCCTATAAGGTTTTACATATCTTTTGTCAAATATGCCGGGGATGCCAAAAAAAAAAATGTATACACGTTTTAAGGGATGTTATCTATATATAACTTTTCAAAGTTGAATTGAATTATAGTAGCAATGTGTAGTATGACGTTCACTCAAAAGATGGCATTAATCAAATGAATGCTAGCTAGCGTCACCATTCGACAGGCGGGACAGTCAAAGAAAACGGCGGAAGCATAGTTGTCATTTGAGGAGTGCCAGACCATTTTGAAGTGGTATTTGAAATTCGAGAACATTGTAGAAGTACAACAATGGAGGCGTGAGTATGCAACAGAACCTCCAACACACCTAACGACTGCACACATTCGTGATAAGTTTGAGACGCATGGTACTGTGTGTGACGTACACAAGGGAAGATCAGGGAGGCTTCACACCACAGCAAGTCCTGCTTCTTTTGCTGTGGTGTTGGAACAGTTTACACACTTGCCACAGAAGTCTACCAAACAATGTTCGCCATAATCAGAAGTGTCTGGGCGCTGATGGTAACCACCTTGAGCACCTCTTATAATTGCAGAAGTCAAACGTGACTTGTATTCATATTTTGTTATCGGTATGTATTGAGTATTACAACTTTAATACAGTTTTTTCCTTTTTAAAAATGTGTGTACAGTTTTTGCACTCTGTATTTTCAGTATCTTGAAGTTTTTCTTCCTATTGCAAGTGATATTGCTTCTTATATTTTCTCATTTTTTATATATATTAAACTTGTATCCAATAACATTGATGATATCTCTTGTGAATCCTAGTAATTTACCTGCAAATCCTCTTTATTTTTAAGAGAGTACTTAACGAAGGGCAAAGGAATTTCCAAATCAAGTACCTGAATCCATTATATTCTGAGTCAAGAAACTGAATACAAAGTTTTTAAATGGAGAGGGGAAAAATCTATTTTCTTTCTGTATCTTTTTAATAAATACAGACTACCTCATGACTTTACCCTACTTGTAAGGTCAGGTATAAATAATGACACTAATTTCCAGCAGTGGCTTTGGAGGACAGATCACTCTTTAGTCACTGTGCTTCTATACTGAAAAAAAAAAAAAATGAGACTGAAGACAGAGGTGGAGCCAGGTCATGAGGGATTGGTGTGCCAGGCTAAGGAGTCTGTATTTTATCCTGAAAGCAATTAATTTAAATCAGAGTTGCATTTTGGGTTTATATTTTGGAAAGAGCTCAAGCTCATGGACTGAGCATGTATTCTAGAGGAAGGAACAGCAGTTGAGATGTATTACAGAAACTCCCTAGACTATAAGCTTCATGAGGGCAGCGACTGTTGGTTTTGCTCACTAATGAGTCCTCAGTACCCAGTACAGTTTTGAGCATGACACATAATACATGCTCAATAAATACATGTTGAATTAATTCTATGTGAAATAATTAACGCAGCACCAAAAACAGAAGTTGGGCAGATGGAGAGGAGAAAACAAAACTCTATCAATATTTAAGAGAGGGGCAATTGTATATTGATAGTGAGGGAACAGGAGAAATCTAGAATAATTCTTAGATTACTGGTTTGGGCGACTACATAAATAGAAGTATCCTAAAACCAGAGATGAAATAAAGAAATACAGACCTGTTTTCAGGAATATATTAATTTAGTTTCAGACATATTGACTTTGAAGTCCTTCCAAACACATTAGTCCA